>NC_090653.1:251018013-251618013 GCF_040937935.1 Hyperolius riggenbachi
CCCCAGTATATATCTCAGTCGCAGCGAGTTGTGCCCATCCGCGCTCCCGTCGTGGCGTGTGTTCTGCACGTGCGCAACTATTACTGCACATGCACAGAATGGCCCGGGCCATGGGAGCCCGACAGGCTCACGCATGCATCCATGGCGGGCTGCAACTGAGATATATACCAGGAGCCCAGGAGAACGGCGATGGGGCTGGAGGAAGCCACAAGTAAGTAAAAAAGCTGCTTATTTCAACATCTCTTTTTTCCTTTAACCCTTTCCACTCAGTTTTTTCCTAAAGGGAGTCGTTTCTGCTCAGAGTTTTTTTTACAGAAATGCACTCTCCCTCTTACTCTCTCTCCCATTTTAACATGGAACATAACATACTAACATGGTATATCTGATTTTAAAGAACACATTATAACGTTTAATTTAATACCTCATTTGGACAGTTTAGCATCTTCTATTGGCTGGTAGCAGAGAAGAAAGCCAAGGTATGGTAAATTTTACAGCAATTTCCTGGGTGTAATCCTGGCTTGCGTGACCAAGTTTTGCAATAATAGATGGTTTTCTGCCCGCCACCCGGTGTCTTCATGTCACTACACAAGATGTAATCTTTGGTATTTCGATTGGGAATTAGAGCAATGAAATGCTGGCTACTATTTAGACCAGGGTCCCCAAACTTTCAGTCAAGGGCCAGGTCAACATACTTCAGCCTTTCTCAACCTTTTTACCTTGGAGGAACCCTGTAAATAACTTTTGGATCTCAAGGAACCCCATGCAAACTATTTTTTGGTCTCGAGGAACCCCTACATTTATTTTTCAGGAGGCATGGTCTTTAAATAGGTTAGGCTGCTAATTTCACTATCTCCTATTACACTACCACTCATTATACTGTCTCCTGACCCCCCAATTTAATGCTTCTTGTTATAGTACCCCCTATTATAATGTGCTCTATTAAACTTCCCCCACGATGGGGTAAAATGCCAAGGAACCCCTGCAGAGTCCTCAGGGAACCCTGGTTGAGAAAGCCTGCTTCAGACTGTTGGGGGGCCGAAACATACAAAAAAAATTACATTGTATCTAGATATTGATTCCTCCCAATTATGCCTGGAGGAGAACTCCCAGCAGCAGCCATTCAGTCATTCGGCACCCGAAGAATGTCTTTGTGCACCAGACAGTGAAGCATACCCAGGTGACAACCTGCTGTCCAGTTGGACAGCAACGTCACCTGATGCAGAATTGGATTGGAAGCCAGCGAATGACTGCTCACTGGCTTCTACGGTATGTGGATTGGTGGGGCCAGCACTGCTATTCTATATGCGGGCCGCCGATATTTAAAGGTACAGTGGGCCACAACTATAAGATACATTTAGTGTTTAGGGGCCAGTGAAAAAGCCTCAGGGGGGCGCATTCGGCCCGCGGGCCTTAGTTTGAGGGCCACTGATTTAGACGCGCCTCCACGTCCATTGCATCAGATGCCAGTGCTCCTCTATGCAACTTTGCAAGCAATTTGCAAGAAATCTGCAATGGAATCTGCAGAAAGGAATCTGCAAAAAGGAATCAGCAAGTAAAATGCAAGGAAAATTCAATGCATTGGTCACTTCCTGGTAGCACTGCTCGCGCACTTCCGGTTTGGGGCAGTGGGGGTACCACCTGTGCGGGCATGTACTCTTACATGCCCACTATACAAGGGGAGAGAGATCGGACTTTGCGCCCCGCAGATGTACCTGCAAACCACTGCTGAAATTATGTCCCGCATTGCGGGACATACGAGTGCAACGGTAAATTCGTAGTGGAAAGGGTTAAACTTTACGAGCTTTGTGACAGTGGTCCTTAAAGCTCCATATCCAGGAGAGCGCCGCTGTACTGTCAGTCTATACAGATGAGTTATACCGGCTGCCATAAGCATGCACTTATCAGCTAATGGATCCTATCACTGTTACAGGTCCACTGCTGGAGGACTGGGACATCATCAGCCCCAAAGATGTCATCGGAACAGACTTATTCCTTGCAGACAAGCGGTCATTCACAGCAGCGCTTCCGTTCACTCAGTCTCTGCTGTCCCAGGTGAGAGACCGCATGCTAAACTCTGTGGGTGAATCCCAAGACTTTTCTACTGCCCTCCCCCACTGCACAAGGAAAACAGAGCACAGATAGGAAAAAAGAAAGCTATTCATTAATTGTTATTATTCTGTATTTATATAGCACTAACATCTTCTTCTGCAGCACTATACAGAGTACATAGTTATGTCACTGACTGTCCTCAGAAGAGTTAACAATCTAATCCCTACCATAGTTTAACCAGTTCACCCCCAAGGTTTTTTACCCTAACGGACCAGAGCAATTTTCACCTGTCAGTGCTCCTCCATTTATTCATTAAAAACTTTATTACTACTCATCACAAGAAAATGATCTATACCTCGTTTTTTTCACCACCAAGTAGGCATTCTGTGGGTAGTACATTTTGCTAAGAATTATTTTATTCTAAATGCGTTTTAATGGGAAAAATAAGAAAATAATGGTAAAAAATTCATTATTTCTCAGTTTTCGGCCATTATAGTTTTAAAATTAAACGTTCTACTGTGGATAAAACCAACACATTTTATTTGCCCAGGTGGCCCGATTATTAAACCATTTAAATTATGTCCCTATCATAATGTATGGTGACAATATATTATTTTGAAATATAGGTGTTATTTTTCTGGGTTTTTTTGTTTTTTTTTGTCCGGTCCATAATTACAAGCCCCTATGTAGTAAAGTAAAAGTAATTTTCCCTCATAAAATGTAGATTAAAAAAGCTGAGTCCCTAAGGCAACTATTTATGTATTTATTTTTTTTAAAGGGACTCCGAGCAGTGCAGAAACTATGGAAAGATGCATATAATTTTAAAGCTCTCTTTCTCCTCTTTCCGATGATATATAAACCGCTGCCCTACACCTTTTAGTTTTCGCTATTTTCGCGATTGAAATTGCCGCGGTCGCGATTTCAATCGCAAAAATAAAGAAAACTAAAAGGCGTAGGGCAACGATTTAGGTGTCGCCAGAAAGAGGAGAAAGAGAGCTTTAAAATGATATCCATCTTTCCATAGTTTCTGCACTACTCGGAGTCCCTTTAAACTTTTTTTTTTTTTTTTTACAAGTGTTTTTTTTTGGGGGGGGTGTGAGGGGGGGGGGGGTGGCTTTGGTAATGTAAGTTAGTAATTTTATTAGTATTGTGTAAGTACTGTATGTATGTGCCTGTATGTGTATTTTTACTTTTTGGCTACAAGATGGCGCTAGTGAACACTTTTCCCGCTGATCGCAGTCACATCCATTCATTCCAGGCATTGCGATTGGGTAGAGGACCACTCTGTCCTCTTCCCCAATCGATGAACACGGAAACCAGAGGGGAGCGGCACACACTCATGCTGGGCGGCGGGAACGCGCAACGTATTAAAACGTCATGTTGTTGTTAACAGGCTAAAACATGATGTTTTAATACACTAGCATGTCATTAACTGATATCCTACCATATTATTATTATTTATTCATATAGCACTGACCTCTTCTGAAGCCCATTGCAGAGTACATAGTCATGTCACTAACTGTCCTCAGAGGAGCTCACAATCTAATCCTTACCATAGTCATATCCTAAAGTCCTACCATATTATTGTTATTATGTATTCATATAGCACTGACCTCTTCTGCAGCCGATTACAGTGCACATGGTCATGTCACTGACTGGCCTTAGAGGAGCTCACTATCTAATCCCTTTCACAGTCATATGTCCATTATAGTGTAGGCCCTAGACTATAGGGCCAATTTTACGTGAAAGATGAATCTGTATGTTTTTGGGATGTGAGAGGAAACTGTAGAGCCTGGAGGAAATCCATACAGACACAGGGAGAAATCTCCCTGCGCATAGTGCCCTGGCTGGGATTTGAACTGGGGACCCAGTGCTGCCAGGCAAAATGTTCTATTTACTACACCACCAGGCACCGTGCTGTACAGTAGGGTCTCTGCTATCTGGCACAGGCAGAGATATGTGTAATTTCTGGTTGGTTGAGTGTTCATTCAGGTGACTCAATGTAGTACTAAACCCCTCCCACAGAGAGCAAATGCAGAGCAACGCACGGCGGAAATCGCTTAACAGAGTTTCAAGCACCAGTGCTCTTCACTTCCTGCAGCTACCGACTGCATTACAGAATCCTCTGCACGGCGCATTATGCATCAACTGACGCAATGTGGGTCATGTGACACGCAGCGTAAGCCTACAGAGGATGAAGTAGGCAGCTGAAAAAAATTAAGAGGTTCAGCGCCCGAAGCTGTAGAAAATGGTTTCTCATGCATCACGTTGAAAGATACCCGAGGCAATGTTTTGCAATCCAAAAAGATCTCATGCTGCAATTGATTGGGAAAGGGCTCCTGCTTTTTTTTTTTTTTTGTAAGCCAGGGGTGTCAGGCTCAATCACATAAGGGGCCAAAATCAAAAACGTAGTCTAAGTTGCAGGCCACATTGTTTATTAAAACTTAATAAACAATTTATAAACCATAAATGTTAAGACTTATGGCTCGTTTCCATTACAGCGCACAGCCTTGTGGCTGCACGTCACTCCCGGCTGAGGGAGGGGGGTGGGTCTTGCAGTCCCATTCATTGCTGAATGGGATTGTGGGCGGAAGCGCCCAGAAATGCAGGCAACTATGCGCAGCGATTTAGCGCTGAATCGCGGCACATGAATGGAAACAGCAGGCAGTGCAGTCTATGCACTGTCTGCAGTCCCTGTGATTGTGTTTCCATAAGCGCGCTATATGAAAATGAGCCCTTAACATTTATTGAACAGCCTCATACCAATGGATGTAACTATAGCAACAGTGGGGTGCCTTCTCCTCCCCCTTCTGCAGAGTAGCACAGTAGAGCAGTGTAATATTTGCCTGCTCCAGTGCTGTTTCGGGTCTCCTTTGATCTTCCCAGCAGCCACATGCTCTATGCTGCATGCCTCTGGCTCCTGAGACATGTCACGTGATCAGGAGAAGGAGGTATGGAAGCACAGAGCGTGTATCTGCTGGGAAGAATAGAAAAGACACAACGCATCGCTGGAGCATGTAAATATTACACTGGTTTGCAGTGTTACTCTATGTGGGGGAGGTGTAGGTGTGTGTTTTAGTAGCCACCAGGGGGGTTGAGGAGTTTGGACTGCAAAAGGTAGCTCCATACTAATTTCATTAAGGCTGGGGGTTGTCCCGTAGGTTATTGCTGTACCCTGGCTCAAATTGACAGTGTTTCAATCAGAAACACTCCCCTACGTGCTGCTCTGGACATGAAGGCAGTGTGCTAACCTTTTACTGCTTACAATGATCGGGATTTGAAGCTCATGAGGGCCACATAAAATGGCAAGGAGGGCCGCACTTGGCTCACGGGCCTTGAGTTTGACACCTGTGCTGCAAGCCCAAAGGATTTATCAAAAGCACACAGCGGCGTCGCTAGCTCAAAAGGTCCGAAGCACGTGTCACGGACCTTTTGTGGGGTGCCCCGAACGTCCTACGGAAAAATTGCACAGTTACTCCGTGCCCAGCCGCCTGGTTTCTGGAGCCTGCAGACATCTTCTCCTCCAGGCTTCTCCCCCTAGCGTCGGAGAATGAATCAGACACTGGGGGGAGGAGTCCAGAGGGGAAGATGACTGCAGGCTCAAAGTGTGGATGTAGGAGGAAAGTTTTAGAACAGGTGATGTCTCTCTCAGCTAGGTTGATTTAGAATCTGTGCGGGCACAGAGAGGGCAAAAGAGGAGTTTGACAGCCGCTGCCTGTGAGTTACGTTGTGCAGTCTATGTGACAGATACTGTCTGCCTTAGCCAGAGAGGGAGAGATCTGGACTGTGTCTGGAGCCAGGACAGCGTAAAGGGATTGCCAGACCACTGTGCTACTGTGCAATGGCTGGGGAGCCATCAAACATCAAACGTCACTCACTGTGACTGCACACGGAGGAGACAGTGAAAGGTACTAAACACTTGGGCTGGAGTGCAGTCGAACAGGGGACCTGGGACCAGGCTGTCTGAAAAGAGCCTGACAAACTGTCAGTCAAGACACACACTATGATAATGTCCTGAGAGGAGCTCACAATCTAATCCTACCTACTGATAGTCTAATGTCTAATAGTCTAATGTCCTATCGTCTTGATATGTCAGGATTTAGCACTAACATTTTCTGCAGCACATTACATAATATATAGTTATGTTGCTGACTGTCCTCAGAGGAGCTCACAATCTAATCCTACTGTAGTCATAGTGTAATGTCCTACCATATTATTATTATTATGTATTTATATAGCACTGACCTCTTCTGCAGCACATGACAGAGTACATAGTCATGTCACTTACTGTCATCAGAGGAGCTCACAATCTAATCCTACTGTAGTCATAGTCCAATATCCTACCATATTATTATTATGTATTTATATAGCACTGACACCTTCTTCAGCACTTTACAGAGTACTGTCATGTCATTGACTGTCCTCAGAGGAGCTCACAATCTAATCTTACCATAGTCATAGTCTAATGTCCTACCATATTATTATTATGTATTTATATAGCACTGACATCTTCTGCAGCACTTTACAGAGTGCATAGTTATTGGGGTCGCTGTTCATGTAAATTTGGCTCCACCCATGACCACACCCATTTTTCCGTGCACTGCGTACAACGTGCCACTGGAGTGCCCATAAGTGCCCCTGATGTTTTAGGAACCTAGCAACGTCCCTGCTTCTGAGCATTATATAAAGGAAAAAAAGACACATACCAGTGTTAGGATCAGAATTTCAGAATATAACGAAAATCTTTTCTTATAATAGGCTGCTGGATTTTTGAGTATGGCGATCCCTTTCATTTATTTCAAGCCACAGAGAAAGGACAAAATTCCCTTATACTTTCTAAGGCTAGAAATAAGTGAAGAGCAAGAATATCTCAAATTCAGCCAAGTAGCCCCACCTAGGAGGAAAAAGTTAGTACTAGCAAATTGCCGTTTACAGCAGTTGATCCAGTTAACTATGACTGTTCAGTGATTTGCCAGCTTTGACTTCCAAGCTAAAAGCAGAGGTGTGGCTAGGGGGTAGTGACACTACTAGTAGGGGCGTGGCTTTGTGAGCTCGGTTTTGTAGATGCAGTGACTGTACGTACTTGTCGTTCATGAGCATTTAGCCTTTCAATGCCTAAATCAGTGCCTAGATTTTTCTCGTGTTGTTTATAAGCACTTGCTGTGCACAGGAGGAAGGTTTGCTTATACCATCTGTTTATTGTGGTGCAGGTGGGTCGCACTATTTCTCGGATGCAGCAGGCATTAAGCTGGACGTACGGTGAGGACGTGAAGCCTTTCAAGCCTCCGTTGAGCGACGTGGAGTTCCACACCTACCTGACCCATGAGGGGCAGCTGAACCGCCCTGAAGAACTTCGCCTGCGCATATACCATGGAGGTGTAGAGCCTTCACTTAGAAAGGTAATGATTGAGACCCTTGGGGCTATTTATTACTGAAAGTTTTGATCAAATTTCGTGAACGGCATACTTTTATCCAAAGGCCACAATGTACACATCCAAAGGCAAGGTGAAATGTACACATCCAAAGGTAAGGCCACAATGTACACATCCAAAGGCAAGGCCGCAAAGTACACATCCAAAGGCAAGGCAACAATGTGCACAGCCAGAGGCAAGGCCACAATGTACACATCCAAAGGCAAGGTTGCAAAGTACACATCCAAAAGGCAAGACCACAGTTTGCACATCCAAAGGCAAGACCACAGTTTGCACATCCAAAGGCAAGACCACAGTTTGCACATCCAAAGGCAAGACCACAGTTTGCACATCCAAAGGCAAGGCCCCAATGTGCACATCCAAAGGCAAGGCCCCAATGTGCACATCCAAAGGCAAGGCCCCAATGTGCACATCCAAAGGCAAGGCCCCAATGTGCACATCCAAAGGCAAGGCCCCAATGTGCACATCCAAAGGCAAGGCCCCAATGTGCACATCCAAAGGCAAGGCCCCAATGTGCACATCCAAAGGCAAGGCCCCAATGTGCACATCCAAAGGCAAGGCCCCAATGTGCACATCCAAAGGCAAGGCCCCAATGTGCACATCCAAAGGCAAGGCCCCAATGTGCACATCCAAAGGCAAGGCCCCAATGTGCACATCCAAAGGCAAGGCCCCAATGTGCACATCCAAAGGCAAGGCCGCAATGTGCACATCCAAAGGCAAGGCCGCAATGTGCACATCCAAAGGCAAGGCCGCAATGTAAGGTAAAATTCAATTCAAGCACTTTATTGCCATTGTGTAACACAACAAAATTACTTTTCATGAAAACCCAGCTGTGCATATAGGGAACATAGTGATAGTAACAAAGGTAGAAAGAGAAGAAATTATGCAAGTATGCCAGGTATTACAGATAGTTAAACAATTTATACAAAGTGTTAACTATTAAAGGTCCATAAGATGCCCCTGCACCATAGACGCACCTAGGTTTAGTTATATATTTTTTCCTGATTTTTGTACTCAAAACTTGGATGCGTGTTATGATCCAAAGAATTGCAAAAGTAGCTAGGCCTAACAAGATTGTAGCCCTGCCAAGCCTTGACTGATAAGAGCTTCCGAATGTATCGCAATTGCACTGTTTTCTTTTTTTGTTCTTTGAAGCTGAATAATCTTTTTTTCCTTTCTTTTTCTTGTGTTTTCCCACACCTTCATTTAGATCTAAAGTTTCCTCACCCTGCTGTCCCTGTGTTTTCTGTCCTCTCTCTGCAGGTGGTGTGGCGCTACCTATTGAATGTGTATCCGGATGGACTGACGGGTCAGGAACGCATGGATTACATGAAGTGTAAAACACGGGAGTATTATCAGCTGAAGAGCGAGTGGAGGGACAGGTGCAGCCAGGAGGACCTGGAGTTCATCCAGGGTAACGTCATGAAAGATGTTTTGCGTACAGATCGCACTCATCCATATTATTCCGGCTCTGAGGACAACCCTCACTTACAGGCCCTGCATGATTTGCTGACCACCTATGCTGTTACACACCCCCAAGTTTCCTACTGCCAGGGCATGAGTGATATAGCGTCACCCATCTTAGCTGTGATGGACAACGAGGCGCACGCCTTCATCTGTTTCTGCGGCATCATGAAGAGGCTTGAGGGCAATTTCCGTATGGATGGCGAGTGCATGTCCGTCAAGTTCTCCCACCTCAAACTTCTCTTGCGTTACTCTGACCCAGAGTTTAACACTTACCTGATGTCTCGCGGAGCCGATGACCTCTTCTTCTGTTACCGTTGGCTGCTACTGGAGCTCAAGAGGGAGTTTGCTTTTGAAGATGCCTTGAGAATGCTGGAAATCATGTGGAGCTCTTTACCTCCAGATCCTCCTGAGAAGGAGGTGGAGTTGGTGGGACCACCTTGCCCCCCAGGTGAATGTAGGAAGAATACACGGAAAAGGCACATGATGCGGCCGGACCGCGGCCTGAGCCCAGAGGAGGAGGCAAGGGAAGTAGTGGAGAAAGAAGAAACGGAAGTGAAATTGGAAAGTGAAGAATCCTCTGCCCCACAAGTACCAGCAGTGTTGAGATGTCCCTTACCGAAAGACGCTAGTTTTGGTGAATTCAAGTGTTACGGGGAGAGTGAAACTGGGACTAGTTTTGAGAGTGATGACCTATCAGCGTGTCTTGCCCTGAAAGTCAGACACTCCACAGAAGAGGACGAAGATGAAGAACAGCTTTGGGAAGAAGAGCCCCTTATTAAACCCCCTGATTCCTTAAGCATCACCAAATCTCTATCTGCTCCTTCCTTAACCTCTTGCTCCCCCACTTCACAAAGCCCAACCTCGTTCAGTGCTGAAGACCAAGCTGACCAGATCTTGGCTGCTAAGGCTGAAGGAGAGGATGTGCTGGAGGCCGAACAGACTGCGGCCTCTTCTCCAGCCCCCATCAGCCTGCCCCCACCCCAGGAGTTTGGCCGTGGCAATCCTTTCATGCTGTTCTTATGCCTTTCCATCCTGCTGGAGCACCGCGAGCAGATCATGAAACAAAACATGGGTTACGATGAACTGGCCATGCATTTTAACCGACTGGTCAGGAGGCACAACCTGAACCGGGTGCTGCACCGCGCCAAGGCACTCTTTGCTGACTACCTACAGTCTAAGGTGTGGGATTCCGAGGAGGGAGATGAAGCGGCAGCTGAATCTCCTTCCACTTCCTGACCCTCGCCTCAGTCATCTCTCAGCCGTGTTGGCATCTATTTTTTCCAGGCTGGAAACGGTATACCAAGTGGGCAACCATTACAAGAGCTGGGCAGAGTGACCTATAGCAATGAAATTCTAGGCCGTATACCTTGACCATACTCCAAATAATAAAACTTAGCAGGGAAATATTTTGTTCTTTAGGGTTAAAAGGGAGAAGAAGTACCGTATATAACATTTATGTGGAAGCTTAAACTCTTGTTTCCCTTAGTTAAAATGTAACCTTGTAATGTGCTTTAGCTCCTTTGGCCTGATGGAGCCACTATCTGAAAATACTTTGCTCTTTTCCCAAGTTACGTTTTTAGGCTAAGTAAGAGCGGTGCTAAAAAGACATAACCTCAACTATACTCGTTAGCCCTTTGCAATCTCGCAGTCATGCACACAATACCTTTTTATCTCAAAGATGGCAATAAAAGCTACTAATGTTCACAGCTGGAATTTATACAAAAATAAACTGCTACACTTAGCTTTAGCTGGTCAACCACAACAAGGTGTACCCTGCTTTCTGATTCCTACACTTACTTATCACATTGTTCATTAAAGAGTACCTCCGGTAAAAAAGACAGAGCCTGTCTTACCACCCTGGCGTTCTATTGATTGCGCCAGGGTGGCGGCGCAGCAGTATTTTTTGAATTTTTCTTTTTTAAATCATGTAGCTAGCCTAGCGCTAGCTACATGATTCCCCCTCCCTGCGGCATCCCTCCCACCCCTCCGATCGCCGCCGGCAATTAAGCCCATCCGGAAATCCCGTTCTGAACGGGATTTCCTTTAGGGCTTCCCCCGTCACCATGGCGACGAACGGTATGACGTCATCGACATTGTGACATCACAGGGAGTCCCGATCCACCCCTCAGCACTGCCTGGCTCTGATTGGCCAGGCTGCGCACGGGGGGCTGTTACGTGGCGGGTGGCGGCGATCATCCCTAACACGCAGCTAGCAAAAGTGCTAGCTGCGTGTTTTAAAAAAAAATATGAAAATCGTCCCACTAGGGCCTGAGCGGTGCTCTGCGGTGGTTATGGACAAGCTGAGCTCGTCCATACCGCCAAGGAGGTTAAAGGAATTCTGAGAGAAAAAAATTAAAAGCATTTACTGGTATACATACCTGGGGCTTCCTTCAGCCCCCTCTAGACCATTGCCGTCCTCCCGGGCCCCTTTAATCCCCTGCTGGCAGGCCCGGTAAATCCTTCAGTTATGCTCATGCCACCGTGATTGTACTGCGGCTGCGCGGTAGTGCTGTGCAGGTGCAGAACACTCCTGGCGACTGGAGAATAGGGATGAAGTGGTCCAGGAGGACGGCGAGTGAGTTCACGGCCTAAAGCGGGCTGGAGGAAGCCTCAGGTACATTTTAAATACTTTTTTTTTTCTCACGGGTACACATTAATGATGGTGGTTTGGGGGGGTGTCATGGTTAAATACCTGTTCTGACATCATCAGTCCTGGCAGGTAATTGCTCTGCCCCCTCCATATTGCAGCCATGGTGAGTTTTTGGTGAGTTTTATAGTTTTATTCTATAGTGGCCTAATTGGTGGCTGGCGAGCTGGGGGCAGGCTGCTGCAATGCTGGCAAAGGTTTCCAAAGAGCTTCAGCAGACTTTGGAAACATGACTGCTACTGTTTTTCCAAGGAAGGGGGCGGAGCATCACACAGGACCTGATGAATTTGGATCACGTACAAGTAGTTAAAGTAAACCAGAGATGTAAAAGGCTAAAGATTTGATACTTCAAATATTTGATGCTTCATTCAGCCCCATAAGCGCGAACCTCCTGCGCATGCGTCCAGACTGGACCCGACTTTGCAAGTTACCGGGGCGGATCGCGGCTGAACGGCAAACTGAGGGAGGTCAGCGTAGGACTCCGACATGCTTATGGGGCTACAGGAAGCCCCGGGTAAGTATCAATTCTTTAGCCTTTCACGTCTCTAGTACACTTTAAAGTGAACCTCCGGACTAAAAATCTACTCGGCAGCACTGAAAAAGCTTGGTGTTTCTTTAACAGTTTCACAGCTTCAGAACTTTGTTTTTCTTACCTAAGCCTCATTTTTATCTGCACAGAAGAAATCTGCCTGTGCATTTTCCCCTGATGCTGTGCAAAGCATGATGGGATTTCTGATGTTGTTGTTCTCGTTCTGCTGTTTTGGTGCAATTTTTTTTTTTATTTATTTGAGATTTGAAGCCTAGCGCATGCAGCTATGGGCAGCATGGTGGCGTAGTGGTTAGCTCTCTCGCCTTGCAGCGCTGGGTCCCTGGTTCGAATCCCAGCCAGGGCACTATCTGCAAAGAGTTTGTATGTTCTCTCCGTGTCTGCGTGGGTTTCCTCCGGGCACTCCGGTTTCCTCCCACATTCCAAAAACATACGGATAAGTTAATTGGCTCCCTCTAAAATTGGCCCTAGACTACAGTACTTACACTACATAATATAGACATATGGCAATGGTAGGGATTAGATTGTGAGCTCCTTTGACAGTTAGTGACAAGACAATATATATATATATATACACTGTACAGCGCTGCGTAATATGTCGGCGCTATATAAATACTAAATAATAATAATTATGCAGCTGGGAGGAGTTATCAGCACACAGGACAGTTGGAACTGTGTCTCATGCTTCCTGTCATCTCCTTTCAACCAAAAAGATGGCTGCCCCCATGAACAAGATGTCTGCCCCCATGAAATCACAAATACGCCTGTTCTTTTAAAATAGGTTGGGTAAGAGATTATCACTAATTTTAATTAACATAACTACTGTAACTTAATGACAGTATGTTTTGTTTAGGCTGAAGTTCCCCTTTAAGCCTGAGACTCAGCCCCTCCCCCCTTCATCGTCATGGCAGGCTCTGTCTTTTTTACTGGAGGTACTCTAAGATTTTGCTCTTTTAACCAGCCTTAGTAGCACTTCTATTGCTGTCTGTTAGAAAAAAATGTTGTCTAGTGTATGAATTTCAGAGTGCACGGGGTTTAGTACGAGTGTATTTTTTTCAGCCAGTGATATGAATATCCTCTATTTCATTTTCTTATTGGTCAACATCCCAAAAAAAACAGTTGACCTGTTTGAAAGTGTATCATGCAGCCAAGTTTGGCGTGAGATCTGTTTACCTTATTTATGATGTTGTTCATGAGATCTTGCCATGATCAAGCTAATGCAAGAATATTGTTACCTTTACTTTTGTAATTGTGCTAGCCTAATTGTATCAATTTAATATTTTGTTGATAACGCAGCTTTTACACTTATCCCTGCGATTTTTGGCCAACCATTTTCCTACTTGCAATTTTTTTTTCTTTTCCGGTTCTGAATCTTCCTTTGCGCGCGCGTTGCATGCAAATTTTCAGAATGCAAGTTTATCATGCAAACCAATGAAGGTAATTTACATGAAAACACATCTGATTGACTTGCAAATTTGCATGCGTTTTTCGCATTGCTAATGCAAAAATCGGCAATTCCCATTGGCATGCATTGATATGCGAATGGCATGTACATTGCAAAACAAAAAAAGCATACTTTCTAGCTAATTTCTTTCTGCAGAAAAGTTGCATCTCAAAAAGTACAGAACACCAATGACTTTAGGTTTCCTAGCTAGCTGTGATGAAACGGTCAGAAAACTCAAAAGTCAGGCCCTAGCTGTCATTTTTAGGCACTTTTGGCTTCCATGTTTCAGGGATTTTGAAGCCATCACATTGGGTCGGCACAATTAAAATACAAGTGAATATTCCTGTTCTTACATAAGCTCAGTTGTAACTGGATCGCTATAAAAAGCTGCTCAAGTTCACCAATGTTGTCTGCAGGTGGCAGCATTGGCCTCCGGCACAACCTAACCCACAGTGAGAAATGGTATACTCACCTTGGACCCTGAGGCTCTTCCTTGGCCTCGATTTCATAAAAAGCAGTGCGATAAAAAAATCTTGTCAGGAAAATACCGCACTCAGTATTTTCCCGGTCTGTGTGCTAATTCATAAAGATTTCCCCAGCTGCCCTTGGAGGTCGGTAAATTACCGCAGCCCATTGAGCAGTAGAGTAGAGCAGTGTCTCGATTCTCTCTTTGCCCTGCAGAAATGACTCGCACAGACGGCTCTCTCTGGCTCTCTCCACTGATGACTCAGACAGATGAGTCACACAGTCTTTCCCTGCCTGCTCAATTGACTCACACAGACCGCTCTTACCGCTTGTTGAAGGCTTTATGAATTGGCATTTGCTGACAATTTACTGAGGTGTTGGCCGTAACTACAGCCAAGTCGGTAATTTATCTCCCTGGTCGGTAATGTCAGCTTCTCATGCGGTAACAGCCTTTACGAATTGACACTTTGCTAAGTGGTCGGGTAATGCTTTATGAATCGAGGCCTTTGTCCCCATACTGAAGATCATTCTGCTACTCCTCTTCCGCCTCCTCTTTTTGAATAGATTGTGCAACGAGCAGCTTTGTAAAAAGAACGCATAGTTTTAACAAAATAACAAAGAAATGTACACCTTACATCAGTTAAAATTCCTTACTTGTCCTCGTCAGCCCACTATCGCTTGTTCACACCCAATTTGAAGACGAGCCTACCTGCTGACTGATAGCCCATCATGAAAGTCAGTTTCTAGGGGGGAGGGGTGGTGAGCAGGAAATAGGAGGCAGCTAAGGTAGAAATGAGAATCTGTGAATTGGAGTAACAGGTGTTTCCTTTTTCTAAATATTTTTTTTCAAAAAGTGCAATTTTTTTCCCAGAACATTTTTCTGTGCCTGAACTGGGATTGGTGAATCTACCTTTTTGTTACCTGTAGGTTGTGTTTTGCTTTTTAATGTTGACACAGTGCTTTGCCTTCTGCCTTATGGAGAACCCAGTGCTCCTACCAAGGCACCTGACCTCTTTATCTGGGGCTCCAGTAGCCAGTGACACCTGGACTTACTAAGGCAAAGAGCAGTGTGCATACTTCAGTAATCCATTGAAACCAATCACACTTAACGTTTACTTGATCTCCGGGCACCTAATTGTTTATTATTGCTTAGTGAAGTTACCCAAGTTTGGTATGAGGCTTTAGCATTATGTGGCAGACTGATCGCTCTTTCTAGGTTTAAAATACACTGAAATATCTTGGGAGCAGTTTGATAGATGGACACTAGGTGGAGCTGTTGTATAAGATATTAGTTTGGCTTCATAAAGCTCTATGTTAAGCAATGCTTCACCTAATACTATAGTATTTTAATGCATTAAAAAAAGGTTGTGTAACGAAAAAAAATGCAATTTTTGCAAGCTATCTCCTTCAGTAATTTATAGATCCCCAGCAACTATGAAATGCCTGCTCACTCTCGTAACTGGTGCTGCCATAATTTTCTTTGCCCCCCCCCCTCGCCCCCCCCCCCCCCCCCCCCCCCTTTAGTTTACTATCTGTACATTATAAAAAATCCAAGGAATGGGGACCATGATGATTTTTGTCCAGAGTATATATAAAGATAATATATCTTTATATACCGTAAATATTGGAAACTAAACAATAAAATATTTCCAAAACTTGCAGCTAGAGTAATCAAATATATGTTTACTGAGGATTAAAACCAATAAAAAAACAACACTATAGCATGGGGGGGGGGGGGGGGGTGTCAAATCGGCATTATAACACATCACAGTACAAGGGTCATGACTCAGTGTACAAATAAGTAATAAGCCAATATAAAAGCACTCCTGCTTTATAAGCATGTTAAATAAATATCATAAATTTAGCCCCTGGCAATCTATGTCAGTAAATAAGACCTCCTGTATAATTGAGTAATGTCCCTTTATGACTTGCCAAGCCAGCGTATAAATCAAGCAATGGAGTGAAAAAGCACTATTACCTGTAAATAGTTGATAATAATAATAATAATGGCAGTATTTGTATAGCGCCTTTCTCCTGTCGGACTCAAAGCGCTTGCGAGGCAGCCACTAGAGCGCACTCAGTAGGCAGTAGCAGTGTTAGGGAGTCTTGCCCAATGAACTCCTTACTGAATTACTGGCTTACTGAACAGGCAGAGCTGAGATTCGAACCCAGGTCTCCCATGTCAGAGGCAGAGCCCTTAACCAGTACACCATCCAGCCACTGCTGGACCAGGAGACCCCCCGGCCGTGCCGCTCTACGTGTATCGCGGTTACCCGCTTTGTCGAAAGATTTTTGCCCCGAGATCATTTGCACTTAAAACAATCGGCTCAACAATTACCCACTTTCTGCCCAATCATCGTGAAACTATGCCTCATAGTAGCCTATCAGCCAGCAGGGAGGCATGGTCTCTGCTCATGTGACTAAAGGGGGAGTGTGTAAGACTAAGTGGGAGTGAACAGACAGTATGTAGGATAAAATAATTAGCGCAGGAGGTGTTTTTCTTTTTTAAAACCTAGGGGGGAACAAACCTCTGGGTTTAAAAGGCCACTGTAGCTTTTAATTGTCCCAATTGACACTCGCACTTAGCTTTATACTTTGACTGAACCGTCCTGTGGGTGAATCTGTAGTATTAAAAAGGGACAATTCTCAGGGGTTTTTTTATTTGTTTTTGTTTTTTTATTATTATTATATAGGAAATTTGAGAACATAAAAGTATGGAATAACATTTTTGCTTTGCTGGTCTTTTAATTCACTGCTTGCAGACATGCATCTAAATCGATTTCCCCTCCCCCTTTCCTTTCTTGTGTCTTACCAGTCTGCCTTAGCATTTACTTGGCCTGAACCGGTGATTCAGTGACTGCTTTCCCTGCCTGGTTTCTGCACAAGTTTCCCTGCCTATAAAGGAAGGGGCGTGGCCGCGGGCACATAGTTTGTAATTGGAACAAGGGACCGGGCTCATTTTGTTCTCCTGTTGCAACAAAAAATAACCGGTTGTGTTTAAGAACCTTGAACAGATCATTGTAGAAAACCATATCCTGGCTTTTCTTGCTAGACCATAGACATCACCAATAATCTGTAGCCTAATACTTATGGTTTATGGGGAATGCGGGGGGTATATTACCGTATACTAGAATGTATTGGGGCGGTATACAAGGTGCCTCATTGGCCTGAAAATGTGATTTTTCTAGCGTAGACGAGAGGGTGACAAATTATTAGTAGGTAGTGTGAACTGCATACGGTTAATGTATAGATTTTATAATATTGTTCAATACACACATTATTTATAGCGTATGTATCATGAAAGCGTATCGGACCTGAGTATAATAAGCACATAGAACAAATAGCGCTGGCGATTTTTGCTCCCAATTCTGTGCGTTTGGGTGCAGATGTCACCCCCTGCTGTGGACTTCCACGGGGGTAAACATATATAATACAGAACAAATATTTAATGTATGCCTCCATTGTGGACAAGGGTGGGAAAAACTTTGGCGGTATCGTCCTTGAATGAAAGTGGCTACGGCCTACTCTGCATGCTTAGAGCGGCCATTTTGTGCGTGGAACCAATGTTTAGTCTAGGGATTCATGGCTTGTTAACCCTTTAGCAGCTGCTATAGAGTTCTCCAATTTGAGATAAGTGCCCTGCTTTTGACCTCAGTCGGCAGAACTCGTCGTGCTGTAAATTCCTGGAATGCTTTGATGTCTCTCAACTAGCAGAAAATATAGGTACTGAAAGCAGTCCTTTGTTATGGTCTCACACTGCCCCCTAGTGACAAGCGGCTATAAATATGCATTACAGTAGTACTAATTAGAAGCAAGGAAATATTACAAGTAAGAAATAAGACATAAAACAAATGTGCTAAAATAAATAGGCCTGGAGCACTTGCATGCCTGTAAATACATTTTCTGCTGAAGGGATAACATGTTTTACTGTCATCTGAAATTGAAGAGACCCAGTCATAATTATATCTTAGTAATCACTCAAATCTCTATTATGAAATTAAAGGACCATTATCACAAAAAAATGACAGTACATGTGTACACTTATACCAGATTCAAATGCACTACAAATTACTTACAGTGAGCAGAAAAAATCTGACTAGTCCATCCCCTCATGGGGGATTCTCTGGGTTTTCTTCATTTTCCACAGTACTTACTGAACGACAGTTGCTCAATTGTGTAAATGAGTAGGCAGGCTGGCCGGCCTCTTTGCATAGATCCTTTCAAGAGATTGCTTTTGTAAAGAAGAAAGGAGAATCCCCCATAGGGATATGGACCAGTCCAAGATATGTCAGATTTTCATTGGTTTCGGTCAAGGTGGCTACTCTCCCTAGTGAGGCTGATCCGATAAATGCGATCAGTCAAGTCCACTAACTATAAGGGAACACGTACCCAAACGGATTGATTCCATTTTCCAAAGCACTTAGTGAATGTCAGTTGCTCGGGCAATGGCTATCATTCGTAAAGCATTCCCGCATGCGGAAATGCTGAAAACATCCGACTTTACCGAGCACATAGCAAAATGTGTATTCATAAAGGCTGTTTCCGCATGAAAAGCTGACATTCCCGAGCAGAGCGATAAATCACTGCCTTGTGCGGTGACTATCGTAACAAATTTAACAATGTTAATTCATAAAGATTTACGCAAGCGGTATGAGGACGGGAAATACTGCTCCCTTGGATGTGGCGAGAAACATGCTGAGTTAATGGAGACACAGACCTCCCAGGCAGCTGCAGTAGAGTGGAACACGGAGAAATGTATCAACTCGGCAGCTTACTGTGCTTCCGCAAGCCTACCGCCAACCTAGAGCCAGCCTAGTTCGGGAAATCCTCGCACCTGTACACTTTTTTATGAATGACCACACAGAAGTGTAAAATACCGAAAGCAGTGTTTTCCCGCACTGATTTTCATTACCGACCACACTTTTATGAATGATAGCCTAACTGCCAGAAATCTGTGCAAAAAGATGGAGAGCGGCCTGAATCTTTGTATGGATCCTTTCCAGGAAGTATTCTTTCCAGGGAGTGCTTTTGTAAAGCATAAATTAAATTCTGAGAATCTTCCATGAAGAGTTGGACTAGTCAAAAACCTGCCAGTTCTGTCAGATTTCAATTAGCGTTTGTAATTGACAGCAACTTAGGAGAAAAGTCATTTATATATCATTTTACTCTGGTAGAAGTGTACTGTTTATTTGTATGTGTGTACATGTACTTTACATTTTACAATTTTTCGCGATAGTGGTCCTTCAACTGACAACATTGTAGGAGAAAAGTAATAATATATATTAAATGTTAAATTTGGTTCTGAGCACAAAATGGCTGTTCTGGTCGTCATGGAGAGAGGCACACTTGAATAAAGAATTAATCAATACTTGAGAATGGCAGCAACAACAAAGAGGGAATTCAGAGACAGCCATTTGCCTTTCCAGCGCTCGTCACATTTGTGTACGTAAATAAGTTGTCCTTTGTGTTTTCTACATTCATTTACACAAATGTTAAAGCTCTAGGCATAAATGTACAATTGCCTGTAGGTAGAAACGCACCTGCTTGGCTCCCCAGGATCGCTCACTGGTTATGGATCTGCTTCTCTTATTCCACAGGTTTCTACCCGTTCCTTAGCAGAGTGTGGCCTTCACCATGCCTGGTCAGTCTTCATGGAGGTCCACACACCAGTGTGTCTGATCACTGGGACTGTATGGAAGAAAACTGGGTAACAAACCTGTCCATGATAGTTGTTCCACTTACCTTCCCGTAGTGCCGATTACCGGAAGGGGACGTGATGTAGCGTTCATCTTGGAAGACACAGATGGAGGATCGTCATTGCTGCCACAGTTGCACCCCGGGGAGAAAGAAGTTGAGAATCGAGGACCAGTGGGTGTGATCCTGGGAAGCGGGTTGCGTTCGTTCTCTCTACAAGCCAATTTTAGTTCAATGCCCAGTGATTCGGTACATGGTACACCTGTCATTTCATAGCTATGGAGGTTGCCATCTTCATCCCATAGTTGCCTGACTGTTATACTGATCCTCTGAAAGTAATAATACTGTCTAAACCACCTTCCCTGGAGCAAGTATAGAGATTTCCACTTTGTTGGACTCTCCAGATCGCTACTGCTGTATGTGTTTTAGAAGCGGTACCTAGCCATATAGGCGGAACATCAGTATGGTCCAGGAGCTAGCATTCCCCAAAAAGGATGTCAAGATGGCGGCCTCCTCAGTGCTGACAGGGGTGTGCCGGGCTAAGTGTATGGATATTTGAATGACCCATTTCTCTAACAGATTTGGCCATGTCTGGATGTCCAAATCTGAAGAATCCTGTTGCTCAGCACCCTTGCTAAGAACCCTGTATGATATGTTAGGTAGGCAGAGAAATGGCTACTTAAAGGGAATTCGAGGTGAGAGTGATATTATCCAATCATGATCAAAATTAAACTTTCAACCAGATTGAAGGATAATTCACTGGCAATCAAGACTGATTTGATCAATAGTGGGAAGCTACAACCAACCAATCTGTCCCTGTTCACTACTCGTGGGACTAGATATCACTTTAAAGGACAACTGAAGTGAGGGGTATATAGTGGTTGCCATGTTTGTTTCTTTTAAGCAATACCAGTTTCCTGGCAGTCCTGTTCATCCCCTGTCTCTTATACTTTCAGCCTAGATGCTGAACAAGCATGCAGCAGATTGGGTGTTTCTGACATTCTTGTCAGATCTGACAAGATTAGCTACATGCTTTCTGGTGTGATTCAGGCACTACAGCAGCCAAATAGACCAGCAAAGCTGCCAGGCAACTTGTATTGCTTATATAAAAAAAATATGGCAGCCTCCATATATTTTGCTTCAGTTGTCCTTTACAAATCGTACTCCTGCTAAACTAGTGCAGTGCCACTGGTGACCACTAGAGTGGGGAATTCACAAAAGAAACACTAAGCTGATAGTGGTTCCAGTCTGCTGGTTGCACCTGACTGTACTTCTCCTTACTTTTATCTATAGTTATGTTACATGAAATAAGTCCTATGCTTGTGGAAAGACAGTATTCCCTAATATGGCATTTCGGAGGTGTGAGTATTCACTGCTCCGATCTCCTTTCATTTCATTCCAGGCTTTGATTTTGCACACAGGCAATGTGCCTTTTATTTATTTGAACTTTATTCAGTTTTTTTTTCTGTACACTGCTATGTTTATGTATATTGTTGATTTTTATTATGTTTTGTTGGTTTATGCCAAAGAAGTGTTTATAAAGGCATCTAATAATATTTGGGGCAAGACTGCACAATTTAAAACTGTGTTCCAGGAAGATACCTTAGTGGACAGATGAAGTCCAACATCTATAAAATGTCTCAACTTCTAAAAATAGATCTCTAATTCTGCCCAGTCAGTCCTTTGATTTAGCTAGCCCGACATCCAGAGCAGCTTAGCATATCCTTGTGTGAGTCTTCTATTCAGCTGCGGAGCTCCACCCCTCAACTTGGTGATAGGACAGGGCAGGTCAGCTGATAACCAGTGAGTGATTGGAGATGAGAATTTTTGCTGGAGGTTAGTTTCGTACTGGTGTCTAATGTCCGTGTTTCCTGTTGCTAGGTGAGCGATGGGAAACTGTGGCAAAAATGCAGACATGGGAGTTCAGTGGCAGTGTTCACACTAGCTTTTGATGCTGTCACATTCTGCAGATGCCACATGCAGCATCTTTTGATCATGTCACAGTCGTCTCATGGTAATTTCACAATCGGAAATTGCTGTGAAAAGCAAGTAACAGTTATTGCTCCCTTCAAACCTTTACAGCTTTGCTAAATTTACTACGATCATGCATTTATTCCACAGAAAAAAGGGGCACTCCCTTCACAGTAGCAACTGACAGCGATGCTAGGCAGCTTTCCCAGTCAAGCACATGGAGGGGTCCAGAGGGGAGATAAGAGACACTGATATTACAGTGTGAGCATCTAAACTATAAGATAAAATGAAGATATTTTATATTAATGACAACAGGCAATTGGATTTGGACAATACTGTGACTGAAGGTATATTATAGTTGTTTGATTAGGGAAGGTTCAACAATTAAGCAGCTCTTTAAAAGAAAAAAAATCCTGGACAACAGTTTTGAATCTTGACAACACTGCAATGTCAGTGACATAATGATGTGCAGAGTGTTTTATCCTCTAACAGCCAATCAAAATTCCTCACTCAAACAGGTTTGAAGAGAAGCAGAATCTGATTGGCTGTCAGTTGCACAACAACACTAGTGATGGTCAATGAGATGCCTATATTTTAGTCTTGCTTGAAATATATACAATTTAATGCAAATTCTACTCACCTTGAAATCTGGCCAATCAAAATCTGCAGGAAGAGCATTTTGATTGGCTTCCTCCTGAACTGAATACGATTTGCATTACAAGCTGGAATTATTTGCATCTCATTAATCATCTCTGTTTACAATGGCTTATTAAACAAGCCTGTGTTTATATATATATATATATATATATATATATATATATATATATATATATATATATATATCGTTGCTTACATTGCTCAGACATCTGTATGATCTTGAATATTATTATCCAGTTAGCTGCTGAGGGCTTCTGTGCAATCAGAGCACGACTGGAGGAGAGAAGGGAGGATTTGATTGGTTCCTGCAAACTGAAACCTTTGACCAATCAGGCTTTGTGGGACAGTTCGTTGACTGTAGTTTGCAGCTGCTATACATTTTTTTATTATTATTTAAGGTCAAACGGTGCCGGATTTTCTATAAGGCACTGAATGCAGGTGCCTACAGGCGCTGTATGTGGGAAAGAACACCCCTCTTCCTCAGATCACTGACCGCAGGGGGTTACAGTCTAATCCCTGTCTCATATCACTGACTTTAGGAACTTACACCCTTATCCTTGTCTCATGTCACAAAGGATGATATTAGAAAGTGATTAGAATGTTAGATTCTAAGGACAGTTAGTGACTTAAGGCAGGTATTAGAGTTCAGAATATTTTTACTTGTGGGTGTGGCCTTTGTTCAGGGCGTTAGAACGCCTGTGCCTACAGACCTCTGGTTTGTAAATCCGGCACTGACCAATAGCCCCCTGTAGCCCTTCTGGTCACTCACTGTCGATCCAATCCGGATCATTCAACAGCTGTCCCCTCCGAAAGCTGTATGTGCAGCCACCTCGATTATGCTTCCGTGGCCAGGAGCATTCTGTGCTTTTTCACAGTGTCGGACTGAGAGTTGGTAAAGCTGAGGGAATCCAATTGCTGGCCAAGCAGCAGTAATCGGGTGTTTATGCTCACAGTGAAGACTTGCTGCAGGTTTCTATTGGGAGTGATAACACAGGGTTACTGCTGCTTGACCAGTAGGTGGATTTCCTCAGTTTTTCCACCTCCCAGTCTGACACTGCTTGTTCAGGCCATTAAGATTGCAACTGCACATGTGCTGACCGCTCCCAGCTCCACAGAGTTTGTGCTCTCCCAGTAGCCCGCAACTGGCTCAGCCAGCCAACTTTCAGAGAGGCACAGCTGCTGAGTGGATCGGGGCCGATCAAAATCAGCAGTCAGTGCATTTGGCTGGAATAATTTCAAACTGCTTACAAGTTTCTATGATACTTGTGGTAAATCCAAGGTGCCTACCTGAGTGGCTGGATAGTGTACTGGTCAGGGGCACTGCCTTTGACATGGGAGACCAGGATTCGAATCCTGGCCAGGGTCAGTACCTATTCAGTAAGGAGTTCAAGGCAAGGCTTCCTAAAACTGCGGGGTATCCTCTGAAGCGCTTTGAGTCTGACAGGAGAAAAGTGCTGTACAAATGTTTGGATTATTATTATTGTGGTACTAATTTGCAAATGCAAACTTTCCTTTAAATCTAACACTGGACATCCCAAATGCAAGATAGGAATATGATTTATGGCCGCAGTGACCTGTGAACTTTAACATGATGGACTTGGGTGTGGCTAGGTCTAACCTTCCTATGGAAAGTTGTATTTGCAAACTTAGAGCACGTGTGCTTCCGGCCACTCTAGACGGAAGTGATGCGTGCAGGTACATTGATGTGACTAGATGGAAAAAAAAAATGTCATGTATGCAAACGACTGTTAGCCAATCAAATTCCCCTACTGGTTAGCTCAGTATCCAGAGCGTGAGCAGGATGTTTACAGAGATTTTGCTAAGGCTGGAAATAAGTAGCAACTATGAATGGACTGTGAGAACGATAGGTATTGTTTAGCTTATTCAAGGAAATGATACAATTACCCTTTTGCAGCTTGTACTGGAAAGAATCAGAGATGGCCGCTGGTTGCTATTGGGAGATACAACCTCTTACCTTCTTAAAATTCAGCCTTGCTGTTCACTTGCAAAAGCCTCAAATACCCTCAGAGGTATCTGAATACAGACAGTAGTTTTTTGGTTGAGAAAGGTCAGGCATTCCCAGTGTGCAATGAGTCTCTACTTTGTCAGTGCGTAGGGGATATCTACATACTAAGTATTGGGAGACACTGTGGGAAATCTTTACCTCTGAATAATCAAAATGGATTGCCCTGTGCATTTAATAGGGAGATGCACATGGATGGTAAGCTCTGTTTTTTTTCTGATCTTATAATGTAAATAAATTTATTGAAAAATACTGTGTTGCAGTGTCATCTATTACTACAGATTCTCACCTGCTTCATTTGTATAGATAGTGTGGTGGACTGTGCTGTGTGTATGTGTGCCCCCCGCCTGCATTTATACTTTACTTGCCCGCTGTTGGCCACCGTGACCAGAATTGCGTTCCATCCACTACTCTGAAAGTGCCTGCTGCTGCTTGATTGGTTGTGGAGGAGTAACTGGCCACACGTCATTGGAGCAGCATGTCCCGATGACATGTGGGACCAGCTGCTCCCCCGCAACCAATCAGGCGCTGGCAGGCACTTTCAATTGGAGTAGCGGGCAGTACACTACTACATAAGTTCTATATATTGCCGTGTTCACTCTCCATCCCCTGACGACAGCGCTTGCCAACACCTGGTTGAGTGTGGAGACATGGGCAAGCTATTGAGATCTTACTACGCTAAGCACTTTATGTGCATGTTTGTCAATGTGATCCTGTGCCATCTGAGTCTTGTCTGCACGGATCCACAATGTAAGTATCAATTTGTAACGATTGTGATACTGATTATTGAAGATGAGTAAACATGGTGTTATTTTTGTGATTTGATCCACTGCACGTGTTTTATCTAGTGGTGGTCACCAGTCACATTTTAGCCTGAAATTGGTCGCATTGTCGATTGGGCATGATTTCATCCGATCCGTTTATAATAATTTAATCAGATGGTTGATTGGCTGCAAAGTCGCCTGATGTATCGCTATCTTAAGGCCTCTTCCACGGACAGTTGATAGGCAGTGAAATGCCTCTCAAACTCACACAACTGCTTGCTGCTGCCTGATAACTGCTCACTGCAGCCTGGCAACTGCTTGCTGAGCACACAGTTCAACAGTCCGTTGAAAAGAGGCCTAAGGGCCCTTACACATGGGCAGTAAATAGGCAATGAAATGCCCGTGATCCTCTTACAACAGCTTGCTGCTGCGTAGTAAATGTTAGCTGCGTCCTGGCAAGTGCTTGCTGAGCACACAGGTCAACTGCCCGTGTGAAAGGGCCCTAAGGCCTCTTTTCCATGCACTGTTGATAGGCAGTGAAATGCCTCTCAAACTCTCACAGCTGCTAACTGCTCACTGTTGCCTGGTAACTGCTTGCTGAGCACACAGCTCAACAGTTTGTGGAAAAGAGGCTTAAAAGTATTAGGCCTCTTTTCCACGGAGAGTTGAACTGTGTGCTCAGCAGCAGTTGCCAGGCAGCAGCAAGCAGTTGTAAGAGTTTAAATACTTTAGGGCGCTCCTGTGCCGCTGCTGTTAGCCCGGAGATCATTGAATGGGAACGCAGTTCCCATTCATTGATCTAAGTCCCCGTTAGACAGATGGCTTCTATTAGAAGCCGCAATCTTTCTAAAGAAAAAAAAAGTTTCACATCCTCCTATCACTTCCTGTAAGTGAGAGTGCTGGCTTACAGGAAGAAAAAAAAATGACTGAGGCCATCTTTTGGCCAAATAGTAAAACTACATCTACAAAAAAAATAAATTTAAATACACACAATAATTTACATTTAAAATTAACTGTTTACGTCCCACACTCCCCAAAATACTGAAATAAAATTTTTGACTATAAAAAAATAAATTACAATTAAAAAACAAAACAAATAGTTACCTAAGGGTCTGAACTTTTTTTTTTAATATGCATGTCAAGAGGGTATATTACTATTATTTTTAAATTATAAGCTTGTAAATAGTGATGTACACAAAACTGAAAAAATGCACTTTTATTTCCAAATAAAATATTGGCGCCATACATACAATTTAAATGGTGTAATACCCGGGACAAGTGGGCAAATAAAATACACTGGTTTTAATTATGGTAACATGTATTGTTCTAAAGCTATAATGGCCGAAAACTGAGAAATAATGATTTTTTTTTTCTCAATATTCCTGTTAAAATGCATTTAGAAAAAAATAATTCTTACCAAAATGTACTACCTAAAGAAAGCCTAATTGGTGACGGAAAAAACAAGATATAGATCAATTAATTGTGAAAAGTAGTGATAAAGTTATTGGTGAATGAGTGGGAGGTGAAAATTGCTCGAATGCATAAGGTGAAAAAACGACAAGGCTGAACTGGTTAATGTGCCCATACATGGTACAATTTTTTTTCATCCAATCTTACCATTTCTATGGAGTATAACGGTAAATTAAGTGAATATACTGAAAGGATAATTTAGGCAGTTCCCTTATATTACATAGAAATGGTAAGACTGAATTATTATTTATTTATTTTTTACAATGTATGGGCGCCATAAGAGGCATTTCACTGCCTATCAACTGCCTGTGGAAAAGAGGCCTCAGGGCCCTTTCACACGAGCAGTTGAAAGGCAGTGAAAAGCCTGTCGAACTCACAACTGCTTGCTGCTGCCTAGTAACTGTTTGGTGAGCACACAGTGCAACTGCCCATGTGAAAGGGCTCTTAGAGGCAGAGGATCAGCAGGACAGCCAGACAATGAATCTGCTTTGTTTAAAAGGAAATACATATGTCAACCTCCATATCACTCTCACGTCAGTTGTCCTTTAAAAAAACTCCATCCTAAGTTTAGGAAATCCACGTCTAAGGCCTCTTTTCCACAGACAGTTCATAGGCAGTGAAATGCCTCTCAAACTCTCACAACTGCTCACTTCTGCCTGGTAACTGCTTGCTGCTGCCTGGTAACTGCTCGCTACTGCCTGGCAACTGCTTGCTGAGCACAAAGTTCAACTGTCCGTGGAAAAGAGGCCTTGGCAAATTATTATTGCGGTATATAGGAACATCCTCTTCCATAGCACAGCTCAGTTACGATCAGGCTTATAGTCTTTCTCAGAAGGATGTACATTTAAGCAAGATAAGTACATTTGCAGGTGGAGAGAGACAGCCAAACATAACCTAGACCAGCAGAGGATCGGCACATGGGGTGAAGCCATCAGAAGCAGGCTGAAGTGACAGGCTGTGGGGCAGAGGTCAGCCTTGCTAGCTTTGCATGGATCTTATTCCTCCCGACTGTTTTTCTGTTTTTTCAGCACCAGGGTGGCAGCCGCAGTGTGATGATATCTCCGGCACACACAATGACAAATGGCCATCACTGTTTACCTTGTGGACAGAAAAGGGCACCAAAGTGATTAAAAGGACAACTAAAGTGAGAAGACCATGGCGTTTGCCATATTTATTTCCTTTTAAACCATACCAGTTGCCTAGCAGCCCTGCTAATCTCTTTGGCTGCAGCAGTGTCTGAATAACACTAGAAACAAGCATGCAGCTAATCTTGTCAGATCTGACAATGTCAGAAACACTGGATATGTTGCATGCTTGTTCTGGGTCTATGGCTAAAAGTATTATAGGTAGAGGTTCAGCAGGATAGCCAGGCAACTGGTATTGCTTAAAAGGAATAAATATGGCAGCCTCCATATCCCTCTCACTTCAGTTGCCCTTTAAAGGACAACTGTAACAAGAGGAATATGGAGGCTGCCATATTTATTTGATTTTAAACAATGCACATTGCCTGGCTATCTTGCTGTTCCTCTGCCTCTAATACTTTTAGCCATAGACCCTGAACAAGCATGCAACAGGTCAGATGACATTATTGTCAGATCTGACAAGATTAGCTGCATGCTATACAATATATTATTTGGAAATGAAGGTGTATTTTTCAGGGTTTTTTGTGTGTGCTATCAAATGTAAGCCCTTATTTACTAAGATTAAAATACTTAAACAACTTCCAAGGCCCTCTTCCCCAGTTACCAAGCAAACAATTTAAAATAAAAAACAAAGCAATAAAACAACAACAACAACAAAATCCATTAATAGTTGCTTTAGGGACTTATCTTTTTATAATATGTATGTCATGAGGGTATTTACTGTTCGTTTTTTTCTTTTTTTTTTTTATACAAAATCTGTGCAGGGTAATTTCAATTTTCGCCACTAGATGGCGATAAACAATCCTTGGTTTACAAGGCAGTGTTTTAATGAAGTTTAAAAAAAACGTAACATTCCTATGAATGGACATGGCTTCTGATCAGGGTCATGTCCTTTTATCACAGGCATTGTGATTGGTTCAGAGAAGCTTTCTTTCTCTTCCACAATTGCCGACATGGAAAACCGCCGGGGTTTTTCATGTCGGCAATTGTGATGTCTTTTCAAGTCCAGTCTTCTGTGATGTCTTTTCAAGCCCAAGCCTGCCCCCTTGTGGCTCTGCTTTCCTGCTATGTATCCTCTTAGCAGGAAAGCAGAGCCAGGAGGGGGCAGGCTTGGGCTTGAAAAGACATCACAGAAGACATACTCAGCTATAATCATTCCGGGACAAAGCTACACTGAATGCTCAGCCTGGGATTCTTATCAGGGCTTATAACAAGCAGGCTATGCAGTGAAAAATGAAACAAAGAGCAGAGTAGGTGTTTACTGTCATGTTCCCATGGATATCTATGGTAAAATACAGGAGGTTCTTTTGTCTCTGCTTCTCTTTAGGTGGTTAAATACGTAAAGGGTGTTTTTCTTGTGTCCTGTACAAGAGTTCAGGTCCACTTTGACTAGTTACTGCACAGCATGCACCTTTATTTCCAAATAAAATATTGTCACCATGCTTTGTACTAAGGAAATATTTTAAATGTAATAACCGGGACAAATGGGTAAATAAAATGCGTGGGTTTTATCCACAGTAGGCCGTTATATTTTAAAACTGTAATGGCCGAAAACAGAAATAATGATTTTTTTTTCCATTGTTTTCTTATTATTCCCATTAAAATGCACTTGGTATAAAATAATTCTTAGCAAAATGTACCACTCAAAGAAAGCCTAATTGGTGGCGAAAAACAAGATATAGATCATTTAAACACGATATAGATCATTTTGTTGTGATAAGTAGTTATTAAGTTATTGGCAAATGAAAGGGAGGAGCACTAAAAGGTGAAAATTGCTCTAGTCCTTAAAGGAAAAAACCCATAGAGGTTAAAGTGGACCCAAATTAAAAATACAAGATTTCAGAAATAAAACCTATTTTCTAAATTATAATAATAAATAGTAGCCTTTTTTTAGCTGCATGATGACAAATATAAAATATTTTACATTTATTGGAGGAACTCCTCCCTTCTTTTCAAATTGCCGGGATTTTTCCGGCAAACTGGTGGAGTAGATGGTGTCCAGCAATGGAGGAATTGCTAATGGCTGCCCCCAGTATAACCCTAGATATAAAAAGAGAAGGGTGAAAAGCAGGCACTGAAATGATCATAGGTTTGAAGGAGTGTTTATTTATCTTTGTATGTGTCAGAGTGGTGCAACTAAATATTTTTAATAAAAAAAAATGTTTGGTTTGGGTCCGCTTTAACTAGTTAATCTTGGCAGTGCATAGAGCTGAACTTTAACCACTTGAGGACCTACCCTTTACCCCCCCTTAAGGACCAGTGCTGTTTGATGGGATCTGTGCTGGGTGGGCTCTGCAGCCCCCAGCACAGATCAGCGGGCACACAGAGCGATCAGATCGCCCCCCTTTTTTCCCCCCTATGGGGATGATGTGCAGGGGGGGTCTGATCGCTCCTGCTGGTGGCATGTTGCGGGGGGGGGCACCTCAAAGCCCCCCTCCGCGGCGACATTCCCTCCCCCTCCCTCTCCTACCTGTCCCCCCAGTGATCCGGGCTGCACAGGACGCTATCCGTCCTGTGCAGCCAGTGACAGGACGTCCTCTGTCACATGGCGGCGATCCCCGGCCGCTGATTGGCCGGGGATCGCCGATCTGCCTTACAGCGCTGCTGCGCAGCAGCGCCGTACAATGTAAACAAAGCAGATTATTTCCGCTTGTGTTTACATTTAGCCTGCGAGCCGCCATCGGCGGCCCGCAGGCTATTCACGGAGCCCCCCGCCGTGAATTGACAGGAAGCAGCCGTTCGCGCGAGCAGCTGCTTCCTGATTAATCAGCCTGCAGCTGCCACTTTGCCGACGCACGGTATAAGCGTGCGGTCGGCAAGTGGTTAAGAATACCTGTGAGCAAAAGAAAAGTAAAAGTTATAAACTGACGTCAGTAGAGGGAAACCTCTGGATAATCCAGACATTTCCCCAACCCTCCTCAACCCCAACGATCTAGCATGTCGTATATGTTCTCGTGGCCACGTCCCCGTCTGTGCTTGCACAAATATGCTCCACGCCTGCGCAGCAGCATGAAACCACTTGCAGTTGCAGGCGGATTTTTCCTCCATGCACAAGCAGCTGTGTTGGTGCATGCACAGTATGGACATGAAGATGAAGAGAAGACCGGACTACAGCAGTAGGGTCTAGGAGGCCATGGGAAGCCTCTCTGTCATTCCCCGGCTTCCCACTAGGTAACTATCTAAATTATATGTATTTATTTTAATCATAGATTTGCTTTAAAGAGACTCTGTAACAAAATTTTCAGCCTTATTTCTTTTATCCTATAAGTTCCCATACCTGTTCTAATGTGCTCTGGATTACTGCAGCCTTTTCTAATTGCACTGTCTCTGTAATATATCTAATCTTCTTTTCTTTGTCAAGCTTTGTCGACCCAGAGAGGAATGCACTACCTCTGCTGTGATAGGGAGAAGTTATGCACGCCCCCTCCACGTCCCCTGCAGGCTCTGTGTGTGTGCTTTGTTTATTAGTCACAGACAGGTCTCTGCTCTCAATTTCAGCTTGTCTGAGGGGGAAGTGAGCTTACTCATGTCAAACAAGTTTGCTTTCTTAAAACAGAAAGTATTTGCGATAATTCAGGATGGAGTTAGTTCTGAGATGTCTCCCAGTGCTTCACTGCTGAAATATGCAACTCAACCGTTGTCATCCTTAGAAGCTAATCACACCTCCAGATCGGCTGGAATGCAATGATGTATCAGCTGTTAATTGTACAGAGCCACAATAATCCAACATGCATACAGACTGTTTCAGAGTGGTTGGTCTTCATCAGGGCATCGCATTGATAAGGACGACAATGGTTGATTTGGAATGTTTTAGGAAAGCAAACTTTTGTTTTCCATAGCATTTTAGTAAGGGGGCTTTTAGGACCATTGTAGCCCCTTACACACTCCTAGGAGTTCTGGTTCACCATGAGCTTGCTGATTAGTCTCTTACTCATGTCACGACCTATAGTCTATGCAATTCATTAGGCGTTCTATCGCAGCTACGCCCAGGCCCGGATTTCTGCAAAGGCCACAAAGGCCATGGCCTAGAGCGATAAAATCAGATAAGATCAGAAGGGCGGCAGGACTTGGAGAGAGAAGAGGTCATATGTCAAAGTAAATCATCTCTTCTGTTCCCACAGCGCAGCCAGCCAGCGCCCTGCTCTGTACTAATAGATGAATCCCAATCCCTGCACCTCTTACTTCCTGATGTGTTATAACAATCCGGATCAATCATAACTGTCACCTGATGATCCAATTATCTATATGATTGACATACAGTACAAGTGGCTGTGAGAAATACCAGGGATTTACATTGCAAAGCAGATAAAACTAAGTTCCGCTGAGTTCTAATGCAGGCATTCACAAACATTTCTGCTAGTTTCTTCGTCTTCTCTTTTACAGCTGTGACACTGACCCCAGCAGTTGTAAATTATACTTTCTTATTTAGGCCTAATTTATTGATTTTTTTTTCTTCCTAGCCAATGATCTCGTCTCTGCTTCACTTAACTCTTTCCTGACTCATTTTCTATCCTTCAGCTCCGACCATCTATGAGAACTGCTGCAGCCTGGAATAAAAATGCTGTATGCTTCCCTTTGATTGCTAAACTGTCACTGTCACCCGAGCTGTTGCTACCTCTATGCTGGTGTTTATGGTTTGGCATCCTTCTGCTTTCCTGTAGCAGTAGAACATTGTACCATCTTAGCCATCAGCAAAAGCAGAGAGTTTTGAATCAGGATGATACCATTTATTGGCTTAAAAGAAAAAGAGTAATCTTTCTGCTAATAAACCTTCTTCAGACTTTGTTTCTGTATACTGCCAATATGTTAGCGCACGACACCACCATATGTACATTCAGCATTCGAAAGAGATACGTAGATTTTTCAGCAAATATAAATAAATGTCATTCAGATGCTTTAACCACTTGCCGACCGCGCACTCATAACGCGCGTCGGCAAGGTGGCAGCTGCAGGACCAGCGACGCAGACTTGCGTCGCCGGCTGCAGCCTAATTAACGAGCGATCGCGCGGCTGTAGCCGCGCGATCGCTACGTCATACTATTCGGCCCCCATGTGACTTCAGCCCGCCGGCCAATCAGCAGCGCCGGCGGGCTGTAAAAATTCAAAACCACCAATAGAACGCGTATAATACAGTTTGTTTAGGTAACAAACTGTATTATACTGCCTGCCTCCCGCTGGTGGTCACACTTAGCGATCGACCACCAGCGAGGAGTGCAGGCATAGTATCAGCACACACACACACACATTAGGAGCCCCACAGACCCCCCGATCACCCGCAGCACCCATCAGACACCCCCCTGTACCCCCCTGCAGCACGCAGATCAGACCTAACCAACCCCCATATCACCCATCAATCAATCCCTGTCACCACCTGTCACTCCTATTGATCAGATCAGACCCCTAACTACCCCTTAGGGTTATCTGATCACCCCCCACCCCTTCAGATCTCCCCCCCGACCCCCCCCCCCCCCCCCCCTGTATACTGAACCTATCTATCTCCCCTGCATCTGTCTATCTCCCCAGTGATCAGCTGCCAATCACCTATCAGTCACCTGTCAATCATCCCTTGTCACCACCTGTCACTGCCCCCCATTAGATCAGACCCCCCAACTGCCCCTTAGGGGTATCTGATCACCCCCCACCCCTTCAGATCTCCCCCCCCCCCCCCGTATACTGCATCTATCTATCTTCCCTGTAATTGCCCGCTGATCAGCTGTCAATCACCTATCCGTCACCTGTCAATCATCCCTTGTCACCACCTGCCACTGCCCCCCATCAGATCAGACCCCCAACTGCCCATTAGGGGCTTCTGATCACCCACCCACCCTTTCAGATCCCTCCGAGACACCCCCCCTGATCACATCAGCAGTCCATTGTTTACATCTGTTTTTCCCTGTAAACACCCACTTATCACCTGTCAATAACCCATCTATCACCCCCTGTCACCACCTGTCACTCCTATCCATCAGATTAGACCCCCAACTACCCCTTAGGGGTATCTGATCACCCCCCACCCCTTCCGATCCTCCCCACACCGTCCTAGTTCATTGATTGCGTATATTCTCCCCCCTGCCATTGTGTATCTTATCTCCTGTCTGTAAGGCTTGATTGTGCTTTGTTTGGCTACAATTGTCTCAATTGCACTGTGATTGGCATCGATTGTCGTGTGATTGGCTTCGATTGTCACGTAATTGGGCTTCGATTGTCGCGTGATTGGCTTCAATTGCCCGTAATTGGTTTTGATTGTGCCAATTGCCCACTGATTGGCTGTTTTGCCCTGTGATTAGCATCGATTGTCGTGTGATTGGCTTCAATTGTCACGTAATTGGTTTTTGATTGTCACGTTATTGGATTCAATTGGTCCGTGATTGGCTTTGATTGCGCCGATTGCTGTAATTGTGTTGTAATTGTCTCGTGATTGTTTTTGATTATTTGTGATTGCTCTCTGATCCCCAACCCCCCCCCCCCCCCCATCACCATCACTATCACTATCCTAGTGATCTAAAAACTTTTTTAGTATCACTAGTGGTAACAAACAGTTAGGCCAGTTAGCTAAGCAAAAGGGTTGTTAGTGTCAGTTAGTGCTCAGCCCACTGCACCACAGTCACTAATTAGCGTCATCACTGTCGCTAATCAGCATTGGTACTATATAGTATCTGTAAGTGATTATTAGTGATCACAGTCAGATCTATATTAGGGTCTCTAGGATCCACAAAAAAACGCAGTGTTTGCCCGATCAGACCTGATCGTTCGCCTGCACTGCGTTCAGCCCGCCCCACCGCAGTGACAGAAATTTCTTTTTTCTGATCACTGCAAAAAACACTGTACACAAGCTGTGGCACTGTAAACATCAGTTTTGATTTTTTTTATCTAAACTCAGTGACCACAGCTTTCTACCTCTCAAGTACTCCCTTTCGCTAGGTAGGTGCTCTTTTCCTGGGTAGTCTCAGAGGAATACCTCCTAAATTTAGCAGGCCACCATGGCAAAAAAGAGGTTTTCCAATGAAGACATCTACAGGTACATGGACCAGTCGGATGAGGATGATTGGGTCGACTTATTCGACGAATCTTCGGGTTCAGAGTACGATCCTGTAGACAGCAGTGGCTCTCTGACCGATAGTTCCGATGACGAGGTTGAGGTCCCGGCTAGAGCCAGGCGTACCACACCCCATGTCACTGGACTGCAGGTGGCGGAAGATCAGTCTCAAGGGCAGCAGAGTGGCGTTGATCTGATTTTTCTTGGTGAGGCATGCACCAGCAGCGCAGCATCTCCTGGACCTATCAACACCAGTACTTCCGCAGAAGACCCTGATGAAGTGGCGGACACCATCCTGGAAGTAGAAACTGGTTCGGTGGTACGTGAATTAAGATCCGATCCGCAGCCACCAAGTAGACGGGCCCGTACTCCCATTGGTTTTCCAGAGGTGCTGGCAAACCCTGATTGGCATTCCCCTGATCCCGCCGCACCCATACTGCCCCCTTTCACCGCCCAGTCTGGAGTCCAGGTGGAGACAGTTGAACTAGGATCGGCCCTAGACTTTTTTGAACTGTTCCTCACCCAGGATCTCCTTGACTTAATTGTGGCTGAGACCAACCTATATGCCACACAATTTATAACCGCCCATCCGGAAAGCTGCCACGCCCAGCCTTTTCGGTGGAAACCACTCCAAGTTTCCGAACTTAAAATTTTTTTGGGCCTTCTCCTCAACATGGGTATTACTAAAAAAAATGTATTGCGCTCTTATTGGTCTACACGCCAAATACATAACATGCCCGTGTTCTCTGCTGCCATGTCCAGGACGCGATTTGAGATCATCCTGCGCTTCCTGCATTTCAATGACAACGACACCTGTCATGAAAGAGACCACCCAGCTTATGACCGGCTCCACAAAATTCGGCCCCTCATAGACCACCTGTCATCCACATTTGCAGATGCTTATACCCCTGAACAGAACATCTGTGTAGATGAGTCCCTCGTACATTTTACCGGGCGCCTTGGCATCAAACAGTACATCCCAAGCAAGCGCGCCCGGTATGGGGTGAAACTGTATAAGCTCTGTGATAGGGCCACAGGCTATACATCTCGTTTTAGGGTCTATGAGGGAAAAGACTCAAAATTGGAGCCGGTCGGATGTCCTGACTACCTGGGGAGCAGTGGAAAGATTGTGTGGGACTTGGTGTCACCCTTGTTCCAGAAGGGGTACCATCTTTATGTGGACAACTTTTACACAAGTGTGGCCCTCTTTCAGCACTTAAAGTTAGAAGGAATCCGATGCTGTGGCACCGTGCGGCCTAGTCGCCGGGGCTTCCCCCAACAGCTCGTTAACACCAGACTTCAACGGGGGGAGAGGGCCGCCTTGTGTACCGATGACTTGCTCTCGGTGAAATGGAAGGACAAGAGGGACGTTTACCTTCTGTCTACCATTCACACAGACACGACAGTACAAATTACACGGGCAACAGAGGTCATTGAAAAGCCCCTCGCCGTCCACAGCTATAATGCCAACATGGGAGGGGTGGACTTCAATGACCAGATGTTAGGGCCCTATTTAATTTCCCGGAAAACCAGACGCTGGTATAAGAAAGTGTCTGTGTATTTAATTCAATTGGCGATGTACAACAGCTTTGTTCTCTACAGTAAGGCTGGGAGAACTGGATCTTTCCTTCAATTCCAGGAAGACATTGTTTCGGCACTCCTCTATCCAGAAGGTGACAGAGCCCAACCCCCAAATGCAACTAGCCGGCTGCATGGAAGGCATTACGCCTACCCGATTCCCAGTACCCCAACTCAACGCAACCCCAGAAAAAGATGTCGTGTCTGCAGCAAGGCTGGAATAAGGCGTGACACCCCCGTTTACTGTCCCCGCTGTCCTGACCAGCCTGGCCTATGCCTAGGGGAGTGTTATGAGAGGTACCACGAGAAGGCACACTTTTAGAACCTAGGGAACTACAGACACAGCAGTAGGCACACAAGGGTCTCTCAGTGCTATTTCACACTGGCGCGATGCGTTAGGGCAAATTGCCTAGCAAAAGTCACACTTTGCGGTCCCCCCCTACGCCGGAAGTGCTTGACTTAACGCTAGTGCATGCCTACGTTACTGCGTGGCTTCTGCGGCAATTTGGGTCGGCCCGGAAGTCATGTTAGTCTACGGCGACGCAGTTAATTACTAGGCCGAATGCTACTCCCGTGGTATTCCCTGAAGATCTATTTTGGGCGAGACGGTGCGGCGGGCTCGACCGACCGGATAGGCCAGTATGCAGTGTGAACCCAAACATCAGGTTTTGAGAGATCCAAATACACTGGCCTGCCAGAAACCTCTCCTTTCACTTGGGACAGAATGCATAATGTACTTCGCCACATATCTGTGCGATTTGCACTTTGCACATTGACCCATGGGGGAGGAGAAGTTTATCCTCAGCTCGCAGGTAAAAAAAAAACAAAAAAAAAAAAACAGGTAAGCAAAAAAGTTAATATTTGGTTACCAATGTTATTGTTTGGTTTGAACATATTTAATAAAGTTTAAAAAGTTAATGTTATTGAAGTGCTTTGCTGCTTGCTTGCTTTTTTTTTTTTTTTTTTTTTTTTTTTTCTTCTTCTCTCTTTTTTTCCAACCGACCAATCAGCTGCAGCACTGATGATGCATCCTGACAGAAGCATTGCGCTTCTGTCAGGTTACACAAAATCGGTGCATGCAGCGCTGTAGGACGAGATTTCTCCTCCACAGTAAAAAAGATACGTTTGCCGAGGCATATGGGCCAAGGTGTGGTGTTGGGGATTCATATGCTTTGGCAAGCACTTTGTATCAAAAAAGAACTCAAGCAATGATTTCTCCATTCACATCGATCAATGTGGATGAATAAATCAGGATTGCCTGGGCATACGAGCTGGTGGGTTTGGATTTTTGGGGTGGCAGCTCCTATGTCCAGGCGGACGCCTTCCCCTCCTTTTTGTTTTTTTCGTTTTTCTTCTCTCTTTTTTCTATCCAGACCGACCGACCGACCGACCGACCAATCAGCTGCAGCACTGATGGTGCATCCTGACAGAAGCATTGCGCTTCTGTCAGGTTACACAAAATCATTGCATGCAGCGCTGTAGGACGAGATTTCTCCTCCACAGTAAAAAAGATACGTTTGCCGAGGCATATGGGCCAAGGTGTGGTGTTGGGGATTCATATGCTTTGGCAAGCACTTTGTATCAAAAAAGAACTCAAGCAATGATTTCTCCATTCACATCGATCAATGTGGATGAATAAATCAGGATTGCCTGGGCATACGAGCTGGTGGGTTTGGATTTTTGGGGTGGCAGCTCCTATGTCCAGGCGGACGCCTTCCCCTCCTTTTTGTTTTGTTTTTTTCGTTTTTCTTCTCTCTTTTTTCTATCCAGACCGACCGACCGACCAATCAGCTGCAGCACTGATGGTGCATCCTGACAGAAGCATTGCGCTTCTGTCAGGTTACACAAAATCAGTGCATGCAGCGCTGTAGGACGAGATTTCTCCTCCACAGTAAAAAAGATACGTTTGGGCCAAGGTGGGCCAAGGTGTGGTGTTGGGGATTCATATGCTTTGGCAAGCACTTTGTATCAAAAAAGAACTCAAGCAATGATTTCTCCATTCACATCGATCAATGTGGATGAATAAATCAGGATTGCCTGGGCATACGAGCTGGTGGGTTTGGATTTTTGGGGTGGCAGCTCCTATGTCCCTCTTTCTTTTCTTTTTGTTTCACATTTTTTGGCAGATATTTGTTCATCCACATTGATCGATGCGAATGAAGGGATGTTTGCCGTTCATTTTTCCTTTCAGCCCAGAATGCACTACCTGTATGCCCAATATAAGGAGTATAGCAGAAATACTGGCCATACATGTAATGATTGCAGAGGCCCTAAAATGCCAGGACAGACCCCACAAATGACCCCATTTTGGAAAGAGGACACCCCAAAGTATTCCGTGAGGTGCATGGTGAGTTCATAGAAGATTTAGTTTTTTGTCACAAGTTAGCATAAATTGTTGTTTTTTGTTTTTTTTCACAAAGTATCCTTTTCTGCTAACTTGTGACAAAAAAGAATTTTTTTTATAAACTCACCATGCCCCTCATGGAATACTTTGTGGTGTCTTATTTTTAAAATGGGGTCATTTGTGGGGTTTGTTAACTGTCCTGTCATGTGGGGGGGGGGCTAAATTGTGAGCACCCCTGTAAAGCCCAAAGGTAGTCATTGCACGTTGGGCCCCTTAGCGCAGTTAGGCTGCAAAAAAGTGCCACACGTGCTATCGCCGTACCCGGGAGAAGTAGACCAATGTGTTTTAGGGTGTATTTTTACACATACCCATGATGGGTAGAAGAAATCACTCTGTAAATGACAATTTTTTGATTTTTTTTACACACATTTGTCCATTTACAGAGATATTTCTCCCACCCAATATGGGTATGTGTAAAAATACACCCCAAAACACATTGTACTACTTCTCCCGAGTACGGCAATACCACATGTGTGGCACTTTTTTGCACCCTAACTGCGCTAAGGGGCCCAGAGTCCAATGAGTACCTTTAGCATTTCACAGGTCATTTTGAGAAATTTGGTTTCAAGACTACTCCTCACGGTTTAGGGCCCCTAAAATGCCAGAGCAGTATAGGAACCCCACAAATGACCCCATTTTAGAAAGAAGACACCCCAAGGTACTCAATTAGGAGTATGGTGAGTTCATAGAAGATTTTACTTTTTGTCACAATTTAGCGGAAAATGATTGTTATTGGGTTTTTTTACCAAGTGTCATTTTCCGCTAACTTGTGACAAAAAATAAAATCTTCTATGAACTCACCATACTCCTAACGGAATACCTTGGGATGTCCTCTTTGTAAAATGGGGTCATTTGTGGGGTTCCTATACTGCTCTGGCATTTTAGGGGCCCTAAACCGTGAGGAGTAGTCTTGAAACCAAATTTCTCAAAATGACCTGTGAAATGGTAACGGTACTCATTGGACTCTGGGCCCCTTAGCGCAGTTAGGGTGCAAAAAAGTGCCACATATGTGGTATCGCTGTACTCGGGAGAAGTAGTACAATGTGTTTTGGGGTGTATTTTTACACATACCCATATTGGGTGGGAGAAATATCTCTGTAAATGGACAATTGTGTGTAAAGAAATCAAAAAATTGTCATTTACAGAGATATTTCTCCCACCCAATATGGGTATGTGTAAAAATACACCCCAAAACACATTGTACTACTTCTCCCGAGTACGGCGATACCACATGTGTGGCCCTTTTTTGCACCCTAACTGCGCTAAGGGGCCCAGAGTCCAATGAGTACCTTTAGCATTTCACAGGTCATTTTGAAACATTTGGTTTCAAGACTACTCCTCACGGTTTAGGGCCCCTAAAATGCCAGAGCAGTATAGGAACCCCACAAATGACCCCATTTTAGAAAGAAGACACCCCAAGGTACTCAATTAGGAGTATGGTGAGTTCATAGAAGATTTAGCTTTTTGTCACAAGTTAGCGGAAAATGATTTTTATTGGTTTTTTTTTACCAAGTGTCATTTTCCACTAACTTGTGACAAAAAAAAAAAATCTTCTATGAACTCACCATACTCCTAACGGAATACCTTAGGATGTCCTCTTTGTAAAATGGGGTCATTTGTGGGGTTCCTATACCGTCCTGGCATTTTAGGGGCCCTAAACCGTGAGGAGTAGTCTTGAAACCAAATTTCTCAAAATGACCTGTGAAATGCTAACGGTACTCATTGGACTCTGGGCCCCTTAGCGCAGTTAGGGTGCAAAAAAGTGCCACACATGTGGTACCGCCGTACTCAGGAGAAGTAGTATTATGTGTTTTGGGGTGTATTTTTACACATACCCATATTGGGTGGGAGAAATATCTCTGTAAATTGACAATTGTGTGTAAAGAAATCAAAAAATTGTCATTTACAGAGATATTTCTCCCACCCAATATGGGTATGTGTAAAAATACACCCCAAAACACATTGTACTACTTCTCCCGAGTACGGCGATACCACATGTGTGGCCCTTTTTTGCACCCTAACTGCGCTAAGGGGCCCAGAGTCCAATGAGTACCTTTAGCATTTCACAGGTCATTTTGAAACATTTGGTTTCAAGACTACTCCTCACGGTTTAGGGCCCCTAAAATGCCAGAGCAGTATAGGAACCCCACAAATGACCCCATTTTAGAAAGAAGACACCCCAAGGTACTCAATTAGGAGTATGGTGAGTTCATAGAAGATTTAGCTTTTTGTCACAAGTTAGCGGAAAATGATTTTTATTGGTTTTTTTTTACCAAGTGTCATTTTCCACTAACTTGTGACAAAAAAAAAATCTTCTATGAACTCACCATACTCCTAACGGAATACCTTAGGATGTCCTCTTTGTAAAATGGGGTCATTTGTGGGGTTCCTATACTGTCCTGGCATTTTAGGGGCCCTAAACCGTGAGGAGTAGTCTTGAAACCAAATTTCTCAAAATGACCTGTGAAATGCTAACGGTACTCATTGGACTCTGGGCCCCTTAGCGCAGTTAGGATGCAAAAAAGTGCCACACATGTGGTACCGCCGTACTCAGGAGAAGTAGTATTATGTGTTTTGGGGTGTATTTTTACACATACCCATATTGGGTGGGAGAAATATCTCTGTAAATTGACAATTGTGTGTAAAGAAATCAAAAAATTGTCATTTACAGAGATATTTCTCCCACCCAATATGGGTATGTGTAAAAATACACCCCAAAACACATTGTACTACTTCTCCCGAGTACGGCGGTACCACATGTGTGGCACTTTTTTGCATCCTAACTGCGCTAAGGGGCCCAGAGTCCAATGAGTACCGTTAGCATTTCACAGGTCATTTTGAGAAATTTGGTTTCAAGACTACTCCTCACGGTTTAGGGCCCCTAAAATGCCAGAGCAGTATAGGAACCCCACAAATGACCCCATTTTACAAAGAGGACATCCCAAGGTATTCCGTTAGGAGTATGGTGAGTTCATAGAAGATTTTATTTTTTGTCACAAGTTAGCGGAAAATGACACTTGGTAAAAAAACCCAATAACAATCATTTTCCGCTAACTTGTGACAAAAAGTAAAATCTTCTATGAACTCACCATACTCCTAATTGAGTACCTTGGGGTGTCTTCTTTGTAAAATGGGGTCATTTGTGGGGTTCCTATACTGCCCTGGCATTTTAGGGGCCCTAAACCGTGAGGAGTAGTCTTGAAACCAAATTTCTCAAAATGACCTGTGAAATCCTAAAGGTACTCATTGGACTTTGGGCCCCTTAGCGCAGTTAGGGTGCAAAAAAGTGCCACACATGTGGTATCGCCGTACTCAGGAGAAGTAGTACAATGTGTTTTGGGGTGTATTTTTATACATACCCATGCTGAGTGGGAGAAATAACTCTGTAAATGGACAATTGTGTGTAAAAAAAATCAAAAAATTGTCATTTGCAGAGATATTTCTCCCACCCAGCATGGGTATGTGTAAAAATACACCCCAAAACACATTGTACTACTTCTCCCGAGTATGGCGATACCATATGTGTGACACTTTTTTGCAGCCAAACTGCGCTAAGAGGCCCACAGTGCAATGACTACTTTTAGGCTTTACAGGGGTGCTTACAATTCCGCACCCCCCAAAATGCCAGGACAGTAAACACACCCCATAAATTACCCCATTTTGAAAAATAGACACTTCAAGGTATTCATTGAGGGGCATGTTGAGTCCATGGCAGATTTCATTTTTTTTTGTTACAAGTTAGCAGAAATGGAAACCTTTTTTTTTTTTTTTTTTTTGTGACAAACTGTCATTTTCCGCTAACTTGTGACAAAAAATAAAATCTTCTATGAACTCACTATGCCTCTCAGTGAATACTTTGGGATGTCTTCTTTCCAAAATGGGGTTATTTGTGGGGTATTTATACTATCCTGGAATTTTAGCACCTCATGAAACATGACAGGTAGTCAGGAAAGTCAGAGATGCTTAAAAATGGGAAAATTCACTTTTTGCACCATAGTTTGTAAACGCTATAACTTTTACCCAAACCAATAAATATACACTGAATGGGTTTTTTTTCATCAAAAACATGTTTGTCCACATTTTTCGCGCTGCATGTATACAGAAATTTTACTTTATTTGAAAAATGTCAGCACAGAAAGTTAAAAAAATCATTTTTTTGCCAAAATTCATGTCTTTTTTGATGAATATAATAAAAAGTAAAACTCGCAGCAGCAATCAAATAGCATCAAAAGAAAGCTGTATTAGTGAGAAGAAAAGGAGCCAAAATTCATTTAGGTGGTAGGTTGTATGACCGAGCAGTAAACCGTTAAAGCTGCAGTGGTCTGAATGGAAAAAACAGCGCTGGTCCTTAAGGGGGGGTAAAGGCTGAGTCCTCAAGTGGTTAAAGTGGAGCTGAACTCTTGCACAGGACAGAGGGAAACATGCAGAGACATGCACCATTTATGTATTTAGAGAGCCTTTCGAATTCTTCCACATCTGTGTCTAATCACAAGTTGTAATTTGATATCTTCCCTGTGTCACCTGACTGCCACAGCATATAAGCTTATTTTAAAGCACAAGATGTTAACATATTTGCTTCCATGAAAGTAGGAATTAGACACACTGCCGATTTATTGCAGGATTTGTATCAGCTGTAACAACGAAATGTTTTTTTTTAAAGGTTATTATGTTGTTGAGTATCTTTTAGAGCAGAGAGGAAGTTCTGAGTTCAGGTCCGCTCTAATTACAACAGAGCATCCAAAGTGGGTCTTGACAGGATGTTTGCTACTTACCTGTTCTCTGTTTTGGATGGGCTTCTCTCCATTGTACTGCCCTGCCACCTGTTTGTGGCTCCGACTGCAGCCAGTCGCACAGAGGACAAGGAAGCAGTGCATGCTCTGTCCACTTGCGCTCCCTGTAATTTCCCGCTCCTGCCCAGATGTGCACAGCAACCGAGGCCGGTATAGTGTTATGCATTCTTGACAAGTACCGGTCATACATCAGCGTCATTTCTCAAGTATGCATGCCCAGAACACTATCGGCTGCTGTGCACATTCGGGCAGTAGCGCAAATTCCAGGAATCGTGAGAGGACAGAGCATCCACTGATTCTTTGTTCAACGAAGTGCACAGCAGCACAACTGAAATGAGCCCATTCACACCAGTGATCGCTAGTCAGATAGTTGGACAGAATGTTTTTTGGTGGTGGTGGTGATGGTGGCGGGGGGGGGGGGGGGGGGGGCGGCGCTTGGTGACAGCAGGCCTAGGGCACTGGTAAGTACAAATCCGGCCCTGGCTACGCCACTCCCATGCTTACTCCTTCGAACCCGGAAGGAGGAAGCATTGGAGTGACATGGATCGCGAGTGAACATGACGTGAAGCGCATCAGCTTTAGGCGGTGAGATGGGTAAGTTAACCCCCTGGGCCGCGGCCAGCAAGTCCTAATCGAAATTACGATTACGAACGACGAGGCTATTTCTCAGCCCATCACTATTAGCCACTTGTTTCGGGTGTGTGATTCAAACACTAATGATGCATGATACAGAGCTGGCCTTTGGGGGTGGCAAGTGGGGCAATCGCCCCAGGCCCCGTGCCTGAAGGGGCCCCGCACCCTCTGCAGCGATGGGGAGAGCGGGCATAGTAGTTAAAACTCACGTCTTCCTCCGATCCTCACAGCTACCATCTATTTCCTCTCCAAGCATCTGTGTATTGGTAACAGCGCCCCCTATGATGACGTGACCACAAGTCACCACAAGGGGAGCTGTTACCAATACACAGATGCTGGGAGAGGAAATAGATGGTAGCTCTGTGGATCGGAGGAAGACACGTGAGTTTTAACTACTCTCCCCACCGCTGCAGGCTGCAGCCATCTTCATATCTAACCTGTACTGCGGGGCACCTACCTATCTATACTGCAGGCACCTATCTAAGGCCACATACACACATCAGACCATAGTTTTTAGAAAATGAAAGATCACAGACCAATCTTACCACCCTTCATGTAGTATGAGAGCCATACCTACACAGTCTATTCTATGGAGCTGAACTCCACATCAGATAAAATCTTTGCAAGATGCTGCACACACAGATGCTGTACAGACACAAAAGATCAGTATCTGCAAAAGATCTGTTCCTGCCAAAAATCCATTCCTGCAAATTGCAATGATAGTTTATGAGATCTGCAGATCATCATACACACATGATTTAACTGACATTCATCTGCAGATCAGATCCACCAGGATGGATTTTCAGATCTGCAGATGATTGCTTGATCTGCAGATGAATGTCAGTTAAATCATATGTGTATGATGATCTGCAGATATCATAGCCTATCATTGCAATTTGCAGGAATGGATGTTTGGCAGGAACAGATCTTTTGCAGATACTGATCTTTTGTGTCTGTACAGCATCTGTGTGTGCAGCATCTTGCAAAGATTTTTTTCTGATGTGGAGTTCAGCTCCATAGAATAGACTGTGTAGGTATGGCTCTCATACTACATGGAAGGGGGTAAGATTGGTCTGTGATCTTTCATTTTCCAAAGACTATAGTCTGATGTGTGTATGAGCCTTAATCTATACTGCAGACACCTACCTATCTAATCTATACTGCAGACATCTACCTATCTAATCTATACTGCAGGCACCTTCCTATCTAATCTATACTGCAGGCTGGCACCTATCTAATCTATACTGCAGGCTGGCACCTATCTAATCTATACTGCAGGCTGGCACCTACCTATCTAATCTATACTGCAGACTGGCACCTACCTATCTAATCTATACTGCAGGCACCTTCCTCTCTAATCTATACTGCAGACTGGCACCTATCTAATCTATACTGCAGGCTGGCACCTATCTATCTAATTTATACTGCAGGCACCTATCTAATCTATACTGCAGGCACCTACCTATTGAATCTATACTGCAGCAACCTTCCTATCTAATCTATACTGCAGGCACCTATAATCTATACTGCAGGCACCTTCCTATCTAATCTATACTGCAGGCTGGCACCTATCTTATCTAATTTATACTGCAGGCACCTATCTAATCTATACTGCAGCCACCTTCCTATCTAATCTATACTGCAGGCACCTACCTATCTAATCTATGCTGCAGGCTGGCACCTATCTAATCTGTACTGCAGGGCACCTACCTATCTAATCTATAATGCAGGCACCTATCTAATATATACTGCGGGGTACCTACCTAACTAATCTATACTGCAGGCACCTATCTAATCTATACTGCAGGGTACCTACCTACCTATCTAATCTGTACTGCAGGGCACCTACCTGTCTAATCTATACTGCAGGGCACCTACCTACCTATCTAATCTATACTGCAGACACCTATCTAATCTATACTGCAGGGCACCTACCTACCTATCTAATCTATACTGCGGGCACCTACCTATCTAACCTATACTGGAGGCACCTACCTATCTAACCTACAGAGTGTGTGTGTGTGTGTGTGTGTGTGTGTCTGTGTGTCTATGTGTGTGTGTGTTCACAGCATATGTCTCTAGGCCCCGCATATGACACTCGCCCCAGGCCCCGCGTACTCTAAGGCAGGGCCGGATTACCGACCAGGCAACAAAAGCAGTCGCTTGGGGCCCCATTCAGAGTCAAAGGGGCCCCATTAGCACATAAACCAGCCCTTGCCATCCTGTCAGCGGTGGCTAGATGGTATAATGGTTAAAGGGACTCTGAGCAGTGCAGTAACTATGGAAAGATGCATATCATTTTAAAGCTCTCTTTCTCCTCTTTCCAATGATATCCAAACGGCTGCTCTATGCCTTTTAGTTTTCGATATTTTCGCGATTGAAATCGCGGCCACAGGACGACTTTTCTCCAAAGTCAGCGGTGGCTGGATGGTATAATGGTTAAAGGGACTCTGAGCAGTGCAGTAGCTATGGAAACATTCATATCATTTTAAAGCTCTCTTTCTCCTCTTTCCAATGATATATAAACAGCTGCTCTATGCCTTTTAGTTTTCGATATTTTCGCGATTGAAATCGCGGCCACAGGACGACTTTTCTCCAAAGTCAGCGGTGGCTGGATGGTATAATGGTTAAAGGGACTCTGAGCAGTGCAGTAACTATGGAAAGATTCATATCATTTTAAAGCTCTCTTTCTCCTCTTTCCAATGATATATAAACAGCTGCTCTATGCCTTTTAGATTTCGATATTTTCGCGATCGAAATCGCGGCCACAGGACGACTTTTCTCCAAAGTCAGCGGTGGCTGGAAGGTATAATGGTTAAAGGGACTCTGAGCAGTGCAGTAACTATGGAAAGATGCATATCATTTTAAAGCTCTTTTTCTCCTCTTTCCAATGATATATAAATGGCTGCTCTATGCCTTTTAGTTTTTGATATTTTCACGATCGAATTCACGGCCACAGGACGACTTTTCTCCAAAGTTGGCAGCTCGATTCAGCACAATGCAATGAAATATAAGGAACCCAGGGGGATATAATTACAAACATCATGCTGGTAGGTGTGAGGATGTAATGAATTAGTTGTGGGTATGCTTAAAGGCATACCCACAGGCACTGCTTGGAGTCCCTTTAACCACTTCCCGACCGCCCACTACACAGGGGCGGCGGGGAAGTGGAGCCCTTCAGGACGGCCTCACCCACAGAGGCGGCGGTCCATTTAAGGGCATGGGCGGAGCGATCGCGTCATCCGTGACGCGATCCTCCGCCGGCGCCTGTCACCGCTCGCTCGCCGCAACATCCCGCCGGCTATACGGAAGCGCCGGCGGGATGTTAACCCCGCGATCGCCGCATACAAAGTGTATAATACACTTTGTAATGTTTACAAAGTGTATTATACAGGCTGCCTCCTGCCCTGGTGGTCCCAGTGTCCGAGGGACCACCAGGGCAGGCTGCAGCCACCCTAGTCTGCACCCAAGCACACTGATTTCTCCCTCCCCTGCCCCAGATCGCCCACAGCACCCATCAGACCCCCCCCCTGCCCACCCCCCAGACCCCTGTTTGCACCCAATCACCCCCCTAATCACCCATCAATCACTCCCTGTCACTATCTGTCAACGCTATTTTTTTTTTATCCCCCCCCCCTGCTCCCTGCCCCCTCCTGATCACCCCCCACCCCTCAGATTCTCCCCAGACCCCCCCCCCCCCCAGACCACCCCCCCCTGTTTACTGTATGCATCTATCCCCCTGATCACCTGTCAATCACCTGTCAATCACCCGTCAATCACCCGTCAATCACCCGTCAATCACCCGTCAATCACCCCCTGTCACTGCCACCCATCAATCAGCCCCTAACCTGCCCCTTGCGGGCAATCTGATCACCCCCCCACACCAATAGATCGCCCACAGATCCGACATCAGATCACCTCCCAAATCCATTGTTTACATCTATTCTCTCCTCTAAACACCCACTAATTACCCATCAATCACCCATCAATCACCCCCTATCACCACCTGTCACTGTTACCCATCAGATCAGACCCTAATCTGCCCCTTGCGGGCACCCAATCGCCCGCCTACAATCTCAGATTGCCCTCAGACCCCCCCTTATCAATTCGCCAGTGCAATATTTACATCTGTTCTCCCCTGTAATAACCCACTGATTACCTGTCAATCACCTATCAATCACCCATCAATCACCCCCTGTCACTGACACCCATCAATCACCCGCTGTCACTGACACCCATCAATCAGCCCCTAACCTGCCCCTTGCGGGCAAACTGATCACCCACCCACACCAATAGATCGCCCGCAGATCCGACAACAGATCACCACCCAAGCGCAGTGTTTCCATCTATTCTCTACCCTAAACACCCACTAATTACCCATCAATCACCCCCTGTCACTGCTACCTATCAGATTAGACCCCTATCTGCCCCTAGGGCACTCAATCACCCGCCCACACCCTCAGAATGCCCTCAGACCCCAGCCCTGATCACCTCGCCAGTGCATTGCTTGCATCTATTCTCCCCTCTAATCACACCTTGAGACACCCATCAATCACCTCCTGTCACCCCCTAGCACACCTACCCATCAGATCAGGCCCCAATTTGCCCCGTGTGGGCTCCTGATCACTCGGCCAAACCCTCAGACCCCCTTCCGATCACCTCCCCAGTGCATTGATTGCATCTATTTTCCCCTCTAACCACCCCCTGAGACACTCATCAATCACCTCCTGTCACCCCCCTAGCACTCCTATCCATCAGATCAGGCCCAATACAACCTGTCATCTAAAAGGCCACCCTGCTTATGACCGGTTCCACAAAATTCACCCCCTCATAGACCACCTGTCATCAAAATTTGCAGATGCTTATACCCCTGAACAGTCATTTTGAGACATTTGGTTTCCAGACTACTCACGGTTTTGGGCCTGTAAAATGCCAGGGCGGTATAGGAACCCCACAAGTGACCCCATTTTAGAAAAAAAAGACACCCCAAGGTATTATGTTAGGTGTATGACGAGTTCATAGAAGATTTTATTTTTTGTCAAAAGTTAGCGGAAAATAATTTTTATTGGTTTTTTTTCACAAAGTGTCATTTTTCACTAACTTGTGACAAAAAATAAAATCTTCTATGAACTTGCCATACACCTAACGGAATACCTTGGGGTGTCTTCTTTCTAAAATGGGGTCACTTGTGGGGTTCCTATACTGCCCTGGCATTTTAGGGGCCCTAAACCGCGAGGAGTAGTCTAGAAAACAAATGCTTCAAAATGACCTGTGAATAGGACGTTGGGCCCCTTAGCGCACCTAGGCTGCAAAAAAGTGTCACACATGTGGTACCGCCGTACTCAGGAAAAGTAGTATAATGTGTTTTGGGGTGTATTTTTACACATACCCATGCTGGGTGGGAGAAATTTCTATGTAAATGGACAATTGTGTGTAAAAAAAATCAAACAATTGTCATTTACAGAGATATTTCTCCCACTTAGCATGGGTATGTGTAAAAATACACCCCAAAACGCATTATACTACTTCTCCTGAGTACAGCGGTACCACATGTGTGGCACTTTTTTACACCCTAAGTACGCTAAGGGGCCCAAAGTCCAATGAGTACCTTTAGGATTTCACAGGTCATTTTGCGACATTTGGTTTCAAGACTACTCCTCACGGTTTAGGGCCCCTAAAATGCCAGGGCAGTATAGGAACCCCACAAATGACCCCATTCTAGAAAGAAGACACCCAAAGGTATTCCGTACGGAGTATGGTGAGTTCATAGAAGATTTTATTTTTTGTCACAAGTTAGCGGAAAATGACACTTTGTGAAAAAAAACTATTAAAATCAATTTCCGCTAACTTGTGACAAAAAAATAAAAACTTCTATGAACTCACCATACTCCTAACGGAATACCTTGGGGTGTCTTCTTTCTAAAATGGGGTCATTAGTGGGGTTCCTATACTGCCCTGGCATTTTAGGGGCCCTAAACCGTGAGGAGTAGTCTTGAAACAAAAATGACCTGTGAAATCCTAAAGGTACTCATTGGACTTTATGCCCCTTAGTGCAGTTAGGGTGCAAAAAAGTGCCACACATGTGGTATCGCCGTACTCGGGAGAAGTAGTACAATGTGTTTTGGGGTGTATTTTTACACATACCCATGCTGGGTGGGAGAAATACCTCTGTAAATGACAATCTTTTGATTTTTTTACACACAATTGTCCATTTACAGAGGTATTTCTCCCACCCAGCATGGGTATGTGTAACCCTAACTGCGCTAAAGGGCCCAAAGTCCAATGAGTACCTTTAGGATTTCACAGGTCATTTTGAGAAATTTCGTTTCAAGACTACTCCTCACGGTTTAGGGCCCCTAAAATGCCAGGGCAGTATAGGAACCCCACAAATGACCCCATTTTAGAAAGAAGACACCCCAAGGTATTCCGTTAGGAGTATGGTGAGTTCATAGAAGTTTTTATTTTTTGTCAAAAGTTAGCGGAAATTGATTTTAATTGTGTTTTTTCACAAAGTGTCATTTTCCGCTAACTTGTGACAAAAAATAAAATCTTCTATGAACTCGCCATACTACTAACGGAATACCTTGGGGTGTCTTCTTTCTAAAATGGGGTCATTTGTGGGGTTCCTATACTGCCCTGGCATTTTAGGGGCCCTAAACCGTGAGGAGTAGTCTTGAAACGAAATTTCTCAAAATGACCTGTGAAATCCTAAAGGTACTCATTGGACTTTGGGCCCTTTAGCGCAGTTAGGGTGCAAAAAAGTGCCACACATGTGGTATCGCCGTACTCAGGAGAAGTAGTATAATGTGTTTTGTGGTGTATTTTTACACATACCCATGCTGAGTGGGAGAAATATCTCTGTAAATGGACAATTGTGTGTAAAAAAAATTAACAAATTGTCATTTACAGAGATATTTCTCCCACCCAGCATGGGTATGTGTAAAAATACACCCCAAAACACATTATACTACTTCTCCTGAGTATGGCAATACCACATGTGTGGCACTTTTTTGCAGCCTAACTGCGCTAAGGGGTCCAAAGTCCAATGAGCACCTTTAGGCTTTACAGGGGTGCTTACAATTTAGCACCCCCCAAAATGTCAGGACAGTAAACACACCCCACAAATGATCCCATTTTGGAAAGTAGACCCTTGAAGGTATTCAGAGAGGGGCATGGTGAGTCCGTGGCAGATTTCATTTTTTTTTGTCGCAAGTTAGAAGAAATGGAAACTTTTTTTTTTTTTTTTCTCACAAAGTGTCATTTTCCGCTTACTTGTGACAAAAAATAATATCTTCTATGAACTCACTATGCCTCTCAGTGAATACTTTGGGATGTCTTCTTTCCAAAATGGGGTCATTTGGGGGGTATTTATACTATCCTGGAATTCTAGCCCCTCATGAAACATGACAGGGGGTCAGAAAAGTCAGAGATGCTTGAAAATGGGAAAATTCACTTTTTGCACCATAGTTTGTAAACGCTATAACTTTTACCCAAACCAATAAATATACACTGAATGGTTTTTTTTTCATCAAAAACATGTTTGTCCACATTTTTCGCGCTGCATGTATACAGAAATTTTACTTTATTTGAAAAATGTCAGCACAGAAAGTTAAAAAAATCATTTTTTTGCCAAAATTCATGTCTTTTTTGATGAATATAATAAAAAGTAAAAATCGCAGGAGCAATCAAATAGCCCCAAAAGAAAGCTGTATTAGTGACAAGAAAAGGAGCCAAAATTCATTTAGGTGGTAGGTTGTATGAGCGAGCAATAAACCGTGAAAGCTGCAGTGGTCTGAATGGAAAAAAAGTGGCCGGTCCTTAAGGGGTAGAAAGCCCTAGGTCCTCAAGTGGTTAAGGGCTCTGCCGCTGACACAGGAGACCAGGGTTCGAATCTCAGCTCTGCCTGTTCAGTAAGCCAGCACCTATTCAGTAGGAGACCGTAGGCAAGTTTCTCTAACACTGCTACTGCCTATAGGGCGCGTCCTAGTGGCTGCAGCTCTGGCGCTTTGAGTCCACCAGGAGAAAAGCGCGATATAAATGTTATTTGTCTTGTCTTGTCAAATGATTCCGTGCGCTGCTGATTGTCTTCAGAGCCAGGCTCTCCTCCTAGGTCCCCCTCCTGCTACTGTGCGCTCTGCCACTGCCCACTCCTCCCTCCCTTCCCACAGAGAACCACATACTGCAGCAAGAATGATAGCAGCAGATGGCAAACGCTCACTCACCTATCCATGATCCAAGCGATACAGATCCCGTCATCTGAAACCCATCTGTCTCTTCTACAGTGCAGCCGCTCGCTCTGAACTTCCTGATTCTCAGATCAGACATGAAGTAGGAAGTAGTAATAGTAGTAGTAACAGAGCGGCAGCACTCTAGAGAAGACAGATGGGCTCCGGATGACGGGACCTCTATTGCTTGGATCGCAATAGGTGAATGTGATTCATCTGGTGCTGTCATTCTCCCCCACTGCGGCTGCCTTCTCTGCTGGACTATCGTATTCACTGGGATGGAGGCTGCATGGTGGCTGTCTAGTTTGGGAGGAAATTGGTTGTTCGGTGGTGGGAGTGGTTATGTAATTCTGTCTGGGGAACGGCTTCCGGTTTGGCGGTGTCCAGAGCTTTCTGCTATTGCCAGGCTGGAGATGCAGGGGGAAAGTGCTGCTGCTGTGATATCTGGCGCCCTCTTCACAGGGGTGCCCGCAGCCCCTGAGTGCAAATGTCCCAGCCATTCATCTCTCACTCTGCATTTTGCTGCTGCTATTCCCTGCATTGTGCACCCACAGAGGAAAGCGTGCTGTTGCCCATAGCAACCAGTAGCTCGGCTGCCCGGTGTGTGCGACATATTGCTGTGCATCTGCATCTTCTGATTCTATTACGACATGATGGGGGGCCCAAATCAGTTACTTTGCTTAGGGCCCTATTTAGCCTTAATCCGGCTCTGCTCTAAGGCCACCTCTGCATGATAGGTCAGCAGGACGGCCAGGCAACTGGAATTATTTAAAAGGAGATAAACATGGCAGCCTCCACATCCCTTTCACTTCAGGTGTCCTCTAAAGGCTTGTTCACACCTAGGGCGTTTTGCATTTTTTCAAAAACGACCTGAAATCTCTAGTGCAATGAATCCTTATGGGATAGTTTATATCAGCTCGTTGCGTCCGCTTTCCGGTCAGCAAGGCTCTGCATGTACCATTTTCAGGGTGATTTTGCTACAATGGAAGGTATAGGAAATGCGCAAAATGCAAAACAAATCGCTTTATCCGGCAGATGCATTTGCACTGTTATAAATTAAATACATTGTATTTATTCATTTCCGGGTGAAAGAGTTCTCTTCCTGATTGACGTGAGGAAGTGAAACAGAATTGCCCTGCAAAAACGCTTACAAAGCGCTTTGTACAATAGCATAGCGCGCAGTGGAGGGGGGGAAAAATTGTGCAAAATGCAGCTGTCAGCGATTTAGATTTTAGATGTGAACAAAGCCTAAGAGATCTCTTATTCAGGGCTGGTTCAAGTAACAATTGGGTCCTAGAGCAAAATTAGCCTGGGGCCCCCCCAACAGACCCCCCCCCCCAACCAAAAAGCATCATTAGAGGCCCTTTGTTGTAGCCAAATTTCCCTCCTGGACCCATGAGCTGGCTACTGACCCTCCCCCAGTCAACTCCCAACTTAACAGACTCTGCAGAGTGCCTGGAGAGCAACAGTTAAGATGGTAGAGGGTCACCTTGGGGGCCCCTACAGGCTCTGGGGCCCTGGGGCAGTTGCCCATTTTTTCCTATGGTAGCTCCGGCCCTGCTCTTATTTCATTATAAACATTGACATTCACATTAGGATCAGACCCAGCACCTCTTTGCACACTTAGTAATGCCCTCTGACACATTTACACCCTCACATGCGGTTTGGCAGGTACCTGGTGCTGCTGCGGCTTGACCGAGTTCAGCAGCTGAGAAGGAGCAGAGTGAAAATCCATTAGTGAGGCTGTGGAAAAGGGAGACACTTGTTAGTCAGAGGTTATTTATTTGCCCGCGAAATGTAGAGCTGCTATATTACACAGAGATTTACAGACTGCTCGGAACTCTACTTCTTCTGAAGTTCACACATCGGAGAAAAGTCCTTGTGTACAAACAATTCCTAACAAATGAACATCTGTGAAAAATGTGAGGCGCAATTATTCTGTGCACACTGACATGGCCTTTTGCAACACTGTACAGAGAGACGCAGACTGGGGGGGCATGCTGAGAAGTCTTGCATGTAAATTCAGTCTAGTATGAATGATAATCGCTCAATGAGATCTGATCTGGTAACTTATCCCTACTTTCTTGTTGCTCGCTTTTAATCCAATTTGGATGGCTATAGTTGTCCAGATAGAAGCCATGCTAGTCCGTATGTGCGTCCAGTGTAGTTGCGCCTGGTGCGCACGCTCCTGCCGCTCGTTCACGGCAGCACTTACCAATCGATTGGTGAAGGGGAACACGTGTTCCCAAGCTAACTGAAGCCCTTGTGAATGAATCAACATGCCTCAAATCACAAGGCATATTGATTCATAAAAGTGAAAGTACAACTGTAACAAAAAACAAACAAACAAACAAGGATCAAGCATTTCCTGCTAACTTCCAGGATAGTGTAAAGCGCCATCTAATGGCCAAAAAGTAAAATTAAAGTAACAAAAAAAAAACTTTATTAACCTTCCTGGCGATAACCCCGAACGTAGTTCGAGCTATGCCGTGCAGGAGGCTTTCTCAGGCCCTGCTGGTCCGATTTGCATAATTTTTTTTTGCAACACGCAGCTAGCATTTTGCTAGCTGCGTGTGCACTCTGATTGCCGCCGCAACTGGCCGATTGCCCGCCGCTCGCCGTGCCTTCCCCCACCCGGACCCCGTGTGCTGCCTGGCCAATCAGTGCCAGGCAGCGCTGAGGGGGGGATCGGGACTCCCAATGACGTCACGACGTAGGTGACGTCATCCCGCCCGTCGCCATGGCGACGTGGGAAGCCCTCCAGGAAATCCCGTTCTTTGAACGGGATTTCCTGATCGGAGATCGCCGGAGGCGTTCGAAGCGGGTGGGGGGATGCCGTTGCACAGCGGCTATTATGTAGCGAGCCCTGGGCTCGCTACATGATTTAAAAAAAAAAAACTGCTGCACTGCCCCCCTGGCGGTGTTTAATAGACCGCCAGGAGGGTTAACCCACTCCACCATAGCTACCAAACATAAATACATGTTTAAAAAGTGACTGTTTAAAAAACAATACATAAATAGCTACCTTAGGGTCTGAGCTTTTTTAATATGTACGTAATGAGGGTATGTTACTGTTATTTTGGTAAATAGGGGGCTTGTAATTATTTATAGGGTACAAACAGAAAAAGTCTTTTTTCATGTGTTTCCCTATAAAATGCAGAAAAAATAAAATAATTACTTAAAACAAATATCACCCCCCAAAAAGCCTAATTTGTGGCAAAAACAAAATATAGATCATTTAGGTCTGATAAGTAGTGATATTAAGTAGTGATATGAAGTTATTGGCAAATTAATGGGAGGAGTGCTACAGGGGAAAATGGTTTCCGTCCTTAAGGTGAAAACAACCCGCAGTCTGAATTGTTAAAAATCTTTTTGCAAATTGTCATATTTATAATTACTGTATAGTCTTTATTAGTACAAACACCTTTATGTAATAATAAAGACTACCATATTATTTAATATACCTCAGTGAGTGAAGCAGTATTGATTTGGAATCTCCTTTTACTTTTTTTGATTTTTGGTATCAATATTTGTGATCCTTTCTGCACATTCCCATACTTAAAGGATACCCGAGGTGACATGTGACATGATGAGATAGACATGTGTATGTACAGTGCCTAGCACACAAATAACTAAGCTGTGTTCCTTTTTCCTTTTTCTGCCTGAAATAGTTAAACATCAGGTATGTAAGTGGCAGTTCCTGTCTGAGTCAGGACTGGGTCAGACTACAGCATGACCCTCACTGATAAGAAATTACAACTATGAAACACTTTCCTAGCAGAAAATGGCTTCTGAGACTAGGAAAGAGATAAAAAGGGTCAATAGTTCATAGATTTTAGCTCTCACATACATCAATGAATGTGTCATTGAGCAAAAACAATAAAACATTAAAAACTTAAAAAGTAGATTTAAATATAAAATAAACTGTGGAATATCTTAAAAAGTCGTTTTTAGGAGAAGGAGGAAAGATACAATTGTTTGTTTCATTAGTGTATTTTCACCTTGAGTGTCCTTTAATATTTACATGTAATGGTCGTTTGATTGTGCTTGCCCTATCCCAGTGATGGCTAACCTTGGCACTCCAGCTGTGACAAAACTACAAATCCCATCATGCCTCATCCTCCCCGAGTTATGCTTAGAGCTGTCAGAGAATTGCAATGCCTCATGGGGCTTGTAGTTCCACCACAGCTAGAGTGCCAAGGTTAGCCATTACTGCCCTATTCCATTGGTATAATATATTTATAAATATAACACCATACTTATGGAAGGTCAAAGAGATTTCTTTCCCTAGAGGTCAGTGCTTTATATTGCTACACCATAATCACCATAAAGTGGTGACTGGAAGCTCCATTCACTTAAATAGAGTAAAATTTGCCAGTTAGTGACATAACTATGTACTCTGTAAAGTGCTGCAGAAGATGTCAGTGCTATATAAATACATAATAATAATATGGTAGGGCATTAAACTATGACTATGGTAGGAGCTAGGTTGTGAGCTCCTCTGAGGACAGTCGGTGACATGACTATGTACTATGCAAAGTGCTGCAGAACATGTCAGTGGCGCTATATAAATACATAATAATAATATGGTAGGGCATTAGACTATGACTATGGTAGGGATTAGGTTGTGAGCTCCTCTGAGGACAGTCGGTGACATGACTATGTACTATGCAAAGTGCTGCAGAATATGTCTATATGAATATACAATAATAAAAATTGATTTACTATTTTATTTTTACTATCTGCTTTATTGCTATTGGAATTTTCCTTGTCATCTCTTTTATTTGATCATGGTCATATATATTCTGCATATTAAATAACTTGTGCGATCTGTAGCTCTTGGCCGTGCTGAAGGTAATATTTAGGTTTTCTATATACACTTCATTCCTCAAAGCAGAGGCTGGTTGATGTGGACGTGGCTATTAATGTAGCTGTATGTTGAGGGTCGTAAGTCAGTGTTCTTGAAAAGGTTGGAATGGGATCTTGATGGATTGCGTATGTCGGTGAGCCATATAAGTCCCTTTGCTGAAGACACCGGGGATTCTATTTCCCTGACCAGAGAAGATTGCTCCAGCTTCGTTTAAGCTTTTCTCTTCAGAAGCGTTCCCCCAGCTGTCCTGAAACCTAAACCCTCCACTTAAAGCATAGCTCCTCAGACTCCAACCATATGCTTCCTTGCTTAGGCCTCTGTGGGGGGCCTGAGGAGACGTTACGTTATGGTTCCTATGCTAAAAGGGACTCTCCAGTGACAAGGAGGAAACAAACAGGTTCTATTTTGATTTACTGAAACACTGTCAAAGTTTGACAAATCCGAAAATATGTCAGCTTGTCTGAGCCTTCATCACACTGGGCCTTGTTTATCTAAGTGTCTGAGGGGGGAATGGTGTTCAGCAAGACTTGGTAGTAGCCAATCATCCGGGGGAGGAAGATATTGCTTGCTTAGCAGTTGGAAAAATCAGTTATTTCCCACAATGAAACAAGGTTACACAGTAAACTGTCAGGACAATGGTCATGACATCATACTGTGGGGTTTCACCACAATATCAGCCATACATACAGGAAGAGATGCCAGCACTAGGAGAGAGCTAGCACTGAGAAGAGGTGGGACGGTGGGACCTCACTGCGGTGGTGTAGGAGGTGAGTTAATGGCACGCGCGGCTTCCGCTGCAAAACTCTCCATTCGTCCGGCAGCAGGAGGTCTCTGGTGTCACCCCCCTGCCATGGTGACACTCGGAGCGGATCGATCCTGCCGCCAGGGCTTCTGTACTCCACTGGCCACCACTATTCCAGCAGCAGTAACAGTCACTGATAAGCATTTGCCACTGTGCTAGCAGCTGTAACAGCCGCCAAATTAGCAGCCACCACTGTGCCAGTAGCAGTAACAGCCACTGATTTGCAGCTGTCACTGTGCCAGCATCAGTAACAGCTACTAATTAGCAGCCACCACTGTGCCAGCAGCAGTAACAGTCACTGATTAGCAGCCACCACTATGCCAGCAGCAGTAACAGCCACTGATTATAACAGACACTGATTAGCAGCCACCCAGGGCCGGGCCGAGGCATAGGCTGGAGAGGCTCCAGCCTCAGGGCGCAGTGTAGGAGGGGGCGCAAAATTCATTCAGTTGTCATTCCTAATTGTGTATGAAGCAGAAAGAAATAAGAAAAGGGGATACATAGCAGTGACTGCAAGCCAGATAACTAGATATTGAGGTGTTGGGGAGGTTGTGGGCCCTGTGGCCCTCTTAGTCTATTAGCAATCAGTGTGTGACGACTGGGGTGGGAGGGATGGAGGGGCGCACTTTTGTGTCTCAGCCTTGGGTGCTGGAGGACCTTGTCCCAGCTCTGCAGCCACCACTATGCCAGCAGCAGTAAAAGCCACTGATTATCAGCCACTACTGTGCCAGCACCAGTAACATCCACTGATAAGCAGCCACCACTGTGCCAGCAGCAGTAACAGCCACTGTTTAGCAGCCACCACTATGCCAGCAGCAGTAACAGCCACTGATTAGCAGCTGCTACTGTGCCAGCAGCAGTAACAGCCACTGATTAGCAGCCGCCACTACGCCAGCAGCAGTAACAGCCACTGATTAGCAGCCACCACTGTGCCAGCAGCAGTAGCAGCCACTTATTAGCAGCCGCCACTGTGCCAGCAGCAGTAACAGCCACTGATTAGCAGCTGCCACTGTGCCAGTAGCAGTTACAGCCACTGATTAGCAGCCACCACTGTGCCAGCAGCAGTAGCAGCCACTGATTAGCAGCCGCCACTGTGCCAGTAGCAGTTACAGCCACTGATTAGCAGCCACCACTATGCCAGCAACAGTAACAGCCACTGATAAGCAGCTGCCGCTATGCCAGCAGCAGTAAGGCCTCTTTTCCACGAACTGTTGAGCTGTGTGTTCGGCAAGCAGCTACCAGGCAGCAGTGAGCAGTTAACAGTCAGCAACAAGCAGATACCAGGCAGCAGTGAGCAGTTGTGAGAGTTTGAGAGGCATTTCACCGCCTATCAACAGTTCGTGGAAAAGAGGCCTAACAGCCACTGATTAGCAGCTGCCATTGTGCTAACTGCACACACAACAGCCGCCACTGTGCCAGCAGCAGTAACAGCCACTGATTAGCAGCCGTCACTGTGCCAGCAGCAGTAACAGCCACTGATTAGCAGCCACCACTGTGCCAGCAGCAGTGAAAGCCACTGATTAGCAGCCGCCACTGTGCCAGCAGCAGTAACAGCCACTAATTAGCAGCTGCTACTGTGGCAGCAGCATTAACAGCCACTGATTAGCAGCCGCCACTACGCCAGCAGCAGTAACAGCCACTGATTAGCAGCCACCACTGTGCCAGCAGCAGTAGCAGCCACTTATTAGCAGCCGCCACTGTGCCAGCAGCAGTAACAGCCACTGATTAGCAGCTGCCACTGTGCTAACTGCACACGGTGTTTGGGTTATTTCCAGTGGAAATATTTTATTTGATAAAGTGTCACAGGTATAGTGTACCTAATGGCAATCAGCAAAAATGTTGTTTAACAGCCCCCTAGCAGTCTCAAAAACGACGATATAGCCCTTTGTCTAAAAAGTTTAGACAGCCGTGCTTTAAGGCACCCTGTAAGCCTCTCATTCATGTAAATAGTATTACAATGCTAAAAAACTGAAGTTGCACCGCTGACAAAAAAACAAAACTAGGAGACTTGCAGGAGAGCTCCCACCCCTGCCAACAAAGCTAAAACAATATAAAACCAGCCTCCTATGCTGTACACACACTAACATATACGTGTAAAAGACAATAATGATAGGACTACTACTTAAATAAAGCAAACCAGAAGGGAAAATAAAGTATGATATAATGAATTATATGTGTAGTACGGAGAACAAATAGAACATCAGTAGCAAAGAAAATATTTTTATTTTCAGTTACATACAGTAGGTTTTTTTTTTTTACACTGCATCATTCTGTTATATTTGCAGTTTATAAACCACACTCTGTCTTTTAAGCTATAAAACAGAGCTGAGCTAATGACCCTTTGAACTTTCCTGCAGTAAAACCTTATCTCAAGCTGTCTCTCACTGTTTCTTGGCTGTGTAAGTGTTTCAGAATACTGGACTGTATTCCACACAGTCGCCCATATGCAATTCAAAAATTGAAAAAAAAAAAGTTTTCTACTCCCAGGTGGAATACATATTTAACCACCAACAAGCAAGGAAATACTCAAAATCATTTTAAGAGTACTTTTTCACCTACTTTTTGATTCTTTTTTCAATTCCAAAGTACTGAAAAATTATTTTAAATACAAAATGAAAAATTGTCTCCTAGGAGAAAACTCAGCAAAAAAAGGTTAATTGCATATGGCCCCGTGGGTTTAATAGCTCAGAGAAGCTCTTTTTCATAGACAACAACTGAAGTTTTTTAACTCTTCCTGTACTGGAAAACAACATGAGACCTTTTTCTTTGCTACTAATGTTTTATATCATAGCTGTACTACACATACAATTCCTAGAAGTTTATTTTCCCTTCAGGCTTGCTTTTAGGTTTGCTTTAATGTGAACCTTAACCGAAGTAATGGAAAAGAGGTTCACTTACCTGGGGCTTCCACCAGCCCCCCGCAACTGTCCTGTTCCCACCCTTAACGATCCTTTGTTCCCCCACCTGCGTGGCCCTGGCCGCCCGCATCCCGTCACTTTCTCCTTCTGGCTTTAACGAGGAAGTGACGGCAGTGAGGCTTGGAACGCTACTATTAAGACGCATGGACCTATACGGAGCGCGGGGAGGACGTAGATTTATGGGTAAATACCCTTCCAATCCCCACCGCTCAGCTGCTGTAATTATTCCTCATTTGAATCACGAGTAATCACTCATGATTAAGCTCGGAGATCATCCCTGGGTAGAAGCCCCAGATAAGTGAATCTCTTTTTCATTACTTCTGTTAGGATTCACTTTAAAACGACCAGCTAACGCCCATAGGCGTTGGCAGGTCTTAAGTGGTTTCCCATGGAAACGGCCACTCGATCGAGCGGCCTTTCCATGTCAGTTCACGGAGGGTGTCTCCGTGAACAGGCGGAGAGCCGCCGATCGCAGCTCGCCGGCAAAATGTAAACACGCGGGGAGGAAATCCCCGCTGTTTACATCAGACGGCGCTGCTGCGCAGCAGTGCCGTAAGGCAGATCGGCGATCCCCGGCCTCTGATTGGCCGGGGATCGCCGGCATATGATAGGCCGAAGCCTATCCTTCAATGCGCAGGACGGATATCCGTCCTGCGCAGCCCATGGAGGGAGAGGGAGGGACAGGAAGGCAGGGAGCGCCGAAAACGCTGCGGAGGGGGGCTTTGAAGAGCCCCCTCCGCCAAGCGCAGCAAGCCGGCGGCGATCAGACCCCCCCAGCAGGACATCCCCCTAGTGGGGAAAAAAGGGGGTAAGTCTGATCGCCCTGGCTAAATCCTGATCTGTGCTGCGGGCTGGAGAGCCCACGCAGCACAGATCCTGCAAAACACCCCTGGTCCTTAAGTGGTTTTTAAAGTGATCCTCCAGACTAAAAATCTACTCAGCAGCACAGAAAAGGCTTGGTGTTTCTTTAACAGTTTCACAGCATCAGAACTTTGTTTTTCTTACCCAAGCCTCATTTTTAGCTGCACAGAAGAAACCTGCCCGGCATTTTTCCCTGGATGCTGTGCAAAGCATGATGGGATTTCTGATGTTGTTGTTCTCGTTCTGCTGTTTTGGTGCAAATTCGTTTTTTTTTTTTCATTTTGAATTTGAGTTTGAAGCCTAGCGCACACAGCTGGGAGGGGTAATCAGGACACAGGACAGTTGAAACTGTGTCTCATGCTTCCTGTCATCTCCTTTCAACCAAAAACGAGATGGCTGACCGCATGAAAAAGATGGCTGCCCCTATGAAATCACAAACATTTGCCTGTTTAAAACAGGGTGGGTAAGAGATTATATTACCTATCTATTTTAATTAACGAAACTAATGTAACTTAATGACAATATGTTTGTTCAGGCTGTAGTTCCCCTTTAAGGGCAGTAGTCCTACTTGTATTGTATTTTACACTTATATGTTAGGCCCAGTGCACACCAAAAACCGCTAGCAGATACGCAAACCGCTAGAGGTTTTTGAAGCAGATTTCAGAGTGATTCTAGGCATGTTTAGAGACGTATTCTAAACATGCCTAGCTTTTTTTTGAGTGTTTTTGTGTAGCAGATGTCATATATTGTGAAAGTAAAGCTGTTACTGAACAGCTACTGTAACAAAAACGCCTGGAAAACCGCTCTGATCTACTGTTTTTCAGAGCGGTTTTCCACTTTCCTATACTGTAACATTGAGGCAGAAACGGCTTAGACATCTAAAAAATGCTGCAGCCCCCGAGTTTGCGTTTGTGGAAAAAACGAGCCGCTCCGGCTCTGTGCACCAGCCCATTCACTTTCATTAGCCAAGCGGTTTTCCCCCTGCAAGCGTTTGAAAAAACGCTCCATAACCGCTCCGGTGTGCACCAGCCCATAGTATATGTACAGAGCAGGAGTTTGGTTTTATATAGTATAGTATTATAATACTTCTGCACTGCAGCACTGTATATCCTGGGTCTATTTCAGCACAGGAGAAACCTGCTTACGGAGAGGCACTTTATTGGTATCTTGAATCCGGCAAGTAGGTAATTTAATCTACATTTTGACAGAAAGAGTACATATGGCAGAAGCTGTCTCCTATTTCTGTCCATCTTTGGTTTATTAGAGGGCTTTATTGGAGGATTTCAGCTGCCTATATAATAACGAGGCATTCCTTCCATCCCAGATATTCGTGTCGCCCTCTCTCTCCAGTGACTGGATTGAGCAGCAGGTCGAGTTTGGCATTTGGGAGGAATGCTAATGGCCCTGCCTGGTGGCTTAGCTGTGACTCTCTGCGATGCAGCACTTTTATGCAGCCAGCATATAAGAATGTTAGTTAATACTTACAGCCATATTAATAAGGTGCTTTACATTTTTATCATGGATGCTCTTGTGTTTGGAGGGGCTCTTTAGGATTCAGGCTTTCAGCACACACAGGGCTTTTGCACAAAAAAAGCAGACCTGAACTCAGAACTTCCTCTCTGCTCTAAAAGATATGCAACAGCACAACAGTCTTTAAAGAAAAATATTTCTTTGTTACAGCTGATACAAATCCTCCAGTAAATCTGCAGTGTGTCTGTTTCCTGCTTTCATGGAAGCAGATATATTGTTAACGTCCTGTGCTTTTCAATTAGCCTCTGTGCCGATGCAGTCAGCTAACACAACTAAGGTTGTGATTAGTCATGAGGGGGAATTAGACAGGTTAAACTCTCGAAATACATACAGGGTGCATTTTTTATTGCTTTCCTTTTGTCCTGTGCAGGAGTTCAGGTCCACTTTCAGAAGAAATGAGGCCTTATTTTTTGCCACATACGTGAAAATAGAAAGGCACCTGGAAAAATGCGCAGGTGATTGCTGCTAGTAGAATATCGCTGATATTAGTGATATTTCACTGCTGGATTCTGTTAGTAAAATATCGGTAATGTTTACTGATATTTTACTATGGCTAAACCTAACCCTAACCCTCTCACACTGAACCTTCCCTCAACCGATGCCTAACCCTAAGACCCCCATGGTGGTGCCTAATCCTAAAACTCCCCCCAGGTGTTGCCTATCCTGCCTAACCCTAAGCCCCCTTGTTGCCTAACCCTAACCCCCCTGTGTTGCCTAACCCCCAGGTGGTGCCTAGCCCTACCCCCCACACATTTTAACCCATCCACCGCAAAGCTGTAATAATCGACAAAGAAGGTACATTTCGGGCGCCCGTAGGGGCTGACTAGAGGTAAACAAGGTACATTTCGGCACCTGGAGGTGCCCGATAGAATCGCGCTGGGGGCTTGCAGATATGCCGATTGCGGCCATTATAAAAGCCACGACTTGCAGCAAAGAAGGTCAGTTTTGGTGCCCGAAAGTGGGCATTGCAGGCCCAAACTTCCATTCTTTGCCATGAATCGTGGCTTTTATAATAGGCGCCTATGGCGGCACTGTTTTTTCCAGAAGGGCTCCTGCTGCCTTTTTCTCAATTTATTTTTTTTCCACCACTGAGGATCACCTGGCTTTTTTGTTTTATTAAGATTGGGTAGGGGTTAGCATCCACCACATCCCTAGACTCTCTCCAAACCCTAGGCAACTGCCTAGGTTTGCCTTGTGGATAATTGGCTCTGCTCTTGCCAACCTGCTGCCATGAAACGCAAGTACGGAAACTGTGTTTGTATAGTGTGAACGAGCCCAAAGCAAGTTTAATTTAAAAGGGGGTATGCATATGTTTAAAGAGAATCTGTATTGTTAAAATCGCACAAAAGTAAACATACCAGTGCGTTAGGGGACATCTCCTATTACCCTCTGTCACAATTTCGCCGCTCCTCGCCGCATTAAAAGTGGTTAAGAACAGTTTTAAAAAGTTTGTTTATAAACAAACAAAATGGCCACCAAAACAGGAAGTAGGTTGATGTACAGTATGGCCACACATAGAAAATACATCCATACACAAGCAGGCTGTATACAGCCTTCCTTTTGAATCTCGAGAGATCATTTGTGTGTTTCTTTCCCCCTTCTGCTCTCATGCACTGAAGTTTCAGGCCGCTCGTTTCTTCCTGCAAACAACTTTGCCCTTGTCTGTAATTCCTCAGTATGTGAAAGCCCAGCCAGCTCAGAGGACAATTTATCCAGCTTGTAAAAGATAAGAGAGAAGCTGCTCTAATCTAAATAATACACAGGCAGTGTGCATAGAGGGGCCTGGAGGGGGGAGTTCATAGCAGAACCACAACACTGAAGAACTTGGCAGCCTTCCAGACACAGGCCGACAAGTCTGACAGGGGAAAGATACATTGATTTATTACAGAGACAGTGATAGTAGAAAGTGCTGCAGTAAGCCAGAACACATTAGAATAGCTTTTGGAACTTGTAGGATGATAAAAAAACAGGATGCAATTTTTGTTACGGAGTCTCTTTAATCATGTTACACACTTTCAATTATAATGTGCCAATCACTGACCAATTCTACCACCTTCATGTAGTATGAGGTTCAACATATATTGAATACTATGAGCAGATTGTGTAGCTAAACTCTCATACTACATGGAAATGGTAAAAATAGTCAGTGATTGGCCAATCATAATTGAAAGTGTGTACTAGGCTTAAAGGGGTTCTGTGGATCATAAAAAACAAAATCTGACATTTACCTGGTGCTTCTATCGGCCCTCTGCAGCTGTCATGTCCTGCGCCATTCTCCTACGATTCTCCGTTCCCTGCTGCCGACAATTATACGTCTAATTAGACAAATAGTGCTCGCTCCCGCTCGCATCTCTGGGTGCTTACTAGGGAGGTGCAGTATGAGGTTTTCTTGTACTGTGCCTGCGCAGTAAGCTCCTGAAGAAGCAAGTGGGAGCGAGCACATGCATGGCCACGACCCGCGCAGTCGCAGTTATGTCAGAGGAATAATTGGACCGGCGACGAGGAACGGAGGATTGTAGGAGGACGGCGCACCACGTGACAGCTGCAGGGGGCCGATAGAAACCCCAAGTAAGTTTCAGTTTTTGTTTTTTTTAATGATCCACAGAACCCCTTTAAGTGTGTGGACATCCTGTGTATGTGAGATAAGGGTGAGGGATGGAATAGGGAACACCCCTCTTAGTCAGTTTGAGTAAAGCCTGGTAGGCTGGTACACACTTTAAATTAGGATTGGCCAATCACTGACCAATTTTACCACCTCCATGTACTGTAGAGTGTAACTGTCGGGCATACAATCAAAAATCAATGCTTTATTTTTATCTGGTAAACAAGTAATAAGGATGCTAACCAGGCAATCCAAAAGTTAAAATATCTATTACTTTTCTTGTGTATAAATGATCATTTCCCAGTTTACCTGACTCTTATTTGGTACGTTGCCGCACAAAGGAAGTTGCAGGGCATGCTGGGTTGTCTTTTTTTTGCTTCTGTACATTAGTTAAGTCTGAGGGGAAATAAAGAAGCCAAAAAAGACAACCCAGCATGCCCTGCAACTTCCTTTTTGCGGCAACGTACCAAATAAGAGTCAGGTAAACTGGGAAATGATCATTTATCAGCAAGAAAAGTAATAGTGATTTTAGCTTTTGGATTGCCTGGTTAGCATCCTTATTACTTGTTTACCAGATAAAAATAAAGCATTGATTTTTGATTTTATGCCAGACAGTTACACTTTAATACTATGATCAGATAGTGTAGGTAAGCACTCATAATTGGTCAGTGATAAGCCAGACATAATTGAAAGTGTGTACCAGGCTTTAGGGTAATAAGCACATGCAATTTTGATTGGCCGATCCCTGTCCAATTTTACCACCCTCATGCAGTATGAGAGCCAACAAATCTTACATTCTATGAACAGATTGTGGAGGTAAGCTCTCATACTAAAGCCCAATACACGCTAATCAATTTTACCACCTCAAGGTAGTATCAGGATTTACCTACACAATCTGCTCATAGTATTCAATGGCCTTGATTCACTAACCGGCACTAAGCCGGTTAGTGTGCCTTATCACTTAGTGGGCACAAACTACAGCGCTAACCTTATCTGAGGTTAGTGTGCCTTATCTGAACTTATTGAATAAATCTCGCTTCAGAGCTCAAAGTTAGCAGGGGCACGTGTGCCCCTGCTAAACCGCCGCTATCGCGCCGCACAAAGAGGGTCCCTTCACCAGTGGTGCTCACCGCCAGGTCGTGATCACGCTTACGCGTGGATTCACGACCATTTTGACGCATTCCGCCTCGGACACGCTAAGCCGTGAATAGATTTTCAACCACGAAAATCTGCTTTGGCTTCGCGTGAATGCGGACAGAAATCCGCATTCACGCTCGTGAAACCCGGCGCTGAAGTCGTGGTTAGCGGAAATGCGTCAAACTATGCGGAAGTGACACATTGCAGGCCAATCAGAGAGCCCCAGCCAGGCCCTAGCAACCAATCACAGGAGGGGAGCTATGCCCTCCCCTCCTGAATATAAAGCGGCGGCCATGATGGAAAAGCTCTGTCCTTGCTAGACTGTGGTGCTGAGAGGATTATCTCCAGGCCATTGTTGTTTGAGCAAGTGCATTTATTGTGTTAAAAACAAAGCGTTTTTTTTGCTAACACTGCTCTTATACTGTACACAGTTAGCTAGTCAGTGAGTGATTGCTGTAGTTAGTTGTAGTCAGTGTAGTGTAGTGGGAGTGTGGGAGTCTAGTGATTATTTAACTGTGTGTAGTGCAGGCAGGTTCAGTGCTGCAGTGTAGTCAGTGTAGTGGGAGTGGGGATTATCTGTGTGTAGTGCAGGCAGACAGGTTAGTGCAGCTGCAGTGTTCACTTGTATATTCCAGTGACAGTTATACACTTGTACTATTTGCAGGCAGCCAGTCACATCACCGGCGCCGCCACTCTCTGTCAGCGCTGTTCATTCATTCTGTCAGTGACCTTGTGCCGTGCCCAGTGCCCACTGCTCGCTCGCTGGCATATAAGCATCTCATTACACACTTGTATATTATTTTAGTGACAGTTATACACTTCACTTGTACTATTTGCAGGCAGCCAGTCACACCGCCGGCACCGCCACTCTCTGCCAGCGCTGTTCATTCATTCTGTCAGTGACCTTGTGCCGTGCCCAGTGCCCACTGCTCGCTGGCATATAAGCATCTCATTACACAGTGTGACATCCTTGTGTGCCCACTGCATCCTTCAGTGACCTAGTTGTATATCCAGTGCCCACTGCTGTGCCCACTGCATCCTTCAGTGACCTTGTACTGTGCCCACTGCATCCTTCAGTGACCTAGTTGTATATCCAGTGCCCACTGCTGTGCCCACTGCATCCTTTAGTGACCTTGTACTGTGCCCACTGCATCCTTCAGTGACCTAGTTGTATATCCAGTGCCCACTGCTGTGCCCACTGCATCTTCAGTGACCTTGTACTGTGCCCACTGCATCCTTCAGTGACCTAGTTGTATATCCAGTGCCCACTGCTGTGCCCACTGCATCCTTCAGTGACCTTGTACTGTGCCCACTGCATCCTTCAGTGACCTAGTTGTATATCCAGTGCCCACTGCTGTGCCCACTGCATCCTTCAGTGACCTTGTACTGTGCCCACTGCATCCTTCAGTGACCTAGTTGTATATCCAGTGCCCACTGCTGTGCCCACTGCATCCTTCAGTGACCTTGTACTGTGCCCACTGCATCCTTCAGTGCCGTTGTACTGTGCCTGGTGCATCCTTCAGTGACCTTGTACTGTGCCCACTGCATCCAGCACAATTAACAAACTGTCACATCATTGCATTGTGTTTAGGTTACAGGGACAATAAAGGATGATTTGCATATTCAGCAGTGATGCATTGTGGGAGACATCATATGCTCACCCCAATCTGAATAATTGCAAATACCTTCTGTTTTAAAGGGAACCCGAGGTGAGAAGGATATGGAGGCTGCCATATGTACTTCCTTGTAAATAATGCCAGTTGCCTAGCAGTCCTCCTGATCCTGTGTCTCTAATACTTTTAGCCATAGACCCTGAACACGGATCAGTGAATAATGGCGCACAGCGCCTATGCATAAAAATGGCACCGCATTAAAAAGATATGCTTATCGCTATTTATCGTTAGTACTGCATAATAGTGGCACACAGGGGAAAAAGAAGAAAAACGGCACACAGTAACGTTATTTATCAATAGCGCCGTTCATATGCCAAACAGCAGATGTTATTGCGCACAGTAACCTTATTTATCAATAGCGCCCTACATAAGCCAAATTGCAGAAGTTATTTAACTGCAAAACGGTGAATGGATTTAATGTAACACTGTCAAGGTTAGTTAGGCACCACCAGGGGGGTCTTAGGGTTAGGCACCACCAGGGGGGTGTTTAGGGTTAGGCACCACCAGGGGGGTGTTTTTGGGGTTAGGCACCACCAGGGGGGTGGTTAGGGTTAAGCACCACCAGGGGGGGGTTAGGGGTTAGGCACCACCAGGGGGGTCTTAGGGTTAGGCACCACCAGGGGGGTCTTAGGGTTAGGCACCACCAGGGGGGTGTTTAGGGTTAGGCACCACCAGGGGGGTGTTTAGGGTTAGGCACCACCAGGGGGGTGGTTAGGGTTAGGCACCACCAGGGGGGATTTAGGGGTTAGGGATAAGTACAGAGAGGGTTCTGTGTGTTAACGCTAAATAACGATAAGGCTTTAACGCTAAATAACAATAAGGCTTTAACGCTAAATAACGATAAGGCTTTAACGCTAAATAACGATAAGGCATTAACGTTAAATAGCGATAAGCGACAAACGGCTTAGCGGCAACACCGTGTGCCATTATACGCAGGCGCCATTTTCAGATGAATCCCCTGAACAAGCATGCAGCAGATCAGGTACTCTGACTGAGCTTACTCAGGTTTTACTGGATTAGCCATATGCTTGTTCCCGGGTTTTTACTCAACTACTTAAGCCAGAAGATCAACGGGGCTACCAGGCAACTGCCATTGTTTACAAGGTAGTAGATATGGCAGCCTCCATTTCCCTCTCACCTTGGGTTTCCTTTAAGAAGGCAAACTTTTTTTTACAAACATCTTGTCATAGTCCAGTCTCTGTCATAATCTAGCGTCCTTATCATAGAATAAGGTTAAGGCCTCTTGTCATTTGTCAATGCCGGTGGCCATAGCAATGCACATTTATAGTGAAGGTAATCATACTGCATTTGATAGCCTGCATTGTGTAACTGTGCTAAAGCTCAGTGCATAATTGGAAACATCAGATAGAGCAGTCTAGTCTATGCACTTCTTGCATGTTCTTGCATATCGCACACACTTAAAGGGGGCTACCTTAAAGTAAACCTAAAGCCGAGAAAAAAAAGAGATTAACTCACCTGGGACTTCCCTCAGCCCCTGCAGCCGATCGGTGCCCTCCTAGCCCCGCTCCGATGGTCCAGGCCTTGGCCGCAATAGCAGCATAGGGGGCGATATACAGGCTGGGAACGCGAACAATCACTCGCGTTCCCATGCCTGTCGGCCGGAAGTGTTCGCCGGCGGGTCCTGGACCATCGGAGCAGGGCTGCGAGGGCACCAATCGGCTGCAGGGGGCTGAGGGAAGTCCCAGGTGAGTTAATCTCATTTTTTTTTTCTTGGCTTTAGGTTCACTTTAAAGTGGACCCAAATTAGAAAAACAAGATTTCGGAAATAAAATCTATTTTCTAAATTATAATAATAAATAGCAGCTTTTTTCCAGCTGTGTGATGACAAATATAAAATATTTTACATTTATTGGAGGAATCCCTCCCTTCCTTTCATATTGTCAGTGTAGTGACAGAATAGGCAGCCCCGCAGATAGTGCAGCCCCACATGCGCAGTAGGAGCCTGCCTCCCATTAAATTGTGCAGCCACGTAAAACATCCTAAATATCTCCGCTTCCGCACCACGTACACTCCCAAAATTTTCAGGGTAGGGAGAGGACCCCCCGATCTAGCTCTGTGCCGAATTGTAGCCTCGAGCGTGGCTAGTTCCCGCGATAGGTTTGCTGTAATCAGTCTTGGGAACCAGCGGGGCTCGGTGGGCTGTAATTCGGCACAGAGCTAGATCTGGGGGTCCCCTCCCTACCCTGAAAATTTCGGGAGTGTAGGAGGTGTGGAAGCAGAGATATTTCAGGAAAATAATATCTAACTTCCCACTGAGCATGCGTGATACTCAGTGAGGAAGGGAGCTTCCGGGCTGATATTACACCGGGACAGAATCCAGACTGGTGGAGGAGATAAAAAACAAAAACAAAACACAGGCTGCTACTGATGATGTCACAGGGGAGGTGATCTCAGCTTGTGTGAGATATCACATAGACAACGCCTTTGTGAGGGAGGGTAGCTGATGACAAACACACTCAGAATCTAAAACCTCCTACTAAGCCCAGAAGTAATGGCTGCCACCTGTATAATCCTAGTTATGAAAAGAGAAGGGTGAAAAGCATCCACTGAAATGCTCATAGGCTTGAAGGAGTGTTTATTTATTCTTGTATGTGTCAGAGTGGTGCAACTAAATATTTCGAATAAAAAAATGTTTGTTTTGGGTCTGCTTTAAAGCGACCTGAGCTGTGTTTTTTTTTCTTTTTAAAAAACAAACCTCCCAAAAAGGGAGGTTTGTAACCAGGGGCATAACTAGAAATCACCGCCCCCCCCTGCAAAAAAAATCACCGCCCCCCCCCCCCACCCCGAGGCTCGCTCAGGGCTGTTTTGGGGTGCAGGAGGGGTGGCAACATGAGGGGAAAGCATGGCCGCACATTGGGGGGAGGGGGACACTCCCCCCCTCCCTCACTTTGGGCTCTCCTCTCAACACATTCTCTTCTTGCAACTATCAGTGGCAGCGGGCAGCGGCAAGAACACATACCTCCTTCCACCGTGGAGGTCCATGTCTAAGTGCCTCATGCTACTTCCTTTTTAAACAGGAAGTACAGGAAGTAGCGTCAGACACTTAGAGATCGGAACCTTCCGGCGGGTGAAATGCATGGTGGTACATGTTCCTGCCGCCCCACGCTGCCACTGATAATTGCAGGAGGGGAGCGCGCTGGGGGGAGAGCCTGAGGTGAGGGGGGACTGTCCCAGGGCCCCCCCACAGATGCAGGGTCTGCAGCCCCTATTGTTACGCCCCTGTTTGTAAGGGTTTGTTCTGTTGGGGCTGCTCCTGGACTACATCTCCCAGCATGCATCAAGGTGTGCATGCGTGACCCCATTGGGAATTACAATTGCCAGAACAAGCTGGCAACCCATAGGCAAGTAATGGTATCTCCCCTTATGGGGAGGTTCACTTCTTAAAAAGAAAAAAAAACAACACTGCTTATGTCGCTTTAAGTCACCAGTATGGTTTGAGATGTGGGAGAAAAAGAGGGTGCTTAGAGGAAACTCACACAAACACGGGGAGAACATCCAGCTAATAGTGTCGCAGGGCAAGGGCAATAAAGATACAGTACTATGGTATACTTTATGTGCTTGAGTATGACCATTTCTGATATAGTAAACCTCTGGTAAACCACTTTGCCTGGTCCCTTGGAGTTTACTATAATAGCATTCTAGTGTATATACAAAAGGGAAGCTGGTATAGAATGTAGGACGTCTAATAGATAAGTCAAGGAACTTGATTGTGGATGAACAAACTAAGGTTGAGATATTAAATGAATGCTGAATGCTGTGCTTCTACCTTCTCCAAGGAGATATCCTTGTCTCATAATACGGGTGTGGGTTGTTCCCACTCTACATCGTTCATCTTGAATCTCCTAATGCAGGAAGGTGTGCAGGCACATTTAAATAAAATCCAAATACATGAGGCACCTGGCCTAGGTGACATCCACCTCTAGATGTACCTATTACATAGCTGCTGGGAGATTTCGCGACAGGGAAAAGACAATAAATGGCTTACCTTGCTCTTGCACAAGTGCCAGCGGCGTTGATTACTATTCCCCCCTCCAGATCACCATGGATAGTGGGGGAAATACTACTGCTATTGCTTTTTCTGGAGGCCAGAATTAGTGTTTTTGCAGTGATTTGTGCTCCATCTTCTGATGGTGCCCAAATCAATCATGGAGTGCTACTATAACCGTAATTCCTATTACGGCCTATGGTGGCGCCGCCTGCGTCCAAATTTCCTGCGCTATTTTACAGCGCTCCTCCTCTAGGTGTTAAAGGAGTTGAGTTCAATTATCTATAGGCCATGTTACCTTATTTTCTTAGAATAACTTTCAAGTAGGTCAGTTTCTTATAATTAATGTACATGTATATTTTCCTCTTCTTCAAAAAAAGAAAAAAGTCTTTGCTATTAGGTGCCTGCAAAATGAATTCATGCAGGCTACAGTTTCCTGGCTGGACAGGCTGGAAAGTTTTGGTGGCTGGATAGTGTAATGGTTAAGGGTTCTGCCTCTGAGACAGGAGACGTGGGTTCAAATCTCGGCTCTGCCTGTTCAGTAAGCCAGCACCTATTCAGTAGGAGACCTTGGGCTAGTCTCCCTAACACTGCTACTGCCGTCCTAGTGGCCGCAGCTCTGTTGCTTTGAGTCCAACAGGAGAAAAGCATGATATACATATTCAGTGTTTGTTTGTTCCTTATTCACAAGATTGAGGGAAAGGGGCAAAAGGTGCCTAGCCTAGGGGGCCAAAATGGGCAGAAACCGCCCTGAATTCAGTGTTATGAAAATGTTACAGTGAAATAAAGTTTATACAGAAGAGAAAAATAACTTTTTCCAATGGACAAAACAGCTCATGGGAACCAACAGTCATTCCCACGTTCACCGTGAGTGCAAATTCAGAGATACACATTTCCTGTGACCAGACACAAAGGGCAGATATTTCAAACATGAATCTAACAGTGTACATATCTTAAAAAGTAATATTACAAAATTAATTCAGTCTCATCATCATCACTCCGTAACAAATGGACTCAGGTTCGGTAAAATACTTTACTCATGGCTCACGTACTTAATGGCAATGCTAGAAACGAGAGGAAAAATGCACAGACACAATTACTGCAAGTTGAAAACGGGTTTATTTATACAGGAGGGGTTAAGACGGTTTGGGGGTTACAGAAGAAAGAAATTCACATTCTGCAAACTTCATTTTCTGCTGGTGGGGAACACAATATTCATTCTTCAGAGTCTTTCTGTGAAAACAAAAAGTTTTAGAATATAGTCAGACAAATTATTCCCAGAGAGCTAAGGCTTTGATATGTTTGTTAGGGCTTATTATCGAGTCATACTGATTCAGTTATAAACAGTTTTTTAGTATTTATTACTAAACAATATATATATATATATATATACAGTGGTGTGAAAAACTATTTCCCCCCTTCCTGATTTCATATTCTTTTGCATGTTTGTCACACTTAAATGTTTCTGCACATCAAAAACCGTTAACTATTAGTCAAAGATAACATAACTGAACACAAAATGCAGTTTTAAATGATGGTTTTTATTATTTAGTGAGAAAAAAAACTCAAAACCTACATGGCCCTGTGTGAAAAAGAAATTGCCCCCTGAACCTAATAACTAGTTGGGCCACCCTTAATCAAGCGTTTGCGATAACTTGCAACAAGTCTTTTACAGCGCTCTGGAGGAATTTTGGCCCACGCATCTTTGCAGAATTGTTGTAATTCAGCTTTATTTGAGGGTTTTCTAGCATGAACCGCCTTTTTAAGGTCATGCCACACCATCTCAATCGGATTCAGGTCAGGACTTTGACTAGGCCACTTTAACCTCCTTAGCGGTAACCCCGTGTGTGACACGGGGTAAGCCGCCGGAGGGTGCCGCTCAGGCCCTGCTGGGCCGATTTAAATAATTTTTTTTTTGCTGGACGCAGCTAGCACTTTGCTAGCTGCGCCAGCACCCCGATCGCCGCCGCTGCGCGCCCGATCGCCGCTATTCGTTACAGCGCACGCCCCCCCCCCAGACCCCGTGCGCTGCCTGGCCAATCAGTGCCAGGCAGCGCCGAGGGGTGGATCTGGAGTCCCATGGCGACGGGGGAAGCCCTCCAGGAAATCCTGTTCTTTGAACGGGATTTCCTGATCGGAGATCGCCGAAGGTCCCTGGGCTCGCTACATGATTTAAAAAAAAAATTTTTTAAAAAAACTGCTGCGCTGCCCCCTGGCGGAATGTTTCATACTGCCAAGGGGGTTAAAGTCTTTATTTTGTTTTTCTTCAGCCATTCAGAGGTGGATTTGCTGGTGTGTTTTCGGTCATTGTCCTGCTGCAGCACCCAAGACCGCTTCAGCTTGAGTTGACGAACAGATGGCCAGACATTCTCCTTCAGGATTTTTTGGTAGACAGTAGAATTCATGGTTCCATCTATCACAGCAAGCATTCCAGGTCCTGAAGCAGCAAAACAACCCCAGACCATCACACTACCACCACCATATTTTACTGTTGGTATGATGTTCTTTTGCTGAAATGCTGTGTTACTTCTACGCCAGATGTAACGGGGACGCGTACCTTCCAAAAAGTTCAACTTTTGTCTCGTCGGTCCACAAGGTATTTTGCCAAAAGTCTTGGCAATCACTGAGATGTTTTTTTAGCAAAATTGAGACGAGCCTTAATGTTCTTTTTGCTTAAAAGGTGTTTGCGCCTTGGATATCTGCCATGCAGGCTGTTTTTGCCCAGTCTCTTTCTTATGGTGGAGTCGTGAACACTGACCTCAATTGAGGCAAGTGAGGCCTGCAGTTCTTTAGATGTTGTCCTGGGGTCTTTTGTGGCCTCTCGGATGAGTTTTCTCTGCGCTCTTGGAGTAACTTTGGTCGGCCGGCCACTCCTGGGAAGGTTCATCACTGTTCCATGTTTTTGCCATTTGTGGATAATGGCTCTCACTGTGGTTCGCTGGAGTCCCAAAGCTTTAGAAATGGCTTTATAACCTTTACCAGACTGATAGATCTCAATTACAGTACTTTTGTCCTCATTTGTTCCTGAATTTCTTTGGATCTTGGCATGATGTCTAGCTTTTGAGGTGCTTTTGGTCTACTTCTCTGTGTCAGATAGCTCCTATTTAAGTGATTTCTTGATTGAAACAGGTGTGGCAGTAATCAGGCCTGGGGGTGACTACAGAAATTGAACTCAGGTGTGATAAACCACAGTTAAGTTATTTTTTAACAAGGGGGGGCAATTACTTTTTCACACAGGGCCATGTAGATTTGGAGTTTTTTTTTCTCACTAAATAATAAAAACCATCATTTAAAACTGCATTTTGTGTTCAATTATGTTATCTTTGACTAATAGTTAACGGTTTTTGATGAGCAGAGACATTTAATTGTGACAAACATGCAAAAAAATAAGAAATCAGGAAGGGGGCAAATAGTTTTTCACACCACTGTATATATATATATATAATAGAAGTGTTTTTAAAGTTTGGTGCTCAACTCACTAAGACCTCTTCTGATAAATATTAATAGGCTGGTTGGAAAAATATCACATTCAGTATTTTAGCCTTTTTTTCCGAATTTACTAAGATTTTCACACTTCCGGAAATAGTTTGGTAAAATACCCAAAACATGGCTTCAATTCACTAAGACCTGTGCGGTAAAAAATAGACATCTGGCCAGCTGTGGAGTAGCTCTCACCAGCAAGCTGTGTTCTGCTATGGTGATGTTCTTCCACTTCTGGCTAATTGAGATGATTCTTCAGATGATCTGCCTAAAACATGAACCTTCCTTTGCAAGAGCTGCTTGTGAAAGGCTTCCCCAGTGTCCCTTTAGATCTGCATGCATACTACTAGAGGGCCTCTCTTTGTGTATCAGTCTTTTCCTGTGCATATCTAAAGGAATACAGAAAAACCTCTATGAATGTGTCCTGCTCCTGTGTCTCTCTCTTTTTTTTACATTCTAATATCCCATCCGGCAGTACATCGTTACCAATGGAGTAAGGAGTAGAAACGGAGTGGCTCCTCCTATTGGCTGTCGTCTTTGTCCATTTTACCGAATGGCTGATATTTAGTTACCGACAGCTCCAGGCTGGAGGTAAAATATGGAACATCCCATTTGTTTTACTGAATGTTCTAATCTTTGCGAGTTGACATTTATTGAGGATTTGACTGCACAATTCAGCAATTTACCTCACTAGTTGGTCATTTTACTTTTCCATGTGGTAACTCCAACTCTAAAAAATATGTACATATTTTCTAGTGTTCTATAATACCTTGCCAACATCGCGGCTCTTTGCTCTGAGCTTGTTCACTTGGGACTCAGCAATATCAGCTCTCTCCTCGGCTTCCTCCAGCTCATGCTGGACTTTTCTAAAGCGAGACAGGTGGGTATTGGCCTGCTCCTCCTGTAGATGAACATAGGACAACAAAGGTCACGATCTCCGTATTTGAGAGAAGTTTTATCACGCTTTGAAAGTTAATAAATTCTGCTATTAACTTACAGATTCCTCAGCCTGCCTCTTGTAGGCTTTCACTTTCAGCTGCAGTTTGTCCACCAGATCCTGGAGTCTCAGGACGTTCTTTCTGTCCTCCTCAGTCTACAAGAAATCAAAGTTTCAATTTTATTAATTTTCTTTTTATTAGTTTTGAAACAATATGACTAAAATATTTTATCAAACCCCACAGAATGGTCTAAACTTTCTATTAATTCAACACAAAATAAACAAATGACAATCTTACCTGGTAGGTCAGTTCCTTCACTCTTCTCTCATATTTGCGGACTCCCTTGATTGCATCTGCTCCACGCTTCTGTTCATTATCCAGCTCATTCTCTAGTTCACGCACCTGTAAACACAATTTCAATGTGCTTTATAACTATCTTAGAATACTAACAGGGGCGTAACTAAGCCCCACCGGTCCCCCCTGCAGAATTTCAGAACGGGCCCCCCCCCCCACTTCCGGAAGTGACGTAGGCCGCTAGAGCGAGAAGGCTGCAATGGAACGCAAGGAAGAAGTTATGTATCTTGCCGCCTCAGCTGCTGCCCACACACGGTAACTAGCTGAAGGGGAGCGCAGAGGGGAGAGCCCCGAAGTGAGGGAGAGGGGGGGAACTTCCCCTCTCCCCGCCGACTGTGGGCAAGGCTTTCCCCTCATGCTGCCACCCCTCCAGCCCCCACAAAACGGCCCCGAGCGGGCCCCAGGGGGGTGGCCGGGCCCCCCCGCGGGTGCAGGGGCTGCAGGGCTTATTGTTACGCCCCTGAATACTAAGAAGTAAATGTTAACATGTAGATTAGATTGCTCACTCTAGACTCCAGTTTCTGGAGTTGCTTCTTGCCACCCTTCAAGGCCAACTGTTCAGCTTCATCCAAGCGATGCTGCAGGTCCTTCACTGTTTGCTCAAGGTTCTTCTTCATTCTTTCCAAATGAGCGCTGGTGTCCTGCTCCTTCTTCAGTTCTTCTGACATCAGTGCAGCCTGAAGAGGATAGAGAATGATTGAACAAAAGTCAAAGTCAAATTTTCTTACTGAAAAAAGATTGCTGCTAATATTTGAAGTTAAAAAAACTGAATACACACATCAGTGATGGCCTTCTTTGCTTTCTCTTCAGCATTTCTGGCCTCCTGTATTGCTTCCTCAACTTCAGTTTGAAGTTGGCTGATATCATTCTCTAACTTTTTCTTAGAGTTTATGAGGCTTGTGTTCTATGTAAGAAACAGAAATAAAAACAGCCAATTGATTTTTGCCTTTCCAGATTGTTTCAAAAGTTTTGAGCCTGGGTAACATTTCTAAATACACAGTGATACCTGACTGTGCAGAAGCTGGACACGCTCACTTGCATCCAGTAGTTCTTGCTCAGCCACCTTACGAGTTCTCTCTGTCTGTTCCAGAGCTGCCCGGATCTCCTCAATCTCAGCCTGCTGAAGGTTATTCCTGCGTTCTACCACTGCCACCTGTTCCTTCAGGTCTTCCTGGCTTCTCACGGCATCATCAAGATGAAGCTGGGCATCCTTCAGTACAGACAGTAAAACTAGTGTTATAATGCTGAATGCTGTTTTTGGAAAGGCATTGGATAAAAGATTTTAATAAGTGCACTATCTATATTAATCATTTTATAGATGAGCAAAGGAGTACCTTGAATTGTGCTTGCACGTTCCTCAGCTGTTTCTGGGACTCAGCAGCTTGGCGGTTGGCATGGCTCAGCTGGATCTCCAGCTCATTCAGGTCTCCTTCCATCTTCTTCTTCAGTCTCAGGGCATCGTTCCTGCTCCTGATTTCAGAATCTAGGGTGCTCTGCATGGTGTCCACAACTCTCTGGGTATTTCTCTTCAACTGCTCAATCTCCTCATCCTTCTCTGCAATCTTTCTGTCCACTTCAGATTTGACTTGGTTTAGCTCAAGCTGGACACGGAGGATCTTGGCTTCTTCATGCTCCAGAGTTCCCTGTTTTTCAAATAAACACATGAACGAGACTTATAACATTGAAGAGAAAAGAGCGATCACACTTTAAATGTTGGTACATACAACAGTACCTCAGCTTCCTCCAAAGCAGTTTGCAGGTCACTCTTCTCCTGCTCTACATGTTTCCTGCTTTTCTCAAGTTCATTGATGGATTTAGAAGTCTCCCCAATCTGTTCTGTGAGGTCTGAAATCTCCTCTGCAATCAAAATAATGACATTTCATAATCAATTTAAATTCAATATAAATTGCAAATCATTTAAATGTTTTACAGTTATATTTTATTTGTACAACTAAACTAGGGCTTGATGTGAACTCTTACGTTGCAGGTTCTTGTTTTCACGTTTCAGGGTCTCCACTTGTTCTAGAGCTTCCTCGTAAGCATTCTTCATCTTGAAGATCTCAGTGCTCAGTCCCCGAGCTTCCTTCTGGGCTGCCTCCAGCTCTGCCTGGCCCTCTTCATGTTTCTGTTTCCACTCAACGAGGACCTGACCAAAAGCACAGAGAGAATTGTTACAAATTGATATTTTTTAAAACGTGTAATTATATTATTCATTCATGTGAACTATTGTTGATTACATATTTAAACCAACAACAATACCTTATCAAAGTTCCTCTGCTTCTTATCCAGAGATGAGGCTGCACTGTTTGCTCTTTCTACATCAACCATCAAGTCTTCTACTTCAGACTGCAGCCTCTGTTTGGTCTTCTCAAGGGAGGCACATTTGGAGTTCACAGCCTCAACCTGTTCCTCAGCATCCTGGAGACGCTGGGCAAGCTTCTTCCTGTATGGTGAAAATCCCACAGATGTTAAGATACTTCACACACCTCTCTATTGTGCATTTACTTAGTTTTACACAAGCGTACTTTGCCTCTTCAAGTTCCTCTGTGCGCTGGATGGCATCAGTTTCATACTTGGTTCTCCACTGGGCAACCTCACCATTTGCCTTGGACAGTGACCTCTGAAGTTCAGCCTTTGCCTCTTGTTCCTCTTCATATTGCTCACGGAGCAAATCACAGTCATGACGAGCTGATTGCAGGCCATGAGCCAGAGCATTCTTGGCCTGTAAATGAAGGGATGGTTTAGTCTTACCCATTAAAAAAAGAAAAAAAATCAGTATGTGCCAATAAGTAAGAGCTAATATAGTATCCTTTATTAGTGTAGCTGTAGAGCCACAGGCCACACTGTGAGAGAGGTGTAAGCATGGGGTTGTGACAGATGGTTAATGATTACCACCATTAAAAACACTTGTAAAAGTGATTATCAAGTCTAAACTAATGCTCTGGCGATGAAAAAACCCCACATGGATCTTCTGGGGCAGGGGCTCAGGGTGGATTGAAACCTCTATGTCCACTATTGTTACACCACTGATAATATTATTTTGTTGTCAACATCCAAACTACCTTCTGCTGTGTGTTTAACTTACCTTGACTTCCTCTTCAAGCTGCCTCTTAAGTTCCTCAACTTGCTGGGTGAAGCCTTGTTTTCCTCTTGTCAGTTGGGAAATCAGAGATTCCTTTTCCTCTAGTTGTCTAGAGGATTCACCTGTTATGAGTTTACAAAGAAAATCCTGATATGAGGGACAGATTGAATCTCATTTACTATGTTTAAATGCAATACAATGTGTAGGAGATACCATTTAAACATCGACAGAATCCTTTCATAACCTTGCATGATTATTAATAAGATTAAAGGGATGTTTCATGATTCCTGACTGATATGTATAATTACCATTCTCAGTCTGTAAACGGGCTCTTTGAGCTGAGAGGTCATTGATAACACGCAGGTGTTCATCATCTTTGGATTTGGTTTCACTGAGTTGATCCTCCAAAACACGGTTCACTTTCTCAAGGTTTGCCTTGAAAAAGAAATATTTCCAATTTTAAACCTCATACAGTTATTACCTAAAGACTTTCCTTTAGAATTTTAGTTACCTTTGCTTTAGAGACATTCTCCAAATTGCTGGCAAGGTCATCGATTTCCATCTTGAACTCGCTCTTCTCCTTCTCCAGTTTCTGTTTAACTCTCTGGAGATTGTCGATCTGTTCTCCAAGTTCAGCAACACTGTCAGCATGCTTCTTGCGGAGAGCAGAAGCAGTGGCTTCATGCTGAAGGGTGGCTTCTTCTAAGTCACGTCTCACTTTCTGGAACTCAGCTTCACGCTTCTTGCTTAGCTCAATTTGAGCAGAGGTGGCACCACCAGCTTCTTCAAGCCTCTCACTGATCTCCTCAAGTTCTCTGGAGAGGTCAGCTCTCTGCTTCTCAACCTTGGCACGAGCAGCACGCTCAGCTTCTATCTCTTCCTCAAGTTCTTCAATGCGAGCCTAGAAAGTTAAATTCATCTGTTACAGGGTACCACTTTATAGACTGCCTGAATTATGTTTTCTTTAACCTTTAAGGTAGTACCTGAAGTTCCTTGATTTTTTTCTGCAACTGAGACCCCAGGGACTGCTCATCCTCAATCTTTGATTGTAGCTGGCTAATTTCAAATTCTTTCCTGTTATGTAAAGTAGGTAGTTGTTAGGAAGTTATTTTTCAAAACATACAATTTTAACTGTGCTTTAAATAGTCAACACTAACTTTTTGAGTTTTTCTTCAGCTTGCTGTTTCTCATTTTCAAGATCCATGACTGATTCCTGAGACAGCTTCAAGTCACCTTCAAGCTTCCTCTTGGCTCTTTCAAGGTCAAGGCGAAGTTTCTTCTCTTGCTCCAGAGAACCTTCCAGCTGATAGTGTGAATGATCATCATCAGTTAAAAGAATATATTTGCAGATGAGTTATTCTGGACAAATGAAACCAAAAATGAAAGTACTCACATCATCCACTTGTTGTTCCAGCTTAGTTTTAGCTTTAGTGAGGCTGCTGACTTTGTCTTCTTCTGCTTGCAGATCATCAAGAGTTTGCTGATGAGATTCTTGGAGAGCTTTCTTTTCCTTGGTGAGTTTGGAGACATTCTCATCAAATGCAGCAAGTTCTTCTGTAAGATTTTTAACCTGGGGACAAAAGAAGAATGCTAAATATATATTCTATGTGTCTGTACCATTCAAGCAATTCTGTTACATTCCCTACCTTATTTTCTGTGGCATGTTTTTCTTTTTCAACTTTAGCCAGTGTAAGCTCTAAGTCATCAATGTCTTTCTTAAGCTCAGAGCACTCATCTTCCAGTTTTCTTTTCTTGGCTGTCAACTCAGCATTGCTCTCCTCTTCATCCTCAAGCCTTTCATTCAGTTCCTTGAGTTTGGACTCCAGTTGAATCTTGTTTTTAATGAGCCCTTCACACCTCTCCTCTGCATCTGCCAAGCCCTCGCCTTCCTACATGATAATGCAAGTCAAGAATTAAACACTAGGTAAATAATATTTCAAAACAGTGGTTTACTTTTAACCTTCTTACCGACTGCACTTGAAGCAGGAGGTCATTCTTCTCCTGCAGTATGGCAACCATTTTCTCCTCAAGTTCTTTCCTTCTTGCCTCTGACTTAGCCAGGGCTTCTTTGGTCTTCTCAAATTCTTCCTTCATGTTTGCCATCTCCTTCTCAGTTTCAGCACTCTGTAGGAGAGGCTTAATTTTGAAGTATAGCTTCATCCATGGCCAGTGCTTGACATTCATGAATGACCTGATGTTGTACTGGAGGGTAAAGACTGACTCCCTGTAGAAAAGAACACATAAAAATGATAGTACTATACTCCTGTGTCCAGGGTCGGACTGGGCCACAGTAGTACAGTTTTTTCCCTCGGTGGGCCCCCCCCTCCAGGTCTCTGGTGGGCCCCCCTCCTTGTCTGACAGAGCTCCAATTGCTGCCTGCAGCACAAAAATGATCTTCTCAGTTCTGTAATCACTCATGCTGAGAGCAGTGGCGTAGCTAAGGAGCTGTAGGCCTCGATGCAAATTTTACAATGGGGCCCCCCAAGCACTCTATACATACCATTGATACACCAAAACCTGCCAATGGCAACTACAGTGTCAGAGGTGCAAGAAGGGGATGGGAAATAGCTTGTTAATGATTACCACTGTTCAAAGTATCTATTAAAGTGATTATTATGAGAAAAGGTCCAATAGAGAGGTAATACTGTAGTTGAGGGAGGGCCCTTCGGGGCCCCTTTGGCCCAAGGACCCCGATGCGGTCGCAACCTCTGCGGTCGCAACCTCTGCAAAGTAGGACATTACTTTATATTGAAGGAGGGAACTCTATGGAAAGTTGTGCTGGGCAGCAGTGTCTCTGAATTACAATGCTGCTAAGATCATGTACATTTGGCCCTCTCCATAATACATCATGACCACGCCCACCTTCTGGTGCATGGCCACGCCTTTTTTTCACCGCAATCATGGGATGTGTGGGCCCCAGGTTGAAATTTCTTTGGTGGGCCCCCAGTGTCCCATTCCGACCCTGCCTGTGTCAATAGTCTACTTTTGATTTCTATTTTATATTGAAATACATTATTGACCCGAGGCACGTCATTGTGTTGCACACTCTTCCCCGTGCTGCAACTGACCATAGACATAATATTATTATTTCTAAGGCTGCGCAGCAGTGTAATTCTCTGTAGAAAAAAACATAAAAATTATACACTCCTGTGTCAATATTTCATTTAGTCTACTTTTAATTTCTATTTTATATTGAAATGTAATTTTGACCAAGGCTGGTCATTTAATTGCGCGCTCTTACCTGCGCTGCGCCTGGCCTGGTCAACGCCTTAGACATAATGTTATTATGTCTATGGCCATGCAGAAGTGAAATTTGGCTGCCAACGATCGATGGACCCTGAATTACTTCTTTCGCAGAGTTTCAACGACTCTGAAAAGAAATAGTAATTAAAGCCACTGGGTCATTCAGTGGAAGCAGGATGAGCCGTCATTCGGCTCACCCTGTGCCAAAGTGACCAGGCAGCGGAATGCCATGTACACATTTGTGACAATGGGCGATGAAATTTTATATGTTTTCCTCGAGTTTTAAAATGTATTCATGACACACCTGTAATTGTTTGTGTAACTGCACTTGACTATCTTGAAGCTATATCTGCCCAGTTATTTCCAGAACATTTAATCAAATTGAAGTTTTTAAAGGGACCCTGAGCAATAACTTAAATTCAAAAATTTTCCATTACTGGCGACTACCGGGCTGGGTGTCGGGCGACTCTTCCCGGATCCTATTGGATCCTGACGCTCATCGCCCTCACGCCGGCCGCTACGTATCATCATCGTGGCCAGCGTGACAGGCCTGCGCAAGCTCGGTTTTCTAACTCTAAACCACGCATGTGCAGGCCTGTCACGCCGGCCGCAGTGATGAAGAGTAGCGGCCAGCATGATGATGACGAGCAGCAGGATCCAGGAAGAGTCACCGGCGGGAAACGGAGAGGAGCCAGGGGGATGCCGGTGGACCTCGCGGCCTACGGTGGGCCGGAGGAAGCCCCAGGTAAGTGAAATGTTTGAATTTAAGTTACTGCTTAGGGTCCCTTTAAATAAAGCTACTGAAGTCAATTTCCTGGAAGAGACAGCTCTGTATATCTATGTCTGTCATAAGTACCTCCTTTCCATCATCCTCTTGAATTCCACTCTCATCAAGAAGCCTCTGCATAGAGCCTGAGTACGAGTGATCAGCTGGGCAAGCTTCTCATCTCTCATTTCTTCCAGGGTACCCAGGAGACCTGCTTTGAAGAACACCTGTGGGAAATGACATGATGTAAACCCGTCATTAACAACTAGCAGTCTTCTCCTTACAAAAAGTAATGTCTTACCTTAGTGTGCCCAAATTTGTACTGAGTATGATCCACATCAATTGACCCAAGAAGCTTCTCAGCAGCCTTCTTGCTGTCAATAAACTGTCCATCTGGGATTGCGCTGGCATTGAGGACCTTGTATCTGAAAGTACCCATGCAAAATTAAAGCATTAGTTTAATATATGAATTTTATTGACGACTAGAGAAAGTGTATTTCATAATAGATATTGCTGAGTTCATTTTAGATTAAAAAAAATATATCAAATGTTCTAATTACAAACATATACAAAACTTGGGCTTAGGACATAGTATTAGGCTATCTAATGTTCTCTACAAATATAACTGGTTATAATTGTATAAAACAAATAGGAATACATACCGCTGCTTGAAGTCGGCATAGAGGATTCTGCTGGGGAAGCCCTTTCTGCAGATTCTGATACCCTCCAGCACACCGTTACATCTCAGCTGGTGGATAATCAGATGATTCTCCATGATACCTGGTAAGGAATGGTACATTATTAGAATAAATAATTACACATCCAATGTAAGCTTGTAGAATGGTTTTGTAATTATCTTACCAGGAGTCTTTGTCTCGTTGGGGATCAGACAACGCACAAAGTGGGGATGAGTGCTTCTCAAGTTGGTCATTAGCTTGTTCAGATTTTCCTGTAAAGGAAATGCATTTAATCATGGTAGTCTTAAGGTAGCCATACACTGGTTGATAGTCACTGGATCGACCAACAGATAAATCCTCCCTGATCAAATCTGATCAGAGAGGGATCTATTAGCTGCCCAAATACTGCACACAGATTTAGAATCAATTTCAGCATGAAATCGATTCAAAACCTGTGGAGTTACCAGTTGCCTCACCGCCCCCAGGCCACCCCCCCATTTGGGCTCCTGCAGCCAGCAGCAATAAGCTCACCTGTCTGCCAGTGCAGGTCCCCGAGATCCATGCTGTCCCTTCTTCTGGCGTCCTCTTCCATGACTTCTTAACTTCCTGTCCCGTCCTGTGGCACGCCGAAGTTCAAACAGTAGAGGGTGCTCTATTGTTTGAACATTGGCTTGTCACAGGACAAGAAGTGAAGTGAGGGAGTGGAGAAGAAAGCCAGCCGGAAGAAGTGACAGCACGGACCCAGGGGACCTGCGCCAGTCAGACAGGTGACATTATTGCTGCTGCTATGCTGCATTGCTCATCGCCGAATCGAACACTGCTGGTGACGTACTCTGGACCTGTAGGCGATCGAGTGAAATTTTCACAGTGTCAGATGGAAGTTCCAGTGTCAGATGAAAATCGGTCGATTAGTCAACATTTGCGTTAACAGTTTCACAGCAGATTCTATCACAGTGATCGAATCTGTGTATATCAACAGGAATTCAAGCTTCTGTATGGCTACCTTCAAAATGCACCCAGGCTACTGCTGCACAAAAGATCTTTACAAACAAAGTAATGTAATTATGTCCATGTAATTAACTTACTCTGAACAGAGCAGACACAGTCTGGAAAGAGGAACCCTTCTTCTTCTTTCCACCCTTTCCACCACCAGAGTCTCCACCTGACAGGAAGATATTACTCTTAAATAAATTGGATTAAATATATGTGAAATCACAAAAATCAATTTGGTGATAAACTTATCAGAAACCTCACCATCTCCGCCAAGAGTGGCATAGAGGAAGGACAAAAGCTTCACAGAAGACTTCTGGTAAAGGCCAAGAACAGTCTCATTCAGTGGGTCCTTGTTCTTGTCCAGCCAGCCAGAGATGTTGTAATCCACGGTACCAGCATAATGCACCAGAGAGAAGTGGGCTTCAGCTTTGCCTTTGCCAGGTTTGGGCTTCTCAAAGTTTTTGCACTTGCCCAAATGTTGGTCATAGAGCTTGTTCTTGAAGGAAGTGTCAGTAGCCTTGGGGAACATGCACTCCTCTTCCAGGATGGAGAAGATACCCATTGGCTGTGTAGAAGAAATATACAGGTTGCACAACTCAGATCATAATTTTGGCCAAAGAATACCTAGGAAAAGTACCCACCTTCTCAATAAGCTCAATGCAGGCAGCCAGATCCATACCAAAGTCAATAAACTCCCAATCGATTCCTTCTTTCTTATACTCCTCTTGCTCCAGGACGAACATGTGGTGGTTGAAGAATTGTTGCAGCTTCTCATTGGTGAAGTTAATACAAAGCTGCTCCAAACTGTTGTACTATAGACGGTATCATCAATTAATATCTAGTAACTTTCACATAGATAAGACAGATTTTGCTAAAATATTATCCTCTTACATCAAAGATTTCAAATCCAGCGATATCCAGCACACCAATGAAGAACTGTCTTGGTTGTTTGGTGTCCAGCTGTTGGTTGATACGGACAACCATCCACAAGAAGAGCTTCTCATACACAGACTTGGTCAAGGCACCAACAGCATTGTAAACCTAGAGATAATGTTATGCAGTTAATATACACAGGGTCTGTTCTCTCAAGAAGCAAGGTGACACATTTGCATGCAGCGCAGAAATTACAGGGGCAGCATGTTTCTACTGTGTTTACAATTACAGCATGAAGTTAGAGTAGGAGGAGAAGCGAGAGGAGAGCGAGCGAGGTGAAGAGGTCATCATTGGGAAAAGCAGCTTGTTATGCTGTGTGAGGAGTCTAATAGTGAGGAGAAGGGAGGCAGGAGAGCAGCAATGTTTCATTTGACTTGCACAGTGAAAGGGATGAGGTGGCACTGCTTTCCTGACTGAGGAGGAATGGAGTAGCTGAGGGTAAGCAGTTTGTTTGTCCCAGACTCACAGCCAGACAGTGTGCTATAGTGTTGAGCTGCAGCATGTCATGTGAGAACATTAAATGATGCAGAGTAAATTGTGCTGTGCAATCATTCCAAATTAGAAAGGGGGGGGGGCGCATCCTCCCAAGTTTGCCATTTGCCTCAGACAGCAAAAAGTCTTGAACCAGCCCTGAATTTACAGACCATGAGACTTTGCATAGAGGAATACTACCTGCTGGACAGTCTGTCCCTTGGTGACATATTCATTGCCGACTTTGACCCTGGGGTAGCACAGAGCCTTCAGCAGGTCAGCAGAATTCAGACCCATCAAGTAGGCAATTTTATCAGCAACTGCAAAAATAATGTGTAAGTTTTGTTTATGAATGAAGCACTTGTTTAGAGCAATTGCAACATGTCTTCTTTTAGTTCTATGCTTAGTGAGTTATATAAGGATGAATGAACAAGGCTTATTGCTGACCTTCAGTGCCATCAGGCTCAGCCTGCTCCTCTCTCTGTTTCTGCTTGAACTTCATGTTGCCATGGTGCATGGTGGCACCAGTCAGCTTGTAGATGCCAATCTTCTCATCTGGTGAGAAGCCCAGGATGTCAATGGCAGTCTGCAAAGATATACATATGTATTAGACTTCAGCATATCCCTCTCAAATAATCACTAAAGAACATAAAGGCATGTGACATACATCTGTAGCTATCAACTCCTCCACATCATCGATGCTCTTGACTGTAATCTCACCCTGGCTGATGTATTGGTAGTCATATGGGTTTGTGGTGACCAGAAGCATTTCTGAAGAGAAAGATTATGGGTTAATAGACATCTGAAACAAGTCCAAGGCTCAACACACACCATACAATTTGGGTTGTTCAATCTTACCACTTTCATGTAGTATAAGAGCTTATCCAATCAATCATTCAAGGTATTTTCAATCTGTTGGCCCTTATACTACATAGATTTAGTAAATCTGTGCAACCAAGATTGTATGGTGTGTGTTGAGCTACATTATATATTTCAAAGCCAATATCTACCATTTTATAATTTGATTTGAACTTACCAACAACCTCTGGCTTATGGTTGGTCAGGATCTGGTAAAAAATATGGTAGCTCCTTTCAGCTGAAAGTTGGAATGTGACTCTGGATTTCTCCAGCAGGTCTGTAAAGAAGAATTGTTATCTGTTACAGGAGAAACTAATCAAGTTTCAAAAAAAGGTGTTTTGGGTTGTGAGTTATGGGGGTTTGAGTTATGTGAAATATCTTACAAGTCTCAATATCTGCGGAAGACAGTTTTCCTGTGGTTCCAAAGTGGATTCTGATGAATTTACCCTGGAGGTTGTGGAGAAACATGGTCATTGTCAAGTGTAATTTTTATACCTCTAACATGAGCTTCACAGTGAAGTTACTTACAAAACGGGAGGAGTTGTCATTTCTCACAGTTTTGGCATTACCAAAGGCTTCCAGCAGAGGGTTAGCCTGGATGATTTGATCTTCCAGTGTGCCCTGCAAATGTTCAAAGTCAATATTTTACAGAGGTTCTTAGTAGGGACAACATAAGACAGAAAACTTTGAGCTGAAGGCAGTCTGTAGCAACCTTATACTAGTTTCAGCTACACAGATATCTTTGAACCTTTCTTTTCAGTAAGAAGCTCTATAGTCCAATGTGTCCCGCCGCTTATTAAAGGTTCTCAAGGCTCACCTTCAAGCTGTTGGATGGTTCCTTTTTCTTTCCTGAATCACCAATGGCTGCAATTGTTGCAAAGTACTGGATGACACGCTTGGTGTTCACAGTCTTTCCTGCACCAGATTCTCCACTGGTTACCAAAAGAGAAATATCAGCAAAGGGGACAACACAAAAACAAACAAACTTGGTACCGAACACAATGTCAAGTTTTACTTACGTAATCAGGACAGACTGGTTCTCACGATCTGAAGGAAAAAGAGTATTTGTAACAGGAGCTACATAAAGGAACTGGCGGTTGTACTGTCGTACTAATAAAAACTACATTACCAGTTAACATGAACTGATAGGCGTTATCAGAGATGGAGAAGATGTGGGGCGGAGCTTCCATACGCTTCTTCCCTCTGTAGCCGGCAACAACTTCAGGGTTGTACACTGGCAGCCACTTGTAGGGGTTCACAGTGACGCAGAACAGGCCAGAGTAGGTCTGAAAGTTGACAGTGACATTAAATGTTTAGACAACACTAGCAGGCTCTGTTTCACATAGAGCTTTCTCTTTGAGGTCGATTCAGAAAACCTTTCTTGTGAATTACCGTATATACTCGCATACAAGCCGACCAGCATATAAGCTGAGGTATTCACTTTTCCATTGAAAAAATGGAAAAAGTAATTGACTCGTATATAAGCCCCCCTCCCCCAGTATAGCCCCCTCCACGATATAAATAGAAAGGAAGTTCTGAGTTCAGTACCAGTTCAAGCCTTCATATGTTAAAAATGAGGGTCTGGCTAGCAGGATAGGGATAAGGACAACACATCTGGACTGGCAGGCTGGCATGACAGGGACATGGAACACAAGTTCAGACTGGAATGGCAGGCTGAAAGGTTAGGGAGGACAACACATGGACTAGCAGACTGGACTGGTAGGTTGGTATGGCAGGGACAACAATAACAAGAGTGGACTGGAGTTTCTGGCTAGCAGGATAAGAGATAAGGAACAACACATGTCGACTGGACTGACTGACTGACAGGCCAGGACAAGGGGACTGACTTGTGTAAGGGATCGTGCAATGACCCCACACTCATTTGCTGCTCCCCATCTCCCTTATGTCCTTGAACCCCCACAGCAACATAGAGAGTGTAATCCAGCATTACAACTGACCTGTGTGCCCTGGGTTGTAGCAGAGAGAGTGACTTCATCACTGCTCCACTGATGCACAGTTTAAAACAGAGTTTCCATTTCCTCCCGGTATCCCCTCTGTGTTCATGTCCGTGGTGTTAGTCAGAAGCAGTGCATGTATCAGAGTCACGTGCAGCTCTGGGGATTCCCTTGCCTCTCTGTCCCGTTTGCTGCGTCTCATATGACGCCATCTAGTGGCGCCCTGAGAAACAGCGAGCGGGACAGAGAGACAAGGGAATCCCCAGAGCTGCACGTGACTCTGATACACGCACTGCTTCTGACTAACACCACGGAAATGGACACAGCAGGAGCCCTGGAGGAAGTGGCGAATCTGTTTTAAACTGTGCGTCCGTGGAGTAGTGACAAGTCTCTCCCTCTGCTACAACCCAGGGCACACAGGTCAGTTGTAATGCTGGATTACACTCTATGTTGCCGCGGACGGGCAGGGACATACAATGCAGCCGGGGATGCAGCGCATGAGTGTGGGATCATTGCACAATCCATTACACTCCACAGTGACTAATCAGGAGGGCACCTGGGGGACATTGACTCGTATGTAAGCCGAAGGGGGACTTTTGAGCACATTTTCCGTGCTCAAAAATTCGGCATATATGCGAGTATATACGGTACCTTGCTTTGTCTATTTTTTCCCTCATCTACAGAAAACCTTTTAAGCATCAATCACGCAAAAAAAAAGTACTACAAATAAGGTGTGAAAAGTAATAATAAGGGAGGTCAATCAATAACAACTTAATGCACACCTGAACGGAAAGGGATATAGAGGGTGACACATGTATTTCCTTTAAACAATGCAGACTGCCTGGCTATCCTGTTATACCTCTTCCCCCTAAAACGTTTAGCCATAGGCCCTGAACAAGCGTGCAGATTAGGTGTTTCTGACTGGAGTCTGACTGGACTAGCTGCATGGTTGTTTTAGGTATGTGATTAAAGTGAACCAGAGATGAAAATAAACTAATGAGATAAGCAATTGGATCTGTCCTTCTATTCCTTAAGCCCCCTCTACACCCTAGGTTCTCAACGTGTGGTACGCATACCCCAGGGGGTACTTCTGATGGTTCTAGGGGGTGCTCAGGCTTGATATTCTTGACCAAGAAGAACAAATTCAGAGTTTTAGAAAATTATAAATCTTATTTAAACAACACCAAATTAGTATTTTAACTAATTAAAAGTAATAGTCGATAGTCAATGCTTGGAAAATTGTTTAGAACTAATTATCATGTACTACGATTCAATATATATTTGTCAAGAGGTACTTGCGATAATGTTTACTATGCTAGGGGGTGCTTGATGAGTACAGGGTTGTAAAAGGGGTAAATAAAATGTACCAATAAAATGTTGAGAAACACTGCTCTACACCATTAAATACCAGGCGTGATCGATCGACTTCGATTGGATCAAATTCAATTAGATCAATTAAATCCGACATGTCCAATCGGGATTCGATCGATTTTGGCTAGTTTTTAATGAAAATTGATCACACGATCGATCGAATCCTGATCGGACATGTCGGATTTAATCGATCTAATCGAATTCGATCCAATTGAATTTGATTGATCGCGCCTGGAATTGAATGGTGTAGAGGGGGCTTAAGAAATACTCTTATAGATACCTCAAGGTTTTATTTTATGTATAAACATTTACAAAGCAGATGTATTGTTTTTATAGTCTCTGCTCAATTGCAGTATCTCAAGAGTCCCAGAGTGAAAATACATGAACTGTTGACCTTTTCCTATTTTCCCCTCACAATAAAAAGCCCAGGTGAGTCCTGACTTGAGAAAAACTGTAAGTTCCATAGCTAATTATAAACTCTTTCAGGCAAGGAAAAAAGAAAAGGAGAACAGTGTTCTTGCCACTGTATATTGTATATATATGTCTATTTCATCATGTCACATGTCATCTCTGGTACACTTTAAGACACTACTGATGCATGAATGATCAGCAGAACAGCCAGGTAACTGGTATTGTATAAAAGAAAATAAATATGGCATGTTCAATATCCCTTTCCGCTCAGGTGTACTATAAGAAGAGTTGTTTCTTTCTTGAGGAGTGCAGAAGAGATATTTCATAGATAAGGGCCCATATGCAATTCCCTTTCTCCTAAGTTTTCTCCTAGGAGATATATTTTGATCTTCTGTTTAAAATAATGTTTTATCACTCTGCAATGGAAAAAGAACCAAAAAGTAGATGAAAAAAGCACGTCCAAAATTATTCTTACTATTTTCTTGCTTGCTGGTTACTTAAAAAACTCAGGAGAAAAAGCTAATTTCATATTGGCCAAGGGTTCTTATTCCATTCACTTTTTCAGTTTCTCCTTTCTCCCTAGTGCCTCCTCCGCCATCTATACTTTTGTGTCCCTGGTGGCGTGTGGGATGTAAGGCACAAGACAGACACTAGGGGCATTGTGACCACTAGAGGACCCCAGTGTTTATCCCCTGCATTACATGCACAGGTGCCCGGGGAAATGGAAGTGAAGGAGACGGCAAAGCCGGCGGGGAGAAGCAAAGACCGGGCCATTTCGGGGACAGGTGAGAGTACCTTTGTCGGATCAAACGCCTTCTTGACTTGTCACTTCCTAAGACCACATTTACAAAGTAAAACTGTGTAGTTTTCTGTGCATCAAATGTTTGTACTTAAGAGCCTAAAAGAAATTGCTGACATTCTTTTTAATTCCCGCCCATTTGTTTTTTAATAAAAATCCGTAACTGAGCCATGTAGCATGGAGGATAATATCTTAAAATACACATTCATTTGAACTTGTGTATTTTTTATGTTAATATAGATTCCACTCTTTGGTTGTGGAGGGGGGGGGGGTAACAGTGGGTGTCTTGCAGGATCTTCAGTAAGACCATGAATGGTCTTGCTGCTCCGTGCTTTAGTCTATGTGAGGGTAATAAAGCTTTAGTTGTCTTTGAACATCCTAGAATGCTTACATCAGTATAAGTGTGGAAACAAGAGATAAATCAATCTTACGTAGATCATCCAGGCTGCGTAACGTTCTTTGAGGTTATACAGCACAGAGGCCTCGTTCAGGTGGGTCATCATCGCCATGTCCTCAATCTTATCGTACTTGGGAGGATTCTGGGGGTACACTTGGCTGTCTTTGACAGTCACTTCCTGCAAACAACACAAAACTTGGTTGAATGGTAGAAGTAATGACTTTGTTAATTTAGTAAATTAAATACTACATCTTCGGCTTTCCATCACGTGGTAGCTGATTTTTGCATGAAATATTGGCATTGCTAATATAGGAATGAAAGAAGACAGCTCACCCTTCCGTCGTCGGTCTTGACAGTGACTTTGTCTCCATCGCGAGCGGTGACTAAGCCTTTCACGTACAGCTCTTTGGCATCATCCACAAAGCAGGTGTTCTTGGCATCGAATGGTTTATTCTGAGCCTCCAGTCGTTCCTTATCTGACTTCCTCAAAAATTGAGCGGCTGCTCCAAACACCGCCATTTCCCCATCCCCCATGGCTGAGGCTGTCTGTGTAGCAGAGAGAAAAGCAGTGTTAGTTTTCTGAAGTATCTTTTTTATCTAGATACGGTAAGTGATGTCCAACTTCATAGGCAAGGCGTGTGTCTAGCACCGGAATTTTTTGGCTGTAGGGAACAGAGCACCAATGTCCTGGCTCCAGAAAGTGGAACCAAGCACAAACAAAAGGGGGGCCTGACACAAAAAATAGTCTGGGTATGTGAGTGCTGCCCACGGGCCACCAGTTGGACAGCCCTGACCTAGATCGTTCAAAGTACATTTTTAAATGGAGAAGAGACTGGAGATTATGGCAAAAAACAGCAAAAGAATGGGAAAATATTTTGATCTCAAAGTGCTAAGGAGATTGCGTAAATATAATGGGGAAAATCTCAGTAAAATCCAATTGCTATACTATGTACAGAATAACAAATACTTGTCTCCTATACATTGAATAATACAAATGTATATTTTTTTCCTTCCTCCAGTACCCTAACCGAGTAGTAGAGTGACAGGGAGAGACTGGGCGCTTTTTTAACACCATGCACCTAAACACTTTTGTTTGTCTTACCCTAATAGAGTTGATAAGATAAAGCAGGAAAGGTTATTTTTGGAATGGTGAAGAGGCTAATGAAATTTGTGTAGCTGCCAAAATGCAGCATATGTTTTTTGTTGTTGTTTGGGTTTTTCTTTTGGGGTGGGGGGGGGGGGCAGGGAACCTTCAGAAATATGACTTGTTTCAGAAATCAGAAATTGATTTAGGGAAAGGCCGAGGGTCATTTTAAGATGCATCCTTTCACTTGTGAATAGTAGGACCTCCAGTCAACTATGTGTATATGTAATCTAACAGCCTAGTATACTTGGGACCATTGTAGCTCAAAATCGTGGTTCATTTAAGCTTGGTTCACATGCCCAGAGTCAGCCTTGATAAAAGTGTTGACAGAGGGTCCTGTAGGTGGCGCTGCTACCGCTGCATCTTTATACTGCTCAGACTGCAGGAGGGTGGGGCTCAGACATAGATACTTGAAAAACTTGCAGCTGAAAGCTCTGGAGGTCTATGCTGCAGGAAATGGCTGGAGAGGGGGCTCCTGATCAAGAACTTTGTTATTGTACTCTGTAGAGATATGTGTCTTCCAGATCTTACTATCTGTAGCTTTCAGCAAGTGTGCTGGCCGGCTACATCACAACATTCCCTGTATAAAGATGGTTTTCTGATTTGGAGACTCACCTTCTAGTGCTGGTCCTGATGAAGAAATCTTTGGCACACCTGTGATAAAATGCAGAGAGGTAGAGTTAGAGGTGAGTATAGCGGAGTGACACCTTATCTCTGCCAGGCAGTGTGGGGCAGAGCAGCCGGGAGCAGCAGAGGAGGACAACACTCACCAGGAAGCTACAAGGGAGGGATGGGCTGCACCTCTTATATAGAGACCACTCTGCTTTCTCAGCAATACTGCTCTCCCGCTAAGGAATGACAGGATTACCCTAACTGTCCATAGAAACCCAACACTTTCACTTCTTAAAAATAACTGCACAATTCTGCAGCAATAAACTGCCTTCCCGTGTAATCTATTCCAGCAGGACGATTTTACTGTCACTGCGTTCTCATTCTCTGCATGACATGGTCACAGGACAGGTGCCTGCTGGGTCTATACGGAAAGCAATGGGTGTCCTCTTCTTCTTGATAAACTGTATGTGAAATCCCATCTATAGCTATCTCTCTATCTGTTTTTTTTTCTATCTATCAATAGTTTTTGTTATTTATCTATCTCTGTCTTTCTATTCATTCATCCATCCATCCATTATCTATCTATCTATCTATCTATCTATCTATCTATGTTATCTATTTTGTTCTATCTCTCTATACATCTGTCATTTGTGTATCTATCTATTCACCTATCATCTATCAATCGTCTATAGCTCTCTATCAATCTATCATCTATTGATCCATCTAGTATCTGTCTTTCTATCCATCCATCTCTCCATTAATCAATAATCTATCTATCTATCTATCTGTTTGTTTTTCTATCCTTCACTCTGTCTATCAGTCTGTCATCTATCCATCCATCCATCCATTATGTGTCTATGTTTTTTTCTACCTATCTATTCATCAATTCATCATCTATTTATCTTTATGTCTATCTATTATTTGTCTGTCTTCCCATCTGTCTGTCTATTATCCATCCATCCATCCATATTTTATTTATCTATCTATCTATCTATCTATCTATCTATCTATCTATCCATCCACCTAGTTTCTGTCTTTTGATTCATCAATCCATCTCTCTCTTCATCAATCATCTATGTATCCGCCTGTCTTTCTATCTTTGTATCTGTCTTTCAGACAGTCTGTCATATCTCTATCTATCTATCTATCTATCTATCTATCTATCTATCTATCCATCTATATATCTATCCATTATCTCTCTAGGTTTTACCTACCTATCTATTCATCAATCCATCATCTATTTATCTTTATGTCTATTATTTGTCTGTCTGCCCATCTGTCTGTCTATTATCTATCTATCTATCTATCTATCTATCTATCTATCTATCTTTACATCAATTTAGTATCTGTCTTTTTATCCATCTATCTCTCTCTACCTCTCTATAAATCATCTATCTGCCCATCTGTCTATCTATCTGTCTGTTGGTCTGTCATTCAACTTTCCATCCATCCATCTATTATCTGTCTTTTTATTAATCCGTCATCTATCTGTCTATGTTGTTATCTACCTATGTACTCATGAATCAGTCATATTTATTTTTATGTCTAGCCATCCATCATTTATCTATCAGTTTATTTATCTACCTATCTATTCATCCATTATCTAGACTATCTATCTATCTATCTATCTATCTATCTATCTATCTATCTATCTATCTATCTATCCATCCATATGTTATCCATGGGCCTGATACATTTCAATTTTTCTCCTAGGTGATATATTTACATCTTATCAATAAAATATCCTTTAAGCCAGGGCTTTTCAACCTGTGGTGCACGCACCACCAGTGGTACTCTGCTGTTGGCCAGGTGGTACGCAACAGGTTTGCCTGCCACTTGTCCTGGTCCCATCTCCCCAAAGTTTGCTCTTCTTTACTTGCTCCTTTGTGTGCTGCCCTGAATACTTGAGACCTCAGATCAGCCAGGTGAACGGTGCACATTGATGGCACATATACTTCAAACACAGGACGTGACATCCAGGGCCGGCCCGCTCATGAGGCGGGGTGAAACTTTTGCCTCAGGTGGCAAATTTCCAGGGGCGGCACCCGCCCGTCCGTGGGTGCGGCGAGCCGGCCCGTCGAGCTGGAGGGGTAGCTGGCAGGACGGGGGTATTGGGCCAGCGGCGGGGAGGGGGGTCGGACCCCCCCCTCCCTCGCCTGGGTCCCCCGTCCTCCGCTCCCCTCCAGCCTAAATAGAAGCAGCCGTATGTGTAAGAGGCACGGGCGGGGAGACACTCACCTCCTCCTCGCTCCAGCGTGCGCTCCACTGACATCACTTCCTGCAGGACGCTGCAGGAAGTGACGTCAGTGGAGCGCACGCTGGGAAGAGGTGAGTGTCCTCCCCGCCCGTGCCTCTTACACATACGGCTGCTTCTATTTAGGCTGGAGGGGAGCGGAGGACGGGGGACCCAGGCGAGGGAGGGGGGGTCCGACCCCCCTCCCCGCCGCTGGCCCAATACCCCCGTCCTGCCAGCTACCCCTCCAGCTCGGCGGCCCCCCGGGGGGGAGGGGCGGCGGTGACAATTTTTTAAAAATTTGCCTCAGGCAGCAAAAAGTCTATGGCCGGCCCTGGTGACATCACTGCTCACTTGTATTTGAAGTATACGCGCCATCACTGTGCACAGTTCCCCTGGCTGTCTCTTCACTGCTGCCAGGTTACCGCTGATCTAAGTGTACCTCAGATCAGCGGTAACCCGGCAGCTGTACCTGTAAGAAAAGCTGTAAGTGTACCTGTAAATTAAAAAAAAAAAAAAACACGCCCTTGGGGGTTATTTAGCTCTGGAGGGGGAAGCCTCTGGATCCTCAAGAGGCTTTCACCTTCCTTCTTAGTAGAGGGAATCCAGTGCTAGGATCCCCAAAAAATCTCCTTGTCAGGGCTTGTAGGCATTGGCGCATGCGCAGTAGCAGCTCTCTGCTCGGGCTCCGGCAGATGCAACCGAGCCAGATCGGGTTCACTCAACTGCGCAGGCACACTGGTGGTACTTGAAAATTTTCAGGGGAAAGAAGTGGTACAATTAGTGAAACGGTTGAAAAGCCCTGCTTTAAGCCACCCAGGGCCGGCGCTACCATAGCGGCAAAGGAGGCAGCTGCCCCAGGGCCCCAGAGCTTGTAGGGGCCCCCAGTGGCTACAAGAGGAAAAAAAATTTCAAATCGGCCTTATAGTTTTTGAGAAAATCGATTTTAAAGTTTCAAAGGGAAAAAAAAACATTTAAAAACCTGCCGACTTTAATGGTTAATAGCAAATCCACCTTAAATTCTAGAAACCCTAAATTTGCAGGATATGTTAAGGAGATCATTAGGAATAAGAGGAAAAAACAATTTTTCAAAAAGACCTTATAGTTTTTGAGAAAATCGATTTTAAAGTTTTGAAGGGAAAAAAGTATACTTTTAAATGCGGTAAATGTCACTTTTTTAGCAAACCTAACGGTAGTGTAATGTTACATGCATCAAATGAAAGCGCAATACATTTCCTGACTGGGTTTCCAGGGGTCCATACGCAGCTGCAGCGCTTTAGCCAGGGATCGCTATACAGCCGCAATATGGCTGTATGAAGATCCCTGGCATTTTTTCCTATTTTCCCAATATTTTTTTTTTTATGTTTAGAGTGTGGGAATTTTTTTTTTTTTTTTAATTATGTGGGGTCCTCCCTCCTGAAACTTTTTAACCCCTTGTCCCCCATGCAGGCTGGGATAGCCAGAATGTGGAGCTCTGACCGATTGGGACTTCACATCCTGACTATACCAGCCGCAAAAAAGATCCCCTAATGCCGATTTTTTTTCCGGGGTATATGTTGGGGGGGGGCCCCCAGGTTTATATTGCCCTGGGGCCCAATTGTTGCTTAAACCGGCCCTGAAGCCACCAGCAAGCAAGACAATACTCTGAGAAATTTTGGCAGTACTTTCTCACCTGCTTTTCGGTACTTTTTCAACTGCAGAGTGCTGAAAAGTTATTTTAAATAGAAGATGAAAAATGATCTCCTAGGAGAAAACTTAATGTTCAGGGCCCATGTCTCTCTATCCAACACTCACATTCTTCTCATCTCTGCTATTTCATCACATCTCTCTGTGTTTAAACCAGCCAATTAAACAATTGCAGTGAAGGAGGAGCACTCATGTAACATCAAAGGTAGTGTGCCACGACCCCTACACCAGTATCACAAGGGGCACCCTCAAGCTTGGTGTAACAATCAGGTCGGCACCACTCAGAAATGTAATAAGGAAGTTCTTTTATTGATCCAGAAGAACAGCAGCACTGCCGTTGCTTCAAGTTATAAAACCCTTTTTCAAATTGCATTCGTTTTAATACAACAAGCACACTAAACATTGAACTGTGGCCTCCCCTAAGTGCCAAACCAGTCGGCACCATCATGGGCAGAGTTTACAGCAGACCTAATGGGGAGCTACTAAGATAACGTTAAAGAGACACTGAAGCGAAAAAAAAATTATGATATAATGAATTGGTTGTGTAGTATGGATAATTACTAGAAGATTAGTAGCAAAGAAAATATTCTCATATTTTTATTTTCAGTTATATAGTGTTTTTTGTTTATAACATTGCATCGTTCTTTAATATTTGCAGTTTACACACTACTCAGCATTGTAAATGATTTTACAGAGCAGCCCAGTGAACTACTGACCTGTCCTCTGGAGAGAAAAAGAAAATGCAGTGACTGACAGTTGAGATAACAAGCTTCAGAAGACAGAGCTCTCTGCGACTTTGAAAGAGGTGGAGCTCAGTGTCTCTTTTGCATAGATAGCAACTGGAGTTTCTTAACTCTTCCTGTACTGGAAACAATATTAGATGAATGTATCTGCTCCTAATGTTTTATTTCTTAGCTGTACTACACATACAAATCATTATATCTTATTTAATTTTTTTTGCGTCAGTGTCTCTTTAATCATGCTCTTTATATGCAAACAAGAAAACACCTAAAAAATAAACACACTAATTTCGGGGGAGTGTTTTCCTGCTTGCTTATTAACCTTCCTGGCGGTAAGCCCGAGGCTATGCCGCACAGGAGGATTTCTCAGGCCGATTTGCAAAATTGTTTTTTTATTACACGCAGCTAGCACTTTGCTAGCTGCATGTACTGGCCGATCGCCGCCGCTCTGTGCCGATTCGCCGCTACCCGCCGCGCCACCCCCCCAGGCCCCATGCGCAGCCTGGCCAATCAGTGCCAGGCAGCGCTGAGGGGTGGATCGGGACTCCCTTTGACGTCACAACGTCGATGACATCGGTGATGTCATCCCTCCCGTCGCCATGGCGAAGGGGGAAGCCCTAATGGAAATCCCGTTCAGAACGGGATTTCCGGACGGGCTTGATCGCCGGAGGCGATCGAAGAGGGTAGGAGGATGCCGCTGCACAGCGGCTGTCATGTAGCTAGCGCTAGGCTAGCTACTTGATTGAAAAAAAAATAGTGCTGCGCTGCCCCCTGGCGGTTTTAATTGACCGTCAGAAGGGTTAAGAGCTTGATTAACATATTATCTTAGAATTTCCCTATAAGGTCCACCGTAAACTCTGCCCACGTTGGTACCAACTGGTTTGGCACTTAGTGGAGGGCACATTTAAAGTTTTCTTTTGTTATTGTTGCCTTAGAGCTAATGCAATTTGAAAAAGGGTTTGATAAGCCAAAGCAGCGGTCTACCACTACTGGCATTTTATGGATCAATAAAAGAGCTGCTTTATTATTACACCTCTGAATGGTGCTGACCCGATAGTTTGACCAAACCGGTCAAATAAACTACATCAATAAGCCACTTCTTAACCCAACTAGTTTCCCTTACATATGTAAGGGAAACCAGTTGGGGTGAGAGCGGGCATACCTACCTACTGTAAACCAACTTTGTGCCACCGCGAGTAGTATTTCACTTTTTGGGTCTTTGAGTTTAGGACCCTAAACATGAATACCAGGAGTCTTATGGTTTATGTGGACTTTTTTTATTAAATAAATTGGATATTGCCATTGATCTGTCTTTGTTTCATTTTACACTCCTTGGAGTGTTGAACAGCAGGTGAAGAGGACACAGGATATCGAGGCAATTGATTGTGGAGGTGACCAGGAGTGAACCAGTGCTACTGATTTATGCAAAGTAGCTGGAAAACATGGCCTGTTGGTGGAAACTGAGGACAACCCTGATAAATACCTTCTCTAAGAGTCTATCTAAAATGAGTTAAAGCACATTTGTCAAACTAGCATCCACTTATCAACTTAAAGAGGAACTTTAACCTAAACAAACATATCAGGGGCGTAACTAGACATCACTGGGCCCCCCTGAAAAACTTTGGATGGGGCCCCTCCCCCCTTGCTTTCTGCACAGGTAAACCAGTAAACTGAGAATCAATGTTCTTCAATAGGCTACAGACAACAGTGGAGCACTGCTTGTATTCTCTCTATCAATTACAGTAGCTTCTGTGATAAAGCATGTATGTTTTCACACATACAGATACACATGGTGTGCAGAAAACGCATACAGAAAAACGCAGGCAGAAAACTGACTGTCCAGTGTGCTCCCAGTCCCAGCTTCTTATTTCACTCACTCTGTCCTCCTCTGATGGAGCAGAACTGGCTCTGCAGACTCCTCCAGCATCACTACAGTACACAGCACTTGGGGAGGGTGTGGAGAGGTTGGGGGCGGGGCACTGTACACAAGACCCTTCTGCACACTGAATAGGGACTGTCTACAAATCTTTGTCTGCAAAACTTTGATTCCTTATCAGTGGCTGAGCAGATGCTATCATTAGAACAATTGTGCAGAGAGCAGAAAGCTTTTTCTTTCTGTGTCCTTAGTTGTCAGTCTTTCAGGACAGGGAAAATAATCTATTCCCTCCATGGGGCCCCCTGCTGCTTCTGGGCCCCCCTGCAGCTGCATCCCTTACAGGGTCTATTGTTACGGCCCTGTTGTCATTAAGTTACATTAGTTATGTTAATTAAAATAGATAGGTAATATAATCTCTTACCCACCCTGTTTTAAAAGTACAGGCAAATGTTTGATTTCATGAGTGCAGCCATCTTTTTGGTTGAAAGGAGGTGACAGGGAGCATGATACACAGTTCCAACTGTCCTGTGTGCTGATCACCCAGCTTTTGTGCAGCTGAAAATAAGACTTAGGTAAGAAAAACAAAGTTCTGATGCTGTGAAACTATTAAAGAAACACCAAGCCTTTTCAGTGCTGTTAAGTAGATTTTAGTCTGGAGGTTCACTTTAACCACAAGCACTCTTCTTATAGAACCTTCGGGTGTATGCTACAGAGGATTTTACCTATAGATTTGCCTACAGTGAATTTCTAAACGTAGACTTGAGGAAAAGAGACGACCGAGACATAATAAAAAGCAGTCCATATATTCAGCCTCTCGCAGATTCAGTATAGATAAATAGGCAAAGGGAGTTATTTTTGACACCCTACCAATTTAGAATATAAAAAATGCTCCCCCCCCAACCACTCTCGCCAGGGGACTACCCGTCGCTCCTTCCTTGCCCTCTGTGAGCACACACCACACATCTTTTTCTACCATAGACGGTTCTCTGGCACTATACTATTCAGGGAGTCCTAACAAAGCATCTTGGAGCATCCCCTTGGGGCCCCTCATTGGTCCACGGTTTGAACCAATTAGAACCCTCTCTGAGGAGGATTTTAATTGGTCCGTTTAGTGGACTAATAAAAATCCTCTTTTGGTAGGATTCTCATTGGTTTAAAGCCTAGACCAATAGGGAGCCCTTGCAGAAGGCTCAAAAATACCTTGTTGGGGCTCCCTCAATAGTATAGCACAAGAGAGCTGGAAAAAAGAAGCGGTCCAGCATGTGCTTCTGGCAGGTAGCGTTAGAGTGAAGGTTGGTCACAAGAGTGGCATTAGTGATTGACATTGGCGGGGCTTGGTGGTGGGGAGAACTCTGCAATTAATGTTGAAAAGAGAAAGAAGGTAATGAAAAACAAAACAATACAGAAGGTTTCTTTTATTACTAAATAAAGTAAAAATTGTTTAAAGAGGAACTCCAGTGAAAATAATGTAATAAAAAAAGTGCTTCATTTTTACAATAATTATGTATACATGATTTAGTCAGTGTTTGCTCATTGTAAAATCTTTCCTCTCCCAGATTCACATTCTGACTTGTATTACATGGTGACATTGTTACTGTGGGCAGATTATGGAGCTGTTTCTAGCTGGTCTGGCTTTAACAGACAGCTATTTCCTGTCTGAACATTGTTACATTGTGACAGTTTGCCCAGAGTACCGTACGGTACCAGAGCCTCTTGTGGGAGGGGTTTCAGCACAAAATCAGTCATACAGCGCCCCCTGATGGTCTGTTTGTGAAAATCATTATTTTTCTCATGTAAAAGTGGGTATCAGCTACTGATTGGGATAAAGTTCAATTCTTGGTCGGAGTTTCTCTTTAAGACTAAATAAGTGTAGGGTTAAAATTGAACTTCTTTACCAAGGGTTCCCCAACCCCTGCTGGGGTGTAGGCCGTGCTGAGCAGGGTCACTCAACTCTGCAGGATGCCAGAGAGAAGCAGAGTGATCTGCAGCCATTCTTACTGCTGCCACCTAGTGTCTGTACTTTGTAAACAGCATGCTTTCTGTCTCTATGGACACCAGGTGGCAGCAGTGAGGATAACTGGGATGCTTTGGTCTCTGGCCAGCTACAAAGTTTCATCTCTGCACGGAGGTAAGGTGAGACTTGTGGTATAAGGATAGCTGTGAGCATACAGATGAATCCAATTACCAGTGAAAGCTGGTCAACTGTTAACCTAACTATACGGGATTTACATTGACACATAAGTAATGTAAGTGGCGTAACGTCCCATAAATTACATAAAAAATTTAAACCTGTTACATGTTTACTGCACTTCCCCTTACCTCATTTCCTGTTTTGTTTTGTTTTCTAATGCTAGGTACACACCATTCAATTTTCTGGCAGTTTTACCTGCCAAATTGATTATTTCCAACATGTCCGATCTGAATTTCGATTTTCCAATCCTTTTTCCGATCTATTTTCTGAACGATTTCCACAGAATTGAGCGGAAATCATTTGAAAAATCGATCGGAAAAATGTAAAATCGATCGAAATTCAGATCGGTCATGTTGGGAATAATCAATCTGGCAGGTAAATCTGTCAGATAATGGTATGGTGTGTACCTAGCATAAGGCTGGGTACACACCATACAATTATCATGTCAGATCAGCTGGTCTGCTTCCAATTGGGAAAGAGATCGATATTGAGATCAGTACTACACAAAATTGATCCCTTTCTTGATCAGAAGAAAATCGGTCATGCTGGAAATGATCAAATGGCAAGAAATTTCCTGTCGATCTTGCAGGAAAATTGCATGGCGTGTACCAAGCATAATATATGTCTTCCACAAAAAAAGAGGTTTGCCCCCCCCCCCCATTAGCCCTGCCCCTTTGACTCCCCTTCACATCCGATCGCTACAGGCGGTAGTTGTTAAAAGTTTATAAACAGGTCTAGGTATTATGGGGGTTAGCAATGGGTTAATAGGCTAGACTGGGGCTAAATATTAACTGGGGATTAAAAAAAACAAAAAACACTTTTTATTTTATTGGGACCATGTCACTTTTTTTCAAACTTTTTTTTTTGCCTAACTTTATTGAATGATTATTGCTATTTGCTAGCAGCAATCATTCACAGGACCGTGCACGTGTGGCAGCGAGCAGTGGGTTTTAATGCAGGACGTAGATTCTGCATCTTAAAACCTACAGCTGCCTTAATTAGGACGCAGAATATATGTCCTGAAACAATAAGTAGTTAAATACAGGAGCTGCGCCCCCATAGCTCCTGCCCCCCCCCCCCCCTGCAACAGCAGGGGTGATGAGGGCCATTGTTACACCCCTTGTCCAGCCTATTATATGTCTGTATTGGGATAGTGAGGCAGACTGAAGATTAATATTCACAATTTACCGTATCTGTATGTATCTCCTTTTTGCTATAATCCTTTAAAGCAGGGGTCCCCAACCTTTTCCGGCCCGGGGACTACTTTCTGACCAAAGTTTTTCCCAGGGACCGCGGGGGGCGGGGGGGGGGGGGTATGGGAAGGGGGGCAGGGGGGGTCGATCAGGGGACGCGTCCTAGTGGACAGTGTCATGCGCAGCAGGTTACGGGGGAGGGGGGTTAAGTGCGGCGGCATAGCTGGCATAGTTGTCCCAGTATGGCTAGTATAGTTACCCCAGTATAGCTAGCATAGTGCCCCAGTATAGCTAGTATAGTGTCCCAGTATAGCTAGCATAGTGGCCAGTATAGCTAGAATAGTCCCAGTATGGGTAGGTAGTGCCCCAGTATAGCTAATATAGTGCCCAGTATGGGTAGGTAGCGCCCCAATATAGCTAGTAAAGTGCCCAGTATGGCTAGTATAGTGCCCAGTATTGGTATTTGGCTAGTATAGTGCCCAGTATAGTTAGTGTAGTGCCCAGTATGGCTAGTATAGTGCCTAGTATGGATAGTATAGTGCCCAGTATGGGTAGTGTAGTGCCCAGTATGGCTAGTATAGTGCCCAGTACAGCTAGTATAGCCCCAGTATAGCTAGTCTAGTGCCCAGTATAACTAGTATAGTGCCCAGTATGGCTAGTATAGTGCCCAGTATAGCCAGTATAGTGCCCAGTATAGCTAGTATAGCGGCCAGTATAGCTAGTATAGTGCCCAGTATAGCGCCCTAGTATGGTTAGTACAGTGCACCCCCCCCCCCCCCCCCGCGCGCAGTCGCCGCTGCTGTTACCTTAGCCGGCGGCTGCTTGTATTCCCCTCTCATGCCGTGTAGTGATTCCCAGCAGCGCACAACGCGGCTGCTGTGTGATGTGGCAGGAAGCAGGGCAGCGGCTTCCTGTAGTGCCCATGTGTATCGCCGTTACTATGGGAACCGCTCTCCTGCTTCTTTCCAGCTAAGGTAACAGAAGCGGCGGCCACGGGAGGGGGGGGGGGTCAAGAGGACAGTCCCGCGGGGACCCCTGCTTTAAAGGATACCCGAGGTGACATGTGACATGATGAGATAGACATGGGTATGTACAGTGCCTAGCACACAAATAACTAGGCTGTGTTCCTTTTTTTTCTGTCTGATAGAGTTAAACATCAGGTATGTAAGTGGCAGTTTCTGTCTGAGTCAGGACTGGGTCAGACTACAGTGTGACCCTCACTAATAAGAAATTAAAACCATAAAACACCTTCCTAGCAGAAAATGGCTTCCAAGAGCAGGAAAGAGATAAAAAGGGTCAATAGTTCATAGATTTTAGCTCTGGCATACTTCAATGAATGTGGCATTGAGCAAAAACAATAATACAGTAAAAACTTAAAAAGTAGATATAAAATAAAACTGGAATATCTGAAAAGTCGTTTTTAGGTGAAGGAGGATAGATAGATAGAGAGAGAGAGAGAGAGAGAGAGAGAGAGAGAATGAGAGAGAGAGAGAGATATTTTTGTGTTTTCCGGAAAATTTCCACGGAATTCCGTTTGAGAGGTGTAGCAATTCCGTTCCGACTGCCGGAATTGGAATTGACCTAATTCCGTCCGGAATCACGGAATTAACAAAAATCCAGCGAGCATCAAACCAATCAAGGACAACCACAGGGTCAGAGGTACAAGAGGGGGATGGGAAACTGTGTGTTAATGATGATCATTACTATTCAAATCAACCATAGAAGTAAATATTATCAGTACAGGACCAATAAAGAGCTAATACTATGTTTGAGGGGTGGGCCCCTTGGGGCCCCTCTAGCCCAAGGGCCCAGATGCTACGCCACTGAATGCATATTCCCTGTCTGTCCTGCTGATCCTCTGCCTCTAATATCTATAGCCATAGGCTCTAAACAAGCATGCAGATCAGATGCTCTGACTGAAGTCTGACTGGATTTGCCAGATGCGTGTTTCAGGTGTGAGATACAGACACTATTGATTCATGAAAGGTCAGCAGGACAGCCAAGCAATCTGCATTGTTTAAAGGAAAACAAATATAGCAGCCACCTTACCCCTCTCAGTTCAGGTGTGCATTAAGGCACCTCCGAGCAACTAGTGCATACATTTCCTGCATTCGGAACACATCACACCACCCTTACCCCCCTTACAATTAGGGCACACACAACCCACCGAAAATGAGGGCACATATTACACTTCCACAATGAAGGTACATATTCAACTTCAAATGAGAAGATGATCAGCAAAGATTTTTGTCTGTAAGTAGGCATGTAGAAGAGGGTTAGAGGAATGGCCTCTAGGTCTGTCTTTGGCCGGATTTTGAATCTACGATTAAAGGACCCCCGGGGTCCAAGGTATGTAAGCTGGCTTTTGAAAAACTGCAATTCCCTACAAGAGGTTGGATGGAGGAGAGAGAGAGAGAGATTTTTAAAATTTCCAACGGAATCCGGAATTCAGCGGAATTTAATACAAATCCGGCGGAATTTTCATAGCGACGGAATTTAACACTGATGGAATCCGTGAATTCCGGCGGAACGGAATTTGCTGGTTCCGATCATCCCTAGCGTGTTGTAGCAATGGTTATCTATAGCAGTGCTGTCCAACTTCATGGGCATGGAGGGCCATTTTTTTTTCTGACCCCATGGTGGAGGGCCGAAGGTTCTTGCTGGAGCCGCAGCCCCCCCCCCCGCAGTAATAAAAATGCAATTAAAGGACAATTAGATTGGCAGCACTTTCCACAAAATGCAATGCAATTGGAAGCAGATCCCCACAAAATGCAATTCAAGAGGTCATTGAAGTTGCACGCGCTGAAAAACAAGGGTTCCGTTCTGCGTAGAGCGGCGCGCATAGCCGAAAAATGGGTGTGGCCATGGACCAGAATGTGGGTGTGGCCATGGGTGGAGACAAATTTACATGAAGTTAGCAATGTGGGTCATTAGATTAGGACAGTGGTGGTGAACCTTTTGGAGGCAGAGTGCCCAAACTGCAACCCAAAAGTCACTTTATCGCAAAGTGGCAACAGCAATTTAAACTACATACAAACATTTTAACTCATACATGAACATTATGGAAAATCCAAGTTGAAAATAAACTGTGAAGATAAACAATTTCATCCATCCTACTCCTGAAAAAATGTATTTTTTTTTTAGAACCTCCCAGTTTTATTTTCCATTTTAAAAAGCTAAAAAAGTAGGTTAAATGCTATTGTCTCATATGATGATGATTCAGCTTTTCCCATAGTCTCGCAGTTAGCAATCATGAGGCCCCCAACAAATCATGAGGACCCCAACAAGATACATTCAGCAATCATGATGCCCCCAACAAGACAAATTTAGCAATCATGAGGCCCCCAACAAATCATGAGGCTCCCAACAAGACACATTCAGCAATCTTGAGGCCCCCAACAAGACAAATTAAGCAATCATGATGCCCCCAACAAATCATGAGGCACCCAAGAAGACAAATTCAGCAATCATGAGGCACATAAATAGACAGCATTTCACATAAATAGGCAGAATGCCCCCTTAATATGGTTGACACCTCTCACCTGGCTTTTAAATTCTCCTCTACTGGCTGCTGTGCCTGGCTATACTGTTTTTGGCTGGATTGGGGATGATGTGTGGGCTGAAAGGCCTTGCGGTGATGCTGTGGCCGGGCTGGCGGTGATGCTGTGGTGTGGCCAGCTGAGGTAGTGACAGGTGCCCCCCGGTTAGATAGTGACAGGTGTCCCGCCAGCTGAGGTAGTGACAGGTGCCTCCCAGTTAGATAGTGACAGGTGTCCCCCCAGCTGAGGTAGTGACAGGTGCCCCCCAGTTAGATAGTGACAGGTACCCCCCAAGTTAGAGACAGGTGCCCCCCAAGTTAGATAGTGACAGGTGCCCCCCAGCTAGATAGTGACATATGCCCCCCAAGTTAGATAGTGACAGGTGCCCCCCAGCTAGATAGTGACATGTGCCCCCCAAGTTAGATAGTGACATGTGACCCCAAGTTAGAGACATGTGCCCCCCATGTTAGATAGAGACAGGTGCCCCCCAAGTTAGATAGTGACAGGTGCCCCCCAAGTTAGATAGTGACAGGTGCCCCCCAGATAGTGACATGTGCCCCCCAAGTTAGATAGTGACATGTGCCCCCAAGTTAGAGACATGTGCCCCCCATGTTAGATAGAGACAGGTGCCCCCCAAGTTAGATAGTGACAGGTGCCCCCCAAGTTAGATAGTGACAGGTGCCTCCCAGCTAGATAGTGACATGTGCCCCCAAGTTAGATAGTGACATGTGCCCCCCATGTTAGATAGAGACAGGTGCCCCCCAAGTTAGATAACGAGGTGTCCAGTCCCCGTTACCTTTTATCAGCGCTGTCCTCTCCCGTGTCCCCGCTGGCCTGCATCAGCGCTGTCCTCTCCCGTGTCCCCGCTGGCCTGCATCAGCGCTGTCCTCTCCCGTGTCCCCGCTGGCCTACATCAGCGCTGTCCTCTCCCGTGTCCCCGCTGGCCTGCATCAGCGCTGTCCTCTCCCGTGTCCCCGCTGGCCTGCATCAGTCGTGTCCTCTCCCGTGTCCCCGCTGGCCTGCATCAGCGCTGTCCTCTCCGTGTCCCCGCTGGCCTGCATCAGCGCTGTCCTCTCCGTGTCCCCGCTGGTGCTGCCTCAGCTCAGACCTCACAGATCGCGGCGACTGAAGAGAGCAGAGTGCGCATAGCACCCGCGCGGAGGAACTTCACATGCGGAAGTGACTAATGATGTCACGTCCGCATGTGAAGTACTCCGTGTATGCGGGTACTACACATGCGCACTCTGCTCTCTTCAGTCGCCGCGATCTGTGAGGTCTGAGCTAAGGCAGCGCCAGCGGGGACACAGGAAAGTGCGCGGTTTGAGATTGCAGGCATGGCGCCTATAGCGGAAGCCATGCCTGCAACTCAGGGAGACGAGCGGGCCGCAGCTGGAGGCCTGGCGGGCCGGATGCGGCCCGCGGGCCGCCAGTTGGACAGCACTGATCTATAGCATGCTTGGGGGGACTCCAATGCTAAACTTGCACTGGGGCCCATGACTTCTTAGCTAAACCACTGTATGCATTGTTTAAAATGATATCCCTCTCAGTTCAGGTATGCTTTAATTGCGTTGAGCAGTGAACTCTGAACCTCCTTGGTGGTAACTCCGAGTCAGGTTTGGGGTCGGCAAGAGAAGCCAGGTACAGAAATCCCGAGCCGGACTCAGGGTAGCCCCCAGGAGGTATGCAGAGACAGTGTCAGTGTGGCGGCGTTTCAGCTCACCTGCCCCGGGATCCAGATGCTGGCAGACATTTTTCATTCGGACCTCAGAGGCTCTGGATCCCTCGGGAGAGATTGCTGCTTGTCGTCATGGTGACCGATGACTATCTCCAGTGGCGTAGCAATAGGGGATGCAGAGTTTGCGACTACCCCAGGGCTCTTCAGTCAGAGGGGCCTACCTTCATCTTATTACCTTTTTATTGTTGCTATGCCTCTATATGTGCATTGTATATTGGTAAGCCTTAACATGTTGTTTATTCTGATTACACCTTTCTGACACTGCAGCTGTCCTTGGTATGATTTGGGGCCCCATATCAGTGGAGTGCTTGGGGCCTGAGGAACAACTAGGACAGTGCCACCCGGTGGACAGAGGGAGAATTGCTGCGCTAGATCCAGGGGAGGTGAGTCTGTGCAGGGGCTGCCGCACATCTCACTGCATTATGATGTTTGCTGCTTTTAGGGTATAAAAGCTCATTAAAAAAATGCACTGCTTTTGGACCCTAAAATCCAGAAATAGTCATACTGCCAGGGAGGTTAATTGCCATGCCTAAATTGCAGGATACTAACTAAACTTGACATGTGACCTGATTGAGGGAGTGGGGAAGTATTGACTATGAGGCTTGGATTGGGGAACTACATACATGGAGGTAGTGTAACATTACTACTAGGGATAACAGACCATTTGCTACATTGACAATAGAAGATAACTAGTACAAAAGAATACACAATGAGAATTTCAGGGGTAAAGAAACACTGGATACAGAGGGCAATTCAGTTATTCGACTAAGGAGCACTGAGTAGTAGTACGTGGTAGAGAGAAGACCTGGGTGTTGGGGCCGTATTTTAAAAAGTGGAAGGAAGTTGAAGAGGTGGCTGAAGGAAAGGCAATTGATGTATATCGTTACATAGTTATTACTGGGTGAAAATTGCAAACCCTAAACACCATGTAGATAATGTTTTCCAGGTGAGGGTTCAAGGCCCTTAGCATCTAGTAGATTAGGTTTCCCCCAGTGAGGATTGCAAAGCCTTACCACCTTGTAGAGAATGTTTTCCCAGGTGAGGAGTGCAGACCCTTACCACCTAGTAGTTGTTATCCTGGATGAGGAGTGCTGCAGACCACATAGTAGATGTTTTCCCAGGTGAGGAGTGCAGACCCTTACCACCTAGTAGACGTTCTTCTGGCTGAGGACAGCAGACCACATAGTAGATGTTTTCCCAGGTGAGGAGTGCAGACCCTTACCACCTAGTAGACGTTATCCTGGATGAGGAGTGCAGACCACATAGTAGATGTTTTCCCAGGTGAGGAGTGCAGACCCTTACCACCTAGTAGTTGTTATCCTGGATGAGGAGTGCAGACCACATAGTAGATGTTTTCCCAGGTGAGTAGTGCAGACCCTTACCACCTAGTAGATGTTCTTCTGGCTGAGGACAGAAGACCACATAGTAGATGTTTTCCCAGGTGAGGAGTGCAGACCCTTACCACCTAGTAGACGTTATCCTGGATGAGGAATGCAGACCAGGAGTGCATAATGTTTTCCCTGGTGAGGGTTGCACCTCTTGATAACGTTTTTTTGAGTGAGAAATGCAGAAGTTTACCAGCTTTTAGAATAGGTAATGTATTCACAAGTGGGTAGTGCAGACCTTCACCACCTAGTAGATCATGTTTTCCTGAGAGAGTATTGCAGAACCTTACCACCTTGTAGGTAATGTTTAATAATTTCAGGCTAATTCTAATGTTTACTTAAAAAAATCCAATAAAGATAGAACAAGAATACACTGGAAAACACAGTTGTTACTAGCTGAAAAGGGGTTTATTTGTGCACATAGAGGGAAGACGATGAATTAAGAGAAGAAAGAAATTCACATTCTGCAAACTCCCTAATCTTCTGTTGGTGGTGGCGAGAGTCATTTACTCTTCGCTATCTTTTTTCTGAAACAAAAAAAACAGAGTTTCGAATATTATCAGAGAAAGTCCATCACTCTACAAAATGAAATAGGTCACTGTTGCTATCTTATGAGTTAAAATACAATCATGGAGAAGTTTATTTTTACTGTTTCCAATCAGCCATTTAATAAATGTTAGATCATATAGCCAAAGAACGCAGAGTCACTGGAAAGCTGTCTTTAAAGCACTTCTCAAAACAAGTTCATAAGTCAAATCCTCCTACCTAATAAAATCTGCGTCCACCTGCACCCGTGTGTGCCACCTGCCATACTGCTCATGGGGGCCATGGACATGTGGGCACACGGGGAGATGTGCGTGCATGGGGCCAAATCAAACCTAGCGCCCGTTAATTAACAACTTCGCATTAAGTCGTTTTCACTTTATGCATCCGAGCAATTTTCACCCTCCATTCATTAGCCTATAACTTTATCACTGCTTATCACAATGAACTGATCTATATCTTGTTTTTTCCACCACCAATTAGGCTTTCTTTGGGGGGTACATTTTGCTAAGAGCCACTTTACTGTAAACGCATTTTAACAGGAAGAATGAGAAAAAAACAGAAAAAATGTATTATTTCTCAGTTTTCGGCCATTATAGTTTTAAAATAATACATGCCTCCATAATTAAAACCCATGTATTGTATTTGTCTATTTGTCCCGGTTATTACACCGTTTAAATTATGTCCCTATCACAATGTATGGCGACAATATTTTATTTGGAAATAAAAGTGCATTTTCTTCCATTCGAATTAGCTGACAATTAATGCTACAACTATTCGCATAACATTACATCTGTCCGACACGGGCGCCTCCTACCCTACCCTATTTTTTTCCATTTTGCATTTATCCCTATTTACAAGCTTATAATTTAAAAAAAAAAAGATTTCATCTTTACATTGATATTTAAAAAGTTTAGACCCTTAGGTAAATATTTACGTGTTTTTTTTTTATTGTATTATTTTTTTTTTTTTAATTAAACATTTCATGTGGGTATTTTTGTGAGGGTGGGATGTAAATTGTCGTTTTTAAATGTAACTATATGATTATTTTTAATTTTTTTTTACTTTTAGGTGTAGTTTTACTTTTTGGCCACAGGATAGCAGCCATGAGTTTGTTTACGTGACGTCACTCTAAGGTAACGTACGCTTAGAGGGACGCTAGAGCAAGAAAAAGCGAAGCTTCCGAGAGAAGCTGTCGCTTTTTCTGCAGGGGAGAGGAATCAGTGATCGGGCACCATAGCCCGATTCACTGATTGCCTGGCTAACAAACAGCGGGCCGGGAGCACGTGTGCACGCGCGCGATCGGCTGCGGGAGCTTGCGGGAGCGCACATGGCCTCCTGGACGTAACTTTTACATCCAGGAAGGTTAATTGGATAACAAACGGGCCTAATGGCTAGTCATAAATATTTAGTAACATTTTATTGTACCTTGCCAAGATCACGGCTCTTTGTTCTGAGCTTGTTGACTTGAGACTCTGCAATATCAGCTCTTTCCTCAGCTTCCTCCAATTCATGCTGGGCCTTTCTGAAGCGGGATAGATGGCCATTGGCCTGCTCTTCCTGTAAAAGAAATTAAGTCAATTATAAGTCACAATATTTCTTTATAAAGCCCGTTTTAAAACTTTTGATAAAAAATTTGAAAAAGAGCTTCACTGAAGTCATATTACTTACAGATTCCTCGGCCTGTCTCTTGTAGGCTTTCACCTTCAGCTGCAGTTTGTCCACCAGATCCTGGAGTCTCAGGACATTCTTCTTGTCCTCCTCAGTCTAGAAGAATCAAAGTTCTTATTAGAATTTGTCCATGTCTATTTGCCATGCCCAAACAGAAGAGCTAGCCTACTAAGCTCTCTACAACATCTTCTCCAGAGGTCAGGAGGCTGATTCACAAAGCTGTACTGTTGAATTATCTCGCCACACTTATTAACCTTACTAGCAGTAACCCCGAGCCACGCAGGAGGTATTCTCAGGCCCTGCTGGGCCGAATTGCACAATTTTTTTTTGCTGCACGCAGCTAGCACTGTGAGCACACCGATCGCTGCCGCCCCGCACCGATTTGCCGCTATCCGCCACGCCGTGCCCCCCCCCCTAGACCCCTTGCGCAGCCTGGCCTATCAGCGCCAGGCAGCGCTGAGGGGTGGATCGGGACTCCCGATGACGTCATGACGTCATCCCGCCCCGTCGCCATGGCAACGGGGGAAGCTCTCCAGGAAATCCCGTTCTTTGAACGGGATTTCCTGATCGCCGATTGCCGGAGGCGATCGAAGAGGGTAGGGGTGTAACGATTGCGGAATTATCTCCGTGGTCAGCGCACAAGATGTGCACTGACACTGCAGGAATTCCTCCACAAACATCTGAATAACAGAACCCAGCTTTGGTGCAAGGCACCTGTAGAGGGGAATTCCCACCGGCAGATGGAGCTGTGGAGTGCAGAGGAATAAACCCTCTGCACTGCCACAGATGCCAAATAGGAATTGTACGGGGGGAAGCAATACAGGGCAAGATAGCCCCTAGTGAGAGAGAGTGAGCACAGAGACAAAATATATGTATGTCCACCAATCTAGTCGCCACTCGGCGACGGTGAACACACACCAGTGAAGACCAAGTGGGAAAGCAATCGCACGAATGGCGACACAAGACTGAGTAAAGACAGAGCATAGGTGTAGTAAGAAAGACACAGCAAACCATAACCATCAGAACGCCAAGGAAAATAACAAACGCACTAGCTAAACGCGGTCGCCGCACGAGAAGCGACAGCGACAAAACACGTTAATAGCACGGTCTCCGCACGAGAAGCGCAACAGAGACAAAACACGCCAACCCTGACTAACAATAGAACCTAACAAAGACGACAGACAAATAACGCGAACGCTTGCTAATCGGTTGTCTCCCACCAGACAACAGCAAGCGTTAGTGCTGGACAAGACAGACTAAAGGAGTAACCAGTAGCAACCACAGCTAAGGTTATACTCCAAGACAGACAAAGGAGATCCACCGCCACTAACGCCAGGGCGAATGAGATCTAGGAACGGGACCAAACAATTTACTGCCAACCGCCGCAGGCGACAGTACAATCGCAGGGGCCAGACAAAAACAGCACAGGAATAAACAGTACAAATAACACAAAGCCTGACTGCGCTATAGAGAGTGCAAGACGCACTCCCCAATAATAAACTACACTAGAATCTTTGCCAACAATCAGCAGAGGGGCTGAAACTTCAGGAAAGTTAGCAGGAACAAACCTTCATGACCAGCAGGGAATTCTGGGAGGAAATGGTATTTATACTGCAAGCCATCAAAGGAAGCAGCTAAGCAATTCGCATGACACGTGGATGCAAATTCCTCACCAGCAGAGCAACTCTGAAACTTGCAGAGTGAAGACAGGTCTCTTTTCCAGGGACCTGCAGCACTCAGACCTAAAAAATGGTCAAAAAGCTGTCTGCCTATGCAGACAGCAGAGCAGATCATTACAAGGGGGATGCCGCTGCACAGCGGCTATCATGTAGTGAGCCCTAGGCTCGCTACATGATTTTAAAAAAAAATTACAAAAAAATGGCTGCGCTGCCCCCTGGCGGTTTTTAATAGACCGCCAGGGAGGTTAACTCACAATTTATTTCTCCTTAAATGACTTAACTCATGAATTATCTCTCATTATTTAATTATCTCATGCATTAGCGCTCCTTACAGTTCAGGAGAACCACAAGTAAGCTTTGTGAAGCAACCCCCTTTTCACTATTTCCATAAGTTCCAGATACTTATGCCAGTTGTTCAGTGCACACTTCAATTAGCATAACATGCATTATGCTAAAAACACATGTGTTACCTAGATAAAGCAGGTTGCACTATTTGTGCAATGTGTGCTGCATAACAAGCGTAAGTAATGTTAAAATTGCCAGGTGCTATCCGGTCTATTTGCCACTGCCAGTTTGACATTTGTGTTTTTTACCTCCTGTGTCTTATTCATATATTTTTACTTACAGCTCCACACACAGCATATAATGATGCTATTTCAATCAATACCTCTCCTCCCGCTCCTCTGAGGCAGCCCCTCTCTGCCAATCTTTCCATTAGTTACCAATTACCCAAAGGACCCAGTTTAAACCACTCAGGAGACCCTTCTGTCCTATAGCTTTGTCACCTCCTCTAACTCCCACATCCAGGACTTCTCAAGAGTATCTCCTCTCCTTTGGAATTCTCTCCCACAAACCTATCCATCATGCTCTGAGCCTGGAAACCTTAAAACCTACTTTCAAAACACACCTTTCAAGCCTATAATTTACTGTAGGGAGCAATGGAGACTCACTGTCCACTAACTCCCACTACCCTCTGGATTGTAGACTAGCAAGGGCAGGTTACCTCCTCCTATTGTTTTTAATTTTTCTGTAATTTGACATATGAGTGTTTACCAATTTTAGCAATGTCAACTATGTATATACTGTGTATTGTACTTGTATTGTCCTGATTGTACAGTGTTTTGGATCTTTCATGTATCTATGATTCCCAATATTTGTTTTGTACTATGTACAAAAAAAAGATGTTGGTGCTATATAAATTAATAATAATAATAATAATAATAATAATAATATGTTACAATAGCAATGCAGGCAATGCAAAAGCTACTTCACCTGGTAGCTCAGTTCCTTCACTCTCCTCTCGTATTTGCGGACACCTTTGATTGCATCTGATCCACGTTTCTGCTCATTGTCAAGCTCGTTTTCCAGTTCCCGCACCTATAAACACCCTTTCAATTAAATGTAAAATAATTTTTTAACACAACTGAAAAATATAGTGTAAAGATCATTTTACCCACCCTAGACTCCAGTTTCTGGAGCTGCTTCTTGCCACCCTTCAAGGCCAACTGCTCAGCTTCATCCAAGCGAAGTTGAAGGTCCTTTACTGTTTGCTCAAGGTTCTTCTTCATTCTTTCCAAGTGAGCGCTGGTGTCCTGCTCCTTCTTCAACTCTTCTGCCATCAGTGCAGCCTTTGGATATAAGATAAAATAATAACATCTGATTGCTTCATAAAAAAACAGATCGTAGCTCGCATCCAATTAGATAAAGCTTAATACATACATCAGTGATGGCCTTCTTGGCTTTTTCTTCAGCATTTCTGGCCTCCTGAACTGCTTCCTCAACCTCAGTTTGAAGTTGACTGATGTCATTTTCTAACTTCTTTTTGGAGTTAAGGAGGCTTGTGTTCTGCAAAAAAAAAATGTCTATTATTGCTTTTTGTTTTTTTCTAGAAAATTGCATGTTTTTTCTGGGTTACATTTCTTAATACACAGTGGTACCTGAGTGTGCAGGAGCTGAACACGCTCGCTTGCATCCAGAAGTTCTTGCTCAGCCACCTTACGAGTTCTCTCTGTCTGTTCCAGAGCTGCCCGGATCTCCTCAATCTCAGCCTGCTGTAGGTTATTTCTACGTTCCACCACAGCCACCTGTTCCTTCAGGTCTTCCTGGCTTCTCACAGCATCATCAAGATGAAGCTGGGCATCCTTCAGTACAAACAGACAGTAAAACCTATGTTAAAATGCTAAATGCTGTTTTTGGAAAGGCTTAGGTAGGACAAAAGTTTTTATTGGAAAGACCGTTATTTTAATGATTTTATAGATGAGCAAAGGAGTACCTTGAATTGTGCTTGCACGTTCCTCAGTTGTTTCTGGGACTCAGCAGCTTGGCGGTTGGCATGGCTCAGCTGGATCTCCAGCTCATTCAGGTCTCCTTCCATCTTCTTCTTCAGTCTCAGGGCATCATTCCTGCTCCTGATTTCAGAATCTAGGGTGCTCTGCATGGTGTCTACAACTCTCTGGCTGTTCCTCTTCAACTGCTCAATCTCCTCATCCTTCTCTGCAATCTTCCTGTCCACCTCAGATTTTACCTGGTTCAGCTCAAGTTGGACACGAAGGATTTTGGCTTCTTCGTGCTCCAGAGTTCCCTGTTTTTCAAATAAAGACATGAGAGAGACTTATCAAGTTAAAGACAAAAGAAAGATCCCACTTAAAATGTTGGTACATGTAACAGTACCTCAGCTTCCTCCAAAGCACTTTGCAGGTCACTCTTCTCCTGCTCTACATGTTTCCTGCTTTTCTCAAGCTCATTGATGGATTTAGATGTCTCGCCAATCTGTTCTGTGAGGTCTGAAATCTCCTCTGTAGTCAAAATAATGACATTTCATTATCAATTTAAATTCAATATAACTGTCATATCACTTGTATGTTTTACACTTATATTTTATTTGTACAACTACACAAGGGCTTGATGGGAACTCTTACGTTGCAGGTTCTTGTTTTCACGTTTCAGGGTCTCCACTTGTTCTAGAGCTTCCTCATAAGCATTCTTCATCTTGAAGATCTCAGTGCTCAGTCCCCGAGCTTCCTTCTGGGCTGCTTCCAGCTCTGCCTGGCCCTCTTCATGTTTCTGTTTCCACTCAACGAGGACCTGATGAAAAGCACAGAGAGAACTGTTATAAATTGATATTTCTTAAAATGTGTTATTATTTGCACATGCGAAGCATTGTGGATTATATATGTAAGCTGAAAATACCTTATCAAAGTTCCTTTGCTTCTTATCCAGAGATGCAGCTGCACTGTTTGCTCTTTCTACATCAACCATCAGGTCTTCTACTTCAGACTGCAGCCTCTGTTTGGTCTTCTCAAGAGAGGCACATTTGGAGTTCACAGCCTCAACTTGTTCCTCAGCTTCCTGGAGACGCTGGGCAAGCTTCTTCCTATACAATCAAAATCACACCGATTTTTAGATATGTCACCTACGTCTCTACCATGTATTTACTTAGTTAGTTTTGCACAAGCATACTTGGCCTCTTCAAGTTCCTCTGTGCGCTGGATGGCGTCAGTTTCATACTTGGTTCTCCACTGGGCAACCTCACCATTTGCCTTGGACAGTGACCTCTGAAGTTCAGCCTTTGCCTCTTGTTCCTCTTCATATTGCTCGCGGAGCAAATCACAGTCATGACGAGCTGATTGCAGGCCATGAGCCAGGGCATTCTTGGCCTGTAAATGATAGTGATGGCTAAGTCACACATTATAAAAAGAAGAAAACCAGTGTGTGCCAATAAATAAGAGCACATTTTAGTATTGTTCATTAGTGTAGCTGTAGATCCTCAGGCCACACAGTGAGAGAGGTGTAAGCATGGGGTTGTGACAGATGGTTCATGATTACCACCATTAAAAACACTTGTAAATGTGATTATCAAGTCTAAACTAATGCTCTGACGATGAAAAAAAAAACACATGGATCTTCTGGGGCAGGGGCCCGGGGGGGATTGAAACCTCTCTGTCCACTATTGTTACACCACTGATAATATTGTTTTGTTGTCAAAATACAAACTACCTTCTGCTGTGTGTTTAACTTACCTTGACTTCCTCTTCAAGCTGCCTCTTAAGTTCCTCAACTTGCTGGGTGAAGCCTTGTTTTCCTCTGGTCAGTTGGGAAACCAGAGATTCCTTTTCCTCTAGTTGTCTAGAGGATTCACCTGTTATGAGTTTACAAAGAAAGTCCTGATATGAAGGACAGCTTAAATAACTAATTTACTATGTTTAAATGCAATACGATGTGTAGGAGATACCATTTAAACATCAAGAGAATCCTTTCATAACCTTGCATGATTATTATTAAGATTAAAGGAATGTGTTATAATTCCTGACTGAGAAGTATAATTACCATTCTCAGTCTGTAGACGGGCTCTTTGAGCTGAGAGGTCATTGATAACACGCAGGTGTTCATCATCTTTGGATTTGGTTTCACTGAGTTGGTCCTCCAAAACACGGTTCACTTTCTCAAGGTTTGCCTTGAAAAAGAAATATTTCCAATTTTAAACCTTATACAGTTATTACCTAAAGACTTTCCTTTAGAATTTTAGTTACCTTTGCTTTAGAGACATTCTCCAAATTGCTGGCAAGGTCATCGATTTCCATCTTGAACTCGCTCTTCTCCTTCTCCAGTTTCTGTTTAACTCTCTGGAGATTGTCGATCTGTTCTCCAAGTTCAGCAACACTGTCAGCATGCTTCTTGCGGAGTGCAGAAGCAGTGGATTCATGCTGAAGGGTGGCTTCTTCCAGGTCACGTCTCACTTTCTGGAACTCAGCTTCACGCTTCTTGTTAAGCTCAATCTGAGCAGAGGTGGCACCACCAGCTTCTTCAAGCCTCTCACTGATCTCCTCAAGTTCTCTGGAGAGGTCAGCTCTCTGCTTCTCAACCTTGGCACGAGCAGCACGCTCAGCTTCTATCTCTTCCTCAAGTTCTTCAATGCGAGCCTAGAAAGGAACATTCATCTGTTACAGGGTACCACTTTATGGACTGCCTGAATTATGTTTTCTTTAACCTTTACGGTAGTACCTGAAGTTCCTTGATTTTTTTCTGCAACTGAGACCCCAGGGACTGCTCATCCTCAATCTTTGATTGTAGCTGGCTAATTTCAAATTCTTTCCTGTTATGTAAAGTAGGTAGTTGTTAGGAATTTATTTTTCAAAACATGCAATCTTAACTGTGCTTCAAATGGCCAACACTAACTTCTTGAGTTTTTCATCAGCTTGCTGTTTCTCATTTTCAAGATCCATGACTGATTCCTGAGACAACTTTAAGTCACCTTCAAGCTTTCTCTTGGCTCTCTCAAGGTCAAGACGAAGTTTCTTCTCTTGCTCTAGAGAGCCTTCCAGCTGATTGGGTAAATGATCATCAGTTAAAATACTATATTTGCAGATGAGTTATTGTGGACAAAGGAAACCAAAAATGAAAGTACTCACATCATCCACTTGTTGTTCCAGCTTAGTTTTAGCTTTAGTGAGGCTGCTGACTTTGTCTTCTTCTGCTTGCAAATCATCAAGAGTTTGCTGATGAGATTCTTGGAGAGCTTTCTTTTCCTTGGTGAGCTTGGAGACGTTCTCATCAAATGCAGCAAGTTCTTCTGTAAGATTTTTAACCTAGGGACAAAAAAGAATGTTAAACATATCTTCAGTATGTCTGTAGCATTCAAGAAATTCTATTACAATCCCTACCTTATTTTCTGTGGCATGTTTTTCTTTTTCAACTTTAGCCAGTGTTAGCTCTAAGTCATCAATGTCTTTCTTAAGCTCAGAGCACTCATCTTCCAGTTTTCTTTTCTTGGCTGTCAACTCAGCGTTGCTCTCCTCTTCATCCTCAAGCCTTTCATTCAGTTCCTTGAGTTTGGATTCCAGTTGAATCTTGTTCTTAATGAGGCCTTCACATCTCTCTTCTGCATCTGCCAAGCCCTCGCTTTCCTACGTGATAATGCAAGTCAAGACTTCAACACTAGTTAAATAATGGTAAATATTTCAAAACAGTGGTTTACTTTTAACCTACTTACCGACTGCACTTGAAGCAGGAGGTCATTCTTCTCTTGCAGTATGGCAACCATTTTCTCCTCAAGTTCTTTCCTTCTTGCCTCTGACTTAGCCAGGGCTTCTTTGGTCTTCTCAAATTCTTCCTTCATGTTTGCCATCTCCTTCTCAGTCTCAGCACTCTGTAGGAGAGGCTTAATCTTGAAATATAGCTTCATCCATGGCCAGTGCTTGACATTCATGAATGACCTGATGTTGTACTGGAGGGTAAAGACTGACTCTCTGTAGAAAAGAACATAAAATGATAGTCCTATACTCCTGCGTCAATATTTTATTGAGTCTACTTTTGATTTCTATTTTATATTGAAATACATTTTTCCTCAAGTTTTAAAATGTATTCATGAGACACCTGTAATTGTTTGTGTAACTGCACTTGACTATCTTGAAGCTATATCTTCCCAGTTATTTCCAGAACATTTAATCAAATGGAAGTTTTAAATAAAGCTACTAAAGTTGATTTACTGGAAGAGGTGGCTCCGAATATCTATATCTGTCATAAGTACCTCCTTTCCGTCATCCTCTTGAATTCCACTCTCATCAAGAAGCCTCTGCATAGAGCCTGAGTACGAGTGATCAGCTGGGCAAGCTTCTCATCTCTCATTTCTTCCAGGGTACCCAGAAGACCAGCTTTGAAGAACACCTGTGGAAAAGGATACGTTATAAGACTGTCATTGACAACCAGCAGTTACATAGTTACATAATTATTTAGGTTGAAAAAAGACATATGTCCATCGAGTTCATCCAGTACAAAGTACAACACCAGCCTGCTCCCTCACATATCCCTGTTGATCAAGAGGAAGGCGAAAAAACCCTTACAAGGCATGGTCCAATTAGCCCCAAAAGGGAAAAAAAATCCTTCCTGACTCCAGATGGCAATCAGATAAAATCCCTGGATCAACATCATTAGGCATTACCTAGTAATTGTAGCCATGGATGTTTTCAACGTAAGGAAAGCATCTAAGCCCCCTTTACCCCGCGACTTATCAGTCACCAGAACAAATGGTATCATGTTGTGATCACTATTTCTCAAATTTTCTTGAACCTGCACATTTGATACATTATCTGGTCTATTAGAAATGATCAGATCCAGTAACACATTCCCCCTAGTTGGTTCCATTACCATTTGAGTCAAGTAATTGTCCTGTAGTGATAGTAATTGTCCTGTAGTGAAGCAGTTATCTTCTTACAAAAGGTAATGTCCTACCTTAGTGTGCCCAAATTTGTACTGAGTATGATCCACATCAATTGACCCAAGAAGCTTCTCAGCAGCCTTCTTGCTGTCAATAAACTGCCCATCTGGGATTGCGCTGGCATTGAGGACCTTGTATCTGAAATTACCCATGCAGGTATAGTTTAGTATATTAATTTTAATGACGACCAGAGAAAGTTTATTTCATAATACATATTGCTGAGTTCATTTTAGATTTTAAAAAATCGTATAACAAGTTCTAATTATGAACATATACAAAACTTGATTTAGAATATAGTATTAGGCTATCTAATGTTCTCTACAAATATAACTGGTTATAATATTAGAATCATATAAAACAAATAGGAATATATACCGCTGCTTGAAGTCGGCGTAGAGGATTCTGCTTGGGAAGCCCTTTCTGCAGATTCTGATACCCTCCAGCACACCGTTACATCTCAGCTGGTGGATAATCAGATGATTCTCCATGATACCTGGTGAGGAGTGGTACATTATTAGAATAAATAATCACACATTAAATGTAAAATTGTAGAATGGTTTTGTAATTATCTTACCAGGAGTCTTTGTCTCGTTGGGGATCAGACAACGCACAAAGTGGGGATGAGTGCTTCTCAAGTTGGTCATTAGCTTGTTCAGATTTTCCTGTAGAGGAAAAGCATTTAATCAGGGCAGTTTTAAGGTCAATAACACCGGTCAATAGCTAGCAGATTGACCAACAGATAGATTCTCTCTGATCGAATCTGATCAGAGAGGGATCTATTGGCTGCCAACATACTGCACTCAAACTTTGAATCAATTTCAGCATGAAATCAATTCAATACCTGTGGAGTCACTGTTTGCCTCACCGCCCCCAGGCCTCACCCCCATTTGGGCTCCTGTGGCCAGCAGCAATTATCTCACCTGTCTGCCAGTGCAGGTCCCCGAGATCCATGCTGTCACTTCTTCTGGCGTCCTCTTCCATGTCTTCTTAACTTCCTGTCCTATCCTGTGGCAAGCCGAAGTTCATACAGTAGAGGTCGCTCTATTTTTGAACATCGACTTGTCACAGGACAGGTACTGAAGAGGAAATGGAGAAGAAATCCAGCTAGAAGAAGTGACAGCACGGACCTCGGGGACCTGTGCCAGTCGGACAGGTGACATTATTGCTGCTGCTATGCTGCATTTGTCATCGCCAAATCGAACACTGCTTGCGATGCACTCTGCACCTGTCGGCAATAGAGTGAAATTTTCACAGTGTCAGATGGAAGTTCCAGTGTCAGATGGAAATCGGTCAACATTTGCGTTAACAATTTCACAACAGATTCTATCACAGTGATCAAATCTGTGTATATCGACAGAAAATCAAGCTACTGTATGGCTACCTTAAGAAAGCATCCAGGCTACTGCTGCACAAAAGATCTTTACACACAAAGTAATGTAATTATGTCCATGTAATTGACTTACTCTGAACAGAGCAGACACAGTCTGGAAAGAGGAACCTTTCTTCTTCTTTCCACCCTTTCCACCACCAGAGTCTCCACCTGACAGAAAGATATTACTCTTAATTAAATTGGATTAAATATATTTGAAATCACAAAAAATGTGGTGATAAACTTATCAAAAACCTCACCATCTCCTCCAGCAACAGTGGCGTAGAGGAAGGACAAAAGCTTCACAGAAGACTTCCCGTAAAGGCCAAGCACAGTCTCATTCAGTGGGTCCTTGTTCTTGTCCAGCCAGCCAGAGATGTTGTAATCCACGGTACCAGCATAATGCACCAGAGAGAAGTGGGCTTCAGCCTTGCCTTTGCCAGGTTTGGGCTTCTCAAAGTTTTTGCACTTGCCCAAATGTTGGTCATAGAGTTTGTTCTTGAAGGAAGTGTCAGTAGCCTTGGGGAACATGCACTCCTCTTCTAGGATGGAGAAGATACCCATTGGCTGTGTAGGAAAAATATACAGGTTGTACAACTCAGATCATAATTTTGGCCAAACAATAACTAGGAAAAGTACCCACCTTCTCAATAAGCTCAATGCAGGCAGCCAGATCCATACCAAAGTCAATAAACTCCCAATCGATTCCTTCTTTCTTATACTCCTCTTGCTCAAGGACAAACATGTGGTGGTTGAAGAATTGTTGCAGCTTCTCATTGGTGAAGTTAATGCAAAGCTGCTCCAAACTGTTAAACTATAGAAGGTATCATCAATTAGTATCTAGTAACTTTCACATAAATAAGAAATATTTTGGTAAAATATTATCCTCTTACATCAAAGATTTCAAATCCAGCGATATCCAGTACACCAATGAAGAACTGTCTTGGTTGTTTGGTGTCCAGCTGTTGGTTGATACGGACAACCATCCACAAGAAAAGCTTCTCATACACAGACTTGGTCAAGGCACCAACAGCATTGTAAACCTAGAGATAATGGTTTGAAGTTAATTTACTCAGGGTCGGTTCTTTCATGAAGCAAGGTGAAACATTTGCATGCAGCGCAGAGATTACAGGGGCGGCATGTTTCTACTGTGCTTACACCAACAGCATGCAGTCAGAGTAGGAGAAGAAGCGAGAGGAGAACGAGGTGAAGAGGTCATCATTGGGAAAAGCAGCTTGTTGTGCTGTGTGAGGAGTCTGACACTGAGAAGATGGGAAGAGGTGGCACTGCTTTCCTGACTGAGGAGGAATGGAGTAGCTGAGGGTAAGCAGTTTGTTTGTCCCAGACTCACAGCCAGCAATAGTGTTGAGTTGCAGCATGTCATGTGAGAACATTAAATGTAGCAGAGTAAATTGTGCTGTGCAATCATTCCAAATAGGAAAATTCCAAATTGGAAAGGGGGGGGGGGGGGGGGGGGCATCCTCACAAGTTTGCCTCAGGCAGCAAAATGTCTAGAACCGGTCCTGAATTTACACCCAATTAACATTTACTAACAGTCTGTGAGACTTTGCATTTAGGAATACTACCTGCTGGACAGTCTGTCCCTTGGTGACATATTCATTGCCGACTTTGACCCTGGGGTAGCACAGAGCCTTCAGCAGGTCAGCAGAATTCAGACCCATCAAGTAGGCAATTTTATCAGCAACTGCAAAAATAATGTGTAACTTTTTTTTATGAATGAAGCACTTGTTTAGACCAATTGCAACATGTCTTCTTTTAGTTCTATGCTTAGTGAGTTATATAAGGATGAATGAACAAGGCTTATTACTGACCTTCAGTGCCATCAGGCTCAGCCTGCTCCTCTCTCTGTTTCTGCTTGAACTTCATGTTGCCATGGTGCATGGTGGCACCAGTCAGCTTGTAGATGCCAATCTTTTCATCTGGTGAGAAGCCCAGGATGTCAATGGCAGTCTGCAAAGATATATATATGAATTAGACTTCAGCAAATCCCACTCAAATAAACACTAAAGAACATAAAGGCATGTGACCTACATCTGTAGCTATCAACTCTTCCACATCATCGATGCTCTTGACTGTAATCTCACCCTGGCTGATGTATTGGTAGTCATATGGGTTTGTGGTGACCAGAAGCATTTCTGAAGAGAAAGATTATGGGTTAATAGACATCTGAAACAAGTCCTTCTCACATTATATATTTCAAAGCCAATATCTACACTTTTATAATCTGATTTGAACTTACCAACAACCTCTGGCTTATGGTTGGTCAGGATCTGGTAAAAAATATGGTAACTCCTCTCAGCTGAAAGTTGGAATGTGACTCTGGATTTTTCCAGCAGGTCTGTAAAGGAGAAGTGTTATCTGTTACAGGAGAAACTAATCAAGTTTTAAAATAGGTATTTTGGGTTGTGAGTTATGGGGGTTTGAGTTATGAGAAAAATCTTACAAGTCTCAATATCTGCGGAAGACAGTTTTCCTGTGGTTCCAAAGTGGATTCTGATGAATTTACCCTGGAGGTTGTGGAGAAACATGGTCATTGTCAAGTGTAATTTTTATACCTCTAACATGAGCTTCACAGTGAAGTTACTTACAAAACGGGAGGAGTTGTCATTCCTCACGGTTTTGGCATTACCAAAGGCTTCCAGCAAAGGGTTAGCCTGGATGATTTGATCTTCCAGTGTGCCCTGCAAATGTTCAAAGTCAATATTTTACAGAGGTTATTAGTAGGAACAACATCAGACAGAAAACTTTGAGCTGAAGGCAGTCTGTAGCAACCTTATACAATTTTTGAACCTTTCTTTTCAGTAAGAAGGTCTATAGTCCAATGTGTCCCACTGCTTATTAAAAGTTCTCAAGGCTCACCTTCAAGCTGTTGGATGGCTCCTTCTTCTTTCCTGAATCACCAATGGCTGCAATTGTTGCAAAGTACTGGATGACACGCTTGGTGTTCACAGTCTTTCCTGCACCAGATTCTCCACTGGTTACCAACAGAGAAATATCAGCAAAGGGATCAACACAGAAACAAACAAACGTGGTACCGAACACAATGTCAGGTTTTACTTACGTAATCAGGACAGACTGGTTCTCACGATCTGAAGGAAAAAGAGTATTTGTAAGAGGAGCTACAGAAAGGAACTGGTGGTTGTACTGTCGTACTAATAAAAGCTACTTTACCAGTTAACATGAACTGATAGGCGTTATCAGAGATGGAGAAGATGTGGGGCGGAGCTTCCATACGCTTCTTCCCTCTGTAGCCGGCAACAACCTCAGGGTTGTACACTGGCAGCCACTTGTAGGGGTTCACAGTGACGCAGAACAGGCCAGAGTAGGTCTGAAAGTTGACAGTGACATTAAATGTTTAGACGACGCTAGCAGGCTCCCTCTGTTTCACATAGAGCTTTCTCTATGAGGTCAATTCAGAAAACGTTTCTTTTGAATTACATTGCTTTGTCTATTTTTTCCCTCATCTACAGAAACCTTTTAAGCATTAATCACGCAAAAAAAGTATTACAAATAAGTTGTTAAAAGTAATAATAAGGGAAGTTATTCAATAACAACTTAATGCACACGTGAACTGAAAGGGATATGGAGGGTGACACATGTATTTCCTTTAAACAATGCAGACTGCCTGGCTATCCTGTTTTGCCTCTACCCCTAAAACTTTCAGCCATAGGCCCTGAACAAGCGTGTAGATTAGGTGTTTCTGACTGGAGTCTGACTGGAGTAGCTGCATGGTTGTTTTAGGTGTGTGATTAAAGTGAATCAGAGATGAAACTATTACTATTACTACTAATGAGATAAACAATTGGATCTGTCCTTCTACTCCTAAAGCCCCCTCTACACACCATTCAATTCCAGGCGCGATCGATCAAATTCGATTGGATCGAATTCGATTAGATCGATTAAATCCGACATGTCCGATCAGGATTCTATCAATCCTGTGATCGATTTTGGCTAGTTTTCAATGCAAATTGATCACACGATCGATCGCATCCTGACCGGACATGTTGGATTTAATCGATCTAATCGAATTCGATCCTATTGAATTCGATTGATCGCGCCTGGAATTGAATGGTGTAGAGGGGGCTTAAAAAATACTCTTTTGGATACCTCAAGGTTTTATTTTATGTGTAAACATTTACAAAGCAGATGTAATGTTTTATAGTCTCTGCTCAATTTCAGTGTCTCAAGAGTCCCAGAGTGAAAATACATGAACTGTTGACCTTTTTATATTTTCCCCTCACAGTAAAAATCCCAGATATCTGCTTTGGAAAGTGTTTTATAGCTGTAATTTGTTATCAGTGAGCCGACTACACTTTCATGTATCAGTGAGACACTACTGATGCATGAAAGATCAGCAGGACAGCCAGGTAACTGGTATTGTATAAAAGAAAATAAATATGGCAGGTTCAATATCCCTTTCCGCTCAGGTGTACTATAAGAAGCGTTGTTTTTCTTTCTTGAGGAGTGCAGAAGAGATATTTCATAGATAAGGGCCCATATGCAATTCCCTTTCTCCTAAGTATTCTTCTAGGAGATATATTTTAATCTTCTGTTTAAAATAATATTTTATCACTCTGCAATTGAAAAAGTACCAAAAAGTAGATTAAAAAGTACTTCCAAAATTCAGGAAAAAACGGTAATTTCATATTGGCCAAGGGCTCTCTTATTCCATGCACTTTTTCAGTTTCTCCTTTCTCCCCAGTGGCTCCTCCATCTTCTACACTTTCGTGTCCTTGTGGGATGTGATGCAGAAGACAGACACTAGGGGCACTGTGTCCACTAGAGCCTTCTAGTATCTATCCCCTGCATTATGTTACACAGGCACATGGGGACCCGGAAGTGAAGAAGACGGAGCAACCAGCGGGGAGAAGCAAAGCCCGGGCAATTCGGGGACAGGTGCGAGTACCTTTGTCGGATCAAACGCCACTAGCGACCTGATGTATGACCTTCTTGACTTGTCACTTCCAAAGACCACATTTACAAAGTAAAACTGTGTAGTTTTCTGTGCATCAAATGTTTGTACTTAAGAGCCTATAAGGAACTGCTAACATACTTTTCGATACCCGCCCATTTGTTTTCTGATAAAGATCAGTAACTGAGCAGCGTAGCATGGAGAATAATATCATTTGACATAGCGTATTGTTATGGTAATATAGATGCCACTCCTTGATAAGGTGGGGAGGGGTTGACAGTGGGAGTCTTGCAATGATCTTCAATACGACCATGAATGGTCTTGCTGATCAGTTCTTAAGTGTATGTGGGGGTAATAAAGCTTTAGTTGTCTTTGAACATCCTAGAATGCTTACATCAGTATAAGTGTGGAAACAAGAGATAAACCAATCTTACGTAGATCATCCAGGCTGCGTAACGTTCTTTGAGGTTATACAGCACAGAGGCCTCGTTCAGGTGGGTCATCATCGCCATGTCTTCAATCTTATCGTACTTGGGAGGATTCTGGGGGTACACTTGGCTGTCTTTGACAGTCACTTCCTGCAAACAACACAAAGCATGGTTGAATGGTAGAAGTCAATTAAATACTACATCTCCGGCTTCTATCATAGTTACATAGTTACATAGTTATTTGGGTTGAAAAAAGACATACGTCCATCAAGTTCAACCAGAAAACAAAGTACAACACCAGCTTGCTCCCTCACATATCCCTGTTGATCCAGAGGAAGGGGAAAAACCCTTACAAGGCATGGTCCAATTAGCCCCTAAAGGGAAAAATTCCTTCCCGACTGCAGATGGCAATCAGATAAAATCCCTGAATCAACACCACTGGGCATTACCTAGTAATTGTAGCCATGGATTTCTTTCAACGCAAGGAAAGCATCTAAGCCCCCTTTAAATGCAGATATAGAATTTGCCATAACTACTTCCTGTGGCAATGCATTCCACATCTTATTTACTCTTACTGTAAAGAACCCTTTCCTAAATAAATGGCTAAAACGTTTTTCCTCCAAGCACAGATAATGTCCTCTAGTCCTTTGTGAAGGCCTAGGGACAAAAAGCTCATCCGCCAACCTTTTATTTTGCCCTCTGATATATTTATACAGTTTAACCACTTCCCAACTGAGGGGTTTTACCCCTTGACCACCAGAGCAATTTTCACCTTTCAGCGCTCCTTCCATTCATTCGTCTATAATTTTATCATTACTTATCGCAATGAAATGAACTATATCTTGTTTTTTTCGCCACCAATTAGGCTTTCTTTAGGTGTGACATTATGCCAAGAATAATTTTATTCTAAATGTGTTTAATGGGAAAATAGGAAAAAATGTGGGAAAAAATGTATTATTTTTCAGTTTTCGCCCTTTATAGTTTTTAAATAATGCATGCTACTGTAATTAAAACCCATTAAATGTATATGCCTATTTATCCCGGTTATAAAACCGTTTAAATTATGTCCCTATCACAATGTTTGCCGCCAATATTTTAGTTGGAAATAAAGGTGCATTTTTTTCAGTTTTGCGTCCATCCCTAATTATAAGCCCATAGTTTATAAAGTAACAGTGTTATACCCTCTTGACATAAATATTTAAAAAGTTCAGTCCCTAAGGTAACTATTTATGTTGTTTTTTTTATTGTAAATTTTTTATTTTTTTTTTAATTACAAAAAAAAAAATAATTGGGGAGTGTGGGAGGTAAGGAGTTAATTTCTTGTGTAAAACAAGTTTATTTGTGTGTAGAAAATGGTTAGGGTGTAGTTTTACTATTTGGCCACAAGATGGCAACATTACCAATTTGTTTCATGCTACCTGCAAGCGTCCTTCTGGACTCTTGCAGGAAGTGGAAAGAGGCTGGGACTTTGTTATTTTTTCACAATGATCGCGCTGCTCAGCCGAGCGGCAGCAGGTCATTGCGGGGCTGAGATCAACGAACGGGAATGGATTTTCCCGTTCATTGATCTCTGGGCGAGCGGGCGGCGGCGTGTTTACTAGCGGCGGGCGGCGTGTTTACGAGCGGGAACGCGGACAGCGGCGGGAGTGCGCAAAGTACGGATTTCTCCGTCCCTGGGGGTGAAAGGATGGAAAAAGGGGCGGAGAAATCCGTACGCGCGGGGGTAAAGTGGTTAATTAGATCCCCTAAGGCGTAATTTCTCTATACTAAATAAACCCAGTTTATCTAACCGGATCAAGGTAATTGAGACCTCCATCCTTCGTATCAATTTTGTAGCTCGTCTCTGCACCTGCTCTAAAACTGAAATATCTTTCCTGTAATGTGGTGCCCAGAACTGAATTCCATATTCCAGATGTGGTGGCCTTACTGAGAGTTAAACAGGGGCAATATTATGCTAGCATCTTAAATTATTTATTTTCCTTTCAATGCATCCTAAAATTTTATAAGCTTTAGCTGCAGCGGCTTGGCATTGAGTGCGATTATTTAACTAAGTCCTTCTCCAAGTTTGATGTCCCCAACTGTATCCCATTTATTTTGTATGGTGCTAAACCATTAGTACGTCCAAAATGCATGACTTTACATTTTTTAACATTGAATTTCATCTGCCATTTATGTGCCCATATAGCCATCCTATCCAGATCCTGTTGCAATATGTCACTATCTTCCTGAGAGTTGATGATTCTGCACAATTTTGTATCATCTGCAAAAATAGCAACATTGCTTTCTACTGCATCTACTAGGTCATTAATAAATAAATCACGTGGTGTCTGATTCTAGCAGGAAATATTGGCATAGTTAATATATGAATGAAAGAAGACAGCTTACCCTTCCATCATCGGTCTTGACGGTGATTTTGTCTCCATCGCGAGCGGTTACTAAGCCTTTCACGTACAGCTCTTTGGCGTCATCTACAAAGCAGGTGTTCTTGGCATCGAATGGTTTGTTCTGAGCCTCCAGTCGTTCCTTATCTGACTTCCTCAAAAATTGAGCGGCTGTTCCAAACACGGCCATTTCCCCGTCCCCCATGGCTGAGGCTGTCTGTGTAGCAGAAAGAAAAGCGGTGTTCGTTTTCTGAATTATCATTGTTATCTAGATCATTTTAGGTACATTTTTAAATGGGCAAGAGAGTTGAGATTATGGAAAAGAACAGCAGAAGAACTTAAAAATTTGGTCTTACAATATGCTAAGAAGATTGCTTAAATATAATGTGGAAAATCGCCTTTAAATTTATTGCTATACTATATACAGAATAGCCAACATCTGTCTCCTGTACAGGATACACGAGGTGACATGTGACATGATGAGATGTCAGGCACACAAATAACTATGTTGTGTTCGTTTTTTCTTTCTCTGCCTGAAAGAGTTAAACATCAGGTATACAAATGACAGTTTATGTCCAAGTTGGGACTGGGTCAGACTATAGTGTAACCCGCACTAATAAGGAATTACAGTCATAAAACACTTTCCTGGCAGTAAATGGCTTCTGAGAATAGGAAAGAGATAAAAAGGGTCAACAGTCCATAGATTTTTAGCTCTGGCATACTTCGATGAATTTGTGCAATGGAATGAGCAGAGACAATGAAACAGTAAGAACTTTTAAAGTAGACTTAAATATAAAATAAAACTTTGGGATATCTTAAAAAATGTCATTTTTAGGAGCAAGAGGATAGATACAATTATTTACCTCATCAGTTTATTTCCACCTCGTGTTTCCTTTATAAAATAAAAATGTATCTTTGCTCTCTTTATCCAATATCCTAATAAACGGAGTAACAGAGTGACAGCCAGAGACTGGATGATTTCTTGACTCTGGGCACCTGAACACTTTTGTTTGCCTTACCTTAATAGCGTTAACAAGAAAAACAAGGATGTATTTATTTATTTATTTTTTGGGGGGGATGGTTAAGAAGCTAATAAAATTTGTGTAGCTGTCAAAATGCAGCATAGTTGTTTTTGTTGTTGTTGTTGTTGTTGTTGTTGTTTTTTTAGGGGGGGGGGGGGGCAGGAAGCCTACGGAAATATGCCTTGTTGGTATTGTCGCCATAAAAATCAAATTTCAACAGCAACTGGTCTGAGTGTATTAAGTGATAAAGATGCTAATCCTGCATTCAAAGCTTTGAAAACTTTTTTCTGCTGTTATGCTTTGTAGTTATCAAATACTTTAGGAGCACTGGCCCTAGTGCCAAACAGTGCCAAAGAGTTGAATGCTGGGAGTTCTTTTTATCTATAATATATTCCTCCTCTTCCATTTATTTCCCTTCCTAGCTGCTTATCACAAACACCCTCTGATTACTTGTGTTTACAAGCAAGGCTGAGGTGAATCAGCGATTGGAGGATGAGAAAGTGTAGTTCCTAGTATACACCTCAGTGGGAGTGTCTGAAGACTCTGGGAGGAGGGCAGCTAATGAATACACAATGAGCAAGAGAAGGGAGGGGGGAAAACAAGAGTCAGGGAGGATATGATGTCAGCATTAGCTTGGCAAGAGGGCCACTGCCTAGAAAAGGATTTTCTGCTTTTCCTTTATAGAATTCACAGAAATCATTACGTGGATAGCACAATACATCTGTTATGTAAGTAGAAGTATACTTATACATGTGTTTTTTTATTTCTAGGCTAGCATGGGTGTCGCTTGTTCTTTAAGAATTCAGAATTTGATTTAGGGGAAGGTCCAGGGTCATGACTTGATGACGGTGTTGACAGCAGGTCCAGTAGGTGGCGCTGCTGCTGCATCTTTATACTGCTCAGACTAAGGGGGGGGGGGGGGGGGGGGAGGCACAGACACAGCTACTTCAAAAATGTGCAGCTGGCAGCTCTGAAGGTCTATGCTGCAGGAAATGGCTGGTGAAGGGGCTCTTAACCAGCCTGGCATTCTATTAAGATCACCAGGCTGGCGACCGGACGTTTTTTTTTTAATTAAAAGAAAACTATTGGCTGCATGAAAGCCCACTAGAGGGCGCTCCTAATGCGTACTTCTGATCGCCTCCGGGGATCAGAAGTAACAAGAAAGGCCACGATGAGCGGCCCTTCTTGTTTTGCTTTCCTGACGTCAGCTGATGTCAGCTGACGTCAGCTGCCTCCGATCCAGCCCTTAGCGCTAGCCGGAACTGTTTGGTCCGGCTGCACTGGGCTCGGGCGGCTGGGGGGACCCTCTTTCGCCGCTGCACGCGGCGCATCGCCGCGCTGAGGTGGCAATCAGGTAGCACACGCGGCTGGCAAAGTGCCGGCTGCGTGTGCTCCTTTTTATTTGAAGAGAATCGGCCCAGCAGGGCCTGAGCGGCAGCCTCCGGCGGTAATGGATGAGCTGAGCTCATCCATACCGCCAGGCTGGTTAATCAAGCACTTTTAAATGATTTGTTTTGAGCGCTGCACAAGACTAGGAGAGAAATTTTGCCTGGAGTTTGTTGAATTTTCTCGGTTGGTTATTGTACTCTGTAGAGATGTGTCTTCCAGATCTTACTATCTGTAGCTTTCAGCAAGTGTGCTGGCCGGCTACATCACAACATTCCCTGTATAAAGATGATTTTCTGATTTGGAGACTCACCTTCTAGTGCTGGTCCTGATGAAGAAATCTTTGGCACACCTGTGATAAAATGCAGAGAGGTAGAGTTAGAGGTGAGTATAGCGGAGTGACACCTTATCTCTGCCAGGCAGTGTGGGGCAGAGCAGCCGGGAGCAGCAGAGGAGGACAACACTCACCAGGAAGCTACAAGGGAGGGATGGGCTGCACCTCTTATATAGAGACCACTCTGCTTTCTCAGCAATACTGCTCTCCCGCTAAGGAATGACAGGATTACCCTGTCCTTAGAAACCCAACACTTTCACTTCTTAAAAATAACTGCACAATTCTGCAGCAATAAACTGCCTTCCCGTGTAATCCATTCCAGCAGGACGATTTTACTGTCACTGCGTTCTCATTCTCTGCATGACATGGTCACAGGACAGGTGGCTGCTGGGTCTATACGGAAAGCAATGGGTGTCCTCTTCTTCAAACTGTATGTGATTGACCAAATGCCACCTATCTTTTTCTATCTCTCTATACATCTGTCATCTATCTGTCTATCTATGTATCCATCCATCAACTATCAATCTGTCATCTGTCTATCTATCTATCATCATATATCTGTCTATGTATGTATCTGCCTATCTATTTATCAATCCATCATCTATTTATCTTTATGTCTATTATTTGTCTGTCTAGTGTCTACTATCTATCTATCTATCTATCTATCTATCTATCTATCTACCTACCTACCTAGACTATCTATAAGTCTATTATCTATCTATATTTACATCCATCTAGTATCTGTCTTTCTATCCATCCATCTATCTATCTGCCTCTCAATCATTCATCTATCTGCCCATCTCACTATCTATCTTTCTGTCTGTTGGTCTGCCATCCATATTTCCACCTATTATCTGTCTTTCTATCCATCCTTCTATTATCTGTCTTTCTAATAATCCATTATCTATCTATCTATCTATCTATCTATCTATCTATCTATCTATCTATCTATCTATCTATCTATCTATCTATCTATTTATGTTTTTATCTACATCAATCAGTCATTTATTTATCTTCATGTCTATCCATCCATCTATTATCTGTCTATCAGTCTATCTACCTATCTTTTCATCAATTATCTATCTATCTATCTATCTATCTATCTATCTATCTATCTTCCCATCCATATGTTATCTATGGGTCTGATCTATTTCACTTTTTCTCTCGGGTGATATTTGCATATCATAACCTTTAAGCCACCAAAAAGCAAGAAAATACTTTGCATACGAAATACTTTTGGCAGTACTTTCTCCACTACTTTTTGGTACTTGTTTCAATTGCAGAGTGCTGAAAAGTAATTTTAAACAGAAGATGAAAAATGATCTCCTAGGAGAAAACTTGAACTGGATCAGGACCCATGTCTCTCTATCCAACACTCTGTTCTTCTCATCTCAGCTGTTTCTTCACATTTCTCTGTGTTTTGGAAATTTCCTTCAGAATCCACACTTTCTTTGCTGATGAAGCAGATAGGAGCTGTGGATGTGATAAGACTTTCCTTCTACAAGGCCTGTAAAACATCACTTTTTGCACGAGCCACCACTAATATAATATATATGTAACAGAGCAAAATTCACCAGATTTATAAACCAATACTGACTTTCAACAACACAATGACTGCTTCCAGATGGTTTAACCAGTTCACCTCCAAGGGTTTTTCCCTTTAACCTTTCAGCGCTCCTTCCATTCATTCACCTATAACTTTATTACTACTTATCGCAACAAAACCATCTATACATTGGGTTTTTTTTGCCACCAATGAAGCTTTCTTTGGTTGGTACTTTTTGCTAAGAATTATTTTATTCTAGCTGCATTTTAACCACTTCACCACTGAGGGGTTTTACCCCTTGAACACCAGAGCAATTTTCACCTTTCAGCGTTCCTTCCATTCATTTGTTTATAACTTTATTATTACTTATCGCAATGAAATGAACTATATCTTGTTTTTTTCGCCACCGATTAGGCTTTCTTTAGGTGGGACATTATGCCAAGAATTATTTTATTCTAGATGTGTTTTAATGGGAAAATAGGAAAAAATGTGGGAAAAAATTATTATTTTTCAGTTTTCGGCCATTATAGTTTTTGAATAATGCATGCTACTGTAATTAAAACCCATGAAATGGATTTGCCCATTTGCCACTGTTATAAAACCGTTTAAATGATGTCCCTATCACAATGTTTGGCGCCAATATTTTATTTGGAAATAAAGGTGCATTTTTTTCAGTTTTGCATCCATCCCTAATTACAAGCCCGTAGTTTATAAAGTAACAGTGTTATACCCTCTTGACATAAATATTTAAAAAGTTCAGTCCCTAAGGTAACTATTTATCGTTTTTTTATATTGTATTTTTTTTTTAAATTACAAAAAAAAAAAATTGGGGAGTGTGGGAGGTAATGAGTTAATTTATTGTGTAAAACTAATGTATTTGTATATGTAAAATGCTTTAGGGTGTAGTTTTACTATTTGAGTTTGTTGTCATGTGACCTGTAAGCATCCGGAAGGACGCTTACAGGAAACAGTAAGAGGCTGGGAAAATCACAATGATCGCGCTGTTTCTAATAGAAGCAGCAGATCATTGCGGGTGCTTAGATCAATGAACAGGAATGGATTTTCCCGTTTATTGATCTCCGGGCGAGCGGGCAGCAGCATGCACGAGCGGCGGGAGCGCGCGCACGAGCGGCGGGAGCGCGGACAGCGGTGGGAGCGCGGGAGGTACAGATTTCACCATCCCTTGGTTTTTTAGGGGGGGGAAAGGGACGGAGAAATTCGTACCGCGGGGGGTAAAGTGGATAATGGGAATAATAAGAAAAAATGGAAAAAATCATTATTTCTCAGTTTTCGGCCATAAAAGTTTTAAAATAAAAAGTTTTAGTTTGGATAAAACCCACATATTTTATTTGCCCATTTGTCCCGGTTATTGCAACATTTAAAATATTTTCCTAGTACAATGTATGGCACTAATATTTGTTTTTGGAAATAAAGGTGCATTTTTTTTAGTTTTGCGTCCATCACTAATTACAAGCCCATAATTTAAAAAGTAACATTATTACACCCTCTTGAGATACATATTTAAAAAAAATTTGGTCCCTAAAGGTAACTATTTATGTATTTATTTTTATTGTCTTTTTTATGCAAAAAATGTGTTACTACGTACTATGGGAGAGTGTGGGAGGGAAATAGTTAATTTTATATGTAAGTGTGAGTCTTTTTATTAAAATAAATGTATGTAGGTGTAATTTTACTATTTGGCCACAAGATTTCCTTGCACAGTTCCCATTCATTCTAATCCTTGTGTCAATTATCACCAGCATCAATCAGATGCCCGCATTCATTTTAACTACCGAAGTAACACAACCACGCATTACCTCCTATTCGCATACTTATAGTACGCAAATAGGAAGTAATGTGTGGCTGTGTTACTTTTGGTAGTTACAATGAATGCAGGCATCTCGTTGATGCTGGTGATAATTGACACAAGGACTTAGATGAATGAATGGGAACTGTGTTCCCATTCAATTATCTCCCATCTAGTGAACGGTGGCCAGAATGAGCACAGGAGCGTGTGCAGGAGTGAGCAGGAGCATGCAGCGGCAAGGGACAAGTATCTACATACCTGCAAGGTAAAGTGGTGTATTGCAGGGACGTAGTTACTCACCCTGGGGGAGGGGAAGTCATTAAGCCAGTCAAATGAAAAATTGCAATGATGGAGGAGTGCTTGTGCAGTTTGTTAAAATCGGTTTAGGACCATAAACGTGAGTACCAGGATTCTTATGGTTTATGCGGACCATTTGTATTAACGGGGTTCTTTCGCGAAAAAAGTAGGCAGTTAAAAAATGTGACAGATGACAGGTTTTGGGCCAGTCCATCTTTTTAAGGGGGATTCTCAGGGCTTTCTTTGTTTTCAACAGCATTTCCTGAACAACAGTTGCAAAATCTAACTGACATAATAGTGTGCAAGTGATTGTGGAGGCCGGCTGGTACATTGCTATTTTGGCAGTTAAACTGCTGTTCAGGAAATGCTGTTGAAAACAAAGAAAGCCCTCAGAATCCCCCTTAAAAAGATGGACTGGCCCAAAACCTGTCATCTGTCACATTTTTAACTGCCTACTTTTTTCGCGAAAGAACCCCTTTAAAGAGGAACTCCAGTGAAAATAATGTAATAAAAAAAGTGCTTCATTTTTACCATAATTGTGTATAAATGATTTAGTCAGTGTTTGCTCATTGTAAAATCTTTCCTCTCCCAGATTCACATTCTGACATGTATTACATGGTGACATTGTTACTGTGGGCAGGTTATGTAGCTGCTTCTAGCTGTTCTGGCTAGAGACAGCAGCCATTTCCTGTCTGTGAACATTGTTACATTGTGGCAGTTTGCCCAGAGTACCGCGGTATTCAGAGCCTCTAGTGGGAGTGGTTTCAGCACAAAATCAGTCACACAGCGCCCCCTGATGGTCTGTTTGTGAAAATCATTCTATTTCTCATGTAAAAGGGGGTATCAGCTACTGATTGGGATAAAGTTCAATTCTAGATTGGAGTTTCTCTTTAAATAAATTGGATATTGCCATTGACTTGTCCTTATTTCATGTTACACTCCTTGGAGTGTTGAACAGCAGGTGAAGAGGACACAGGATATCGAGGCAATTGATTGAGGATGTGACCAGAAGTGAACCAGTGCTACTGATTTATGCAAAGTAGCTGGAAAACCTGGCCTGTTTAAGGAGACTGAGGAGAGCACTAATAAATACCTTCTCACTGAGTCTATATTTACATAGCAGATGAGCATGCACATTTGTCAAGCTAGTCCAGCAGTACAGCAAAGTACATTGTACTGTATAAAATATGCTTTACTTCAAATAAAAGTGTTTCAAGCCTTCTTAGACCATCCATGCTTTTCAATCCAGGAATCCTTCTTCAACATTTTAACCAGTTTTCATCACCAGCATCCACTAATCCACTTAACCACAAACTTTCTTCTTATAGAGCCTTCTGGTATATGCTACAGAGGATTTTACCTAAAGAGCTGTCCGCAGTGAATTTCTGGGGTGTAGGATGTGCAACTGTGGATTTGAGGAAAAAAGCCAATCATAACTTAATATTAAATGGCAGGGAGAGCTTCCCCAAGTCCAAGTGGTGTTCACCACTGGCGTAACAATAGGGGGATGCGACCCCTGCCGCCATGTAGGGCCCACTCAGGGACTTTTGTGGGGCAGGAGAGGTCGCAGCATAAGAGGAGAGCGTGGCCGCAGATCGGTGGGGAGGGGGGACATTCCCCCCCCCCTCACCTCGGGCTCTCCTCTCAGCACTTTCCCTCCTGTAATCATTGGTGGCAGCGGGCGGCAGCAGGCAGGCTGAGCACATACCTCATTCTCGCCGGAGATCTTCCGATCCCTAAGAGCTTCATGCTACTTCCTGCTTACACAGAAAGTTACATGAAGCACTTAGTAATCGGAAGACCTCCAGCGAGAAGGAGGTATGTGCTCAGCCTGCCTGCCGCCGCCCGCTGCCACCAATGATTGCAGGAGGAGAGCGCTGAGAGGAGAGCCCGAGGCGAGGGAGGGAGGGGAATGTCCCCCCTCCCCGCTGATGTGTGGCCACACTCTCCTCTTATGCTGCGACCTCTCCTGCCCCACAAAAGTCCCTGAGCGGGCCCTTGGGAGGTGGGGGGGTGGGTGGGGTGGGGGATGTGGGCCCGGATTTTTTTTTTTGCAGGGGGGCCCGGGGGATTTCTAGGTACGCCCCTGGTGTTCAGTCTTATGATGGCTGGAGTACTCACTACTTTATGAATATTCACAGATTTGTGTCCATTGGTGGCCCCGACCCACAAATAACTTGACGCTTGGGGTCACAAAAACCTGAGCAGCACCCCTGCCTACCAATTCACAGTAAAAAAGTGAAAACAAAAAAAACAAAAACAAAAAAAAATCTCTCTCACCACCATCTGCCGGGACCACCCGTCGCTCCATCTTTTCCCACCATGAGCACACATCTTTTTATAGCCGGTTCCCAGCACAATACTATTCAGGAAATCCAAGCAAAACATCTTGAAGCCTCCTGTTGGGGCTCCTCATTGGTCAAGGATTTTAAACAATGAAAAACCTCTCTGAGAAGGATTATAATTGGTCAGTTTATTGGACCAATAAAAATCCTCCTCAAGTAGGATTCTCATTGGTTTAAAGCCCGGACCAATGGGGAGCCGGGCTGCAGGCTTTGCTAAGCAGAGTCACGCACTAATACTCCACAGTGCTGCACATGCTGAGAGTAGCATCACTCAACACTGCTGGATGCAGGAGACAAGCAGAGCCATCTGCGGCCATTCTTACTCCTGCCACCTACCTAGTGTCTTTCTGTCTGCCCCCTTCCCCCCCCCCCCCCTCCGGGAATCACTGTGCCCTCCCTGGTCAGTAACATACAGTCAATTGTTTCCAGGCTCCTGCAGCGTACAGTGAACAGGATAGGGTCTGTAAAAAAACTCTCCATGTCAGCCTGAGGTCAGGTCAGGTAGTAATGATTGTAATCAGCTAATTAAGATTACGCAAAATTTCGCTTAAGTTTTCGCAATTACACCTATACGTAATTATAATTTGTAAATTCAAGTGATTTCATATACACATTCATAATCTTGCATAAAATGTTCCTGTCATTTTGTGCCAAATTTAGCAGTGGATTGCAAAGTCCCCATACATGCTATTGAAATAAGAATTACTACGTAAGTTAGAAGAAAACTGGGAACAAGTAAAAAAAAAAAAAAGAATTTTTCAAAAAGACCTTGTAATTTTTGAGAAAATCAATTTGAAAAATGCAAGGAAAAATGGTTTTTAAACTCAGAAAAAGGACAGTTTAAAAACCATGTTTCCTTTGTATTTTTAAAATCGATTTTCTCAAAAACTGCAAGGTCTTTTTGAAAAAAAAAAGTTTTTGACTTGTTCCCAGTATTCCCCTTAACATACACAGCAATTGTGGTGATGGTAGCATGTATGGGGGCTTTGCTATTAGCTGGCAAGAAATGACACAAAATTATGGATGGATAACATTAACATTTATTATACATTTTCCCAAACTTTCGCATTAAAATTTTGCTTCATAATTGTGAATTACAAACAATTGCAAAATTATGACCATGAGAAATTTGTGCTCAGCACTGTATGCAGGGTCTTATCTATTTGCCATAAATACATCACAATCCTCACAAGATCTCTTGTTATTAAAGCGGAATATAACCCTGCATTTCAACTTTGCTCTAAAACATTATTTACAGCATATTATATGCAACCAGCATTTTTTTTCACTAGACCAGCATTGGAAGAGTTACACACAGAGTTTTAAAGTTCCGTGGATAGAAATGCAGATAGATGCATCCGAAGTTTAGATAGATAGATTTAAGTAAACACAATGTAACAAGTGTGGAATGTGACTCACTCTCTCTGACTGTGCAGGAGCTGGAGGACAGCCAGAGTGTGTGTAACATTCACCACTTGTTACATTGTGTTTACTTAAATGTATCTATCTAAACTTCGGCTGCTGCAGCATTTCTCTCCATGGAACTTTAAAGCTCTGTGTGTAACTCTTCCAATGCTGGTCTAGTAAAAAAAAATCCTGGTTGCATATAATATGCTGTAAATAATGTTTTAGAGCAAAGTTGAAATGCAGGGTTATATTCCGCTTTAATGTATCCGGATGACACTTAGAAATAACAGGAATACAGTCAGAAAAAAGGCTTACAAGCTGAAAGTTTACTGTTTTTCTCTTAAATTAGCCAATAAACTAGGGCTTATATTTTATAGATAGGAAGTCTTCAGTCAGAATAATAATCCTGATTCAAAAATTCTTGTCTGTATGTTTAAATTGGTTTCCTATCATTACTGAACTAGTTAGCCTTAATTTTATCACCTGAGTTGGGCAAAAAATATCCAAACCCGCCATACAAACATCGATTTTGAACACCCATAAGGGACCCACCAGACAGTCATCATGTCCCCTTTGTGGCCCCTCTACAGACACCGGGTGCCAGCAGTGAGGATGATTAGGATGCTCAGGTCTCTTGCCAGCCATACAGATGAATCCAATTATCAGTGAAAGCTGGTCAACTGTTTACCTAACTATGTGGGATTTACTTACACATGAGCAATATAAGTGACATAACTTTGCCCATTCTATACAGTACATAAAAATGTGTAAAACCTGTTATATGCTTACCTCACTTCCCAAAACCTCAAACCATGTTTTCTTTAAAGAGACTATGTATCGAAAAAAAGGGCCTCTGGGAGTACTCACCTTGGGGGGGAGGGTAAGCCTCTGAATACAATTGAGACTTCCCCCATCCACCTCCGTCCCACGGTGGTCTCGCTGGGCCCCTCCAAAACCACAGCCAACAATTTGCCAGGCAGTAGCGCCTGCAATATTTATCTTCCCCCTCTCCAGCGCAGGCGCAGTAGCAGCTGACTGTCAACTCAGATCAGGGGAAATAGCCGATCCCAGTCGGGTCCAATCTACTGCACAGGTGCCAGAGCTGGGAAGGTAAAGATTTACATAGCCGCTGTTCATAGCGGCCCAACGATACCACTGTGGGACAGAGGAGGATGGGGGAGCCTCAATCGGATCCAGAGGCTTCCCCCTCCTGAGGTAAGTACTCCACAGGGGCCATTTTTCGATACAGGTTTTCTTTAACGATTCATTTGCCAATAACTTTATCACTACATATCACAATTCATTGATCTATATCTTGTTTTTTTTCCACCACCAATTAGGCTTTCTTTGGGTGGTACATTTTGCTAAGAATTATTTTTTCCTAAATGCATTCTAACAGGAATATTAAGAAAAAAATTGAAAATATTCATTACTTCTCAGTTTTAGGCCATTATAGCTTTAAAATAATACATGCTACCATAATTAAAACCCACACATTGTATTTGCTCATTTGTACCAGTTATCACACCATTTAAATTATGTCCCTATCACAATGTATGGTGCCAAAATTTTATTTGGAAATAAAGGTGCATTTTTTTCAGTTTTGCGTCCATCACTATTTACAAGCTTAAAATTTAAAAAATATTAGTAATGTACCCTCTTGACATGCATATTTAAAAAGTTCAGACCCTTAGGTAACTATGTTTTTTTTTATTGTATTTTTTTTTTTTATTTAAAAATGTTATTTGGGTATTTTTTGGGCGTCTGAGGTAAACAGTTAATTTTAAATGTAATTTATTGTGTTATCTGTGAAAAAAAATGTATGTGCATGTAGTTTTACTATTTGGGCACAAGATGGCCACAGTGATCTTTTTGTTTTTCTATCCTGTGAGCAAGCACGCTCGCTTACAGGAACTACAAGGAGGACGGGATTTTTTTTTTCAGAAAGACTGCGGCCTCTGAAAAGAAGGCGTCGGTTTTTCTACCGGGGGCTCAGATCAATGTATGGGAACAATGTTCCCATTCACTGATCTCCTGGCTACCGAAGGGTGCGGCATGGGAGCGCACCGGCAATTGCACAATCGCACGTGGGAGCGCGCAGACACGAGCAGCAGCCTTTTGGACGTGAAAGTCATATCCAAAAGGCGAAAACAAAATTCAAAAAGAAGAAAAAAGTAGCCCTGAATTTTTTATTTTTTCTTCTTTTTTCTTCTTTTTGAATTCTGTTAGTTTATGCGTTCCCTGCACACCTAGCGTGTTTAAATTATTTTTAATTATTCAGTGGTGCTAGTTCCAATCCTTTTTTCATCAAAAGGCGAAAATGGTTAAGGCTGGGTATACACCATACAATTTTCATGTCAGATCGACTGGAAATTTCCCATCGTTCCATTAATTCCAGAATGTCCAATTGCTTCTGAGTGAGAAAGGGATCAATTTTGAGATCAGTACTGCACAAAATTGATCCACGACAAGAGCATCTTCAGGGCTCCTGCCTTGGCTCCCCATTGATCCAATAGAATCTGGACCAATGAAAATATTCCTGATTCTTATTGAACTAATGAGAATCAAGATGACTGTCATTTCGAACACTCCCTTGGGGAGATACACAGATTGCAACTTTTACACCAGAGCTCGCTGCTGGATGCAGACTTAGCTGCACTCACCGCTGAACGAGAAAAACTTAAAGCGCTACTGTTCTTTAAAGCACGTTATGCAGCCTCTAGATGTCAGCGTCATTACTATGAGTTTGGCAATAAGTGTGGGCGTCTCCTGGCGCGTGCGCTCCGCATCCAGCAGGCGACGAATTATATACCGCATATTAATGATGCTAGTTCAAGGAAGAATCATAAATCCCAATCAATAGCGCGAATATTTAAATGCTTCTATGAAAAACTATATGACATCCATGACCGCGCCCATAAACAAGCAGATTCCTCCTTACCTCAGCGCATACGGGAATATATTCGCAAATCGGGGATGCCCACTATCCCTGAGACTGAATTAGAGGAGCTGGGGGAGCCCATTTCCCTGACTGAACTACAGTTGGCTTTCTCACAGATCCCCTCAGGAAAGGCCCCAGGGCCCGACGGTTATGCGCTGGAATATTATAAGTTGTATTTGCCCATACTACAATCCCCCTACTAAAAGCATTGAACTCCCTAACTGACCCGGACATCCCCACAACATTCCCAGATGATATGCTGTTCTCACACATAACAGTAATCCACAAAACCGGTAAGGACCCCGCCTCTTGCGCAAATTATAGGCCCATCTCGCTGCTGAACATCGATCTTAAGGTTTATGCTAAGGTTCTAGCGAACCATTTGTCCCCCTTTATATCCCAATTGGTGCACTATGACCAAGTGGGATTTATTCCAACGAGATAAGCTAGGGATAATACCCTGAGGACCATGTCGGCAATCCATTGGGCACGATCGAGGGCCTCACCAATGATGCTACTGTCTACAAATGCAGAGAAGGCCTTCGATCGTGTCCGATGGGAGTTCATAGAGGGAACTTTGAGCCATATTTGACTCCCACAGTGCATGATAACACACATTGGCCTGAATTCACTAAGCTTATCTCCTGTCTTTAATAACTCTTCTAAAGTTGTTACCATGGTGATGAGGCATGTAGTATTCAGGAAACATTTTACCTCAGGCAAACCTAAAGTTAACTCTTCTGTCTTTAAGTTAACTCTTCAGTCCTCCAGAGTTGAAGACAGGCTGTTTATTAACTGCATGTGAAAATAACTACAGAGGAGGTAAAATAACTACAGAGGAGGTAACTTAAGGAATGAAGAGATAAGATAACTCTCTCTTATGTGGAGGTAAGTTTTCTCTTGCCTTATTATCTCCAGCATGATCTTAGTGAATTGAGGCCATTATGGCCCTATATAAGGTCCCATCTGCTAGGATAAAGCTATCAGAACCCTTACGTATTTATAATGGAACGTGACAGGGGTGCCCCCTGTCCCCTTTTATTTTCACCCTCTCCCTGGAACCATTACTCTGCACCATTCGAGCTAATCCTGATATCACAGGCCTACAGTTCCCCACTTACAATGAAAGAAGTAGTACAGTGTGGCACTCCCGTTATTCCATTGAAATGTACCTGTGGGTAGATACTGCTTACGAGTCAATAAACACTCACCGCTGCCAAAGCCTTGTTGAAGAGGTGTAAAGGAATCCCTGGACATGTGCTCCGCATAAAGATTTGTGAAGGAAGCAAAAACAACAAGTATAAGGATAAGAAGAAGCATACTTGTTGTTTTTTGCTTCCTACAGTTCCCCACTTCCCAGCATAAGGTGGCAGCATATGCCGACGACCTTCTCTTTTTCATCACCAACCCCCATATCACTGTCCCCAACCTGGTCCAGGAATTCTCAGTATACAGCAACCTGGCAAACCTCAGGATTAACTATGAAAAATGTGAAGCGTTAAACGTAGGTCTCAGCCCCCTTCAACAATCACAATTAGAGAATAACTTTGCCTTCAAATGGGCCCCTAAGGCTATCACATATTTAGGCACCGAAATTTCAAACAACCCCTCTGAACTTTTCTCTCTCAATTACACCCCCTTACTAACTAAAATCAAACTAGACCTTAAGAGATGGGACGTGGACAAATTTACCTGGTTTGACAGGGCAAATATTATTAAGATGAATGTGCTCCCCCAGCTCCTCTATATCTTTCAGACATTGCCAGTTCAGACTCCTTCTTCCTTTTTTAAGGAAATCAGAAGGTTTATCTGGCGAGGCAAACCACCTAGGCTCAAGCACGCACTGGTTACACAACCAAAGAGCATGGGTGGCATGGCAGTGCCGGATATGGAACTCTATTACGCTGCTGCGGTCCTTTTACGCTTAGTCGATTTGCACCGACATGGCTCATTTAAGAGATGGGTCGAGATGGAGAGAGACATAGCGGGGTCACAATTACAACACTTGCCATGGACAGGAAAAACTGTCCCCACTTTGAGAGCTTCTTACCCACTAATAAATTACACAGTGAGACTCTTCCACAGGCTTAATGGCTCCCTCCATCTCTCCCCATGGCCTTCCCCTATGATCCCACTACTGGATAACCCTGTATTCCCCCTGGGCACACTCAATAAAGCGTACAGACATTGGAGGGAGCTCCCCCGACTACGGGTACACCATTTACTGGACAATGGTGAGTGGTTGGACATCTCCAGCTTACACACCCGTCTGCATGCCCCATCACTCGACCACTGGTCATACCTTTAATTCAAGCATTATCTTCTTGGCCTGGCCCCCAGAAGATCTTTAGCTCGGAACCTCACTCAGTTTGAAAAACTATGCAATGGCGAGGGCTTTGTAAGCGGGGGGATATCACAGTTATACTCCCTACTTGTTACTAAACCAGGCTTAGCCAATACCTTGAGGCTGAGATGGGAACAGGCGTTAAGTAAAACTTTCTCTGATGACCAGTGGCGTAAAATACTTATCCTTTCGCAGAAATCATCTATCTCAGCCAAATTGCAGGAATCTGGTTACAAGCTACTGACACACTGGTACTATACGCCTGATAGGTTGCAAAGAATGTTTCCCTCTTCAAGCCCTCAATGCTGGCATTGCCTGACACATAGGGGTACTATACTCCACATCTTCTGAGATTGCCCAAAATTGATCCCGTTTTGGGATATGGTAAAATCAATTATCTCAAAGGTCACGGGGGTAGACTCCTCTGATGATCCCTCATACTATTTGCTGCATAATACTCCAAGACGGCTTGGTAAATAAAAAAACTCTCTCTAAACACATGATAAATGCGGCAAGATTGATTATCGCTCGTCATTGGAAATCGACACAGACCCCTCCAGTGACGGAGTGGATCAGAGTGATCCAACACATCAAGCTAATGGAAAACCTTATGCAAACAATGCACAAACGCGACGAGCAATTTAGTCGTACTTGGGCACCCTGGCATGAGTATGAGGAATCTGATGAATTCAAACACTTAATGGCCTAGACCCCCTCATTTGAACTATGTAAGGATCTTCCCCTCTGATGGGAGTGTTAAAAAGGCATAACAAATAGCACCATGGGGGAGACTTCTGTCCCCCCCATGCATTGGTAGTTCTCATGTCCACCCTCCTTCTTTTGAACACCGTTCTCTAGACTACTACTCCTTTCCTGTTCTCTTTCTCTACTCTCTCTTTTCTTCTAACTATGTTCCTCTTTCCTACTCTCTATACCCCCTCTGGGTATAGGTTTCTATCTGAGGTATCTAGGGTGCCTATGGTGTCTCGGACCTACCACAGATGTAGGACGGTACGTATGCCATTAGACTGTATCATAGAAACTTCACAGGGTCATGACTCAGGGAAATGATCCCACCGGGCCCTGAGTCCCCCCTCTCATCATTATTGTTAAGATCTTCAGTCTGGCCATTAGCAAAATGGCTCAAGAATTTATATGTTCAATACAATAGCCTTCCATGCTTACCTAACCTGATGCAAAAAAAAACCTTTCCATGGCCATTGCCATGGAAAAACTCATAGTCTTGGTGGCCCAGGGACACCGTTCGCCTTCCCTCTAATATTTGGCTTCCGTCTTCCAACAGCACTGGTCGGCCGTGTAAATTGTGCTACCTCTTGGCTTCTACATAAGACGTTTGTATTGTATTCTATAGATACTGTGTATAGCTGTGATTTTCTGTTACTCTTTCAAAAATTGTTATAAAAATAAAGAATCTTTAAAAAAAAAGATGACTGTCATTGGTTCACCTGGTGGACAGATGATGATCACCGGTGGAATCTATGAATATGCTTTATTCAGTGTCAGCAGAAGGAGCAGAGAGCAATGGCAGCAGTCTCAACTGGTCAATTGGGTCAATGCAGAGTGATGTGGTGCAATGGTGCCAGGAGAGCCTGGCATGCAGTGGCTGGCTCTAGCACTAGATTACAGGTGACAGCAACAGGTGCATGCACATCTCCCGGAGGAGTGAGGTAGCAATGTCATGGTACGCGCATCTCCTGGAGGAGTGAGGTAGCAGTGCCATGGTGCGCGCATCTATCAGAGGAGTAAGGTAGCAGTGTCATGGTGCGCACATCTCCCAGAGGAATGAAATAGCAGTAACATGGGGTGTGCATCTCCCATATGAGTGAGGTAGCAGTGTTATGGTGCGCACATCTCCCAGAGGAGTGAAGTAGCAGTACCATGGTGTGTGCATCTCCCGGAAAAGTGAGGTAGCAGTGCCATGGTGTGCGCATCTATCAGAGGAGTAAGGTAGCAGTGCCATGGTGCGAACATCTCCCGGAGGAGTGAAGTAGCAGTACCATGGTGTGTGCATCTCCCGTACGAGTGAGGTAGCAGTGCCATGGTGCACACATCTCCCTGAGGGGTGAAGTAGCAGTACTATGGTGTGTGCATCTCCCGGAAAAGTGAGGTAGCAGTTCCGTGGGGCCTGCATCTCCCAGAGGAGTGAAGTAGCAGTACCATAGTGTGTGCATCTCCCGGAAAAGTGAGGTAGCAGTGCCATGGTGCAGGCATCTCCCGGAAAAGTGAGGTAGCAGTGCTGTGGGGCCTGCATCTCCTGGAGGAGTGAGGTAGCAGTGCCATGATGTGCACATCTCCCGGAGGAGTGAAGTAGCAGTGCCATGGTGCATGCAACTCCCAGAGGAGTAAGGTAGCAGTGCTATGGTGCGCGCATCTCCCGGAGAAGTGAGGTAGCAGTGCAGTGGTGCCTGTATCTCCCGGAGAAGTGAGGTAGCAGTGCCATGGTGCATGCATCTCTCGGAGGAGTAAGGTAGCAGTGCTATGGTGCTGAAGGACAGATCCACAGCACAAATATCTCACTCTTAGGGCCATTTCTAGCCTTTTTGTGACTCCAGGCAATTCCTGTGTCACCCTTCCCCCCCCCCCCCCCCCCCCCCCCCAAGAAAACAACATGCACACAATAAAGAATATATGAGCCATGTGGTGTAATATCCCGACAGCCAATGACCTGACCTCTAGCCAAGAATTAATTTATAACGTACAGGAATACATTAATAGTACCCCACTCCACGTCTTGGGCCAGGGCTCCTCAAAACAGCCTAGATACTCAGTTCACTGAGGAAGAACGAATCAATGTAATCAAATCTATGCCTAATGGAACGGTTATACGGTCCAGTTTTATAAAAAAATTCTTAATGAGTTTGGCGCCCTTTTACCTGAAGGTCTGTAATTCCATCTCACCCACATGTTAATTCCGGAAACAATCCCTGGATGCCCATATCTCAGTCATTTATAAGAAGGGGAAGGAATCGGAATTGACCAATGGCCAATTTCTCTGATCAATGTGGACATTAAGACTTTTTCGAAGATGTTATCAAACAGGCTCAGAATCCACATGCCCGACCCGATTCATGGAGATCAGGTCGGTTTTATACCGCACAGGGAAGCCAAGATCAATACCAACAGGACAATTAATCTCATTGCCTACAGTCACAGAAAACATATCCCATTATGCCTTTTGTCCTGTGATGCCAAAAAGGCATTTGGCAGAGTGGACTGGACCTTCCTGCGTCTGTCCCTCCTTCAAATCAGCCTTGGTCCTAACTTTGTGTCCAAAGTAATGGCCCTGTACTCAGACCCATTAGCTCGGGTCAGAGTGAATGGCCTACTATCAGATCCCTTTACTATATGAAACGGCACTCGCCAAGGCTGTCCGCTGTCCCCCCTTCTCTACACCCTGGTCATGGAACACTTGGCGATTGCGCTCTTCAATAAACCTTTAATTACCGTTATACAGACCATCTTCACAAATCACAAACTCACATTTTACGTGGATAATTTGCTCTTATATATCACTAATCCAATGGTAACAATCCCACAGGTTCTAAAGGAATGTAACTCCTATGGAGCTGTGAGCAACTTTAAACTCAATATCAGTAAGACTGAGGGGCTCATTATATCGCTCTCTCAAAAGGAGGATGGTGTGAATCAAAACTCTTTCCCGTTCAAGTGGCAAATATCCTCTATAACCTACCTAATAATCGCTATCCCTAGAGATCTTACAAAACTATTCTCATGAAACCACTTGACCCTGTTAGGTAAAATCCCACACAATTTACATAACTGACTAAAACTTCCACCTACATGGCTGGGACGGGTGAATTTTCTTAAGTTGGTTGTGCTTTCCAAGATACTATACATTTTTCAGACTGTTCCAATCGAAGTGCTTTTTTCATTTTTGCATAAGCTCAGATCCTCAATAACATCCTTTATTTGGAAACATAGCCACCCTAGAATCAGATATACTACTCTAACCCGTGACAGAGAGAAGGGAGGACTAGGTGCCTCAGGCTTCTGGCTTTACCACAGAGCAGCACTCCTCTCCAGAATGGTTGACAATATGTACTATAACCCCCTCATAACAGAGACTTATCATGATGACTCCAACTCACCCATTAGTTGTAGAGGCCCACCTCCTCCTGAATGACAACAAACAATTCCCCCCAGGTATAGACAACAATGTTTTTCTTTTCTGGAAAAAGGAGAACTGGCCAGAATTTCGTAATCTCTTCCTTTCTGTTACCAGAGTGCATGACTTTCTCGGGTGGGAATTGGTTATTGAGGTATCAAGCCCTTGCATTGTTACGCAATATCCAAAATTAAAGAGACTGTGCAAGAAAAACTCCTTTTGAGGAATATTGTATCCTACCCCACAAACATGATCATTTAATTTCGTCCCTATATGGTCTGCTTAAAGATCTACTCCATTGTGGTAGAGCCTCATTCTGTACCACATGGGAATAGGCAGCCATTGTTTACAGACTAAAAATCGGCAAAAGCTTTCACGCTCTTCCATAAACTCTCTATCTCCCCGTGGTTACAGGGGAGGAATTATAAAATTATTTTTTATTGGTATCTATGCCCGGCGACATTGGCAAAAATATATTCAGATGCCTCTAATCTCAGTTGGAGGTGCGGAGCTGCCCCAGGGAATCAGGAATACATCTGGTGGGGTTGTGAAGACCTTCAACCCTTTTGGAAAAACATTACATATTGTTATCGGAGAATGTCTCTCTCTTCATATGAGATCACTCCCGAAGCTGCCCTCCTCTCAATGCTTCCTGGCCCAATTTCTAAGATCATGAAGTCCCTGTTACGACACGTTATCGCTGCGGCACGTATGGCCATAGCCAGGCTATGGAAATCTAGCACGTCACCACAAATCTCCAACTGGACGATAGCCCTTAACAAAATTATGCATATGGAGCAGCTGATCGCTTCTGATAACAATACATTTGATGATTTTACAACCACTTGGGTGATTTGGACAGACTTTAGAGAGTCGGACACATTTCTAGAGTTTAAAAACTAGCACTGATAAACCTGAAAATTGCATCTCAACTTTGCTTTTGACAGATGTCTTTGAATCAAAGTCGAAGCATATAGATTTTATATCCAGTAGAGGCAAAATACCCCATTTTATATATATATGACAATTGCAGAACTACACTATGCTAAACTTTCTGGGATCCATAACGTTAATGGCACCTTTACCTCCTTCTTTCCATTATCGATACTGGAAATCTTGGGGAAAACAGGCCCTTGATTTTTAATATGGTTATTTATTTTTTCTTTTCTTTGTATGTTCATTTGCTGGTTGCTAAAGGTTAGTATGTAAGGCATGTCATGGCTCAACGAAAATGTCCCACCAAATCATTATATGTTCACTTTACATCCTTTCCTCGTTTCTACCATGGAAATCAGACGGAGAGCATTCCACTCTCCTTTCTCCTTCAAAACTAATCTCATCTACTTGTAATCCATCATAACCTACCCTAAGCACCTGGCTCGCTGCTCTTTGTCATAGTTGGACATTTAAGGATGCTAAGCTCAATGACTACCTGACCATACATCTGAGGTATACTGTTTTGTTTCTCCTCATACTACTACATGCCCACAGCAAAATTACCTACATATTTTTTGTTTGATACTTTTCTAGTTTATCACTTCTGTTACCTGTATCTGTAACTTGTTACTTTTTTCAATTTTTTTGATCAATAAACTTGATTAAACAAGACCCATGTGGCGTATCAGGTGGATGCTTAATACAGGGTGTCCCTGAGATGCAAACAACCCACCGATCCTTGTCTTTTTTTTTTTTGCACACACCCTTCCTGCATTCCCTCAGCTTAGTGGGTAAATGCAGAGTATAGCACAGCAGAAGCTGTGCGCTCAACCAGTGCTGTGCTTACGCCTGGAACAGAAGGAGCCTAAGCACAGTGGGACAAAGGGATGCACAGGGGCGCAGAGGTTGCACAAGGGGATAGCAGGAGACACAAGATTGAAAGAAGAACATAGGGCCAGAAAGAGTCACACAGGGGGACAGAAGGGGACACACAGGGGGACAGAAGGAGACCGAAGGGGACAGAAGGAGGCACAGGGAGACAGAAGGAGGCACAAAGGGGGACAGAAGGAGGCATAGGGGGAGAGAAGGAGGCACAGGGGGACTGAAGGATGCACAGGGAGATAGAATGAGGCAGAGGGGGACAGAAGGAGGCACAGAGGGACAGAAGCAGGCAAAGGGAGACAGAAACAGGCACAAAAGAGGACAGAAGGATGCACAGGGAGATGGAAGGAGGCAGATGGGGACTGAAGGAGACAGAGGGAGACAGAAGAAGGCATAAAGGGGGACAAAAGGCAGCACAAAGGTGGACAGAAGGAGGCAGAGGGGGACAGAATGAGGTACAAAGGGGCACAGAAGAAGGCATAGGGGGACAGAGGGTGGCACAGGGGAACTGAAAGGAGGCATATTGAGATAGAAGGATGCACGGGGGACAGAAGGAGGCACATGGAAACAGAAGGAGGCACATGGGGCAGAGGTATGAAGGGGGTAGAAGGAGGCACAAATGGGGACAGAAGGATGCTCTCCAGAGATCAGTGTTGCTACTGCTACTCAGGAAACAGAACTTCCTGCTGCTGCACACCCGTTGGGGTGGGGCTTGGTCCAAGGGAAGGACTTAATCCAGGTGCATGGCACCACCTAGGACCATGGCCTGGAATGCCTATGTCTAAAAAATGCCCCTGTTCAGGTCCCATTGCCTGGCACACAGGAGCATCACTCAGGTGAAGAGTTATGCTCTTCTTCATAAGTAGAAAGAAGTTGAACTGGTGGCTGAAGGGAAGTCAATGGATGTACAAACCAGCCCCTTTTAAATGAATGTATAGAATTTGACATAAGTACTTCCTGTGGTAAGATATTCCACACAAGATGCTATTATTTAAATGGTAATACAGCAACCTTTTCTGCAATCCTCTTTACTGTATGATATAGCCTCGGCAAGAGTTGCAAACATCTGTCATATAACCTTAACAAATCACTCATGTTCTCCAACTTTCTGCAGCTTCCAAACCACGGAACCCAAGCCAGGCTTGCTTTGCTTTAGTCAAATATTTTTCCACTGTGGGCTTTTAAACACAGTTGCAATCGCACAACTTCTAATTCACTACCCCCATACTAGGGGCTGACCTTACGAAGCAGGTTAGGAGTGCAGACCCATACCACCTTGTAGATAATGTTTTCCCAGGTGAGGGTTGCAAGCCCTTACCACTTTTTAGAAAATGTTTTCCCAGGTGAGGAGAGCAGACCCTTACCACCTAGTAGATAATCTGTTCCTGAGAGGGTATTGCAGAACCTTACCACCTAGTAGATAATGTGTTCCTGAGAGGGTATTGCAGACCCTTACCACCTAGTAGATAATATGTTCCTGAGAGGGTATTGCAGACCATTACCACCTAGTAGATAATCTGTTCCTGAGAGGGTATTTCAGACCATTACCACCTAGTAGATAATATGTTCCTGAGAGGGTATTGCAGACCCTTACCACCTAGTAGATAATATGTTCCTGAGAGGGTATTGCAGACCCTTATAACCTAGTAGATAATATGTTCCTGAGAGGGTATTGCAGACCCTTACCACCTAGTAGATAATATGTTCCTGAGAGGGTATTGCAGACCCTTACCACCTAGTAGATAATATGTTCCTGAGAGGGTATTGCAGAACCTTACCACCTAGTAGATAATATGTTCCTGAGAGGGTATTGCAGACCCTTACCACCTAGTAGATAATATGTTCCTTAGAGGGTATTGCAGACCCTTACCACCTAGTAGATAATATGTTCCTGAGAGGGTATTGCAGACCCTTACCACCTAGTAGATAATGCTTAATTATTCTAGGCCAATTCTAATGTTTACTTAAAGTGAATCTTAAGCCTGCAATTAAAATCCAGCAGCCTTCCTGTAAAAGACAGTTATACATACCTGCGCTGCCTTCTCCCTCTAAGCCATCGCGAAGACCCCAAATCACCCGACTTCAGGTGCGTGGCCCCGCCAAGATGTTTAGTAAACATCTTGCCATTTTTCTCCAGGTAGGGTGAGGAGGTGAGGCCACACACCAGAAGTTGGGTTATTCGGGGTCTTCAGGGCAGCTTCGAGGGGGAAGGCAACGCAGGTAAGTATAACTTAATTTTACAGGAAGGCTGCTGGTTTTTAATTGAAGGCTGAAGATCTGCTTTCATAAGACCTAATAAAGAACAAGAATACACTGGAAAACACAGTTGTTACAAGCTGAAAAGGGGTTTATTTGTGCACATAAAGGTAAGACGATGAATTTAGAGAAGAAAGAAATTCACATTCTGCAAACTTCCTAATCTTCTGTTGGTGGTTGTAAGAATTATTTACTCTTCGCTATCTCCTTTCTGAAACAAAAAACAGAGTTTACAATATTATCAACTCTACAAAATGAAAGGTCGCTGTTACTATCTTATGAGTAAAAATACAATCATGGAGAAGTTTGTTTTTACTGTGTCCAATCAGCCATTTACTAAATGTTAGATCATATAGCCAAAGAATATAGGGCCTCAACTCAATTCACCTTTTCTCCTAAATTTTATCCTAGGAGATAATTTTTTATCTTCTGTTTAAAATAACTTTTCAACACTGTAATGAAAAAAAGTACCAATAAGTACTGGTAGGTGTAAAGTACTGTTAAATTATTCTCAGTATTTTCTTGCTTGCTGGTGGCTTAAAAGGCATTTTATTGATAAGGTGTAAAAATATCACTTAGGAGAAAACTTAGAAGAAAAAGTGAATTGGATCAGGCCCATAAAGTCACTGGAAAGCTGTATTTTTAATACTTCTTAAAATAAGATCATAAGTCAGATAATCCTACCTCATACAATTGCAGGTGTCTGCATCCACCTGCATCAGTATGTGTCGCCGCCGCCGGCCGTACTACGCAGACACCAGGCTGCGCACCATGCATGTGGGGGCCATGGGCATGTGAGCATATTCACAGCTCCATGCACATGCGTGGGGCTGCGACCCAACATAGCACCTGTTAATTAACAAACAGGCCTAATGCCTAGTCATAAATATTTAGTAACATTCTATTGTACCTTGCCAAGGTCACGACTTTTTGATCTGAGCTTGTTGACTTGAGACTCTGCAATATCAGCTCTTTCCTCGGCTTCTTCCAACTCATGCTGGACCTTTCTGAAGCGGGACAGATGGGCATTAGCCTGCTCCTCCTGTGAAAAAAATTAAGTCAATCAAAAGTCACAATCTTTCTTTATAAGAAGTGTTTTAATTTGTATCGAGCTTCACTGAAGTCGTATTATTAACTTACAGATTCCTCAGCCTGCCTCTTGTAGGCTTTCACCTTCAGCTGCAGTTTGTCCACCAGATCCTGAAGTCTCAGGACATTCTTCTTGTCCTCCTCAGTCTAGAAGAATCAAAGTTCTTATTAGAATGTGTCCATACTGCCATGCACAAACCGAAGAGCTAGCCTACTAAGTTCTCTACAACATCTTCTCTAGAGGTAGGTCAGGAGGCTGATTCACAAAGCTGACTTGTCTCACCACACTTATTAACTTACAATGTATATCTCCTTAAATGACTTAACTCATGAATTATCTCTCCTCATTTAATTATCTCATGCATTAGTTCTCCTTACAGTTAAGGCGAACAATAAGTACTGTATTTTTTGGACTATAAGACTCACTTTTTCTCCCCCAAAAGCGGGGGGAAAAAGTTACTGCGTCTTATAGTCCAAATGCAGGGAGTACCTGACTTTTGAACGCCTGCCAATACGAACCTCCAACCCTCCACAATGTTGGGGACTCCGTGTACTGTGCCCATGCAAAGAAGGACACAGAGGTACACATAGGAGCATAGAGGAGGACAGAGGTGGACATATTGGGGGACAGAGGAGGCTACAGGGAGACACAAGAGGTACAAGGGGGCATAATCCACAAGATGCCCCTTCACCATGGATGCACCAGGTTTAGTATATATTTTTCCCCTGGTTCTTGTCCTCTAAACCTAGGTGTGTCTTATGATCAGGAGCGTCTTATAGTTCGAAAAATATGGTAAGCTTTGTGTATCAACCCCCCTCACTAGTTCCAGATATTGGCCTAATCTCAACATCTCACCCTTCACTCTACACACAACCATCTTCTTTCCTTCACTAAATTCACATTCACATATACAGGACTTCATATGAGCATCTCCCCTCCTCTGGAATTCCCCAAACAGTTTTTTTTAGTCACTGTGGCCCTTATGCTATAAACTTTATCTCCTAAGATATAAATCTTCATCTTCTACTTAAGATAACTTTTCATCATTCTGTAATTGAATACGTGCTAAAAAGTAGTTGCAAAGGTACTATCAAAATTATTTTGAGCATTTTCTTGCTTGTTGTTAGTTTTAGGGGCATTTTGTTTGAAAAGTTTGACCATATGGAAAACTGATGAAAAAAAGGGTATCAATAAAATTCCTTTGAAACCCAAGCAAGCAAAAAAAATTCAAAATAATTTTGATAGTACTTTTGCACCTAGTTGTTGATACTTTTTCAACTGCAAATTGCTGAAAAGTCATTTTAAAGAGAAGATGAAAAACGATCTCCTAGGAGAAAAAAGTGAATAAGGGCCATTCTGTGTAGTCACTGAGGGGCACATTCATTTAACAGCATTAACATTACCATGCTCAGGTTTCACACTGCAATTTTACAGTTACTTATGATGTGTTACTAACAGATGTGTTAACTAGATAATGCAGGTTGCACTATTTGTACAACAAGTGCAACATAAGTGGTGCATGTAATGTTAAAATTTTCATGTGCTGTGTGCTATTTACTGAATTTGCTAGTATGACATTTGTTTTTTTACCACCTGTGCATTATTCATACTTTTTTTTTGTTTCTTACAGCTCCACAGAATATAATGATGCTATGTCAACCAATACCTCGCCTCCCGCTCCTCCGATGCAGCCGCTCTCTGCTAATATCTTCTCCACTGGTTTCCAATTACCCCAAAGATCCAGTTTACACTCCTCACACTATCATATAAAGCTCTACATAAGTTGTCACCTACTTATATTTCCTCATTAACCTCCAGAAACTGTCCCACCCAGAACCTTCTCTCCTCTAAGGAGACCCCCTGTCCTCTAACTTGGTCACCTCCTGTCACTCCCACATCCAGGACTTCTCAAGAGCATCCCCTCTCCTTAGGAATTCTCTCCCACAGCCTGCCTGGCATCGTCTGAGCCTGGAAACCTTCAAACCTTCAAACTTACTTTTAAAAATAAGCCAATCATTTACTGTTGATTGCAGTGGAGGCTCACTGTCTCATCTGCTAACTCCTGTGTTTTCTTCCCTATTGTTTCTACCCCACTACCCTCTAGATTGCAAGCTTGCAAGGGCAGTGACCTGTTCCTATTTTTTTTCTTTTTGATGTAATAAATTATCGTATGAACCTTTATCAATTTTAGCGATGTCTCAAACCACACATCAACTACGTATATATTTGTATTTGTATTTGTATTGCTGGATGTTCTGATTGTACACTGTTTTAGACTTCTCATGTATCTATGCTCCACAATATTTGTTTTCTACTATTTTCAAAAAGGATGTTGACACTATATTAATTAGAAATAATAATAATCAATAATATGTTATAATAGCATTTCCGACAATGTAAAAGCTACTTTACCTGGTAGCTCAGTTCCTTCACTCTCCTCTCGTATTTGCGGACACCCTTGACTGCATCTGCTCCACGTTTCTGCTCATTGTCAAGCTCGTTTTCCAGTTCCCGCACCTGTAAACACCATTTTAATTCAGATTAAAATCATTTTTGAATGAAATTAAAAAATAAAAGTGTAAAGATCATTTTGCATACCCTAGACTCCAGTTTCTGGAGCTGTTTCTTGCCACCCTTCAAGGCCAACTGTTCAGCTTCATCCAGGCGATGTTGAAGGTCCTTCACTGTTTGTTCAAGGTTCTTCTTCATTCTTTCCAAGTGAGCGCTGGTGTCCTGCTCCTTCTTCAACTCTTCTGCCATCAGTGCAGCCTTTGAATAGAAGATGAAATAATACAATCTGATTTCTATTTTCTACATAAAAGAAAGAGATCGTAGCTCACATCTGAATAGATAAAGCTTAATACATACATCAGTGATGGCCTTCTTGGCTTTTTCTTCAGCATTTCTGGCCTCCTGAACAGCTTCCTCAACTTCAGTTTGAATTTGGCTGATATCATTCTCTAACTTCTTTTTGGAGTTTAGGAGGCTTGTGTTCTGCAAAAATTAGCCTATTATTGCTTTTTGTTTTTCCAGAAAAGTTCATGTTATTTCTGGGTTACATTTCTTAATACACAGTGGTACCTGAGTGTGCAGAAGCTGAACACGCTCACTTGCATCCAGAAGTTCTTGCTCAGCCACCTTACGCGTTCTCTCTGTCTGTTCCAGAGCTGCCCGGATCTCCTCAATCTCAGCCTGCTGTAGGTTATTTCTACGCTCCACCACAGCCACCTGTTCCTTCAGGTCTTCCTGGCTTCTCAAGGCATCATCAAGATGAAGCTGGGAATCCTTCAGTACAGACAGTGAAACTTGTGTTATAATGCTGAATGCTTTTTTTGGAAAAGCATAGATAAAATAATTCAATGAATGAAAGAGGAAATGCATAGATAAAATAATTTAATGAATGAAAGAAATTTTATTTTAATCATTTTATAAATGAGCAAAGGAGTACCTTGAGTTGTGCTTGCACGTTCCTCAGTTGTTTCTGGGACTCAGCAGCTTGGCGGTTGGCATGGCTCAGCTGGATCTCCAGCTCATTCAGGTCTCCTTCCATCTTCTTCTTCAGTCTGAGGGCATCATTCCTGCTCCTGATTTCGGAATCTAGGGTGCTCTGCATGGTGTCAATAACCCTCTGGCTGTTCCTCTTCAACTGCTCAATCTCTTCGTCCTTCTCTGCAATCTTTCTGTCCACCTCAGATTTTACCTGGTTTAGCTCAAGTTGGACACGGAGGATCTTGGCTTCTTCATGCTCCAGAGATCCCTGATTTGTAAAGAAACACATGAGAAAAACTTTTCAATGTATTTATTTTTTTCATATTTAAGGTTTTATTAGAAACAATATCAATACAAGTACAAGTATAAACATGGCACTTTAGCAGATAAATCAGTTGCATAGTAACAGTGTTATAGCAAACACTGGTATATTGTTAAGACATTAAATCATATAAATCATATAATTGTTGAAACATAATAACATTCTGTAGGCTTAAAGGGAATCCAAGGTGAAAATAAACTTATGATATAATCATGTGTATGTGTAGCACAGCTAAGAACTGATTTTGTGTGATCCATTCATAATTTTGCAACATTTTCGCATCATTTTTGTATAATTTCTTGCAGAATTTAGAGGTTAACTGCAAAGCCCTCATACATGCTATTGTCACCAACATTGTTATGCATATTAAGAAGGGTGAAAACAAAGAAAAATAATAATTTTTCAAAAAGACCTTATAGTTTTTTGGTTTTGTTTAGAAAATCTTATTTATAAATGCAAAGGAAAAATGTTTTTTTAAACTCCAAAAATGACAGTTTAAAAAACATTTTTCCTTTGCATTTTTAAAAGCAATTTTCTCAAAAACTACAAGGTCTTTTTAAGAAATGCTTTCTTTTTTTGGCCTTGTTCCCACTATTCTTCTTAACAAACATAGCTATTTTGGTGATGATAGCATATATGGGGGCTTTGCTATTAACCACTAAAGTTGGCAAGAAATTACACCAAAAATATGTGTAATCATGAAATTACAGTTCCTGATTACTTTTGCAAATTAAATTAATTAAATTTTTACCCGAAATTTTGCATTACCGTTGCACATCATCATTGCGAATTACAATGCAAAATTACGATTATGCGAAATTTGTGATCATCACTATTTGTTAACTCTGGCCCAACATTGGGTGATAGTCGGTGGGTCTGGCTGCCTCCACAAAAAGGGGATCGTAGCCCTTGCAGCATTCACCAAGTGCACCAATATGGATTTCTTATAGACTTCCACAAAAAAGAGGTACACAATGCAAAAGGAAACATGTAGGTAGCAAGGCAACCTTTATATTCAAAATGTTCTCCATCCCGTCATGTACATACATCCAGAACTCACTCAGCCATGGACAGTGCCCAAAAATATGCAGAGACTTATTACGTTGAAGGGAAAAAAATCACGGTTTAAATGTAGAAACATACAACAGTACCTCAGCTTCCTCCAAAGCAGCTTGCAGGTCGCTCTTCTCCTGCTCTACAAGTTTCCTGCTTTTTTCAAGCTCATTGATGGATTTAGAAGTCTCACCAATCTGTTCAGAGAGGTCTGAAATCTCCTCTGTAATTAAAATCATGAGATTTCATTTAATACCGAAATAAACAGCATTTTACTTACATGACACTTATATTTTAGTATATGTGCACAAGAACTTGATGTGAACTCTTACGTTGCAGGTTCTTGTTTTCACGTTTCAGGGTCTCCACTTGTTCTAGAGCTTCCTCATAAGCATTCTTCATCTTGAAGATCTCAGTGCTCAGTCCCCGAGCTTCCTTCTGGGCTGCCTCCAGCTCTGCCTGGCCCTCTTCATGTTTCTGTTTCCACTCAACAAGGACCTGACCAAAATCACAGAGAGGATTGTTACAAATTGACATTTCTTAAAATGTGTTATTATTTACACATGTGAACTATTGTTTATTACATATTCAAGCTGACAATACCTTATCAAAGTTCCTCTGCTTCTTATCCAGAGATGCAGCTGCACTGTTTGCTCTTTCTACATCAACCATCAGGTCTTCTACTTCAGACTGCAGCCTCTGTTTGGTCTTCTCAAGGGAGCCACATTTGGAGTTCACAGCCTCAACTTGTTCCTCAGCTTCCTGGAGACGCTGGGCAAGCTTCTTCCTGTATGGTAAAAATCACACAGATTTTTAGATACTTTACACACCTCTCTACCATGTATTTACTTAGTTAATTTTGCACAAGCGTACTTGGCCTCTTCAAGTTCCTCTGTGCGCTGGATGGCATCAGTTTCGTACTTGGTTCTCCACTGGGCAACCTCACCATTTGCCTTGGACAGTGACCTCTGAAGTTCAGCCTTTGCCTCTTGTTCCTCTTCATATTGCTCACGAAGCAAATCACAGTCATGGCGGGATGATTGAAGGCCATGAGCCAGGGCATTCTTGGCCTGTAAATGATAGTGATGGATGTCTTATTCATAAAAAGAAGAAAACCAGCATGTGCCAATACATAAGTGCTAATATAGTAATGTTCATTAGTATAGCTGCAGAAGCAAAGGCCACAATGTGAGAGAGGTGTAAGTATGGGGTTGCGAACAGATGGTTAATGATTACCAACAATCATAACACAGGTGGAAGTGATCATTAAGTCTATAGATGCAGTGAAAAGCTAATGTGGGCCCCACATGGATCTTCTGCTGCAGGGGCCTAGATGAAATTGAAACCTCTGTGTCCCTATTGTTATGCCATTGATAATAATGAATATATGTGCCTGCTTAGATTACAATTCTGATTTCCTTTGTTTGCTGTCAACATCCAAACTACCTTCTGCTGTGTGTTTAACTTACCTTGACTTCCTCTTCAAGCTGCCTCTTAAGTTCCTCAACTTGCTGGGTGAAGCCTTGTTTTCCTCTGGTCAGCTGGGAAATCAGAGATTCCTTTTCCTCTAGTTGTCTAGAGAATTCACCTGTTATGAGTTTACAAAAAAAAAAGCCTGATATGAAGGACAGCTTGTCTATTTACTGTGTTTAAATGCAATCCCAAGCGAAGGAGATCAAAGCAGGTCCAGGGCCCTGTTAACAATGGCGCCGATATACACGGCAATGCTAAAATATGCAATTAGCAGCTAGAAATGGTAATTTGGGATCCTGGAGGTGTCTGGTAAAATAGCGGGTGTTAGCCAATAGATGCTATTTACCGTTTATAGCTGTTGATCCGGGTTAAACATATTGTTGGAGTGGGGTTAAGAGACAGGGCATTTAGTGTTAGGAGTGTGTGTGTGGAGGGGGGTGTTCTTAGGGGTTAAGGTTAGGCACAGTGGGGAAGGGTGGGTGGGTGGGGGTGGAGGAGTTAGGTTAGGTCACACTAAAATATGGGTAAAGAATACAGGTATTTTATTATAGGAATTAAGTAGAATAGCTGTAAATTCAACCAGTATGCTACCAGCAGCTATCTTCAATGCCCTTTTCAAAGGGCACATTTTTACATGTACACTGGAGATAACATTTAAACACCCAGAGAACCTTTCATAACTTAGCATGATCCTGTTTGATTGCAATTTAAGGAACGTTTCATGATTCCCGAATGATAAGCATAATTACCATTCTCAGTCTGTAAGCGGGCTCTTTGAGCTGAGAGGTCATTAATAACACGCAGGTGTTCATCATCTTTGGTTTTGGTTTCACTGAGTTGGTCCTCCAAAATACGGTTCACTTTCTCAAGGTTGGCCTGAAAGAAGAAATATTTCCAACTTTTAACCTCATATACAGTAGTTATTACCTAAAAAACTTTTCTTCAGAATTTCACTTACCTTTGCTTTAGAGACATTCTCCAAATTGCTGGCAAGGTCATCGATTTCCATCTTGAGTTCGCTCTTCTCCTTCTCCAGTTTCTGCTTGACTCTTTGGAGATTGTCAATCTGTTCTCCAAGTTCAGCAACGCTGTCAGCATGCTTCTTGCGGAGAGCAGAAGCAGTGGCTTCATGCTGTAGGGTGGCTTCTTCCAAATCACGTCTCACTTTCTGAAACTCAGCTTCACGCTTCTTGTTTAGCTCAATCTGAGCAGAGGTGGCACCACCAGCTTCTTCAAGCCTCTCGCTGATCTCCTCAAGTTCTCTGGAGAGATCAGCTCTCTGTTTCTCAACCTTAGCACGAGCAGCACGCTCAGCTTCTATCTCCTCTTCAACTTCTTCAATGCGAGCCTAGAAAGGAACATTCATCTGTTACAAGGTACAACTTTATGGACTGCCGGAATTAGTTTTTCTTTAACCTCTGAGGTAGTACCTGGAGTTCCTTGATTTTTTTCTGCAACTGAGACCCCAGGGACTGCTCATCCTCAATCTTTGCTTGCAGCTGGCTAATTTCAAAGTCTTTCCTGTGTTTGTAAAAAAGGTAGATATTAGCAAAATATTTTATCAAAATACAATTTTAACTGTGCTTTAAATGGTCAACACTAACTTCTTGAGTTTTTCTTCAGCTTGCTGTTTCTCATTTTCAAGATCCATGACTGATTCCTGAGACAGCTTCAAGTCCCCTTCAAGCTTCCTCTTGGCTCTTTCAAGGTCAAGGCGAAGTTTCTTCTCTTGCTCCAGAGAGCCTTCCAGCTGATTGTGTGAATGATTATCATCAGTTAAAATAATATATTTGCAGGTCAGTTATTCTAGACAAATGAAACAAAAAATGAGAGTACTCACATCATCCACTTGTTGTTCAAGCTTAGTTTTAGCTTTAGTGAGGCTGCTGACTTTGTCTTCTTCTGCTTGTAGATCATCAAGAGTTTGCTGGTGAGCCTCTTGGAGAGCTTTCTTTTCCTTGGTGAGCTTGGAGACGTTCTCATCCAGTCCAGCCAATTCTTCTGTAAGGTTTTTAACCTGTGAAGAGGAGATAAAGGATAAATGTCTTGTATTTTGCAACTTACAAAGATGTCACTAAAGAAATATTGCAGTATGGCCAACCTTATTTTCTGTGGCGTGCTTCTCCTTCTCAACTTTGGCCAGCGTCAGCTCCAAGTCATCAATGTCTTTTTTGAGTTCAGAACACTCATCTTCTAGTTTTCTTTTCTTGGCTGTCAACTCAGCATTGCTCTCCTCTTCATCCTCAAGCCTTTCATTCAGTTCTTTAAGTTTGGACTCCAGCTGAATCTTGTTCTTAATGAGGCCTTCACACCTCTCCTCTGCATCTGCCAAGCCCTCGCTTTCCTACGTGATAGTGCAAGTCAAGAATTCAACAGAAGCTTAATAATGGTAAAGAATAATTAAAATAATTGTTAACTTTTAACCTTCTTACCGACTGCACTTGAAGCAGGAGGTCATTTTTGTCCTGCAGTATGGCAACCATTTTCTCCTCAAGTTCTTTCCTCCTTGCCTCTGACTTAGCCAGGGCTTCTTTGGTCTTCTCAAATTCTTCCTTCATGTTTGCCATCTCCTTCTCAGTCTCAGCACTCTGTAGGAGAGGCTTAATCTTGAAGTACAGCTTCATCCATGGCCAGTGCTTGACATTCATGAATGATCTGATGTTGTACTGGAGGATAAAGACTGCCTCCCTGTAGAAAAATCATACTCCTTTTTCAATATTTCATTGAGTCTACTTTGATTTCTATTTTATATTGAAATATTGAAATACATTTGTAACTATGGGCAATAAAATACTACACATTCCGCTAAAGTTTTAAAAGTTATTCATGGGACACTTGTAATTCTTTGTGTAACTGCACATGACTATCTTTGTCTATATTTGCCCAGTTATATCCAACATATTCAATCAGATGGACGTTTTAATTAAAGCTACCCAGGTTGGTTTACTGGAAGACTTGGCTTTGTATGTCTGTATCGGCCATAAGTACCTCCTTTCCATCATTTTCTTGAATTCCACTCTCATCAAGAAGCCTCTGCATAGAGCCTGAGTACGAGTGATCAGCTGGGCAAGCTTGTCATCTCTCATTTCTTCCAGGGTACCCAGAAGACCAGCTTTGAAGAACACCTGTAAAAAAATGACATGATGTAAGACTGTCATTAACAACTAGCAGTCTTCAGCTTACAAAAGGTAATGTCTTACCTTAGTGTGCCCAAATTTGTACTGAGTATGATCCACATCAATTGACCCAAGAAGTTTCTCAGCAGCCTTCTTGCTGTCAATAAACTGCCCATCTGGGATTGCGCTGGCATTGAGGACCTTGTATCTGAAAGTACCCATGCAAGTTTAAAACAATAGTTTAGTATAGTCATTTTTAGTGACAACCAGAGAAAGTGTATTTGAAAATGGATACTGCCGAGTTCATTTTAGATGAAAAAAAAAAAAAAAGTATAAAAAGTTCTAATTATGAACATATACAAAACTTGGGCTTAGGACATAGTATTAGGCTATCTAATGTTCTCTACAAATATTACTGGTTATAATATTAGAATCATATAAAACAAATAGGAATATATACCGCTGCTTGAAGTCGGCGTAGAGGATTCTGCTGGGGAAGCCCTTTCTGCAGATTCTGATACCCTCCAGCACACCGTTACATCTCAGCTGGTGGATAATCAGATGATTCTCCATGATACCTGGTAAGGAATGGTACATTATTGGAATAAATATTCACACATTTAATCTAAGCTTGCAGTGTAGTTTTTGAATTATCTTACCAGGAGTCTTTGTCTCATTGGGGATCAGGCAACGCACAAAGTGGGGATGAGTGCTTCTCAAGTTGGTCATTAGCTTGTTCAGATTTTCCTGTAGGGGAGAAGCATTTAATCAGTGTAGTGTTAGAATGACTCCAGTCTTAGTCTACTGCTGTACAAAACATCTTCACAAACAATGTAATGTAGTTATATTTATATCATTGACTTACTCTGAACAGAGCAGACACAGTCTGGAAAGAGGCGCCCTTCTTCTTCTTTCCACCCTTTCCACCACCAGAGTCTCCACCTGACAGGAAGATATTACTATTCAATAAATTGGATGAAATTGATGGAAATCACACAAAAATTCAGTGATAAACTTATTATAAACCTCACCGTCTCCAGAATAACTGGAGTAGAGGAAGGACAAAAGCTTCACAGAAGACTTCTGGTACAGACCGACAACAGTCTCATTCAGTGGGTCCTTGTTTTTGTCCAGCCAGCCAGAGATGTTGTAATCCACGGTACCAGCATAATGCACCAAAGAGAAATGGGCTTCAGCCTTGCCTTTGCCGGGTTTGGGCTTCTCAAAGTTTTTACACTTGCCCAGATGTTGGTCATAGAGTTTGTTCTTGAAGGATGTGTCAGTAGCCTTAGGGAACATACACTCCTCTTCCAGGATGGAGAAGATACCCATTGGCTGTGTAGAAAAAATTTACAGGTTGCACAAATCAGATCTTAATAATTATGGTCAAAAAATAGCTAAGAACTGCACCGACCTTCTCAATAAGCTCAATGCAGGCAGCCAGATCCATACCAAAGTCAATAAACTCCCAATCGATTCCTTCTTTCTTATACTCCTCTTGCTCAAGGACAAACATGTGGTGGTTGAAGAATTGTTGCAGCTTCTCATTGGTGAAGTTAATGCAAAGCTGCTCCAAGCTGTTGTACTATAGAAGGTATCATCAATTAGTATTTAGTAACTGTTACATAAATAAGACACATTTTGCTAAAATATTATTCTCTTACATCAAAGATTTCAAATCCAGCGATATCCAGCACACCAATGAAGAACTGTCTTGGTTGTTTGGTGTCCAGCTGTTGGTTGATACGGACAACCATCCACAAGAAGAGCTTCTCATACACAGACTTGGTCAAGGCACCAACAGAATTGTAAACCTAGAGATAATGGGATGCTGTTAGATTACATCCTATTAAAATTTACTAACAGACCGTAGGACTTTGCATTTAGGAATTCTACCTGCTGGACAGTCTGTCCCTTGGTGACATATTCATTGCCGACTTTGACCCTGGGGTAGCACAGAGCCTTCAGCAAGTCAGCAGAATTCAGACCCATCAAGTAGGCTATTTTATCAGCAACTGCAAAAATAACGTGTAACCTTTTTTATGACTGAAGAACTTGCTTCGAGCATTTAAACAATGTATTGTTTTGTTCTATGCTTAGTGAGTTGTAAGACTGAATGAACAAGGCTTATTACTGACCTTCAGTGCCATCAGGCTCAGCCTGCTCCTCTCTCTGTTTCTGCTTGAACTTCATGTTGCCATGGTGCATGACAGCACCAGTCAGTTTGTAGATGCCAATCTTTTCATCTGGTGAGAAGCCCAGGATGTCAATGGCAGTCTGCAAAGATATACATATGTATTAGACTTCAGCATATCCCTCTCAAATAATCACTAAAGAGCATAAAGGCATGTGACATACATCTGTAGCTATCAACTCCTCCACATCATCGATGCTCTTGACTGTAATCTCACCCTGGCTAATGTAGTGGTAGTCATATGGGTTTGTGGTGACCAGAAGCATTTCTGAAGAGAAAGATTATGGGTTAATAGAAATCTGAAACAAGTCCTCCTTGTGGTGCTCATACATGGTACAATAAACATGTTTTATTTTCCCATTTAGTTGACCAAAATGATTTTGATTTAAAAAAAATGATTATCCGGGTTTTTTTTTTATTAAAAAAGCGATCAGACACATTGGAAAAATCTTTATATTTGATCTAATGAAATAATAATCAAATAAAATTATCTAATAAAAAAAATGAAAAAATGGTACCATATACTGGCACCATTACACTATGTATTTTAAAGCCAATATCCACCGTGTTATAATCTGATTTGAACTTACCAACAACGTCTGGCTTATGGTTGGTCAGGATCTGGTAGAAAATGTGGTAGCTCCTTTCAGCTGAAAGTTGGAATGTGACTCTAGATTTCTCCAGCAGGTCTGTAGAGGACAAGTGTTATCTGTTACACGAGAAACTAATTAAGTTTCAAAAAAGGTGTTTTGGGTGGAGTAACGAGATCAATCTTACAAGTCTCAATATCTGCTGAAGACAGTTTTCCTGTGGTACCAAAGTGGATTCTGATGAATTTACCCTGGAGGTTGTGGAGAAACATGGTCATTGTCAATTATCATTTTTAAACCTCGAACACGAGCTTCGCAGTGAAGTTACTTACAAAACGGGAGGAGTTGTCATTCCTCACGGTTTTGGCATTACCAAAGGCTTCCAGCAGAGGGTTAGCCTGGATGATTTGATCTTCCAGTGTGCCCTGCAAATGTTCAAAGTCAATATTTTATAGGAACAACAGTTCAAGGCAGTGTGCATTAACCTTATACTAGTTTCAGCTACACAGTTATTTCTGATCCTAAGACACTCTATAGTCCAATGTGTCCCACCATTATTAAAGGTTCTCAAGGCTCACCTTCAAGCTGTTGGATGGCTCCTTCTTTTTTCCTGAATCACCGATGGCTGCAATTGTTGCAAAGTACTGGATGACACGCTTGGTGTTCACAGTCTTTCCTGCACCAGATTCTCCACTGGTTACCAACAGAGAAATATCAGCAAAGAGGACAACACAAAAACAAACAAACTTGGTACCGAACACAATGTCAAGTTTTACTTACGTAATCAGGACAGACTGGTTCTCACGATCTGAAGGAAAAAGAGTATTTGTAAGAGGAGCTACAGAAAAGAATCAGTGGTTGTACTGTTTTTGTACTTATGAAAACTACATTACCAGTTAACATGGCCTGATAGGCGTTATCAGAGATGGAGAAGATGTGGGGTGGGGCTTCCATACGCTTCTTCCCTCTGTAGCCAGCAACAACTTCGGGGTTGTACACTGGCAGCCACTTGTAGGGGTTCACAGTGACACAGAACAGGCCAGAGTAGGTCTGAAAATGTATGGTGACAAATTCAATGGTTAGCCAACTGCATGGAAATAAAAAATCAAGCTAAAAAACAATCACTGAGAAATCTGTAGTTTGTCAGTGTAGCTTAGTGTAGCTTAGTGAAGTTTATGTTGAAACATGTTTTAACTGGAGATTGTTTGCGTTTGATTTCTTATGGCAATGTAGATGGCAATATTTCATAATGGGGGTAACAGTGGGCGTCGTGCTTGAATTTCCCATATGGCCATAAATCACCTTCCTGCTCAGTTCTTTAAATCTAGGTGTGGCTTATAAGATTCAGTTGGCATTGAAATCCTAGAATTCTTACATCACTATTAGAGGGGAACACGAGATAAACCAAGCTTACATAGATCATCCAGGCTGCGTAACGTTCTTTGAGGTTATACAGCACAGAGGCCTCATTCAGGTGGGTCATCATCGCCATGTCCTCAATTTTATCAAACTTGGGAGGATTCTGGGGGTACACCTGGCTGGTTTTGACAGTCACATCCTGTAAACAATATAAGACATGCTTGAAGTAATGAAATGCAGTGAAATGCACAATTCATCTAATCCTTCTATCACGTGCTGGCTGATTTTTGCAGGAAATGTTGGTATTGTTAATTTATGAATGAAAGATGACAGCTTACCCTTCCATCATCGGTCTTGACGGTGACTTTGTCCCCATCGCGAGCGGTGATTATGCCTTTCACGTACAGCTCTTTGGCATCATCCACAAAGCAGGTGTTCTTGGCATCGAATGGCTTGTTCTGAGCCTCCAGTCGCTCCTTCTCTGACTTTCTCAAAAATTGAGCGGCGTCTCCAAACACCGCCATTTCTCCGTCCCCCATGGCTGAGGCTGTCTGTAAGAAAGTAAAGCTTTGTTGTTGTTTTTTTTCTGAATAATCGTTTTCATCTAGATCACTCTAGGTACATTGCTTGACTTCTGTGGTCTTGCCCATATATATATATATATAAGTAAAATGTACCTTTTTTATATACTTGTTGCATCAATAAATTAGATTATTTTTTTGTTCTTAAAAAAACAAAACTGTTGCTATGGAAATAGCTTTTTTTTCATATACTTTTATTGAAGAAAAGATAATGCCTTCATGTACAAAAAATCTACAATTCCCACCATAGCACACATTACTCCTCCCCCCTTTCTTCCATATTTTAACGTAAAAAAGAAAACACAAAAACAAACACTAAGACACTCCCCTCCTTCCTCTCCCTCCAGACCCATAAATCCAGATCCTCATAAAAAAGAAAAACAAACCAGACCACAAAAGAACTACCTGTCCTACAAATTACAATGTATTCCTAATCCCAATAACACATCACAATTCCCACCTCAAGAGACTCCTTCTCTACATCTCCACCATGTTCTCATATTCTACTGAATCCTGAAACTCCGACCATTACTCCCACTTATCATTAAAGGCCCCAACAGTGGTGTAGCTAAGAAGCCATGGGCCCCAGTGCAAGTTTAGCTTTGCCCCCCCCCCCCCATCCCCAAGCATGCTATAGATAACAATTGATACAACACACTAAAACCAATCAAGGACAACCACAGTGTCAGAGGTGCAAGCAGGGGATGGGGAACAGTGTGTTAATGATCACTACTATTCAAAACAACTATAGAGGTGAATATTATCAGCACAGGACCAATAAAGAGATAATACTGTGTTTGAGGGGTGGGCCCCTCAGGGCCCAATAGCCCAAGGGCCCCGATGCGGTTGCTACTTCTGCACCCCCTATTGCTATGCCACTGGTGCCAACTTTTCCTGCTGAAGAGCAATCTGATTCTCAACATCCTTCAATACATTAACTTTATCAATCCTCTCTCTAAGGGTACTAGGAGGATCCTGACATCTCCACTTAACTGGAATCTGGAAACTTTTAGCAGCTATCAACAATTGGGGAAATTGATCTCTTATAACTACTAATATACTTCAACATATCATGCAGCAACAATTGGGATGGTTCCCAATTGATTAACTCCCCCTTAACCTGCCAGTACAATCTAATACATATTCCCAAAGCCTTGAAATTACAGGACACTCCCACACCAAATGTATTAAAGTGCCTTTCGCCCCACAACCTCTCCAACATCTATCACTTACCTCTCAGACTTCATATCTCAAACAAATGTGCCATTTCTGAGATTTAGAGTCATGTCCTGATATAACTTTATGGACATATGGGTAGCATATTAACATGGATGGATAGCACTCTTGCTGTATCTTGGTTCACATGTTGGTTATTAACGGCATACTATGGCAATCCAATCAATTCCTTCCCGATTACAAATCCAGCCTCAATGCACACTCAAGTGAGGGGTTTGGATGTGGCACAGCTCCCCAGGTAGCTGGGTGCATAACCAGGGTGTCAAGCATCACCCATCCAATAAGGCAAGTTCTAAATTGGTTTGCTTAGTAGGTTGTAAGTTTAGTAGACGTTTACTGCTTCATTTCATAAGTAAACACGAGAATATTGACAACTGTTTTGTGGCCATGGCTGGATCCCTTCATTACAGCAAATGCCTTCGAATGCAGGTCTGTTCTGCACTTTTTTCTGATGAAGGGGACCCACCGTGGCCACGAAATGACACATTAGGCTATCTATCATGTTGTTTTTATTGTTCACTGTCACATTTAGGAAAAATGTGGTATGAAAAAAAGAAAATAGTATTTCTGCTGGTTTTCATCTTTACTGTTCCTCTGTGATGCCAACATCACTGTGTAAACTCTTCAAAAAAGGGGAGGGAATCCAATTGCCCTCTGTTTGTAGTGTTCTTTTATCTTATCCGATATAGGAAGCTTTCTATTATTTGCATGCTGATATAAGCTTCTTTCTGCAGCTTAAAATAAAAAAAATGTCCATAATTCCACTGGCACTGCACAGTTCTGTAGTTAGGCAAAAGCACCCGGACCAGGTAAAAAGAAGAAGAAAAAATGGGAGCCACACAGACATACAAAAAAGAGTTTACAAAATTTTGGGGGCACTAACAATTTTTTGCCAATTTTTTTATTTTTCGGTGTTACAACCCCCTTTAAGAGATCAGGGAACTTTCATAAGGTTAAAAGCAAATGCTGCACAGGACTAGGAGACTATTTCTGTTCCAATTTGTTTGGACTTTTGCAGTTTGGTTTCTATGCTCTGTACAGTTTACATTTGGCTTGGGGTAAAATTTAGATTAACTATGTTTTTTTTGTTTGTCTTCTAAATCTTACTATCTGTCGCTTTCATCAAGTGTGCTGGTCGGCTACATCACAATGGGCTCTATTTACAATGAGTATGAGGTAATTTAAGTAGTGATAAATATTGACCAAAATATCTCCCTTTTGAAATTCACCATTTTTTTCTCCCTAAATTACCTCATGCGGTAAAAGTGAGGTAAAAGTGTGGTAATTACCTCACAATTTATCTCCAATTTGAGATTCTCAATTGAATAGTTGGTGTTAAATAAGGATTTTTTTTTATCACCTACAAATGGTAGGTGATAATTTTCACTTCTCTGCTGTTGGCCTTCAGGATGGAGCCTTTTGAGCTTTGTTTGCTCGAGTTTATGTCAATTTTACACAGAAGACAGAGAAGACAGACCTCGTACAGTCTTTTAGATGATTTAATAGATGCCGAGGAGGAAATTTCTCTCTGCTCTAAAAGATAAGCAACGGCATAATAACTTTTAAACAAAAACATTTCTTTGTTACAGCTGAAACAAATCCAGCAAAAAAAAAAAAATCTCCAGTGTATGTACTTCCTGCTTTCATGGAAGCAGACATAGGGTTAACATCCTGTGTTTACAAATTAACTGCTCTGCTGAGGCAGCCAGCTGGCACAGCTGAGAGCTCAAATTACAGTTGTAATTATTCACAGATGAGGGGGAATTAGACAGGCTAAATTATATACATACAGGGTGCATTTCTATGTTTTTCTTCTGTTCTGTGCAAGAGTTTAGGGCCCGCTGTAAATGTGACAGGCTTTCCTGGGTCGTATCTGTGTAATGGGTGGTAAGTATATGGGCTGCCCTACAGTGGTCAAAAAAAGCTTTATTTCCGTACATATTACTGACTGGTTTATCACCTGTTTTACCGCACTTTTATCAAACATTTATCACACTTGGTACATTTTTAGTGAATACTCAAAAAAATCGGTAATTATCACTGGAGGTCATTTTTCACCCAAAAAAGAGTTACCACACATGTTATTGTGAATAGAGCCCAATGTCCCCCGTATAAAGATGGTTTTCTGATTTGGAGACTCACCTTCTAGTGCTGGTCCTGATGAAGAAATCTTTGGCACACCTGTGATAAAATGCAGAGAGGTAGAGTTAGAGGTGAGTATAGCGGAGTGACACCTTATCTCTGCCAGGCCAGTGTGGGGCAGAGCAGCCGGGAGCAGCAGAGGAGGACAACACTCACCAGGAAGCTACAAGGGAGGGATGGGCTGCACCTCTTATATAGAGACCACTCTGCTTTCTCAGCAATACTGCTCTCCCGCTAAGGAATGACATGATTACCCTGTCCTTAGAAACCCAACACTTCCAATTCTATAGCAAGTAAAAATAACTGCACAATTCTGTGGCATTATCCTGCCCACCAGTGTCATGTATTCCAGCGGGACAATTTTACTGTCTCTGCATTCTCTCTCATTCTTTGCATGACAGTAAAAGGACAAGTGGCTGCTGGGTCTATACGGGAAGCAATGGGTTTCCTCTTGTAAAACTGTATGTCATTCTCTGATCTATCTATCTATCTATCTATCTATCTATCTATCTATCTATCTAACCTTCTTATTCTCCAATTCTCTTACTTTCTCTATTCTCTCCCTTCCTACACCCTCTCATCTGTCCATCCATCCATACATCCATTCATGGATCAAACTATCTATCTGATATCTATCTATCTATCTATCTATCTATCTATCTATCTATCTATCCATCTATCCATCTGATATATATCTACCTATTTATTTCTATCTTCTATCATCTATCTATCTATGTATCTAGTGTATCTATACACTATCTATATGTTTAGCTATCTATCCATCTGATGTATATCTACCAATCTATCTACTTATCTTTCTATCTCTATCTTCTATCTATCTATCTATCTATCTATCTAGTGTATATATATACATATGCTATCTATCCATCTGATGTCTATTTATCCATCCATCCATCCAGAGTTGTATAACCCCATATCTATCTATCTATCTATCTATCTATCTATCTACCTATATATCTATCTATCTATCTGCCTATCCATCCATCCTGAGTTTTCTAATTCTCTATCTATCTATCTATCTATCTATCTATCTATCTATCTATCCATCCATCTGATGCCTATATATCTCTTATCTTTATCATCTATCCTTCTTCTATGTACCTATCTTCTATCTATACACTATCTATCTATCTATCTATCTGTCTATCTATCTATCTATCTATCTATCTATCCATCCATCCATCCATCCATCCATCCATCCAGCTATCTATCTATCTATCTATCTATCTATCTATCTATCTATCTATCTATCTATCTATCTATTTATTTGTAATCATTATCATCTATCCATCTTCTATGTATGTATATTCTACCTATCTATCTATCTATCTATCTATCTATCTATCTATCTATCTATCTATCTATCTATCTATCTATCTATCTATCTATCTATCTATCTATCTATCTATCTATCTATCTATCCATCCATCCATCCATCCATCCATCCATCCAGCTATCTATCTATCTATCTATCTATCTATCTATCTATCTATCTATCTATTTATTTGTAATCATTATCATCTATCCATCTTCTATGTATGTATATTCTACCTATCTATCTATCTATCTATCTATCTATCTATCTATCTATCTATCTATCTATCTATTTGTAATCATTATCATCTATCCATCTTCTATGTATGTATATTCTACCTATATACTATCTATCTATCTATCTATCTATCTATCTATCTATCTATCTATCTATCTATCTATCTATCCATCCATCTGATGCCTATATATCTCTTATCTTTATCATCTATCCTTCTTCTATCTATGTACCTATCTTCTATCTATACACTATCTATCTATCTATCTATCTATCTATCTATCTATCTATCTATCTATCTATCTATCTATCTATCTATCCATCCATCCATCCATCCATCCATCCATCCATCCATCCATCCATCCAGCTATCTATCTATCTATCTATCTATCTATCTATCTATCTATCTATCTATCTATCTATTTGTAATCATTATCATCTATCCATCTTCTATGTATGTATATTCTACCTATATACTATCTATCTATCTATCTATCTGTCTGTAATCTGTATCATCTATCCATCTTCTATGTATGTATGTATGTATCTATCTATCTATCTATCTGTCTATCTATCTATCCATCTATCTATCTATCTATCTATCTATCTATCTATCTATCTATCTATCTATCTATACATCTGATGTCTATCTTCTATCTATCTACCTATCCTGAGTATTCTAAAATCAGATGTTTTACACCTTATCATTAATGCCCTCAGCAAGCACAACAAATACTCAAAATGCATACTTTTCAACTCACATTGTAGTACTATTTCAGTTGCTTGGTACTGAAAAGTAATTTTGTAGATAAGATGAAAAATTATCTCAGGAGTAATGTTAATTGAATAAGGACCACTCTATCTATCTATCTATCTATCTATCTATCTATCTATCTATCTATCTACCTACTTCCATCTCTTTTTCAATGCATCTCTCTGTTTTTTCTATTTATCGCCTCTGTTTCTGCCTTTTAGACTCTACTTAAAAGGAACCTGGAGTGTGAGACCTATGGAAGCTGCCATGTTTATTTCCTTTTAAACAATACCAGTTGCCTGGCAGCCCTGCTGATCTTTCTGGTCAATAGGGTCTAAATCACACACCTGAAACAAGCATGTAGCCAATCTCGCCAGATTTGTCATAGACATCTGATCTGCATGCTTGTTCAGGGTCTATGTCTAAACGTATTCGAGGCAGAGGATCAGCATGACAGCCAGTCAATGTGCATTGATTAAAAGGAAATAAACATGCCAACCTCCATACCCCTCTCTATCTTTTGGTTCCCTTTTAGGTAGCCACACATTTATAAATTTTCCTGACAGATTTAATCATGCTGCAACATGTCAGATCAATTACTTTTTCTATCTTTTTTTTTTTTTTTTACTGAAAATCAATCACACCAGACTGGGGAGGTGGCAGGAGTAGCGAAAGATTGACAGCCCATAGTGTTGCATAGCCATTTCATTCTAAAATCTATTGAAAATCTATATGCAATGAAAAGAATCGATCCCTCTGTGATCGGATTGCAACCAGAGAGGGATCTATCTTTTTTTGTTACATCAGGTGGCAGTCAGATAGTGTGTGGCTACCCACTACCTGTTATCCATCTAATTTTCTCTCTGGCCACACAGATTTCCAAACTCACTTTTACAGTGAGATCTTTGGAGTGAGATCAGTACCGTTTCATGGTAAATAATACAAGCTTTTCTCCAAAGTTTTCAGCTTTTTTGGCATCCCACCTGGTTTTATATTCCGTTGCTACAGACTTTGAAAAGATTGCTTGTAGCGGGCGCTATGATCAGTGATTGGAAGGGATGGGATATCCCACCTAATCAGTGATCACTATTATTATTTAGTATTTATAGAGTGCCAACATATTACGCAGCGCTGTACAGTATATTGTCTTGTCACTAACTGTCCCTCGGAGGATCTCACACTCTAATCCCCACCATAGTCATGTATCTATGTATATATCATGTAGTATATGTATTGTAGTCTAGGGCCAATCTGGGGAGAAGCCAATTAAAGAGACTCTGAAGTCTCCAAAAATACAGCTTTTTATTGCAAAAAGCTGTTCAACATTATTGCCCTAACTAAAACGCAGCATCCCCGCGGCTGAAATCTAACTAAATCCCCCCAAACTTCCCGGGGCACACTGCAGGGAGCGCATCTGTGAGAGGCAGAGCTTTCAGCTGCAGCTCTGCCTCTCCACGCGTCTATCAGCACGTATCTCCGCCTGAGTTTTCCTTCACTGAGAGGGGCGGGCGGAGGCGGAGATACGCGCTGATAGACGCGTGGAGAGGCAGAGCTGCAGCTGAAAGCTCTGCCTCTCATGGAAGCACTCCCTGCAGTGTGCCCTGGGGAGTTTGGGGGGATTTAATTAGATTTCAGCCGCGGGGATGCTGCGTTTTAGTTAGGGCAATAATGTTGAACAGCTTTTTGCAATAAAAAGCTGTATTTTATGAGACTTCAGTGTTTCTTTAACTTATCTGTATGTCTTGGGATGTAGGAGGAAACTGGAGTGCCCGGAGGAAACCCACACAGACACGGGTAGAACATACAAACTCTGTCCAGATAGTTTCCCAGCTGGGGTTCGAACCAGGAACCAGTGCTGCAAGGCAAGGGTGCTATCTACTACGCCAGTGATAGGCAAACTTGGCTCTCCAGCTGTTAAGGACCTGCAAGTCCCACAATGCATTTGCCTTTGACTGTGGCTGTCAGACTCCTGCAATGCATTGTGGGATTTTTAGTTCCTTAACAGCTGGAGAGCCAAGTTTGCCTATCACTGCACTATGCCACCGTGCTGCCCATACCCCACCTTGCTGCCCATATCTGCTCTTGCCAGTTCTGATAGTTTTTCATTCTTTTCTCGCACGTTGGTTGGTGCACTTTTCAGCTGTTTTGACAGAATGAACAAACATGATTGTTCTGAAAACCTCTTTTATATATTTATTTATTGTTTTAATGCCAATAAAAGATCACTCTGATAAAGTAGTGGCATCACTAGGTCAGTTGGTTCGCTGCCATGCCCCAAACCAGTGCTGGTATGCCCCTGACCTCTGCTTCTGCCCTTGCTCATCACAGTCTTCAACCAGCTGCTATTTGGAGGCTGCCTGCCCATCTGTGTGGCGAGCAGAGAGAACGGAGCAGTGATGGACACATAACTCACTTCAGCAATCCATCAGAGGGTCTCATAAATACACAAGTTTTTTCAGCTGCTGAGAGTGGAGGTGTCCTGGCTGCCGGCAGACTGCTTGTATAAGGAGCTGGTCACACTTCATGCACGTTGTACAGGACTGCAATGTTTTTACGTGGCATTGCATCTGACCTGTGTTTTTCTTACTTTACATGCGTTGTTGATTTTTTTCAGCATTTTTAAATGGTATATTCCAAATTCTCAGCGCTGGCAATCTCCAACTAGAAACTCCAAGTCTATGGCAGCAAACAAAAAGAAAACTCAAAGGCTTACCAGCTGATGACAACCCCACATTATTAGGTTGTTGTGTATTGGGCGTATGTGTTGGCATCTGCAGCAAATCTCCAGTTCCCCTCTTGTAGATTGCGATAAGAATCACTTTCTCTGTAGGCTTACAGGGTTAACCCCTGAGGATGCCAAAGTGTGAAACAGGTAGGGTAGGAGTTTGCATGGTACCCTGAGATACACCATCTGGGATATTTTTTTGAAAAGCACTTTCTTAAACCGAGGTACCCTGTGATTTGCGTCCTCGTCTGTAAGTTGATTTTAACTGATTTTTATGAATCTTCCTTGTACAGCTACTATTTGAATAAACATCTACACTTAGATTGTTTTATTCCCTTATTTGCCACACTTTTATCACCCTTGCTGCTGAGGATATGCTGTATTCAAGCCTACAGAAGAGTGGGATTCTTATCGCATTCTACAAGATTTGGATTGGAGATTTGCCGCAGATGCCAACACATACGCCCAATACACAACCTTATAAGGTGGGGTTGTCATCAGCTGGTAAGCCTTTGAATTTTCTTTTTGTCTGCTGCCATAGACTTGGAGATTCCGGTTGGAGATTGCCAGCGCTGAGAATTTGGAATACACTTTGCTACGGACATTTGGGATTTTTCAGCTGTGTCTTTTTTATATACTTTTAGATTACTATCATTATTGATTTATAAAGCGCCAACATATTCCGTGTTGCTGTACAAACTAAGAAACAAACATGGGGTACATAATAATACAGACAATGATGTACACCAATATAAAAGTTACATAATTAGAGACAAAATACAAAAAATATACAAGACACAGAATACAAAATATAGAATTGGTAATTACAGTGATAAAAGTAACATGATCAATAAAATGTATAATGATTTTCAAGACACAAAAGGGGGAGAGAGCCCTGCCCTTATAATAGTTTAGACTGTGGCGCTGATTTATAACATCTGTTTTTAAATCATGCTGGTTTTCTACTTGTACAATGTGCAATTTGTATTTAATGTAAGTCAGTGGAACGCAGAAAAAATTGCATTTGTTTTGTGAAAACAGCATTCCATTTTGAAATTAATTTGATACATCTAGATTGAAATGATTTTGTTACATATAGATTGTAAGCATGCAAGGACAGGGACCTCCTCCTGTTGTTTCTTATTTTGCTGTAATTTACCATATGAACGTGTACCAATTTCAGTGATATCTCAATGCACACATTAAGGCTACTTACACACCAGGACGTTACAGGCGCACGTTAGTGCAGCCTGTAACGCAGCCCACCGCAGAGCACTACAAAGTCAATGAGGCTGTTCACACTGCCCACGTTGCGTTACACAGTAACGCTGCACGTTCGGGCAAAGTGCAGCGTACTGTGCGTTCTGAGCGGCTTAAGCCGCGTTAGACTGTTTGCACATGCTCAGTGTGGGGCAAGAGGAGGCGGGGAGATGCCGCTACAGTAGCCGTGCACATGGCTATTTAATATGCACTGCACTGGTGGCTGCTGATTGGTCGGCGGGACCACGTGATGCGGAGTGTCTCACTCCGCATCACGAGGTCCCACCGGCCAATCAGCGCCACTCTGGTAGACCTTATGCGGATAGAGCCGCCTAACGCGGCTCACTCTAACGTCCCCTCCCGCACCACCATACGTTGCGTTAGGTGCACGTTATGCAACCTTAACGTAGCACCTAACGCAACGTCTTAGTGTGTAAGTAGCCTAACTATTTATGTACTTGTACTTGTATTGCTGGATGTTTTGACTGTTCAGTGTCTTGAATTTCTCATGTATATATGCTCCCCAATTTATTTATTTAAACATTTATATAGTGCTGACATATTACACAGCGCTGTACAGAGTATATTGTCTTGTCACTAACTGTCCATCAGAGGAGCTCACAATCTAGTCCCTACCATAGTCATATGTCTATGTATGTATCATGTAGTGTGTGTATCGTACTCTAGGGCCAATTTAGGGGGAAGCCAATTAACTTATCTGTATGTTTTTGGGATGTGGGAGGAAACAGGACTGCCCAGAGGAAACTCAAACAGAACCGGGGACCCAGCACTGCAAGGCGAGAGCACTAACCACTACGCCACCGTGCTGCCCAATATATGTTTTGTATTATGTGCAGTACTATGGAAGATGTTGACACTATATAAATAGATAATAATAATACATACTCATGTAAATAAAGTTCAAAGAACTGCAATCTGGAAGATCACATAAAAAAGTGAAATCGCAGAGGACAGAACCAAAGGACAAAACTGAAAAAAAGTGCAAGCCTCACAATCGGAGGTGCGGGAAAAATGCAGGAAATCGCACGTGGAATTTGCATGTATAGGTGGAAGCGTAAAGCTGAATACCCACCACAAGACCGCGGAAGATGGATCGGGGATACGCGGCGAAGAAAGAGGCAACAAACGAAAATTCCATCTTCTGTAATCGCACAGCGTGGGAGCTAACGACGGGCATGAATGCGACATTGAACGATCATGGTAATTAGCAAAGGGGTCAATGGGGATCAGTATGACCGTCCACGACGGGATTCATCATGACAGTCGTTCAGCGTGAACGAATATCGCGTGTAATCTGTGGCCATTGAACATTGTTTAACAAACTTTCATTAAACGCTGTCACGCTTTCGTCGTTAACGATCCAACGCGGAAATCTTCTATTGGGTATGAGCCTTTATGGACAGGCAGAAAGGGTAGAGAGCCTTTGATCTGATCTCTTAAGGAGCCGCAGAGAATATCCCTCTGACCAGCTGTGGCCTCCGGAGCCACATTAACCACTTGAAAACCAGTGAATTTCTGTCTGATCTGTGCTGCGTGGGCTCTCCAGCCCGCAGCACAGATCAGGATTTAGCCAGGGCGATCAGACTTACCCCCTTTTTTCCCCACTAGGGGGATGTCCTGCTGGGTGGGTTTGATCGCCGCCGGCTCTCTGCGCTTTGCGGGGGGCTCTTCAAAGCCCCCCTCCGCAGCGTTTTCAGCGCTCCGTCCCTCTCCCTCCCTCTCCCTTCCCCTCTGAGCTGCGCAGGACGGATATCCGTCCTGCGCATTGTAGGATAGGCTTCAGCCTATCAAATGACTGCGATCCCCGGCCAATCAGAGACCGGGGATCGCCGATCTGCCTTACGGTGCTGCTGCACAGCAGCGCCGTATGATGTAAACAGTGGGGATTTCTTCCCCGCGTGTGTACATTTTGCCGGCGAGCCGCGATCAGCGTCTCTCCGGCTGTTCACGGAGACAGCCTCCGTGAACGGACATGGAAAGGCCGCTCCCATGGAAACTTGCAGACGACCAGTTTACGCCAATCGGCGTTAGCTGGTCGTCAAGAGGTTAAACATAAGTCATCTCTCCTCCTGCCATTTATCTTCTTCTTCTTTCCTTCTCTTTTAACCCTTAAGAGGCATACACTAGCTGAGCCTCTTTAAACACAGAGGGACAGTCAGGAAGTCCTCTCAGAGCTTGCTGAGACTTGCAGTTCCCCAAAGTACAGCAGAGCCGAGATAAGGTCCTCCAGCACCCAGGGCTGAGACACCAAAGTGCGCCCCTTCATCCCTCCCACCCCAGCCGTCACACACTGATTGCCATTAGACTAAGAGGGGACCTAGGGCCCCAAACACTTTAATCTCTAGTTATATGGCTTGCAGTCATTGCCATGTATCCCCTTTTCTTATTTCTCTCTGCCTCAAACACAAAAGTGAGTTGTGCGCCCTGAGGCTGGAGCCTCTCAAGCCTCTGCCTTGCCCTGAAGAACAGTTTATATTAAAAATTAAATGAGCTGCAGTTCGTCAGGATGATCTGACAGGACATCCTGGGTCTTGTGATTCCACTGAAACTACCACTGAAATGATTAACCTGTGTTATTTACTGTAGAAAGCAAGGTAAGGCTCTCAGCAATGCTAAATTGATGCCTATCTCTAACCTCCCACTAAATCAATTTCCTGATACCTAACTGCTATGGAAAACAAAAGTGTGCCTTCTTAAAACAGAAGGTATTTGCGATAATTCAGGTTGGAGTGAGGACATGATGTCTAGGGTTGAGCTCAGGATGAAATCTGAATGAGTTTCATTCGGATTTCATCCTCCTATTTAGTGCAGCTGAGGGTGTGTGTGCGGGGGAATTAAACTTACCCAGCAGCCTTCTTCTTTAACTCGACCCACAGCCCCTCCCAATCTGCATTCCAAGCCGTGGCCACGTGGCTACAAACACTTCCTCCTTCTGGGTTGAAGGAGGAAGAGTGGTAGTCATGTGACGCGGCTTGGAACACACCATGGGACACGCTGTGGGACGAGTTGAAGACGAAGGCTGCTGGGTAAGTTTAACCCCCCTGCACACACACCCTCAGCTGCACTAAGTAGGAGGATGAAATCTCAATGAAACTCGTTCGAATTTCATCCGAATTTGATCCGGAGATCATCACTAATGATGTCTCCCACAAAGCATCACTGCTAAATATGCAAATCATCCCACCGAACCACATTAACCCATGCCATGCACTGATGGGGATCAACCAATCCGAAACAGTTTGTATGCGTGTTGGATTAGTTTGGCTCTGTAATATTGACAAGCTGACACATCATTGCATTCCAGCCAGGGCCGGATTTACCATAAGGCACTGTAGGCAGTTGCCTACAGGCGCCTGATGATGGAAAGGCAGCAAACGCCCCTCCCCAAGTGCCTCTCTCCCTCCTTCTCTATGCGGAGTCCTGATGAGAGTGTAAATGGAAGGGTTACTCAACCTGCTCTTGGCATTCCACTGAGTAGATCTTCCTTCAGTCAGGGGCACCTCTAGCTACTTATTAATGAGGTTCTTCTAGCTACCTAATACTGGGGTCACCTTTAGCCACCTATGACAGGCAAGGGAAGTAAGGGAGGAGTGACAGCTGGGACAGCCAGCACACTTGTGGTGCGGTTCGGTGGGGGTTTATAGGTTTGTGGAGGGTGAAGTCTTGTGTGCCAGGACATCTACGCCTATAGGCTCCTGTGAGGTAAATCCGGACCTGATTCCAGCAGTTCTGGAGGTGTGGCTAGCCTACAGGGACAACAAGGGATAATTTGCATATTTCAGCAGTGATGCACTGGTAGACATCATATGCTCACTCCAACCTGAATTATCTGAATTACCTTAATTAAGGCAAACTTTTGTTTTCCATAGCATTTTAGCAGGATGTTTTTTTTGGCCCATTGTAGCCCCTTACATACGCCAATGAGTTCTGGTTCACCATGAGCTTGCTGGGTAGTTTGTAACTCTGATACTTCACCATAACCTACTCCACAAAGCTGACCCACCTCTCTGATAGGGATGGTCGGAAACAGTGGCGTACCTAAGCCATTTGACACCCGGTGCTCATTATTTATAGACACCCCCCACCCCACCCAAAAAAACCCAATATTTGTTGACGGTTTGGGTGTGCCAAGCGTGTCGCTGAAAATTTTGGGATTTTTGGTGAAAAGGAGTCATCAAGATGTGGACAGAGCTATCCATTATGAAAGTCTGTACTCTATACAGTGGTGCAGAAGATGTCAGTGCGATATAAATACATAATAATAATATGGTAGGACATTAGACTATGACTATGGTACAATTGGATTGTGAGCTCCTATGATGACACTCAGAAAAGGGGGACATACGAAAGAGGGTGGTGCATAGGAGTGGGGGGGGGATAAAGAGGTAGAGGCACAAGACAGAGAGCCTGGTGGGAGAGGAGAAATGGCAGGAAGGCCTCTCACCAGGACTGCAGACATCACCAATGCTGTATGGCAGGGACATGCTGTTACAAGAAGCCACTAAAATCTGAAAATAGGAAAGGGTCATGGGGAAGACAACAGGATGGGAGGGGGAGCTGGAAAAAGAGATAAGATTACCTGCAATCAAGCTAATCTAAATTGCCTGCTCACTACAGAAGTTGGCTCTAAGCACCTGTATCACTATCTTCTGCAAAAGAAGACTCCCCTGCATTATTGATTAATTACTCTGATCAAGATAAATAATCAATAATCCAGGACACTCTTGTATTACTGCAGCCAGTGTACATGGCTACTAATGACAGGCAACTTCTGAAGCACTATCCTACCAGCTCTCCCTGCTAATGTCCCATCTGTAGCACAGCAAACATTCTCTCTACTCACCCTGCTGCTCTGTACATTCACTCACTGCAGGCTGTGTGTAGCTAGCAAGGAGACACATTGCCCATGGGACAGGAAGGGGGAGGGGTGCTACATCTAGTGCAGAAAATAGTACAGTCCCCTGCACTGCCTGCTGCTATTTTCCCAAAAGTCGCCCAAACCATGAAAAAAAGGTCCCAGGTGGAAGAACACAGTGACTGAGCACCACAGCGGCACCCTTAGCCATGGCTACACCCAGTGCTGTGAACACCTGCAGCCCTATGGTAGGTACGCCACTGGTCAGAAATGCCTTATTTCCGATTCTGCAGAAATTCTGATTTCTGCTTATGTCAAATTCCATTTTTACGATTTCAAATTTTTCGTTTCTACGATTTCTCTTTTTTCCAATTTTCATTTTCCCGATCTCCAATTTTCCATTTTTTATTTCGGATTTTCCAACCTTAGCACAAATCCGGCCCAGTGTGTCATGCCAGGGCAGGTCTGGGCAAGCTTTGCATGGCCCGGGTTGCCTGCTGTGGACCGCGGATCGCATTCCTAAAGTTCTTCCCCTTCTCCTCCTTCCCCGCAGAGGGAGGGAGCAGAAGACTCCAGCCCACCGGGCTGTAGTTTGCCCAGCACTGTGTTAGGCCATGGAAAGGGGGTGCGATATAGGCGGAGGTCACCTTGACATGGGTGGAACCTGTACCTTCTAAGAGTGATGGTCTCTACAAGCCCACAATGCCATTTAAACCAGCTTATTATATACTGGCTACCCTAGGACTAGAGGAGCGCAACATCGTTTACAACATTTATTATATACTGGCCTTCATTATTATTATTATTATTAAGTATTTATATAGCGCCGACATATTACGCAGCGCTGTACAGTGTATATATATATATCTTGTCACTAACTGTCCCTCAAAGGAGCTCACAATCTAATCCCTACCATTGCCATATGTGTATATTATGTAGTGTAAGTACTGTAGTGTAGGGCCAATTTTTAGGGGGAGCCAATTAACTTATCCGTATGTTTTTGGAATGTGGGAGGAAACCGGAGTGCCCGGAGGAAACCCACGCAGACACGGAGAGAACATACAAACTCTTTGCAGATAGTGCCCTGGCTGGGATTCGAACCAGGGACCCAGCGCTGCAAGGCGAGAGAGCTAACCACTACGCCACCGTGCTGCCCTTCATGGAGTCAGAAGGTGCATTGATACAATGAACCTGGTAATCTAGGGAAGTACCAGACACTGCCCCATGGTGACTTCCAGCATGCAGTGATAAGTGAACTGATAAGGTATCCAGTTAGCCATTTACATTTTCACTGAGCCAATTGCACACAAGGAAGGATTCACACCCAGCTATAGGAATGATCAATGAGTTACAAATACTTACAAAATTATGCAAATTTTTATGCAAATATATGCAGCTTGAGGCTGGGTGCACACATAGCAAAAACGCTAGCGTTGCGTAAAACACTGCGTTTTTGCTGCTAATGGAAGTCTATGGGCCGCTGGAAAAACGCATATCAAAAACATATATGAGTTTTCTATGCGTTTTCAAACCTGTGTTTTTAAAAATGCTGGTTTGGTTGCATATTATGCAGGAAAGCTGCCAAAACGCACATAATTAAAGTCAATGGGAACGCAATGGTATGAGTTTTTCATGCTTTTTCCATGCGTTTTTATATGCGTTTTGTTGTTTTTTGGTTCACCATAAGCTTGCTGGTTAGTCTGTACCTCTCGGTGTTACAAGCCCTACTCCATAGAGCCAAATTAATCCATGCCATGCACTGATGAGGATCAAACAATCAGAAACAGTCTGTATGCATGTTGGATTATTATGGCTCTGTACAAATGAACAAGCTGACACATCATTGCATTCCAGCGGTTCTGGAGGTGTGTTTAGCTTCTCAGGGTAACAATGGTTAATTTGCATATATTCAGCAGTGATGCACTGGGAGACATCTCGAGCTCACTCTAACCTGAATTATCGCAAATACTTTCTGTTTTAAGAAAGCAAACTTTTGTTTTTCTTAGCATTTTAGTAAGGGGGCTTTTAGGACCATTGTAGCCCCTCACACACTCCAATGAGTTCTGGTTCACCATGAGCTAACTGGTTAGTCTGTACCTCACAGACTTTCTGACAAGTGGAAACAGGCCCATTGATTTATATTGGTTATGCGAATCTGCATGCAGAAAACACATACAGATTCGCTCTAGTGGAAATGGGCTCTTACTGAATAGGTGCAGCTTACTGAACAGGAAGAACTGAGATTCGAACCCCTGTGTTATGCCGGGAATACACGGTGCGTTACCGCGGCTCGATCAAGCCATTAGATGGCTCGATTGATAATTTCCGACGTGTCCGATCACCCGCCGGATCGATTCTGTGCTCGATATGGCGGGCGGGACAATAGAAAAAGATAAGGAAAATGAGCAGAAGATAAGAGAATCACCCGCGGGGACGAGCGGGAATCGATCCGGCGGAATAATTGAGCCACGGAAACGTCCCGTGTATTCCCAGCATTAGAGGCAGAGCCGTTAATGATTACACTACCCAGCCACATGTAAAGCAGTCACTGTACGACTTGTATAGCAGTGTAAATTTGCCGTCCCATCAAAATAACTCAATACACAGCCATTCATGTCTAAAACTACTGGCAACAAAAGTGAGTACACCCCTAATTAAAGAATATCAAAATTCTGCCCAATTTTCCCTCCCCGTGGTCATGTTACTTGGTAATGCTACCAGGTCTCAGGTGTGAAGTGGAGCAGGTTTGTTAACTTTGTTAACTTTGGTGTTATCACTTTCACATTCTCTCATACTGGTCAATGGATATTAACCACTTCAGGATTCGGCGTACGCTTAACTACGCCCCTGAATCCTGAAGTGGATTGCATGGAAACGGCCGCTCGTATGAGCGGCCGTTCCATGTCAGTTCACGGAGGGTGTCTCCGTGAACACCCTGCGAGCCTCCGATTGTGGCTCGCAGGGTAAATGTAAACACACGGGGAAGATCTTCCCCGGTGTTTACATGTATACGGTGCTGCTGCGCAGCAGCGCCGTGGCGGAGATCGGCGATCCCCGGCCTCTGATTGGCCGGGGACCCCCCCGCAAGCGCAAGCAGCCGGCGGCGATCAGACCCCCCCAGCAGGACATCCCCCTAGTGGGGAAAAAAGGGGGGAAGTCTGATCGGCCTGGCTGCTAGCTGATCGGTGCTGCGGGCTGGAGAGCCCACGCAGCACCGATCAGCAAAACCCCCCGGTATCCGGAAGTGGTTAAACATGGCTCCTCATGGCAGAGAACTCTTTTAGGATCTGAGCCACTTCAGCTGCCTGGGTTTTTCCCCCTTAAGGTTCCTAACAATTTTGGCATATCAACTGTCACTTTTGATAAAGCAATAACTTATTACCTATTCCATCGAAGTGATACATTTTTTTTTTCAGGACAAACTAAGCTTTCTTTGGGTAATATTTTTTTTCAAGTATTACTTCATTTCACAGGCAATTAATTATTATTATTATTTATTGTATTTATAAAGCACCAACATATTACGCAGCGCTGCACAATAGATAAAAGGGTTAACATACAAGGTACGACATACAGGAAACTCACAAAAAAAACAAGATCATGCAAATGATTTGATAATACAGTGTCATAGGTCAAAATAGAGATTGTTCTAGTCCACAAAAGGGGTGATTGTCAGTAAGATTGCATAATCAAGCTGGAAACACTATGGGAGAGGGCCCTGCCAGAGGCTTACAATCTAAAGGGTGGGGTGGAGACAATAAGTGTATCTGTTGAGAGGGTGTCTAACAGAACATATTATGGTGCTTAATCAAGGAAAATTAGGTGTAAATGCAAAAATTACAGATTTGTTCATGTTTTCCCCTTCCCAACTTAAGTGCCACAGTTTTAAAACACCTCAAAATAATTATTTTGCTTATCCCTGGTTAAAACCATACCATATATTTTATCACTAGTTGGACATGTAGCTTACCATTATCACCAGCCTGTGCGTCTGAAGCAATTGCATGTGTCCATATATTAATCCCCCCAAATTTTTTGCTGAACTAAACTCCTTAATATCTACATTTATATGGGGTAAGGGCAGGGCCAGGGTCCAACTTCAGTCCCTAAAAGCGCCTAAACAGTCTGCAGGTTTAGCACTTCTAAATGTCTACCTCTACTACTTAGCAGGACAACTTCGTTACTTAAACACTTGGGTATATGGGCATCTTGAACGTCCCATTTCTGAACAATTTTTAACTAAATATGTTAAAGCAGTAGGATCATCCATACTATGCCAGGGAAAAAAAACACATATATAAGTAGATAAATACTTGATCTACTTACATAACACATGTATTATACTGTCCACGTTTTGATTTCAGTGAATGTTATATAGTAAATGACGAGAATTCTTTTAGTGGTGGGGGCCAAGTCTTTTGCCCACAGTTAAGGCTAACTCGTGATGTAATTTCTGCCCTTTACTTTTTTTCTTGTCTCCTCCAATCGCTGAGTCGCCTCAGCCTTGCTTGTAAACACAAGTGAGTAGGGGATTAGGTTTCAGATAAGCAGCTGGCAGGGAAATAAAGGAAAGAGGAGGAATACATTATAGATAAAAAGAACCCCCAGCATGCAATTCTTTGGCACGACTACTAAAGGGTCAGTGCTCCTTAAAGTGAACCTCCGGACTAAAAATTGACTCAGCAGCACTGAAAAGGCTTTGTGTTTCTTTAACAGTTTCACAGCATCAGAACTTTGTTTCTCTTATACAAGCCTCATTTTTAGCGGCACAGAAGAAAACTGCCCGGGCTTTTTTCCCCTGATGCTGTGCAAAGCATGATGGGATTTCTGATTTTGTTGTTCTCGTTCTGCTGTTTTGGTGCAATTTTTTTTTTTTTACATTTTGAATTTGACATTTGAAGCCTAGCATGTGCAGCTGGGAGGGGTAATCAGGACACAGGATAGTTGGAACTATGTCTCCTGCTCCTTGTCACCTCCTTTCAACCAAAAAGATGGTTGCCCCCATGACAAAGATGGCAGCCCCCATGAATCACAAACATTTGCCTGTTCTTTTAAAAAAGGGTGGGTAAAAGATTATATTACCTATCTATTTTAATTAACATAACTAATGTAACTTAATGACAGTATGTTTGTTTAGGCTGAAGTTCCCCTTTAAGTATGTGATAACTCCAAATCATAACAGCAGAAAAAGTTTTGAAAGTTTTGAATGCAGGATTAGCATCTTTATCACTTAATACACTCAGACCAGTTGCTGTTGAAATTTGATTTTTATGGTGACGATACCGCTTTAAGGGTGGCAATCTGATGGCATATTTAGAGGCTCCTAAAACTCAACTAATTGGTCATGGTACTTCAATCCATAGGTTGGCGGTCAAGGTTTGGTCTGAAGCCAAACGTATCCATGGTATAGTTAATCTGCTTGACGATACCCCTCTATGGTTTCATACTAAGTTCCCCCATTTAGATTCATTTCATGGTGCCTTGGAATGGCAGCAGGTTGGTGTCACTCTATTTAAGCATGTAGTAGATCAAGGTATTTTTAGATCATTTGATCAACTTAAAACTACTCACAATCTTACAAACACCTTTTTCAATAAATATTTGCAATTGCACCATTGTTGGCATTCCCTATTTGGCAACACCACCATCACATTTTCAGAATTCCCCATAATAGGTATCCTCCGCACACAAGGGATGGGTGGCCTTATTTCTATGTTATACACTTCCCTTATTGCAGCAATGACAGACAAGGATACTGACACGCTCAGATCTAAGTGGGACTGCTTCCTCACTGATGTGGATGATGAGGAATGGGAGGATATTCTTGAGTCACATGTTCATGCCTCTATATCCGCAAATGGCAAACTAATTCAGTTCTACCCTATTAGTCAAGCCTATCTTACTCCCATGAGATTATCTAAAATCAAAGCCCAACTATTCCCCGACAAGGCCCCAAGTGTATATCTCCATCAGCTAATCTTTGGCATATGATATCGGAATGACCCTCATATGTGTAAATTACACAGCAGGGTGCTGCTTTCTTACAGCACATGGGTTGAGTCCATCCATATATGGTGCAGAAGAATTAGGATGCTTCTGGGAACTGTCTGTTACCTGGCTATGTGCAATTTGGGCACGAAGATGTTCATTTGACATGTCAGCTCTGCTTTTTGGATAGGAGTGCACTCCTGGTGGAACTGTGGGGTTCCCTATTAGATCCATGGCCAGGATCTTTATTTGTGTTTAAAGGGAACCTGTACTGAGTAAAATTATTTAAAATAAACACATAAGGTAATTTCAAATGAACATTACATAGTTACCTTGCCATCAGTTCCTCTCAGAAGCTCACCATTTTCTGCTGACAGTGATCCCTTTCAGTTCTGACAACATTTTGTCAGAACTGAAATATATCGGTTGCTGTCAGTTATATATCAGTTGCTGTCAGTTACAGCTGAGAGGAGAACTGATGTGTCCATGTTTCCCTATGGCTCAAGTGGGCGATGTTACAGTTTAACTGTGTGCTGACCAGAAAGCTGTTATGGTGTAATGGCCATTTTCAAAATGGAGGACGGAGAATTCCATTGTTCACAGTGGTCAAACAGGACGCAGGAGAGGAAAAATAGATTGAAGAGTAGACTACATGGGAGGTAAGTGTGACTTGTGTATGTTTATTTTGACTTTGTATTTTCAATTCAGGTTTTCTTCAAGGGGGATTGTATGATTGTGTGATCACTTGTTGTAGCTTTTTCTAAATACATTTTGTATTAATTTTTATACAGTTACTTGCTGAAATATTAGAAAAACAGATAACCCTTTTGCCCCAAGATTTGCCTTTTTGGTATACTCCCACAACACCAATATACTAAGGATGTTGGATCTCTACACAAGTGCCTTCAATCACTGAATTGGTTATTCAAGTTAATAAAATCTTACCTTACATTAAACTAGTGTATCAACATAGGAATTGCCCTGGCAAATTTGTGCACGTGTGGGGTAAATGGACCTTGTCACCACTTACGGTCACCATGTAAATGATCTGATTATGTTGCAGTTTATTTAGGTACGCCGTTTCTATATATTTGTCCTTATATAATGTCAGCCTAGTTATATATAAGTTTATATGTCATGTTGACATATGTTGTTATTTTATGCTGGCTACTCATTTGGCAAAGGTACTAATAATCCTCAGTCATCCTGATATGCTATCTTTCTCCTGTATTTGCAACCGGCTTTGTACTTTTTACATTTGCTACCTTGTTATTTTTGATATGTACATTTTGCAAGTTTTCTTAATAAAACTGTGTTTAAAAAAAATAGAGCATGAGTACCCCTCTCCTATATCGTAAAGGACCACTATAGCTAAAAATGTTAATCATTAAAATGCACATGAAGCTGTTCACCACTATCTCTATAAGGGAAGCAACAAATGCACAAGTAGAGTTTTTTAATGCTGAACACAATTTATTTATAAACAGAAAGGTAAGACGGGCATTACAGAAGAAGGGAATTTACATTCTGCAATTTCCAAATCCTCTGATGATGGGGTGAGATGTCTTCACTCTTCACTGTCTCCTTTCTGTAAAGAAAAAGTCAAGTTTTACAATCTGTTTACATAAAGTCCATTATGCTACAAACATATGTAGCATTTTTGTTTCAAAATTTATATCAGAGGGTCAAGGAAGATGAAATGTAAAGTCATGCACCTTGGACATACCAGTGGTAGATCATCATATAAAATAAATGGCATACAGTTGGAAACTTCAGACTTGAAGAAGGACTTAAAAATACTGATTGATAACAAATTGGGGAATTGCATACAATGCCAAAAAGCAGTAGCTAAAGCTAATAACATTCTGGGATGCATAAAACAGGAAATAATATCTCGAGATGCTAGTATAGTGCCCCCTCTGTAATAAATCACTTGTGAGACCACATCTGGAGTATGGGATACAGTTTGGGGCACCACACTATAGAAAGGACATTCACCTTCTAAAATGGGCACGATAATGGGCAACTAAACATCTTACTTACCAGGAAAGGTTGCACAAACTGGGCTTATTGCGAATGGAAAAAAGGTGAGTGAGAGGTGACCGGAATAAGATGGATAAATACATCAGAGGGCAATATAAAAGCTTGGCAGATGAGCTTTCTGTCCCTAGGGTTGTACAACGGACAAGGAGTCATGATCTTCGTATTAAGCAAAAATGTTTTTGCCATCTATTTAGAAAGGGGTCCTTCACAGTGAGAGTGCCTTCCTTGCATTGAAGGGCATACAGCTATAATTGCTAGGTAATTCCTGTGAGAATTATTCCAGGGGTTTACCTGACTGCCATCTGGAGTCAGGAAAGAATTTTTCCCTTTTAAGACTATTGGCCCAGGCCTTGTAAGGTTTTTCACATTCTCATGGATCAAGCGGGATATGATTGGGTTCAGGATGGTGTTTTTTTCTGGTTGAACTTGATGGATGGATGTCTTTTTTCAACCAAACTAACTATGTAACTATGAAAACATATGTAAAAAGTGTCCATCTCAAAACCATGTATATGTTTCTACTAGTGTTCTATAATACCTTGCCAATATCACGGCTCTTTGCTCGGAGCTTGTTGACTTGGGACTCTGCAATATCAGCTCTTTCCTCAGCTTCCTCCAACTCATGCTGGGCCTTTCTGAAGCGGGACAAGTGGGTATTGGCCTGCTCCTCCTGTAGACAATAACAAGCCAATTGTAAATCAAGATATTCATTCATGAAACATCCTTAACCCATGTGCTGAACATTTGTGATGTTCAATTATCAACTTACAGATTCCTCAGCCTGCCTCTTGTAGGCCTTCACCTTCAGTTGCAGTTTGTCCACAAGATCTTGAAGTCTCAGAACGTTCTTCCTGTCCTCCTCAGTCTAAACAGATTTTAAAAAAAATCAAAGTCCTTATTAGATTTCACCCAGGTTAACAGGCACAAACAGATGTTGACAATAGGAGGGCTACTTCACCTGGTAGGTCAGTTCCTTTACTCTCCTCTCGTATTTGCGGACACCCTTAATTGCATCTGCTCCACGCTTCTGCTCATTGTCCAGTTCATTCTCCAATTCACGCACCTATAAACATCATATTGTCATATTTAACAAAACTGTTCTCAGGACATTCATTTGGAAAATGTAAGTTAATGGATTAAATTGCTCACCCTAGATTCCAGTTTCTGGATCTGCTTCTTACCGCCCTTTAGGGCCAACTGCTCTGCTTCATCCAAGCGATGCTGCAGGTCCTTCACTGTCTGTTCAATGTTCTTCTTCATTCTTTCCAAGTGGGCACTGGTGTCTTGCTCCTTCTTCAGCTCTTCTGCCATGAGTGCAGCCTTTGGATAGAAAAGTATAAAGATCTGCTTCCTGTAGGGTTTCCTTGGGTTTTCATAGCTTCAGTTTAAGCCCGTCTTGCTGTCGCTTCAGCCCCCGATTGTGTTTCTTGTTCTAAAGATACTTTGCTGGTTTTGCATCATATATTGGTTCATTGCCAATATATATGCATACCAGCACGTTTATTATTTTCCTTGTATTCGTGTTACGTTGATACATCAGTGTCGCTGATATATACGTACACGAACTGTTTATTTCCTGTGTTCAGTTACTCAGTTTTCCAGCACGTTTTGGTAGTTTGCGCGTACCGTGAGCACCCGTGCTGAGCTAGTTATCCTGTTCCTGGTCCTGTTTGTGGATTGCGTTCATCTCTGCGAAGAGATAACGAATCCTCAGAGCCGGGACAAGGTCCTCCAGCACCCAAGGCTGAGACACCAAAGTGCGCCCCCCATCCCTCCCACCCCAGCCATCACACACTGATTGCTATTAGACTAAGAGGCGCCACAGGGCCCACAACCTCCCCAACACCTTAATATCTAGTTATCTGGCTTGCAGTCACTGCCATGTATCCCCTTTTCTTATTTCTTTCTGCTTCAAACACAATTAGGAATGACAGCTGAATGAATTCTGCGCCCCCACCTACACTGCGCCCTGAAGCTGGAGCCTCTCCAGCCTATGCCTCGGCCCGGCCCTGCGAATCCTTCTGAATCCTGTTCTGTTACTGTTTGTGGATTGCGTTCATCTCTGCGAAGAGATAGCGAATCCTTCTGAGTCCTGTTCCCTGTATTACTCCAGTCCTGGTCAGCGTTCCTGCTTATGTCATATATCGGTTCATTGCCGATATATACATATGTTAGTCAGACGTTACAAATAGTTTCATTGATAGCTGTAATTGTAATACGCTAGGAAAACATACTTATTGTATATTTATCTGTGTTACGTTCATCTATCTCGATCCTGCTATTTCCTGACTATCCTGTCCTGTCTTTGTGAGGCACGCCATCACCGCAACGCATTGGCTGCCTCATTCCAGTCTGTCTGGTTTTGGACGCTTGCTGTCGCTAAGTAGCCGCTAGCTAGCAAGCGTTCATTCTGTCTACCTGTCCTGATCTCCTCAGTTCTGGTTTGTGCGCTCAGCGCTACTTTGCGCTGAGACGTTATAACGAAAGCATTGTTTGTGGCTGTCAGATCTGCACCGGCTCTGTGCGCCACAATCTCCTATTGGAATCAGTCCTCCCCTCCACTATACTAGGGATAGCCTGTTTCTTTGTGCTAGTGTGTGTACCTCCTCCACGTCAGCTCATGCGTTGCATGCTGACTGTGGAGAATACACCACCAAGCCTTACATTATGAAAACCCCATTACCAATCCCTATTGTGGGGGGAATTTCCAGAAATTATGACACTGTTTGTCAGGGGTCCTGCTCCTTTAAAAAATTTGAAAAGCTTGGTCCTGAAGTTACAGACAAATTTATATCAGAATTGGTTAAAGTTCTGGCCAATCCCGACTTTCGGGCTTCTGCAATTTCTACCTGGTCTGATTGGATCGTTTGTGCTCTTTTTAAGGGCAAACTTTTTGATTGGGCAATCGATGTCTTAGATCACACTCAGTTTAGACAAAGTCCTTTGCAATTTATAGCTTTTGTAATTCACAATTGGTTGCGCATAGATCCATTGCCTTTTCCTCTTAATGAACTCCTGGCAGCAGGCCAATCAGCTGCTCCTTCAATTGCTTGCAAGAATGAGCAGCAAGCAGAAAGTGTTACTGATAATTTTCCTGCAGCTTTGAATAAATCATCAAAAACAGCAAGGTCAAAGGCAAAACGCAAACGTTCTAAGAAACGTGTCCAAACTGCAGAGTCGTTATCCTTAGCGACTGAGACCTATAATGAGATTCTGCCATTAACAGATAATGAAATGCAATTGTCTTTCAGGAGAGTTAAATGGACTTATGAAACTACTAATGAACTTTCATCACTGGCTAGGGAAAATAAAGATTTTTGTTTAAAAGAATTATCTGAGTATGATTATGAGGAGATATTACAGAGTATTGAACAAATCAACTTATTTGTGAAGCAAGGAAAGTTTGCATACACTACAGTTAAACACTTGCTACAGGTATTGGAGATTCTTAAGAATAAGGAATCTGCCAATCACCTGCTAATTAACCCAATATATGTCCCTGCCACAATCATATCTGCAAACTGTGATCTGCCTGTTAAGTATGCTTGGAATCCTCCATTTGAGAAAGGAGAGATGGAAGCTCTGGTCAATGAATGGAAGAATGATTCAAGTTCATTTTGTCAATTTTACAGTGCAAAAAGTGAATTAGTATTGAATGCATGCATTAAGTCTGCCTATAACCTAATAAAAACTGGTGTGTGTGGGTATGACTTTGTGGCTCCATTGATCGATGTGTGGAAAATGATTTTGGATGATTTTTATGTGATTCAATCAGTTGATACCAGGGAAGACACACTGTCAATTGGAGACTGTCCCACTTCTCCAGTTACTGAGTCCCTGCCATGTCTTGTGAATGTTCCTGTAACTCCACCCTGTACCATGGATAACTCAGTGTTACTTCCCAGTAAAACAGAAGCCACTGATACTTTCTTAACTTTGCCCTGCACAAATTTCTCAGCAGAGAATCCAGAGGTCCTGCTGACTTCTGAGTCCAGCCTAGCCAGTACTCATGAGTCTTTGTTCAGTGAAAGACACCAGAAAAATCTTGCCTGTCTCTGCAAACACTTCTGCAGAAATTACCCGTGTTAATAAAGTTCAACTCCTGTCTGATCCAGCAGATGCCAATAGATGCACTACATCAGTTTCCGAGTCCCAGCAATCCTGTCCAGAAACCTCAGAACCCCAGCATCTGAATTTTCCAATTTTACAATTGAATGGTGATTCAGATGCCCAAACATTGTGTCTTGATCTTCCTGTTTCTACACCTCGCTCTAGTTTCGTGAATAGCTCAGAGCATCTGCTCTGTGAACCTGAAATCGCAGAATTATTACCTTGTTCAGAAAATGTTCCAATAAATTTGCCCTGTACCATGAATTGTGCAGTAGATCTCTCCAATGAAACTCAGGTCACAGAATCATTATGCTGTCCAGCAGGTGCTTCCATGGTTTTGCCCTGCAATATGGACTGTTCAGTGATCCTGTCCAGTGAAGCTGTGGTCGCAGAGTCTTATGCTTCACCCAGTACTTTGGATATTTCAAACCCTCTAGCAGAAGGGTCTGAGGCACTGCTTACCTCAGTTGGTGTTGCAGTAATATTCACTTGTCTAGCAGCTGTTTTGGAATTACAGTCTGCTCTAATAAAACTTGGTGAATTTCTGCCCAGCAAAGCAGAAGCCATTGAAATATTGTCCTCGTCAGCAATTGTGTTAGATACCTTGCCCTGTACACAGTTTGATTTAACCAATGTTGAGTCCCTCTCCAGTGTTGTAACAGCCGAGGGACTCCAGCCCTGTCCTCTGAATGTTTCAGAAGTCTTGCCCTGTAACATGGATAATTCTGATTCTCTGGTCAAAATAATAGAAATCTCAGAATTTCAGTCCGGTCTGATGAGTGTTCCTGAAACCCAGCCCTGTATCCTGAAAGATTCTGGTTCTCTGGCCGCTGTGGCAGAGGTTCCAGAGTCCCCTTCCTGTCCAGGGAATTCCTCAGTTTTGCCTAGTCCAGTGGGGGCTGCTGCAATACTGACTTGTTATGCAGCGCCTCATGAGCTCCAATCCAGTGAGTCTCTGTCCAGTCCAGAGGTAGTTGTGGAGTCCCTATCTGGTTCAGTGCATACATCAGAAGATTTGTCCTGTCTTGTTAGTGCCCCTGAATCTGATTTGTTACTGACTTTGCTGGAATCAGCGACATCTAAGTCTGATCCAGCATTCTCGTGTAAAAGTCCAGTAGTTGCGAAGTTTAGTCATGATGATTTTTTTTTGGCCAGTCCTGGTTTTGGTCCTGTCTTGGCTGACCCTGAGGCTCACAGTTCCTTGACATGCCCAGAGGTTTCTCTTGTGCCGGTGTGCCCAGATGTTCTTTGTGTGCCAGAATGCCCAAGTGTGTCTAAGGTGTTAGCGTGCTCTGATGCTTCCTTAGTGGGAACACGTTCTGATGTTGCCAGTCTGCCTGCATGCCCAGAGATGGTTCTGGTCCCTGAAAGCCCTGATATTGATGTTTGTCCTTGTGGCCCTGACTCGGGAATTGCCCTAGGTTCCATAGGGGTTCTTGATAGTTCTCCATGTGAGCCTAAGGGGCATTCTGACCTATGGGGATCTCTTTGGAGCTTCAAGGTGTTCTGGGAGGTCTCTGAGAAAACTTGTCCTGGTGCCTTGGACTGGTTCAACAGTGGGTTTTGTGTTGGTAAAGACAGTACCGGTGGGCATTGCAAAGGCTTTGGCGTTTCTGAACGGTTCCTGGAAGGCGGTGGGTATCGCTCAGGGAATTTCGGAGGGCTTTCTTCTGGAAATCATGGTTCTGATGGGTGTCACATTGGGGCTTGTAGTACTGATGGGCATGGTTCTGTAGGTTCTGGTTCTGATGGGTCCAGTCTTGTGGGGACTGATTCTGGAATTCGGTCTTGCCGGGCTGTCCCGGTCATCATGAATTATCAGTCGGACTGTTTTGTTGGGAATTTCAGTTTTGAAAAGCGTCTGGAATCCGCTTTTAAGGGCGGGGGTACTGTGATGATCGCTGCTGCAGCAGCTGTTGCTGGAAGTAGTAGTGCTGCAGCTCAGGCAGTTCTGATCTATTTCCATGCAAACTGCATAGCTTTGTCTGTCTTTCCCTGCTGTCAGCTTGTGACTGATTATCATTCACCTGTGTGGGAATCTGCATGTCTGCTCCCATTGGATGACCTCAGTATAAAGATCTGCTTCCTGTAGGGTTTCCTTGGGTTTTCATAGCTTCAGTTTAAGCCCGTCTTGCTGTCGCTTCAGCCCCCGATCGTGTTTCTTGTTCTAAAGATACTTTGCTGGTTTTGCATCATATATTGGTTCATTGCCAATATATATGCATACCAGCACGTTTATTATTTTCCTTGTATTCGTGTTACGTTGATACATCAGTGTCGCTGATATATACGTACACGAACTGTTTATTTCCTGTGTTCAGTTAGTCAGTTTTCCAGCACGTTTTGGTAGTTTGCGCGTACCGTGAGCACCCGTGCTGAGCTAGTTATCCTGTTCCTGGTCCTGTTTGTGGATTGCGTTCATCTCTGCGAAGAGATAACGAATCCTTCTGAATCCTGTTCTGTTACTGTTTGTGGATTGCGTTCATCTCTGCGAAGAGATAGCGAATCCTTCTGAGTCCTGTTCCCTGTATTACTCCAGTCCTAGTCAGCGTTCCTGCTTATGTCATATATCGGTTCATTGCCGATATATACATATGTTAGTCAGACGTTACAAATAGTTTCATTGATAGCTGTAATTGTAATACGCTAGGAAAACATACTTATTGTATATTTATCTGTGTTACGTTCATCTATCTCGATCCTGCTATTTCCTTACTATCCTGTCCTGTCTTTGTGAGGCACGCCATCACCGCAACGCATTGGCTGCCTCATTCCAGTCTGTCTGGTTTTGGACGCTTGCTGTCGCTAAGTAGCCGCTAGCTAGCAAGCGTTCATTCTGTCTACCTGTCCTGATCTCCTCAGTTCTGGTTTATGCGCTCAGCGCTACTTTGCGCTGAGACGTTATAACGAAAGCATTGTTTGTGGCTGTCAGATCTGCACCTGCTCTGTGCGCCACAATCTCCTATTGGAATCAGTCCTCCCCTCCACTATACTAGGGATAGCCTGTTTCTTTGTGCTAGTGTGTGTACCTCCTCCACGTCAGCTCATGCATTGCATGCTGACTGTGGAGAATACACCACCAAGCCTTACAACCCCACTCACATTTCCGCAATAAAGTAAAATGCTGCTAAGATTTGCATGGCATTGGTTGGATACATACATCAGTGATGGCTTTCTTGGCTTTCTCCTCAGCATTCCTGGCTTCCTGTACAGCTTCCTCAACTTCACTTTGGAGCTGGGTGATGTCACTCTCTAACTTATTCTTGGAATTGAGAAGACTTGTGTTCTAAAGAGAAAATGTGCATGTGATAGTTCTTTGTGTTTCTACAAGATTTTGTTAAGTGGATGTCACTCTTGCAAATAGAATGTAGTTACCTGGGAGTGCAGAAGCTGAACACGCTCACTTGCATCTAGAAGTTCCTGCTCAGCCACCTTACGAGTTCTCTCTGTTTGTTCCAGTGCTGTACGGATCTCCTCAATCTCAGCCTGCTGTAGGTTATTCCTGCGTTCTATTACAGCCACCTGTTCCTTTAGGTCTTCCTTGCTCCTCACAGCATCATCAAGGTGAAGCTGGGCATCCTGAAAGATAGTTGGTTGGTGGAATCTCTTAAAGTATGTAAACATTTGAATTGCTATAGAGCAAAACATAATAGCTAACACAATAAAGCTACCATAAATATAAACTGATGATATGCAATTACAAATCTTAAAATCTGATGAAGTGTTACTAGTAAGGAAAGAAGTACCTTGAGTTGTGCTTGCACATTCCTTAGCTGTTTCTGGGACTCAGCAGCTTGGCGGTTGGCGTGGCTCAGCTGGATCTCCATTTCATTTAGGTCTCCTTCCATCTTCTTCTTCAGTCTCAAGGCATCATTCCTGCTCCTGATTTCAGAATCTAGGGTGCTCTACATGGTCTCAATAACCCTTTGACTGTTTCTCTTCAGTTGTTCAATTTCCTCATCCTTCTCTGCAATCTTCCTGTCTATTTCAGATTTCACCTGGTTCAACTCGAGTTGGACACGGAGGATTTTGGCTTCTTCATGCTCCAGAGATCCCTGTTTAACAATGAAAAATAGTATGGGGCTTGTAAAGTAAAAAAAAAAAAAAAAAAAAAAAGTTCTTTACATGTTTAAGATCGAAAACTGCTACCGTACCTCAGCCTCCTCCAAAGCAGACTGCAGGTCACTCTTCTCTTGTTCTACTTGTTTCCTGGCCTTCTCAAGCTCATTTATGGATTTAGAAGTCTCCCCAATCTGTTCTGTGAGGTCTGAAATCTCCTCTGCAATTAGAATTTATAGATTGGTAATAATCGTTTTTAGAAAAAGGTCAGTAATGGCAGTCCCTCTCATTGCATGTTTTTATTCAGTTAAAGAACTTACGTTGCAGGTTCTTGTTTTCACGTTTCAGGGTCTCCACTTGTTCTAGAGCTTCCTCGTAAGCATTCTTCATCTTGAAGATCTCAGTGCTCAGTCCCCGAGCTTCCTTCTGGGCTGCCTCCAGCTCTGCCTGGCCCTCTTCATATTTCTGCTTCCACTCAACAAGTACCTGACCATAAGGAAAAAGGAAAGTATTACAAAGCCATACTTGATAACCAAGTGGACAGTTTTAATAATACCATTGTATTGTTTTTTTGTATATTTATGCTGACTTACTTTGTCAAAGTTCCTCTGCTTCTTATCCAGTGCTGCAGCTGCACTGTTTGCTCTCTCCACATCAACCATCAGATGTCGGGCGTTTTGTCAATGTTTGTATAACTTGTTTAAAAATAAATATAAAATCAAAAATGTAAATGTAATGCTCCTGGGAAAATAGGAGGAGCTAAAATACAAACATACGCCTAACTGTGTGAGCTTGTTTTCCGAGGTTTTACAGTACTGGTTTAAACATGCAAATAAATGTGGACCAATTTATAAAAATATCAATTTAATATCGAATAAATATTACAATATCAAAACAATATAATATTGCGCTTTTGATATAAAACAAAACTCATAAGGTCATTCTTATAATAAGCAATGAGCTGGATAATAATTTCAGTAAAACATCAAAATGTTATTATACTTATTCACCAATACAAAAGGCTTAAACCAATTAGCAGTCAACTCAAATACAGTGCAGAGATATGACTCATCAAATGTGGCCGTCGGCCCTGTTACTCAATTTACCACAGGGTCTCTGGAGACAAAATGGATGAATTGAACGACAACAAAATGGCTGTTATCAAAATCAAAATGGCTGCTATCAAAAACAAAATGGTGGCTATCAAAAACAAAATGGTGGCTATCAAAAATCAAAATTGCGCAGTCCAAAATCAAAAATGCGCTATCCAAAATAAACTGGCTGATGTCAGCTATACCATTCAATATAACAAATTTAGGATGACTCAGTGGATCTGACGACTGGGCGTTGCCCCACAATTTCTATGCAATCAACTATAAATGACAGGAATTTTCCCACTGTCTATACTTTAACCTCCGCTGGCCTGTGATACTACACAGAGCAAGCGGGTAAAATACATATAATTTTGGAATAAGATATCTATTGAGTCGTCCTAAATTTGGCTAGGTGTGGCTTGCACATGCTGCGGCAAAGTATCAAAATATCTAGAGGAGGTATCTTAAAGTATCTAGCGCTTTTATCCAAAACTGAGTTAAACAGCCAGTTATCAATGAACATATGGTAGAACTTAGGTGAGTTGTTTCCAACTTGCAACTTTGGAAAAGCTCACCCCTTTTTAAAATATCAACCAATGAAATTCAATCAATACATCATATGTTCAGATATTCTGCGCTGTAATAAGCCGTCTAACTAACAAGAAAATCAGAACTGGGTTCAAGTATAGTCACCAAGATGGCCTCTGGGCGTGTTCCTCTTAGGCGTGGCTGTGTTCAGATGGCATGAATCCTCTATGTCCTGGTCTGCTCAGATCTCCTGATGGTCTGATCCTCTCATTGAATGACCCCTCTCATCTTATTCCCCTCACTCCCTATGGTCCTGCCCAGGAGATTAAATCTTCTAGCCTATCACTGGGCAGTGGGAGTGACCAATGGGAGCTTTCTGTGACTAATCTTTAACCCAAGTGTAATACTGGCTTTCACCCTTTGTAGGTGCTGTTGGCTAACTAATCACAGACTTACTGGGATATTTGGCAAACTAAAAACAAAAATCATGTTTTATTATAACCCAACAGTGAATAAATCAATGTTATAATTCCTCTATGGATAGCTGACTTTGCTGGAATCACTGGTTATTATTCAGGATACAGTGACCTTTTTCTACCATATTTCGGATAGATTGGATTTGATCCAAAATCATAGTGACATATTGAAAACCACCATGGACCTCTCCTTTATAACATATTGTGCTTGTTAGCAGAGTTTTATACCATTAACATTATTGTTTAACATGCAACACTGGTAAACATATAGCATATCCATATTATTATTGAATTGATTGTAACTAATGTATAAGACTTAATCATATAGTATCTGTATTACTCTTTGTATGATACATTTCTACTCATAAGGTATACATATGAGTGAGTCATGTGTTATTCTCTGAGTCGTGTCCTTAGATGGGGAATTGTTTAACTCAGCCTGTGTTTGCTATGTCACCAAGTTTCTTGGCTTGCAACAATGGTTAATTTCTAAAATATACAAGCCTTAGAGATTGTATTCAGAGGTTCCTCTATTCAGCAAATATATTTGCCTCTTGAGAGGTCTCTTCCATTGTTACTCAACTTCTCTTGTTTGGCAATTGTTTGGCCAAGCAAGGTAACTATGTTAACTATTAGTCATACTGTGGTCTCCTTTCTATTCACAAACACTCCTGAATGGCTAACTACTTGCTAACTAGCATCTGATCTTCCTTGAGACACACAGACTGGACAATTCAGCATCGCTTGGCAATATTAAAATATGCTATACATGTCTATATAATCAATGCACCTATATTAACCTATAATCCCCGTATATTAAAAAGTCTTTGTCTTCTGTACCTTAGGGGAAGGAAATTAATTAGGTTTTATTTGTATTTGATCATGTACAGTTCAGTTTATCGGAAAAACGATATTCCGCCATATGGAAATCTCGACACATCCCCCTTTTCTTTTGGAATGTTCCAGTGTGTGATCATTTCAAAAGAACAACAAGGATTATTAAACGTTTTTCGTTGCTTCATTCCCGTGGGAACGCGTTGTGAATAACCTTTGTTTTGTATTGGTAATCCAAGTATGAAAGGGAAAAATGGACTTTAACCACTTAACGACCGCCCCCAGCCGATGGGCGGCGGCAAAGACCGGTCCCAAACGACCGCAATACGCCCATCGGCGGGGGCGGCTGCGGGAGTGGCTATGCGGCGATCGCGTCATTCGTGACGCGATCAGCCGCCGGGGACTGGCTCCGCCCCCCGTTCGCCGTAACCCGCCGGCCGTTCGGAAGCGCCGGCGGGTTACTGGCATCCGGATCGCCGCTGCAACAGTGTATAATAGGCTTTGTAATGTATACAAAGCCTATTATACTGGCTGCCTCCTGCCCTGGTGGTCCCAGTGTCCGAGGGACCACCAGGGCAGGCTGCAGCCACCCTAGTCTGCACCCAAGCACACTGATTTCCCCCCCCCCTGCCCCCTGATCGCCCACAGCACCCCTCAGACCCCCCCCTGCCCACCCCCCAGACCACTGTTTGCACCCAGTCACCCCCCTAATCACCCATCAATCACTCCCTGTCACTATCTGTCAACGCTATTTTTTTTTTAAGTCCCTAATCTGCCCCCTACTCCCTCCTGATCACCCCCCCACCCCTCAGATTCTCCCCAGCCCCCCCCCAGACCCCCCCCCGTGTACTGTATGCATCTATCCCCCCTGATCACCTGTCAATCACCTGTCAATCACCTGTCAATCACCTGTCAATCACCCGTCAATCACCCCCTGTCACTGCCACCCATCAATCAGCCCCTGATCTGCCCCTTGCGGGCAATCTGATCACCCCCCCACACCAATAGATCGCCCGCAGATCCGACATCAGATCACCTCCCAAATCCATTGTTTACATCTATTCTCTCCTCTAAACACCCACTAATTACCCATCAATCACCCCCTATCACCACCTGTCACTGTTACCCATCAGATTAGACCCTAATCTGCCCCTTGCGGGCACCCAATCACCTGCCCACACGCTCAGATTGCCCTCAGACCCCCCCCCCTTATCAATTCGCCCGTGCAATATTTACATCTGTTCTCCCCTGTAATAACCCACTGATTACCTGTCAATCACCCATCAATCACCCCCTGTCACTGCCACCCATCAATCACCCCCTGTCACTGCCACCCATCAATCAGCCCCTAACCTGCCCCTTGCGGGCAATCTGATCACCCACCCACACCAATAGATCGCCCGCAGATCCGACATCAGATCACCTCCCAAATCCATTGTTTACATCTATTCTCTCCTCTAAACACCCACTAATTACCCATCAATCACCCCCTATCACCACCTGTCACTGTTACCCATCAGATTAGACCCTAATCTGCCCCTTGCGGGCACCCAATCACCCGCCCACACCTCAGAACGCCCTCAGACCCCAGCCCTGATCACCTCGCCAGTGCATTGCTTGCATCTATTTCCCCCCTCTAATCACACCTTGAGACACCCATCAATCACCTCCTGTCACCCCCTAGCACACCTACCCATCAGATCAGGCCCTAATTTGCCCCGTGTGGGCTCCTGATCACTCGGCCAAACCCTCAGATCCCCCTCAGACCCCCTTCCGATCACCTCCCCAGTGCATTGATTGCATCTATTTTCCCCTCTAACCGCCCCCTGAGACACCCATCAATCACCTCCTGTCACCCCCCTAGCACTCCTATCCATCAGATCAGGCCCAATACATCCTGTCATCTAAGAGGCCACCCTGCTTATGACCGATTCCACAAAATTTGCCCCCTCATAGACCACCTGTCATCAAAATTTGCAGATGCTTATACCCCTGAACAGTCATTTTGAGAAATTTGGTTTCCAGACTACTCACAGTTTTGGGCCCGTAAAATGCCAGGGCAGTATAGGAACCCCACAAGTGACCCCATTTTAGAAAGAAGACACCCCAAGGTATTCTGTTAGGTGTATGATGAGTTCATAGAATATTTTATTTTTTGTCAAAAGTTAGCGGAAATTGGATTGTTATTGTTTTTTTCACAAAGTGTCATTTTTCACTAACTTGTGAGAAAAAATAAAATCTTCTATGAACTCACCATACCCCTAACGGAATACCTTGGGGTGTCTTCTTTCTAAAATGGGGTCACTTGTGGGGTTCCTATACTGCCCTGGCATTTTAGGGGCCCTAAACCGTGAGGAGTAGTCTAGAAAACAAATGCCTCAAAATGACCTGTGAATAGGACGTTGGGCCCCTTAGCGCACCTAGGCTGCAAAAAAGTGTCACACATGTGGTATCGCCATACTCAGGAGAAGTAGTATAATGTGTTTTGTGGTGTATTTTTACACATACCCATGCTGGGTGGGAGAAATCTCTCTGTAAATGGACAATTGTGTGTAAAACAAATAAAAAAATGTGTCATTTACAGAGATATTTCTCCCACCCAGCATGGTTATATGTAAAAATACACCACAAAACACATTATACTACTTCTTCTGAGTACGGCGATACCACATGTGTGACACTTTTTTGCAGCCTAACTGTGCTAAGGGGCCCAAAGTCCAATGAGTACCTTTAGGATTTCACAGGTCATTTTGAGACATTTGGGTTCAAGACTACTCCTCACGGTTTAGGGCCCCTAAAATGCCAGGGCAGTATAGGAACCCCACAAGTGACCCCATTTTAGAAAGAAGACACCCCAAGGTATTCTTTTAGGTGTATGATGAGTTCATAGAAGATTTTATTTTTTGTCACAAGTTAGCGGAAATTGATATGTATTGTTTTTTTTTTCACAAAGTGTCATTTTCCGCTAACTTGTGACAAAAAAAAAATCTTCTATGAACTCACCATACTCCTAACAGAATACCTTGGGGTGTCTTCTTTCTAAAATGGGGTCACTTGTGGGGTTCCTATACTGCCCTGGCATTTTAGGGGCCCTAAACCGTGAGGAGTAGTCTAGAATCCAAATGCCTCAAAATGACCTGTGAATAGGACGTTAGGCCCCTTAGCGCACCTAGGTTGCAAAAAAGTGTCACACATGTGGTATCGCCGTACTCAGAAGAAGTAGTATAATGTGTTTTGGGGTGTATTTTTATACATACCCATGCTGGGTGGGAGAAATCTCTCTGTAAATGGACAATTGTGTGTAAAAAAAATCAAATAATTGTCATTTACAGAGATATTTCTCCCACCCAGCATGGGTATGTGTAAAAATACACCCCAAAACACATTATACTACTTCTCCTGAGTACGGCGGTACCACATGTGTGGCACTTTTTTGCACCCTAAGTGCGCTAAGGGGCCCAAAGTCCAATGAGTACCTTTAGGATTTCACAGGTCATTTTGCTACATTTGGTTTCAAGACTACTCCTCACGGTTTAGGGCCCCTAAAATGCCAGGGCAGTATAGGAACCCCACAAATGACTCCATTTTAGAAAGAAGACACCCCAAGGTATTCCGTTAGGAGAATGGCGAGTTCATAGAAGATTTTATTTTTTGTCACAAGTTAGCGGAAAATGACACTTTGTGAAAAAAAACAATTAAAATCAATTTCCGCTAACTTGTGACAAAAAAAAAAAATCTTCTATGAACTCACCATACATCTAACGGAATACCTTGGGGTGTCTTCTTTCTAAAATGGGGTAATTTGTGGGGTTCCTATACTGTCCTGGCATTTTAGGGGCCCTAAACCGTGAGGAGTAGTCTTGAAACGAAATTTCTCAAAATGACCTGTGAAATCCTAAAGGTACTCATTGGACTTTGGGCCCCTTAGCGCAGTTAGGGTGCAAAAAAGTGCCACACATGTGGTATCGCCGTACTCAGGAGAAGTAGTATAATGTGTTTTGGGGTGTATTTTTCCACATACCCATGCTGAGTGGGAGAAATATCTCTATAAATAGACAATTGTGTGTAAAAAAAATAAAAAAATTGTCATTTACGGAGATATTTCTCCCACCCAGCATGTGTATGTGTAAAAATACACCCCAAAACACATTATACTACTTTTCCTGAGTACGGCAATACCACATGTGTGGCACTTTTTTGCGGCCTAACTGCGCTAAGGGGCCCAAAGTCCAATGAGCATCTTTAGGCTTTACAGGGGTGCTTACAATTAGGCACCCCCCAAATGCCAGGACAGTAAACACACCCCACAAATGACCCCATTCTGGAAAGTAGACACTTCAAGGTATTCAGAGAGGAGCATAGTGAGTCCGTGGCAGATTTCATTTTTTTTTGTCGCAAGTTAGAAGAAATGGAAACTTTTTTTTTTTTTTTTTTTTTGTCACAAACTGTCATTTTCCGCTAACTTGTGACAAAAAATAAAATCTTCTATGAACTCACCATGCCTCTCACTGAATACTTTGGGATGTCTTCTTTCCAAAATGGGGTCATTTGGGGGGTATTTGTACTATCCTGGAATTTTAGCCCCTCATGAAACATGACAGGTGCGCAGAAAAGTCAGAGATGCTTGAAAATGGGAAAATTCACTTTTGGCACCATAGTTTGTAAACGCTATAACTTTTACCCAATCCAATAAATATACACTGAATGTTTTTTTTTTTATCAAAGACATGTAGCAGAATAACTTTCGCGCTCAAATGTATAGGAAATTTTACTTTATTTGAAAAATGTCAGCACAGAAAGTTAAAAAAGTCATTTTTTTGACAAAATTCATGTCTTTTTTGATGAATATAATAAAAAGTAAAACTCGCAGCAGCAATCAAATAGCATCAAAAGAAAGCTGTATTAGTGACAAGAAAAGGAGGTAAAATTCATTTAGGTGGTAGGTTGTATGACCGAGCAATAAACCGTGAAAGCTGCAGTGGTCTGAATGGAGAAAAAGGCTCTGGTCCTTAAGGGGCGAAAAGACTGTGGTCCCGAAGTGGTTAAAACATCGTCTTCATCACATTGAAGTTCATGTTTCACGCTTCAAGAAAAATAAACTTGGCAAATGATACTCCGGATGTAAACAAACAGGTTTCCTCTTGCTGCAAAGGTAGCAAACAGCAACTGTAACAGCGATGAACTGCTTTGGCCTTTGGTTCAAATAAAAGGATTTTCCGGATCTGCTTCAAGATTTGAATAACTCACTCCTGTGAGTATCTGGTGTGGAACAGGTATCAGACTTGCATCTCCATCAAATGGACCTCGGATACATCAGCTCGTCATTTAACGACACATCGCGGGTTTAGGCTCATCTGGACCCTCTAGGATAGGAACATCTATTTGGTCATGATGAACTCCGCGGTATCCGGTAACATCACGGATGCTGAATCTGGCATCACTCGTGGCTCGGCACTCTTCCCCAAAGATTAGGACTGCGTGAAGGATGGCAATCGTCAGGTGGGGCATCTTTGCGCCGGATTGGAATCTTTGTGTCCATATGGATTCTAGTAGAGATTAACACATCATTAGGTATACCTGTCAGGAGAAAAATAATTTGTTAGCACACATTTCCAGATTGCTCAATTCTCCGCAACTGTGAGCTAGGGTGACAAATACGCAGTTGATTAATATGTACCCATTTTTCAACAAAGTCATCCCCCTTAGGGATTTTAACCTTATAAACCACAGGAGACAATTTATCAGTGATTGGATATGGACCTTTCCATGAAGGGAGGAATTTCTTTTCCTTTACCTGGTCTCTGGCAAAATTATACAGATAAACCTTATCGTCAACCTGATACTCCTTTTGCGTAGTTTTGAGGTCATAGTACATTTTCGTACTGACTGCGGCTTTTTCGATGTTTCTTTGAGCAAATGCAAAGGCATGCTGGAGGTGCTTTCGTAAGTTCTCCACATATTGATGTGCAGTAGTTGCATTCATCAAGTTATGATCTGAGGTTTTGTAAAGCAAATGCTGGGGTAACACCATCTTTCTACCAGTGAGCATCTCAAATGGGGAAAGTTTGGTTGCTGCGCTTGGAGTAGCTCTAATAGCCATAAGAACTAGTGGCAGCTTGACATCCCAGTCTTTACCTGATTCGCTAACAAATTTTTTCAGGATATTTACAATAGATTGATTGTAACGCTCCACTCCACCACTAGAGGCTGGTCGGTAAGCTATGTGTAGCTTCCGTTTTACCCCTAGGATTTCCCACATTTTGGTCATTACTTCACTGGTGAAGTGACTTCCGCGATCGGATTCGATGCGCTGTGGAAGACCAAATCGGGAAAATATGTGGTTAATGAGCAGTGATGCGCACACACTGGAACTGCATGTTTTACTTGGTAGACATTCTACCCATTTAGTGAACAGGCATGTTACGGTTAACATGTATCGATTTCCCTTTGAGGACGTTGTTACTGGTCCAATGAAATCGATCTGGATGTCTGACCATGGCATAGCTATGCCTCTTTTCATCAGCGGTGCCCTGTGAATGGGACCTTGTGGCTGGAATTGAGGGCATACCAAGCACCCTTGACAATATGTCCTGACATCCTGTAACATGTGTGGCCAGTAAGCGTAGTCTCTTAATAACTCATACGTTATTTTCTCTCCTCGATGACCAGCTGTCGGGGCATCATGAGCATGTTGCAACATCAAACCCCGATATGCTGCGGGTACTACCCACTGCGTAATACCATTTTTCGAGGTTCGTATCAGCAATCCATCCTGTAATGAAAATTGTGACACACCTTTCATCAGAATACGTAATTCTTCGTTGTCACTGCAGTCTTCCACGGTGATGGGATAATCATGTGGACTTCCAATATGTTTATAAAACAAACCAATAATGGGATCCCCCTTTTGGCTCGCAATGAGATCCTCATTAGGAGAATCTTGACTCCACATTGCTACACTGGGTTGAGACTCCTTTTGGGCCTGCCCCCTAGTGGTGACATTTACTTCGATAGTTCCCATGAGGTCATTGATATCGAAGATTTCACCATCAATGGCTGCTTTCTTAGCGAGGGAATCTGCTAGATCGTTCCCATCTTTATCAGCGCCAGGGTGTTTCGAATGACCCCTTACCTTTTTCCAATAAATGGTAAGGTCGTGGGTATTAACCAGTTCATCAATTTTACAAAACAATTTACCATGTTTGACTGGCTTTTTGTTACTCCTTGTCATGCTAGTCCTTTTCCAACTGGGAAAATATTCCACAAAACTGTTCCGAACATACTCAGAATCTGTTATCAAAACAAATTCCTTAAGGTCATGTTCGATAGCCATTTGTATAGCTTTATACACGGCAGCGAGTTCTGCGACCTGGCTACTTTTGGGACCAATTTTGTATCCCGCAGATATCTCTGGAAATATGTTATTCCATACGATACCGATACCTGCAACCAGCATCTTTTCATCTCCTTCTGTGTGAAAAGAACAGCCGTCAACATATGCACATGGTAGTGATTTGCAGTACTCCTCTTCATAGGATTTATATGGAGATAGAGATTGCTCTTCCAGAAAATCGTTTTCTGGTGGCTCATCTTTATGTTCCACATGAGAGCAATCATGGAGTTCAGCTAATCCTTGAGCAACTGGATTTTTAGTATCCTGTTTATATTTGATTTCCAGTGGCCATCCCATTAGGGACATTGTCCATGCCGTTATCCTACTGTTTGACAGGTTACCTTCTTTTATTTGGTTACTTTGCAAATATTGTAGTGATTGGTGTGCAGTTTCTACAATGATCTTTTCCCCTTGAATAAAACTTCTGAAATATTGCAAAGCCCACACAGTTGCTAATAATGCCTTCTTACAATTATTAAATTTGATTTCAACTGGTGATAGTGATTTACTGGCATAAGCAATTATTTTATTCAGTCTTTCTTGCTTTTGGAAAAGAACTGCACTTACACTCTTGTCGGTAAAACCTGTTTCAACATAGAAGGGTTTACCACCTTCTGGATAAGCAAGGCATGGGGCCTGTATGAGTTTTGTTTTAAGCTCAGATACAGCTTGTTCATGGCACTCATTCCATTCCCATTGTACTCCTTTCTTTAGCAGCTGCAATAGCGGCTTTGTAATCTCAGCATAGTTATCTATGAACTTGCGAGAATAATTCATCATCCCCAGGAATGATCTCAGTTCCTTGAGATTTGTGGGGGACTTCGTATTTTTGATTGCTTCCACTTTCTTTTTCTGTGGATTAATTCCTTCTGCAGTAATTTCATGTCCTAGGAAATTTACTTTAGATCGGCACCATTGAGCTTTCTGTAGGGAAAGTTTAACACCTGCTTCTCTTAGTTGATTCAATACATATCTCAACTCTGAAATATGTTCCTCAAAGATTGTACTTTTGATAAGGATATCATCGACATAAGTTAGGGTACCTCGTTCAGCTGCATCAGGCATTGCTTTGTGCATGAACACAGCAAATTCGTGGCCTGCGTTGATGTATCCGAAAGGCGTACGGGTCCACGCAAATTGTCTGTTACCGAATGTGAAGGCTAGTTTGTATTGATCCCTTTCATCCACTTTAATTGTCCAATATCCTTGTGCGCAGTCAAGGGCTGTGAATATTTTAGACCCTTGGATTTGCGCCAAGCATTGGTCAATGTATGGTACAGGCCAACCCGACATGTAGACACGTTTGTTTAACTGTCTCAAGTCTGAGCATAGACGGAACTGACCATTCGGTTTGAGGACTCCGAGTACTGGATGATTGAAGGAACTGTGTACTGGTCGGATAATACCTTTCTTTTCCAGGTTCTTAACTATTTCCGATAGTGACTCGTAGGCTGCTAGCGGAAGTCGATATTGTTTGATAAACACAGGGGGTGCATCTGGATCAGTCAGGATTCTCGTAACATGCAGGTTAGTCTCCCCACAGTCATAAGAGTCCTTGGCAAACATCTCCTGGAAATCCCAGAATAGTTGCCTTAGCTGCTGTCGTTCTGATTCATTAGAACATCCATCAGCTATAGAGAGTTGTTCTTCTACCCGTTCCTGAAATTCTGGGAAAATTTCAGGTTGACCTACCTCATAAGCTTCTTCAAGCCTATTAGTTAGGTCGTTTGGGGTGTAACATGCTTGATCCTTACCCTGCTGGAGTGTTTGATACTCACTTTCATTGATCTCATGGTTAAAAATCAATGATGTTCCCTCGACATGACATGTACCTTCCTCAGGACTGAAAGGATAAACAGAGTGTATGCTGAACAATCCTTCAGGTGTTGAGAAATATTGTTGGTCCACTATTTGTTCTTCTGTCAAATATTCATCAGGTATTAATCCAATGACTTCATTTTGGAATCCAAAAGTGTAATATTCTGAGTCAATGGCTAAGCCAATCATTGTATCCTCCTGTAGCGTGATACTATGAGGGCTCATGTTTTGCATGACCATGTATAATGGTTCCTGATGAATATTTATTAGGGGAATTGGTTTTACCTTCAATCCCAATCGTTGCATCCGATTGGATAAACAAATCAATGCATCTGCATTTCTCATCTTTTGCCCCTTCCTTACTCGAATGGGTAAGAGAAATGATTTGCAACCTTCAGGGATTTTTACTTTTTCAGCGACAATGATATCCACTGCATATGGTATCCGCTGTCCCCATCTCAGTGCTTGTTCTCTATCCTGGAATTCCTCTGGGTTTCCGGATAATTTGGACCACAGAACATCATTAACCAGATCAACCTGTATGGCAAATCGGTGAATAATGTTGTTTCCTAAGTACATTTGGTACTGTGGTTCCTTTAACACACTGAAGACATGTTTTGCAGATTTGTTTCCTAGAGACACAGATAAAATGCATTTTGCAATTACATTATGACTCTGGTTATCGTTATCCAGATCGTGGATCCATTCCTGTGTAGAGATAAATTTGATTACCTGAGGGTCGGTAACCTGCTTCAACAGTCCTAGGCTTATGTAGCTGGCCTCAGATTTGAGGTCCAACTTGGCATATTTTACCCGAGCAATATCATCTACCTGCACGGGAACCAGCACAGTATCATTGATTTTCTCGATTTCAACCAATGCCTGTGTATGCTTGGTTATGCCTGCCACTTCCTGGTTTCCCCCTTTAAAGGAAATAGTTAACACATCCTCTTCAAGGACTATCTTTTCAATCTTATCCTTTCGGATATTTATGATGTGAAAAGCAGTGTTAGCATTTTCCTCGGGTTTACCGTTTTTCAGGATCGTGACTTCTGGTATCTGACTGTTCCGGAAATGGATTTCAACAGAGTTAGGCCTTTCCTCAATCGTATGGCAGCTGCGTTGCGATTGTGCATTGCTGGAGCGCTCAAAAGCAATTGGAGCATTGACTTGAGCCCATATTGCTTCATTTATGAAGTCAATTATGGAATTTAGTCGTTTGAGTAAATCGATTCCAATGATCAATCTATCATATGGAAGATCAACAATCAAAGTTGGATGTTTAATGATCTTTTTACCGATCTTATATGTCAGCCAGGATGTGCCTTTTACTTGTAAACTATTACCACCAACGCTTATTAGCGCACCGTCAAAGGCTTTTAATCTTGGCTTCCTTTGTGATGAATCCAAGATCTGCTGGTAATAGTTAAAAGACAGAATAGTAACCTGGGAACCGGTATCCAGTAAACCTGGGATCGGTCCGATACATCCATCTTGTAGATGGGTATCGATAAAATACCGGCCATCTACCTGTTCAAGATTGCAAAGAAAATTGGAATGTTTTTCCATTTGTTGCTTCAGAGAATGATCTCTCTGTAGCGTCAGGGTATTAGGAACTTGTTCCTCCTGATTCTGCCTGCAAGGCATTTGGGTTCCCATGGATTCTACCAATGGGACAATCTGAACAGAGGGTACTTCACGCTCTGGCTCAAATGACATAATATCACCCATTTGTGGTGAAATATCAAGAACATTAGACTTCCCTTCCTCGACCTGGGGTAGGTCGGTACATTGCACATCATTTTCATTAACCGTATTGAGTACTGCCATATCCATCTCCGTGCAGTGATTTATCTCGGTTTCCTTTAGTTGGCAGAGCTGGGCCCTGCCTTCCCAGCTAAAAAATCCTCATGCTGTCTTGCTACAGATCCCTGAGCCAACTTACCCATCATGTCACTGAGTTTGTTCACTTGATCGACAAGCTGATCAAACCTATTAGGTCGGCGAGGGTTCTGGTTCCGGGGATCATATCTGTTCCCTGCGGGTGATCCACTCCTAGGTGAGTTAGGTGGTGATCTACCCCTAGGTGAATTAGGTGGGTGCTGTCTCCTTTCCCACTGCTGCCTGGGTCGGTTATCCCATTGTCTATATCTTTGGGGACGTCTGTACCCCTGGGGTTCTCTATATCCCTGGTAACCTCTATACCTTTGACTACCCTGGTTTCCTTGGTAACCCTGGTATCCTTGATACCTGCGATTGAACCGAGGACGGTAGACCTGGTTCTCAGAACCTGAGCTATCCCTATCTGACCCTTTAGGATTTTGTGGTCTGTTTTGATTAGGGTTTTGTTGCTGTCTTTGGCCCTGCTGGATAGGTACTTTTGCAGGAGGTATTTTCTTCTGCTGGGATTCAAGGTTTAGGTCCGCTTTTACTTTGGTTTCTTCTACTCTGCGCTCTGGGTACTTTTTGTTGTTTCTCCCACTTACATTGGAACTCCCACTGATGTTGAACAGCAGTGTCGCTGAGGTAACCATTTTCTCTAGGGAGTTTCCGAAGTCTAACTCATTGGCCATGCTTAACTTTATTTGGGTAGGCAATGCATCGTAATATGCCTGTTTAAAATCAAGAGACTCCCAGTTAGGATTCCGATATGCTAAACTGTAAGAGTTTTTTAGCACGGAAAGGAATTCTCGGGGGCTCTGATCGGGTCGACAAGTAAGTCGATACACATCTCGTTTTGCTTCTGAGATAGTGCGATACGGCCCAAACTCAAGCTTCACTTCGTGTGAAACTGCTTGCCATCTAATGATACCCCGCTCCTTAAATGAAGTGAAATAGTGGCGGTATCTGTCATCAAAAACCCATGGGAGAAATCTGATTTTGTCTGCTTCAGACAGATTTAAAGAATCCATAGTGGATTCATATAACTCCAAGTGGGATGCGATTTGTGCTGAACCCTTTTTAGTGAATTTTGGCACAGCGGTGTTTAAGAATTTTATGATGCTGGCCGAGCTCTGCTTTTCCTGGGAGTACTGATTATTTCCCCTGCTTGAAACCCCTTTATACGTACCTTTCCCCCTTCTTGGGATAGGGCTGGATTTCCGCTTTCTTTCATCAGCCTCAAATTCATCTGAATCGATATCAGCAAGGGAGTCGTGACCTTTATGGGAATCATCATACCTAGGGGCCCTCATTTGCATATCTCTCTCTGGAGAGGAATCCAAATGTTGATCTTTAGGGACCCTTGTACTGTCATCGATTATGGTATTCATAGTCTTACATACCGTCTCCATACGATCCAACATGCCTTGCCATTTTAGGTCATATGGAGTGAGTACTGGCGGGCAAGGGCTGGATGATCTATCGAGTCTACCTGCCTGTTGGATTTTGAAGTACTGCTGTTGTAGTTCTTCAAAATCCTGTTTAAGTCTGCGATGCGCTTCACGATTCCGTTCGGCGTCTCTTTCCAGACTTTTGATCGCTACCTCCCTGTCTGAAATATCAATCATTAATTGGTCTCTATCAGCCCTTATAATTTGAAGATCTGATTCCACATCCCGTAACTGGGAGTTCAATGATTGGACGTTTCCCTCTGTTCCTTGCAATTGGGATCTCAACTGTACAATCTCTTTTTTCCTAGATTGTGCAAGAATATCTACCTCTAATAACCCATATAACACAGAGGGTAGGGCGCCTAACAACCTCTTCTTCAGTTCGGAATCCGAGGTTATTGTGATCATACATGAAAGATAGTGATCCACCATACCTTTAGATTGAAATATACAATCAGCTTCCTGTTTTACACTTTTCCTCATTCTGCCTATCCATTCATCTACTTCCTCATTATATTTTAGTTGTATAAATATAAATTCCACAATTTTTCGGAACGTCTGTTCCAAATGCAGTTCTGAATCACTACCTGTAGCACTCATGATTCAATAGCCAATGCAATAAAACCAGCTCAATAAAACGTTTTTACACTGTTTAAACCAGTAATGGAAAGTAAACGGATCTCGCTGGGGCCTCCAATCTTATGTCGGGCGTTTTGTCAATGTTTGTATAACTTGTTTAAAAATAAATATAAAATCAAAAATGTAAATGTAATGCTCCTGGGAAAATAGGAGGAGCTAAAATACAAACATACGCCTAACTGTGTGAGCTTGTTTTCCGAGGTTTTACAGTACTGGTTTAAACATGCAAATAAATGTGGACCAATTTATAAAAATATCAATTTAATATCGAATAAATATTACAATATCAAAACAATATAATATTGCGCTTTTGATATAAAACAAAACTCATAAGGTCATTCTTATAATAAGCAATGAGCTGGATAATAATTTCAGTAAAACATCAAAATGTTATTATACTTATTCACCAATACAAAAGGCTTAAACCAATTAGCAGTCAACTCAAATACAGTGCAGAGATATGACTCATCAAATGTGGCCGTCGGCCCTGTTACTCAATTTACCACAGGGTCTCTGGAGACAAAATGGATGAATTGAACGACAACAAAATGGCTGTTATCAAAATCAAAATGGCTGCTATCAAAAACAAAATGGTGGCTATCAAAAACAAAATGGTGGCTATCAAAAATCAAAATTGCGCAGTCCAAAATCAAAAATGCGCTATCCAAAATAAACTGGCTGATGTCAGCTATACCATTCAATATAACAAATTTAGGATGACTCAGTGGATCTGACGACTGGGCGTTGCCCCACAATTTCTATGCAATCAACTATAAATGACAGGAATTTTCCCACTGTCTATACTTTAACCTCCGCTGGCCTGTGATACTACACAGAGCAAGCGGGTAAAATACATATAATTTTGGAATAAGATATCTATTGAGTCGTCCTAAATTTGGCTAGGTGTGGCTTGCACATGCTGCGGCAAAGTATCAAAATATCTAGAGGAGGTAGCTTAAAGTATCTAGCGCTTTTATCCAAAACTGAGTTAAACAGCCAGTTATCAATGAACATATGGTAGAACTTAGGTGAGTTGTTTCCAACTTGCAACTTTGGAAAAGCTCACCCCTTTTTAAAATATCAACCAATGAAATTCAATCAATACATCATATGTTCAGATATTCTGCGCTGTAATAAGCCGTCTAACTAACAAGAAAATCAGAACTGGGTTCAAGTATAGTCACCAAGATGGCCTCTGGGCGTGTTCCTCTTAGGCGTGGCTGTGTTCAGATGGCATGAATCCTCTATGTCCTGGTCTGCTCAGATCTCCTGATGGTCTGATCCTCTCATTGAATGACCCCTCTCATCTTATTCCCCTCACTCCCTATGGTCCTGCCCAGGAGATTAAATCTTCTAGCCTATCACTGGGCAGTGGGAGTGACCAATGGGAGCTTTCTGTGACTAATCTTTAACCCAAGTGTAATACTGGCTTTCACCCTTTGTAGGTGCTGTTGGCTAACTAATCACAGACTTACTGGGATATTTGGCAAACTAAAAACAAAAATCATGTTTTATTATAACCCAACAGTGAATAAATCAATGTTATAATTCCTCTATGGATAGCTGACTTTGCTGGAATCACTGGTTATTATTCAGGATACAGTGACCTTTTTCTACCATATTTCGGATAGATTGGATTTGATCCAAAATCATAGTGACATATTGAAAACCACCATGGACCTCTCCTTTATAACATATTGTGCTTGTTAGCAGAGTTTTATACCATTAACATTATTGTTTAACATGCAACACTGGTAAACATATAGCATATCCATATTATTATTGAATTGATTGTAACTAATGTATAAGACTTAATCATATAGTATCTGTATTACTCTTTGTATGATACATTTCTACTCATAAGGTATACATATGAGTGAGTCATGTGTTATTCTCTGAGTCGTGTCCTTAGATGGGGAATTGTTTAACTCAGCCTGTGTTTGCTATGTCACCAAGTTTCTTGGCTTGCAACAATGGTTAATTTCTAAAATATACAAGCCTTAGAGATTGTATTCAGAGGTTCCTCTACTCAGCAAATATATTTGCCTCTTGAGAGGTCTCTTCCATTGTTACTCAACTTCTCTTGTTTGGCAATTGTTTGGCCAAGCAAGGTAACTATGTTAACTATTAGTCATACTGTGGTCTCCTTTCTATTCACAAACACTCCTGAATGGCTAACTACTTGCTAACTAGCATCTGATCTTCCTTGAGACACACAGACTGGACAATTCAGCATCGCTTGGCAATATTAAAATATGCTATACATGTCTATATAATCAATGCACCTATATTAACCTATAATCCCCGTATATTAAAAAGTCTTTGTCTTCTGTACCTTAGGGGAAGGAAATTAATTAGGTTTTATTTGTATTTGATCATGTACAGTTCAGTTTATCGGAAAAACGATATTCCGCCATATGGAAATCTCGACAATCAGATCTTCTACTTCAGACTGAAGTCTCTGTTTGGTCTTTTCTAGGGAGGCACATTTGGAGTTCACTGCTTCCACTTGTTCCTCAGCATCCTGGAGACGCTGGGCAAGTTTCTTCCTGTTTGGTAAGAATCACAAAGCTTGTTAGATATTCCATACACATCCCTACTTGGCGTATAATAAGTATATCTTGCACAAGCATACTTTGCCTCTTCCAGTTCTTCTGTGCGCTGGATGGCATCAGTTTCATATTTGGTTCTCCACTGGGCAACTTCACCATTAGCCTTGGACAATGATCTCTGAAGCTCGGCCTTTGCCTCCTGTTCCTCTTCATATTGCTCACGAAGTAAGTCACAGTCATGGCGAGCTGACTGCAAGCCATGAGCAAGGGCATTCTTAGCCTGTAAAGAAATAATGAGCAACAATACTTTAAGGTAAACATTATAAGATTAAAAAATCTTAGATAATAAAATCATTTACTAAGACAGGATGGTGCTGCTTGGATAGCATCAGTGATTTCATTTTTATGTCACCCACGCTGCACCTTTCTCTGTCTTTTACAAATTTCACAAACCTTCACTTCCTCTTCAAGCTGTCTCTTCAACTCCTCCACTTGTTGAGTGAAACCTTGCTTCCCTCTGGTCAGTTGAGAAATGAGTGAATCTTTTTCCTCTAATTGACGGGAGAATTCCCCTAATATGAGATATCATGCACTTATTGTATGTTATGTATTAGCATAGTTGGAAGTTTATTTTTGCACTTTCTACTGTCAACATAAAACAAGTATTTCCTAAAACATCAAAGCAAACTTTCACCAGAAAGTTACATCATTGTATTTTTTACTGTTTAATACAGTATATTAAAAGGTTTTAAGACTCATGACCCATAAATAAATGTACCATTTTCAGTCTGGAAACGGGCTCTTTGAGCTGAGAGGTCATTGATAATAGTGGTGCTCAAATACCCCTTTTTAAAATTCGAGTTTGGTCGAATTCGAATAGTAAATTATTCGAGGTCAGTCGAATATTCGAGTCGAATAAATTTTACTATTCGATTCGACCTCGGACTTCGAGCTCACTATTCGAGTCGGTATTCGAGCTCATTATTCGAGCTGACTATTCGAATTGGCCTTAAATAGCTTCCCAACACTTGTTTTGAGGGTTAATGATGCAAGAAACATATTTTTTTCCAAGTGACAACAGCAAGTGATTATGTGGGGATGTTCCTTTAAAAAAAAAAAAAGGTGAAAAGAGAAGTTGTGTCCAGAATTTTGTTCAGTACTGTATATACTTCTTCTTCTTCTTCTTCTTTATCTTCTATATCTTCTTCTTCTTCTTCTATATCTTCTTCTTCTTCTTCATCTTCTTCTTCTTCTTCTTCATCTTCTTCATCTTCATCTTCTTCATCTTCATCTTCTTCATCTTCTTCATCTTCATCTTCTTCATCTTCTTCTTCATCTTCTTCATCTTCTTCATCTTCTTCATCTTCATCTTCTTCATCTTCTTCTTCATCTTCTTCATCTTCATCTTCTTCATCTTCTTCTTCTTCTTCTTCTTCTTCATCTTCTTCTTCATCTTCTTCATCTTCTTCTTCATCTTCTTCATCTTCATCTTCTTCATCTTCTTCTTCATCTTCTTCATCTTCTTCTTCTTCTTCTTATTCATCTTCTTCATCTTCTTCTTCTTCTTCTTCATCTTCTTCATCTTCATCTTCTTCTATATCGTCTTCTTCGTCACTTATTTCTCTTTTCATTTTTTTTTTTTTAAAGAAATGCAGCTATTTTTGAGCGTAACAACAAATAGCTGGTGGCGCACGCATGTTGGAAGCGCCATTGTATGTGCTCCCTGGCAGTGGAAACACACAGACAGCAGGAGGTAAATTTAGCAGCAGGAGGAGGAGGAGGAGTGTGTGGCAGCATGCAGTCAATGAGGCAGGCAGCGTGACATAATAGCCCTGGTACCTAGCGGTGATACCATGGCTGTAAATAAACACAACAGGAGGTCCCAGACAGCGGTCGTGCAGCCCACATTGTGTCCAATACACAACTGGGACAACACAGTTTTCAACCCGGGCACCTCAGAAAAATTAAACCTTTTTTTGTAATGGTTTTGTAGTTTTGGTTTTACAACCAATTACACAGATATATAGCTATTTTTTGACGTAATAGCTGGTGGCAGAGTGGCAGCAGAAGGTAAATCTGTGTACCCTGGCGGTGGGAAACACAGACAGACAGCAGCAGCAGCAGGAGGAGGAATGGAGGAGAGTAATTATGTGAGCAGCTATTGTTTGACGTAATAGCTGGTGGCAGTGTGGCAGCAGAAGGTAATTCTGTGTACCCTGGCAGTGGGAAACACAGACAGACAGCAGCAGCAGGAGGAATGGAGGAGTAGTGTGAGTGTGGCAGCAGGTAGGCAGCGTGACATAATAGCCCTGGTACCTAGCGGTGATACCAGGGCCGTAAATAAACACAACAGGAGGTCCCAGACAGCGGTCGTGCAGCCCACATTGTGTCCAATACACAACTGGGACAACACAGTTTTCAACCCGGGCACCTCAGAAAAATTAAACCTTTTTTTGTAATGGTTTTGTAGTTTTGGTTTTACAACCAATTACACAGATATATAGCTATTTTTTGACGTAATAGCTGGTGGCAGAGTGGCAGCAGAAGGTAAATCTGTGTACCCTGGCGGTGGGAAACACAGACAGACAGCAGCAGCAGCAGGAGGAGGAATGGAGGAGAGTAATTATGTGAGCAGCTATTGTTTGACGTAATAGCTGGTGGCAGTGTGGCAGCAGAAGGTAATTCTGTGTACCCTGGCAGTGGGAAACACAGACAGACAGCAGCAGCAGGAGGAATGGAGGAGTAGTGTGAGTGTGGCAGCAGGTAGGCAGCGTGACATAATAGCCCTGGTACCTAGCGGTGATACCAGGGCCGTAAATAAACACAACAGGAGGTCCCAGACAGCGGTCGTGCAGCCCACATTGTGTCCAATACACAACTGGGACAACACAGTTTTCAACCCGGGCACCTCAGAAAAATTAAACCTTTTTTTGTAATGGTTTTGTAGTTTTGGTTTTACAACCAATTACACAGATATATAGCTATTTTTTGACGTAATAGCTGGTGGCAGAGTGGCAGCAGAAGGTAAATCTGTGTACCCTGGCGGTGGGAAACACAGACAGACAGCAGCAGCAGCAGGAGGAGGAATGGAGGAGAGTAATTATGTGAGCAGCTATTGTTTGACGTAATAGCTGGTGGCAGTGTGGCAGCAGAAGGTAATTCTGTGTACCCTGGCAGTGGGAAACACAGACAGACAGCAGCAGCAGGAGGAATGGAGGAGTAGTGTGAGTGTGGCAGCAGGTAGGCAGCGTGACATAATAGCCCTGGTACCTAGCGGTGATACCAGGGCCGTAAATAAACACAACAGGAGGTCCCAGACAGCGGTCGTGCAGCCCACATTGTGTCCAATACACAACTGGAACAACACAGTTTTCAACCCGGGCACCTCAGAAAAATTAAACCTTTTTTTTTTTTTAATGGTTTGTTTGGTTTCGGTTTTGCAACCAATATAGCTATTGTTTGACGTAATAGCTGGTGGCAGAGTGGCAGCAGAAGAAGGTCATTCTGTGTACCCTGGCAGTGGGAAACACAGACAGACAGCAGAAGGGCAGTACACAGCAGCCCACTGTAGGTGTAAAATGTGTGGCTGCAGGCGACGTAATAGTCAAAGTGAACCAGGCTGGCTTAGTGAGCAGGAGCCAGGAGGTGGTAAAGGGTGGTAAGGCACATTAACGATGGTTCCGGCAGCCAGTTCATGTCCCCCTCTCGCCGACAACAGGGGCCAGGAACTCGCCTTCCACCCACGCCTGGTTCATCTTGAGAAACGTCAGTCTGTCCACAGACTTGTGAGACAGACGTGAGCGTTTCTCGGTGACCACGCCACCAGCTGCACTGAAGCAGCGCTCGGACAGCACGCTGGAAGGGGGGCAGGACAGCACTTCCAGGGCGTACTGCGCTAGCTCGCTCCAGATCTCCATGCGCTTGACCCAATACTCCATGGGATCAACAGGGGCATCGCTGTCAAGCCCGCTGTACGACCCCATGTAGTCAGCCACCATGCGGGTCAGGCGCTGGCTGTGACCGGAGGAGGATGCTGCTGCATGCATCTCCTCTCTAGTCACTGCTGCCGGAGCCTCTACAGTCCTGTAGAGCTCGTGGCTGAGAGACAGCAGGTCTGTGGGGCGCTTGCTGCTGCTGGATGCAGGCACCTGCTGCTGCCTCTGTGCTGGCTGCTGGACAGTGGGGGTGGAAGGCTGGGGGAAGGCTTCCTCCAAGCGCTCAACAAGGGCCTGCTGCAAGCTCCTTATTTGTTGCGCTGGGTCTCCTCCTGCAGGCGGCAGGAACTGGCTCAACTTCCCCTTGAGGCGTGGGTCCAACATCATGCTGATCCAGATGTCCTCCCTCTGCTTCATCTGGATCACCCTGGGGTCCCTGCGCAGGCACGCCAGCATGTGCGCTGCCATTGGGAAGAGGCGGGCCACGTCTGCTGGCACATCGACGTCAGTGCTGTCCTCATCCTCCTCCTCTGCCGCCTCATCCTCTCTCCACCCCCGCACCAACTCAGCTGCGCTGTGCTGATCCCCCTCATCAGCAGCCAGGTCAGGGACCTCCACCAAGTCCTCCTCCTCCTCCCCCTCAGAGGTGGACTGCGCAGCTGGTTGCCGCTCCTGCTGGTCCAAGGCTGCCGCTCCCTGTTCCAGCAAACCATCGAGGGCCCTGTTCAGCAGAGAAACCAGGGGCACCCACTCGCAGACCATAGCATGGTCCCTGCTCACCATGCTTGTGGCCTGCAGGAAGGGAGCCAGCACAAAGCACACCTGCTGCATGTGCCTCCAGTCATCATCGGGGACGATGGACGGGATGTTGCTGGTCTTGTCCCTTCTCCGAGCTGCGGAAACAGTGGCCAGGGCAAGGTACTGGTTGACAGCGTGCCTCTGTTCAACCAGACGCTCCAACATCGCCAGGGTGGAGTTCCAGCGAGTCGGAACGTCAATGATCAGCCGATGGCGTGGCAGATCCAGCTCCTTTTGCACGTCTTCCAGGCTCGCACAGGCTGCAGCCGAGCGCCGGAAGTGACGCACAACATTCCTTGCCGTTTCCAGCAGTTCGCCCATCCCCTGGTAGGTGCGCAGGAACTTCTGCACCACCAGGTTCAGCACGTGGGCAAGACAGAGGATGTGGGTCAGGTTTCCCCTGTCTATGGCAGCAACCAGATTGGCCCCATTGTCGGACACCACCTCTCCGACTCTGAGGCCTCTGGGGGTCAGCCAAATCCTCTCCTGCTCCTGGAGTTTGGCCAACACGTGGGCTGCCGTCAGCTTGGTCTTGCCAAGGCTGACCAAGTGCAGCAGCGCTTGGCAGTGGCGGGCCTTCACGCTGCTGCTGAGGCGGGGGGTTTGGCCAGGTGTGGCGGAGGATGGCAGAGGATCGGAGGAACCCGCTGCAGTTCCCCTGACCCTGCGGGGTGGCACCACCCACTGTGTTGCTGCTGCTGCTGCTGCTGTGCCCGCTGCTGCTCTCCCATCCTCACCCCCTTCCACCAAGCTGACCCAGTGGACAGTGAAGGACAGGTAGCGGCCTGTCCCGAAGCGGCTGCTCCAGGAGTCCATGGTGACGTGGACCCTTTCACCAACCGCGTGCTCCAGCCCTCGCTCCACATTGGCCATCACAAAGCGGTGCAGTGCTGGAATGGCCTTGCGGGAGAAAAAGTGTCTGCTGGGGAGCTGCCAGTCTGGGGCTGCACAAGCAAGCAGCGCCCGCATGTCGCTCCCCTCCTGCACGAGCGTGTACGGCAGGAGTTGGGAGCACATGGCCCGTGCCAGCAAGCCGTTCAGCTGCCGCACGCGACGGCTGCTGGGAGGCAGAGCCCTAACCACCCCCTGGAAGGACTCGCTCAAAAGGCTCTGGCGTGGCCTTTTGCTGACACGGGAATCACCAGACACAGCGGAGGAGGCCACTGAGGACTGGCTGCCAGAACAGGCCTCAGTGTCGGCGGCAGGAGTTGCAGAGGGGGGAGGAGCAGTGCGTTTCCGCACTCCTGCTGGTGCTGCTGGAGGAGCAGGAGGGCGGGTGGCTGCTGTTGCTGCTGCTGAAGGCTGTGCAGTGATGGGTGTGGTGCCACTGCCAGCACCAGATGCCTTCAGCCTCTGGAACTCCTCATGCTGGTGGAAATGTTTAGCCGCAAGGTGGTTGATCAGCGAGCTGGTGCTGAACTTTAAGGGGTCTGCACCTCTGCTCAACTTCCGCTGACAGTGGTTGCAAGTGGCGTACTTGCTGTACACAGTGGGCATGGTGAAAAAGCGCCAGATTGGTGACAGAAACATCCCCCTACGGCATGGAAGCGCTGCTGCCTGTCTCCCTGTGGTGGTTGGGGGGGGGGCTTGGGTGCGGCTGGTGGTGGTACTGGCTGATGCTGCTGCTGCTGCTGCTGAGCCTGAGACACCAGCAGGCTGTGGGTCGCTGCCAATGCTTGCAATGATGCGCCTCCTTGCAAGGCCCACAAGCGCATCCTCCTCCTCCTCCGAGCTGCTGAGGACGACATCCCCTGGAGGTGGTGGCACCCAGTCTCTGTCTGTCACCGGGTCATCAACATCATCCTCCCCCTCCTGAAACATGTCCTGCTGGGATGATGACCCCCCAAACTCCTCTCCTGATGCATGGATGGGCTGCTTGACTGTCGCCACAGTCTTGCTGTCCAATCCCTCATCCCCCAAAGTGCCCATCAGCATCTCCTCCTCAAAATCGCCAACAACAGCAGACAATTGACTCATCATGCCTGGGGTCAAAAGAGTGCTGAATGAGAGGTCGGCGACTGACGGTGAACTGGCCTCCTCCCCAGACCCTGCTGGGCGGCTGCTGCGAACAGGGGTGGTGGTGGTGGTGGTGGTGAGGGTGGAGGCCTCGGATGCAGAGCTGATGGCGGGCTGCTCATCCTCCGTCATGAGTTGCACCACAGTGTCTGCATCCTTTTCCTCAATGGGACGTTTCCGACCCGGCTGGAGGAAAATCGGAGCAGGTGCTACACGCTGCTGCTGCTGTGTCTCTGCAGCGTGAGTTGCAGATGCTCCTGCTGGGCGGCGCCCAAGGCGTCCACGGCCAGTGGCTATGGGAGGAATGTTAGCCACTGACGCTGCTGCTGCGGAACTGTGCATGGTGGCGCGCTCGCGGCCGCGGCTTGCCACAATGCTGCTCCCTCTCCTCCTGATTCCCTTGCTGCCCTTCCCCTTGCCCAAACCGCGCTGGCTGCCACTTCCAGACATCTTCAATGTTTTGGGCATATAGACAAAAGTTTTTTAAAAGGGCGGGTGAAAAGTGGGGTACTTTAATGGAGTGGGTTGGTTGGTGAGGTGACTGAGTGAGTGTCCCCTAGTACAGTAAGTAAGTAGTAACAGTCAGGAAGTACAACTAGCAGTTACAATAATCAGTAGTAATCACAAGTAAATTTAGTGTGTGTACACTCAGACAGTGAGTGCACGCAGGCAGGAGCTAGTAGCCTATGAACACAGTGACTGAGTGTCCTAGACTCCTAGTACAGTAAGAGTAAGTAGTAGCAGTAAGAAGAACTAACTAATTACAATAATCAATCAGCGATCAGAAGGAAATGGAGTGTGGGTGTGTGTACACTCAGACACTGAGTGCACGCACGCAGGAGCTAGTAGCCTATGAACACAGTGACTGAGTGTCCTAGACTCCTAGTACAGTAAGAGTAAGTAATAACAGTAAGTAGAACTAACTAATTACAATAATCAATCAGCGATCAGAAGGAAATGGAGTGTGGGTGTGTGTACACTCAGACAGTGAGTGCACGCACGCAGGAGCTAGTAGCCTATGAACACAGTGACTGAGTGTCCTAGACTCCTAGTACAGTAAGAGTAAGTAGTAACAGTAAGAAGAACTAACTAATTACAATAATCAATCAGCGATCAGAAGGAAATGGAGTGTGGGTGTGTGTACACTCAGACACTGAGTGCACGCACGCAGGAGCTAGTAGCCTATGAACACAGTGACTGAGTGTCCTAGACTCCTAGTACAGTAAGAGTAAGTAATAACAGTAAGTAGAACTAACTAATTACAATAATCAATCAGCGATCAGAAGGAAATGGAGTGTGGGTGTGTGTACACTCAGACAGTGAGTGCACGCACGCAGGAGCTAGTAGCCTATGAACACAGTGACTGAGTGTCCTAGACTCCTAGTACAGTAAGAGTAAGTAATAACAGTAAGTAGAACTAACTAATTACAATAATCAATCAGCGATCAGAAGGAAATGGAGTGTGGGTGTGTGTACACTCAGACAGTGAGTGCACGCACGCAGGAGCTAGTAGCCTATGAACACAGTGACTGAGTGTCCTAGACTCCTAGTACAGTAGGAGTAAGTAATAACAGTAAGTAGAACTAAATAATTACAATAATCAATCAGCGATCAGAAGGAAATGGAGTGTGGGTGTGTGTACACTCAGACAGTGAGTGCACGCACGCAGGAGCTAGTAGCCTATGAACACAGTGACTGAGTGTCCTAGACTCCTAGTACAGTAAGAGTAAGTAATAACAGTAAGTAGAACTAACTAATTACAATAATCAATCAGCGATCAGAAGGAAATGGAGTGTGGGTGTGTGTACACTCAGACAGTGAGTGCACGCACGCAGGAGCTAGTAGCCTATGAACACAGTGACTGAGTGTCCTAGACTCCTAGTACAGTAAGAGTAAGTAATAACAGTAAGTAGAACTAAATAATTACAATAATCAATCAGCGATCAGAAGGAAATGGAGTGTGGGTGTGTGTACACTCAGACAGTGAGTGCACGCACGCAGGAGCTAGTAGCCTATGAACACAGTGACTGAGTGTCCTAGACTCCTAGTACAGTAAGAGTAAGTAGTAACAGTAAGAAGAACTAACTAATTACAATAATCAATTAGCGATCAGAAGGAAATGGAGTGTGGGTGTGTGTACACTCAGACAGTGAGTGCACGCACGCAGCAGCTAGTAGCCTATGAACACAGTGACTGAGTGTCCTAGACTCCTAGTACAGTAAGAGTAAGTAATAACAGTAAGTAGAACTAACTAATTACAATAATCAATCAGCGATCAGAAGGAAATGGAGTGTGGGTGTGTGTACACTCAGACAGTGAGTGCACGCACGCAGGAGCTAGTAGCCTATGAACACAGTGACTGAGTGTCCTAGACTCCTAGTACAGTAAGAGTAAGTAGTAACAGTAAGAAGAACTAACTAATTACAATAATCAATCAGCGATCAGAAGGAAATGGAGTGTGGGTGTGTGAACACTCAGACAGTGAGTGCACGCAGGCAGGAGCTAGTAGCCTATGAACACAGTGACTGAGTGTCCTAGACTCCTAGTACAGTAAGAGTAAGTAGTAACACCAGTAAGTAGAACTAACTAATTACAATAATCAATCAGCGATCAGAAGGAAATGGAGTGTGGGTGTGTGTACACTCAGACAGTGAGTGCACGCAGGCAGGAGCTAGTAGCCTATGAACACAGTGACTCAGTGTCCTAGACTCCTAGTACAGTAAGAGTGAGTAAGTACAAGTAGTAACAGTAAGTAGAACTAACTAATTACAATAATCAATCAGCGATCAGAAGGAAATAGAGTGTGTGTTGTGTGTGTACACTCAGACAGTGAGTGCGCACACGCAGGAGGTAGTAGTAGCCTATATGAACAGTGACAGTGAGTGTCCCTACGGGTACAGTAAGAGTAAGTAGTAAGTAAGTACAACTAACAATAATCAAACAGTAATGAGAAGGAAATAGAGTGTGTGTACACACAGACAGTGAGTGAGTGCACACACGCAGGAGCTAGCTAGTAGCCTATAAACAGTGACAGTCAGTGAGTGTCCTACTCCTAGTACAGTATAACTACAATACTATTAGTAAAGGACAGCAGAAATACTGGTATAGAATATGAGAGAAATAAACAGAGGACAGCTGCCCACAGAGGCAAGGCCCCCCTGAGGCCTAAACCTGTAAGCTTGCAGCAGCTGCCTGTCTCTAATGTAACACACAAGCTACTAACTAAAATACAATGTCTATCTAACTAACAACAATATAGGTGTATATGGCAGGTGTAGGTGAGCAAAAACGCTAGGTAAATGACCACAATAGAGCACTTGCTAAGCCAAAGCACAAAGGAGCAACTCTCTCTCTGTACAAGTCTCAGGCAAGCATGGAGAAACGGAACATGGCGGCCGCTATTTATAGGGTAGGGGCTGGCCAGGGTCCCCCTCTGTGATTGGCTGCCGTCAGAGGGCCTGGGAGCCCTCTGATTGGCTCTAAGGACATCAATCTGGGCTATGACGCTATTCGAGCTCGGTACCGAGCTCGAATAGCGCCGGGTGGCTCGAATAGCTCGAATAGTGAATGGGCTATTCGAGTGTACTCGGATAGCCCATTCGAATAGCTCCAGCTATTCGGAGCTCGAATACCGAGCTCGAATAGCTGAAAAAGAGCTCGAATATTCGAACTACTCGAATATTCGAGCTCTGCTGAGCACCACTGATTGATAACACGCAAATGTTCATCATCCTTAGACTTGATTTCACTGAGCTGATCCTCAAGTACACGGTTTACTTTTTCAAGGTTGGCCTGAAATACAGAATCAATACTCATAATTTTGAGTCATTTACAACTGTCCCAATGCTTTTCCCTCTTCTTGATTTTAACTTACCTTTGCTTTAGAGACGTTCTCTAGGTTACTGGCAAGGTCATCAATTTCCATTTTAAATTCACTCTTCTCCTTCTCCAATTTCTGCTTAACTCTCTGGAGATTGTCGATCTGCTCTCCGAGTTCAGCAACACTGTCAGCATGCTTCTTGCGAAGTGCGGAAGCAGTGGCTTCATGCTGAAGAGTGGCTTCTTCCAGGTCACGTCTCAGTTTCTGGAACTCAGCTTCACGCTTCTTATTTAGCTCAATCTGAGCAGAGGTGGCACCTCCAGCTTCTTCAAGCCTCTCACTGATCTCCTCAAGTTCTCTGGAGAGGTCAGCCCTCTGTTTCTCAACCTTGGCACGAGCAGCACGCTCGGCTTCTATCTCTTCCTCAAGTTCTTCAATGCGAGCCTAGAAAGGAATATTCAGTTTTTAGAGGGTACAACTTAATGGATCACTTAAACTGATTTTTCTTTTATCTGTGGATTTTTACCTGGAGTTCCTTGATCTTTTTCTGCAACTGAGATCCCAAAGATTGCTCATCTTCAATCTTACTTTGCAGCTGGCTTATTTCAAACTCTTTCCTGTGTTTGAAAAATATGTCGTTTTCAGTAAATATTTTTTTTTTTTAATTTAATATTGCTTTATATGTTCAACACTAACTTCTTGAGTCTTTCTTCAGTTTGTTGTTTCTCATTTTCAAGATTCATGACTGATTCCTGAGACAACTTCAAGTCACCCTCAAGCTTCCTCTTGGATCTTTCAAGATCAAGACGAAGCTTCTTCTCTTGCTCCAGGGAGCCTTCCAGCTAATTGGGTGGATAGTCATAAACAGATTAAATAAATTGTATGTTGGTTAGGTAATCCATAAGCATGAAACAATGAGAATACTCACATCATCCACTTGTTGTTCAAGCTTAGTTTTGGCTTTAGTGAGGCTGCTGACTTTGTCTTCCTCTGCTTGAAGATCATCAAGAGTTTGCTGGTGAGCCTCTTGGAGAGCTTTCTTTTCTTTGGCGAGTTTAGAGACATTCTCATCCAGTCCAGCCAATTCTTCTGTAAGGTTTTTAACCTAAGAAGAGGAGACAAAAGCTAAATGACTTGTATTTTGCAACTTACAAATATGTCACTGAATAAGCATTGCTCTATGTCCAACCTTATTTTCCGTAGCGTGCTTCTCCTTCTCAACTTTGGCCAGTGTGAGCTCCAAGTCATCAATGTCTTTCTTCAGCTCAGTGCACTCATCTTCCAGTTTTCTCTTTTTGGCCGTCAACTCAGCATTGCTCTCCTCTTCATCCTCGAGCCTTTCATTCAGTTCTTTGAGTTTGGACTCCAGCTGAATCTTGCTCTTAATGAGGCCTTCACATCTCTCCTCTGCATCTGCCAGACTCTCACTTTCCTACGTAATAATGAAAGTCAGTGGTCACTGAATAGCTGGAAATTATATTTTTGTATAACTGTTTTTCTTTGAACCATCTTACCGACTGCACTTGAAGCAGAAGGTCATTCTTCTCCTGCAGCATGGCAACCATTTTCTCCTCAAGTTCTTTCCTTCTTGCCTCTGACTTAGCCAAAGCTTCTTTAAGCTTCCCAAACTCCTCCTTCATGTTTGCCATCTCCTTCTCAGTCTCAGCACTCTTCAGTAGAGGCTTAATCTTGAAGTACAGCTTCATCCATGGCCAGTGCTTGACATTCATGAATGACCTGATGTTGTAATGGAGGGTATAGATAGACTCCCTGTAAAAAAAAGCATATAAATTATAATCCAGTGTCGATATTTCAATGAGACTATTTTTGATTTACAGTTAATATTGAAATACAGATGTGACAATGGGCATTTAAGTATCTCTTCAGATTTTCTCTGTCTATGGAGTAAGTTTAGTATTCTCTTTTGTACATGTAAATTTGTGTATAGGTGAAGACGGATATCGTTAAAGGGACTCTGAGCTCTAAATAAAAACAAAATTGCTACTCACCTGGGGCTTTCTGCAGCCCAGTGTAGGTCGGGAGGTCCCACGGCGATGTCCTGGCCCTTCTCCTAGGCCCCGCTCAGAAATGGCTGCCCGGCGGCTCCCAGCGACACTGGGCCCGAGTGTCGGGCTTTCTTCCTCATACATCACGGCTTTTGTCACCATGCCGGCTGCCTCGCGTCATTACGGCGGCCGGCGTGACAGTGTGGCGCATGCGCGATTGAAACGCGCATGCACAGTACTGTCACGCCGGCCGGCGTGATGACGAGAGGTGGCCGGTGTGGTGATGACACCCGTAACGTATGAGGAAGAAAGCCCAACACTCGGGCCCAGTGTCGCCAGGAGCCGCCGGTCAGCTATTTCTGAGTGGGGCCTAGGAGCAGAGCCGGATTAAGGCTAAATGGGGCCCTAAGCAAAGTAACTGATTTGGGCCCCCTATCATGTCATAATAGAATCAGAAGATGCAGCTGCACAGCAACATGCCGCACACACCGGGGCAGCCAAGCTATTGGTTGCTATGGGCAACAGCCCGCTTTCCTCTGTGGGTGCACAATGCAGGGAATAGCAGCGGCAAAATGCAGAGTTAGAGATGAATGGATGGGACATTTGCACTCAGGGTCAGGGGCACCCCTGTGAAGAGGGCGCCAGATATCACAGCAGCAGCACTTTCCCCCTGCATCTCCAGCCTGGCAATAGCAGAAAGCTCTGGACACCGCCAAACCGGAAGCCATTCCCCAGACAGAATTACATAACCACCCCCACCACCGAACAACCGATTTCCTCCCAAACTAGACAGCCACCATGCAGCCTCCATCCCAGTGAATACGATAGTCCAGCAGAGAAGGCAGCCGCAGCGGGGGAGAATGTCAGCACCAGATGAGTCACATTCACCTATTGCGATCCAAGCAATAGAGGTCCCGTCATCCGGAGCCCATCTGTCTCCTCTAGAGTGCTGCCACTCTGTTTCTACTGCTATTACTACTTCCTACTTCCTGTCTGATCTGAGAATCAGGAAGTTCAGAGCGAGCGGCTGCACTGTAGAAGAGACAGATGGGTTTCAGATGACGGGATCTCTATCGCTTGGATCATGGTTGGTGAGTGAGCGTTTGCCATCTGCTGCTATCATTCTTGCAGCAGCTGTGGTTCTCTGTGGGAAGGGAGGGAGGAGTGGGCAGTGGCAGAGCGCACAGTAGCAGGAGGGGGACCTAGGAGGAGAGCCTGGCTCTGAAGACAATCAGCAGCGCACGGCATCATTTGACAAGACAAGACAAATAACATTTATATTGCACTTTTCTCCTGGCGGACTCAAAGCGCCAGAGCTGCAGCCACTAGGACGCGCCCTATAGGCAGTAGCAGTGTTAGAGAGACTTGCCTAAGGTCTCCTACTGAATAGGTGCTGGCTTACTGAACAGGCAGAGCCGAGATTCAAACCCTGGTCTCCTGTGTCAGAGGCAGAGCCCTTAAAGGGACTCCGAGCAATGCCTGTGGGTATGCTTTTAAGCATACCCACAACTAATTAATTACATCCTCACACCTACCAGCATGATGTTTGTAATTATATCTCCCTGGGTTCCTTATATTTCATTGTATTGTGCTGAATCGAGCTGCCAAGCTGGACATGCACAATGACTTTTAGTACGCCAATGCAGCGGATCTCTCTTCCTTCCTACAGTATTCATGGGGCTTGGCTGCCCATGGTCCTGCTCCTGGTCGGTTTAGTGGGGTGGTGAGCAGTGCTCATCTTTCTCTACAATATTTGATTGAAAGAAGTTGAAAATAAAATTGTGGTTTAATTCTTTGACAAGAGAGTCAATGTTCTGTTAACATCAAATTATATTGTAAATACCTTCTTTCCATCATCCTTGTGAACTCCACTCTCATCAAGAAGCCTCTGCATAGAGCCTGAGTACGAGTGATCAGCTGGGCAAGCTTCTCATCTCTCATTTCTTCCAGGGTACCCAGGAGACCTGCTTTGAAGAACACCTATGGGAAATAAAGATAAGTAAAAGTGCCTGCAAAGTCACCAGTCTTTGAACCTAATTAGGAGTGGAATATACATACCTTAGTATGTCCAAACTTGTACTGGGTGTGATCCACATCAATTGACCCAAGGAGTTTCTCACAAGCCTTCTTGCTGTCAATGAATTGTCCATCAGGGATTGCACTAGCATTGAGGATCTTGTATCTGGAGTGTACCAGGAAAAATTAAAACGTTACTTTAAAATACACCTTTGCATAAGGAAGAAAATAAATCAGAGGGTATTTCAGCTTAATTTGTGAAAGAACCCTGCTTTTTGTTAGAACAGACTGGTACAGACGTAGGAGAATGTATTAAATGCTTTAGGCTCCTTCATACAGGAAGCAGTATTTCTCCACTAAGCCCTGCTTCCTTGTCTTAATGGCACACCACCTGGGATTTCAAGGCTCAGCACCCATTTGTACCATGAAGGAGATGTAAGTATCAACTGTAGAAGTTGAAAATAACACCCATTCATATAGACCCTGATATATTTCACTCTTACGTTTCAATTGCACCACCATGGACTTCCTAAAAATCTGATTGTCCTGGTGGATCCAGCTGATCGTCAGACTGTGATATGTTTGAACCACTCATCTGATAAAGTTTTTTAACCTTTTTGAAACACTCCTAATCTGCATATGTGTTTCAGATGAATAAATGAGAAAGTCTATTTGCCAGAGGGACAGAATTCTAGCAGGCAACTAGCATTTCAAATACAATTACCGTAGGTCAGCAAAAGGCTGCCTTGATGCTTCTTTGCTGGGCTGTCAGCTCACTGACAGGTACACTTCAATATGTATGGAGTTTGGGTTCAAATGATGTACTTAAGCAGTGTTTTCTCAATAACATTATATCATGTACCCCCTTATTAACCTATTTTGGTTTCTGGACGTAGAAACTACGTCCAGAAACCATGTGCGCTACCGCGCGCCCCCGCGGCCGATCGCGCGCGTGCATGCGCACTCCCGGCCGCGGATTCGGTAGTCAGGGAATCAATGTATCGGACTATAAAGTCCGATCACTGATTCCTCTCCCCCGCTGAAAAAGCGACAGCTTCTCTCGGAAGCTGCGCCTTTTCTGGCCATTCACTGCCTGACGCGCCACTCTAAGCGTGTGTTACGCTTAGAGTGACGTCATGTAAACAAACTCATGGCCGCCATCTTGTGGCCAAAAAGTAATACTACACCTGAAAATAAAAATGAATTAAAATCAACACACATTTACATTATAAATCTATTGTTTACCCCCCACCCTCCCAAAACTACCCAAATAAAATGTTTACTATAAATAAAAAAAAACATTACAATAAAAAAAAAAAAAACATGTAAATATTTACCTAAGGGTCTAAACTTTTTAAATATCAATGTAAAGATGAAATATTTCTATATTTTTTTTTATTTTAAACTTGTTAATAGTGATGGATGCAAAATGGAAAAAATGCACCTTTATTTCCAAATAAAATATTGTCGCCATACATTGTGATAGGGACATAATTTTAACGGTGTAATAACCGGGACATATGGGCATATACAATACGTGAGTTTTAATTATGGAGGCATGTATTATTTTAAAACTATAATGGCTGAAAACTGAGAAATAATGAATTTTTCCATGTTTTTCTTATTCTTCCTGTTAAAATGCGTTTACAGTAAAGTGGCTCTTAGCAAAATGTACCCCCCAAAGAAAGCCTAATTGGTGGCGGAAAAAACAAGATATAGATCAGTTCATTGTGATAAGTAGTGATAAAGTTATAGGCTAATGAATGGGAGGTGAACATTTCTCTCGTGAAAACCACGGAACCTGAATGGGTTAATAACTGTGTAATTCAAGTTCACCTTACGTTGGGTAACATCATCTCAGATTCTCCATTGATGCATATAAACTAAGGAGTACTCTACAATAAAGTATGTTTATATATGATTTACCAAAATGTTAATTTTATAACTAAGTACAATGGATTGACTATGATAATTGTAAGTATCCCCTGCCCTGAGCCCTATTATAGTACCCACTTGTGGAACATGATTCTTGTGTTAAGAAAATAGGCACTAAAGAGGGATAATAAATAAAGTTTAAGCAATATATTTGCAAATAACTAGAATGCTTTCAGATAAAATGAAATACTGTTAGTGGTGGGCCGAAATTTCGCATGTGCGAAATTTTGCATCGAAATTCACAATTATGCATCGTAATTGTAATGCGAAATTTCAGAGATTCATTTTGTATGTAAAAGTAGTATTCGCGTCATTTTTCACGTAATTTTTGTGAAATTTTGCATAATTTTGTGCCGACTTTAGTGGTTAATAGCTAAGCCTCCATACTTGCTATTGCTACCAAAATTGCTACATGTGTTAAGCAGAATAGAGGGTATAAGTAACAAAAATAATTTATGAAAAAAAGAGCTTGTAGTTTTTGAGAAACTCGATTTTAAAAATGCCAAGAAAAATGGTTTTTAAACTAATTTTTCTACCTTTAAAAACCATTTTTTACTTCCATTTTTAAAATCGAGTTTCTCAAAAAGTACAAGGTCTTTTTGCAAAATTATTTTTGTGACTTGTACCCACTTGTATCCTTAACATATGTAGCAATTTTGTTGTCAATAGCAGGTATGGGGGCTTTGCTATTCACTGCTAAAGTCGCCAAGAAATTACGCAAAATTTCACTACATTTTATGCGAAATTACGCATGACTACATAAAATCAATTGAATTTGCACATCGTAATTGCATATAAATGTAATTGTCAAAATGTACGTGAAGTTTAGCGAAATCATAATTTGTTGATTACGACCATCACTAAATACTGTATCAGGCATCTAAACACAAATTATGGCCCCAGTAAAAGGTTTATGATACACTATCATGTTCATCGCTATAGTAACCCCAACGACCAAGGGACCACACTGCCACGAATCATATAAAAAGAGTGGCCACTATGACTCTTCCACCTATAAGAATAGCATCTGCTCTGGAGGAGGCTCTCTGTATTATGAGGAGGGTGGGTAAGAGGTTTGGGCCCAACATCCCTGGGTCCCTCTGTAACTGCAGGCAGAACAGGATTATCCACCTGGCAACCTAGGCAGGTGCCTGGGGCCTAGTGAGTGTCAAGGGGCCCACTTCCCACCTTCTCTGACCTCTTAAAAAAAGGACCACAAGGCAACGTTGAGTCTACTACCTTGCCTAGGGCCCCATTACATCTTAAAGGAATACTATTGATACCCAAGTGTTCTAAAATGACAATGTACAAATAATGTCTAAGTAGCTATGTAAACATTTTCCTACTTTTCATGTTAAATATCAGAAGCAAAAACTGTAATTTATTAAGAGGTAGGATTTAGCTATATTGGGACAAATCAATTGCAGAAGGGGTGTTTGCTTCAATGCACAGCCAGAGTTGCATATCAGACTACAGAAAGCAAATATCAAACATATCAAACTCTGAAAACAAAAACAGTATGAAAAGCTGTGAGAATTAGTTACATTTCCTCTGCTCTCTTCAGACACGTCAGTCAGAAACACAGGACACAGGATCTGCAGCTGTTGGGAGCTCACTTCTCTGTCGCACACAGAGCTACACATAGAGTTAACTGATCAAGTGTGAGGGGAGTTTCCCCTCTCCTCATGGCTCAGTCAGCCGTCAGTTTTGGCGTCAGTAAAGTTTGAAAGTATTTTGCTAACAGTAAACAAAGAAATTGCTACTAAAATGTATACACCAGTACTTAGCAGCACTTCTCAAACAATTCCTGTGTCAATTGAAAAAAAATATGTGAATCGATAGTATTCCTTTAATCCATCTCTGAGTGCAGGGGAAGCCCTCTCTATGGTTACACTTCTGCTGGGTGGGGAATATTTGTATTCTCTAAATAACATCTTGGGAGAGTAGATAATGGAACAAATAAAATGAACAAAATATATACCGCTGTTTGAAGTCACCATAGAGGATTCTGCTAGGGAAGCCCTTTCTGCAGATTCTGATACCCTCCAGCACACCGTTACATCTCAGCTGGTGGATGATCAGATGATTCTCCATGATACCTGGGAAAGAGTGATGCATATTGTTGGGGAAAAAATTATTTAAAGCATATGAAAAAAAACTAGATACTTACCTAAAAGGAAGGAAGCCTCTGGATTCTACAGATGCTTCCCACATCCTCTTGGCCCCCACCACTGCCACACAGATCCCCCCCAAAAAAATCTAACAAGAGCTTGTCAGATTTTGGATCACTACCGCACTCATCTTCATGCATGTGCTACTGTGCGTACTCGCCGGGTGCAGCACGGCCACTTTCCTACATGAAGAGTAGCACACTCACAATCTTCAGGAGGGTCCTTGACAGTGGTGATAAGGGCAAGGAGGACATAGAACCCTCTGGAGAGTATTCCCTCTACCTAGGTTTCTGTTTTTTTTTACCAAAGTATGGCTTACTTTAAGCCTAGTTTGTTAGTAAGTCTAGAATATGCTTACCAGGAGTCTTTGTCTCATTGGGGATCAGACAACGCACAAAGTGGGGATGAGTGCTTCTCAGGTTAGTCATTAGCTTGTTCAGATTTTCCTGTAGGGTAGAAGCATTTAGTCAGGGTAGTGTAAAAGTGCCTTCGGGCTACTGCTGTACAAAACGTGTTGTCTATATGGTCTTATAATTTACTTACTCTGAACAGAGCAGACACAGTCTGGAAAGAGGCACCCTTCTTCTTCTTTCCACCCTTTCCACCACCAGAGTCTCCACCTGACCGGAAGATATTACTCTACAATAAATTGAATGCAATTTATAGAAATAACAAAAAAAATTCAATGATAAATGTATCAGAAACCTCACCGTCTCCAGAATAACTAGAGTAGAGGAAGGACAGAAGCTTCACAGAAGACTTCTGGTAAAGGCCGACAACAGTCTCATTCAGTGGGTCCTTGTTCTTGTCCAGCCAGCCGGAGATGTTGTAATCCACAGTACCAGCATAATGCACCAGAGAGAAGTGGGCCTCAGCTTTGCCTTTGCCGGGTTTGGGCTTCTCAAAGTTCTTGCACTTGCCCAGATGCTGGTCATAGAGCTTGTTCTTGAAGGAAGTGTCAGTAGCCTTGGGGAACATGCACTCCTCTTCCAGGATGGAGAAGATACCCATTGGCTGTGTAGGAAAAGTACACAGGTTGCACAACTCAGATCTTTATCATTTTGCCCAAACGATATCTAAGACCAGCACCCACCTTCTCAATAAGCTCAATGCAGGCAGCCAGATCCATACCAAAGTCAATAAACTCCCAATCGATTCCTTCTTTTTTATACTCCTCTTGCTCAAGGACAAACATGTGGTGGTTGAAGAACTGTTGCAGCTTCTCATTAGTGAAGTTAATGCAAAGTTGCTCCAAGCTGTTGAACTAGAGAAGGTGCCAAAGATGCCATAAGTATTGAGATACTGATTCATCTTGCAAAGATATCAAAATATTTATAAAGAAATGTTATCTTTCTGCTTACATCAAAGATTTCAAATCCAGCGATATCCAGCACACCAATGAAGAATTGTCTTGGCTGTTTGGTGTCCAGCTGTTGGTTAATACGGATGACCATCCACAAGAAGAGTTTCTCATACACAGACTTGGTCAGAGCACCAACGGAATTGTGAACCTACAGATAATGGCAAGTGGTTAGATTAACACCATCAAAATTTGTCAAAAGGGTCTTCAAATTTTACATCTAGCCATATTACCTGTTGGACAGTCTGTCCTTTGGTGACAAATTCATTGCCAACTTTAACCCTGGGGTAGCACAGAGCCTTCAGCAGGTCCGCAGAGTTCAGACCCATCAAGTAGGCTATTTTATCAGCAACTGCAAAATTAATGTGCAACTTTATTTTTTGACTGAAGAACACATCTAGAACATTTAAAACTGTTATTTCATTTTCTGTTCTTACGGGAATTTTCAAATTTCTTAAGACAAAGCGGATTACTGACCTTCAGTACCATCAGGTTCTGCCTGCTCCTCTCTTTGTTTTTGCTTAAACTTCATGTTGCCATGGTGCATGACAGCACCAGTCAGCTTGTAGATGCCAGCCTTTTCTTCTGGTATAAAGCCCAAGATGTCAATGGCAGTCTGAAAAGGTACATATATTACAACTCAGCAGTTCCACTTAAATAATCTCTAAAGAACACAAAGATATGTGACATACATCTGTAGCTATCAACTCTTCCACATCATCGATGCTCTTGACTGAAATCTCACCCTGGCTGATATAAGGGTAGTCATATGGGTTTGTAGTGACCAGAAGCATTTCTGAAGAGAAAGATTGCAGATGAATAGACATATGAAAAAAGATCTCCTCACAGCATATATTTAAAAGCCAAAATCGGTTATGAACTTACCAACAAGCTCTGGCTTATGGTTGGTCAGGATCTGATAGAAGATGTGGTAGCTCCTCTCAGCTGAAAGCTGGAATGTTACTCTGGATTTCTCCAGCAGGTCTATAAAAGAGAAGAGTAAGCTGTTACAGGAGGAACCATATGGAGCTTCAAAAGTTATTGATGTCATTCAAATCTTACAGGTCTCAATATCTGCTGAAGACAGTTTTCCTGTGGTTCCAAAGTGGATTCTGATGAATTTGCCCTGGGGAGTTTGAAAAAACATGCTCAATACCTGGCAAGTATTTCACAAAGAGCATTAGGAACACTGTCAGAAAATCACTTACAAAACGAGAGGAGTTGTCATTCCTCACGGTTTTGGCATTGCCAAAGGCTTCCAGCAGAGGGTTAGCCTGGATGATTTGATCCTCCAATTGATAAGACAAAACATATAACAGTTACGTCATGCTTTTCTCATGGTGGACTTGAAGCACTTCAGACTAGAGACTTCAGCATATAGTTGTAGACAATTAGCGCACTTCACTTCACGAGTGACCAGGAGCATTAGAAAGCCTTGCCAAAGACTACTTACTGCTTTATGAACTGGCTTGAGCTAGGATTCAAATCCTGGTCAAAGCCTTCTGTTCTTTTTACCACTGTATGTTGCTGTATGCTATTGTACCACCACCGACCCTGTAGTGCCAAAACCAATTCTGAGTACAACCCCAGTTGTACTTGGCAAAATCAATTTTGATTCTTATTCTGCATCAAAGGCAACACCCTTAACCAGTACGCTATTCAGCTGGTAGAAGTAACTATTGCATTTTGCAATGACATCAGAGAAAACATTTCAAAAGACAAAAAGATTTTCTTTTATTTCCCTACAAACACAATTAGTACTAGACACTTCTCATCAGCAGGCATGGGCTCGCGAGTAGTTACGAGTCCCTAAGGACTCAAATTCATGATTTAAATGAGGCTTAATTGCCTCAGGTGTGTGGCTGAATGAGAAGGGGTTAGTTACCCATAATCCTATTGGATGCGTTGCAAGCCTCTCCGCCGCGCACTTCCTCCTTCCGGCTTGAAGGAGGAGATGCGCATAGAGAGGCTTGCAATGCGTCCAACAGAATGCATGCATGCTGTTTGAAGTGCAGGAAGGATGACGGACTTATGGGTAACTAACCCCTTCTCATCCAGCTGCAGGACCTGAGGCAATTAAGCCTCATTTAAATCACGAATTCAAGTCCTTAGGGACTCATAACTTCTCGTGAGCCCATGCCTGCTCATCAGTAGAGTGGTCTATTCATCTGGTTCCTTTAAGTTATAAAAAGCCCATCTGCCTCACCTTCAAGCTATTGGATGGTTCCTTCTTCTTTCCTGCGTCACCGATGGCTGCAATTGTTGCAAAGTACTGGATGACACGCTTGGTGTTCACAGTCTTTCCTGCACCAGATTCTCCACTGGTTGCCAACAAAGCAAAGTCAGCAAGAAAACAAAGAGAAGAAAACTATTGCTACTACAATGATTAAGGGCAATCTCCCGTTTTACTTACGTAATCAGGACAGACTGGTTCTCACGATCTGAAAGAAGGAAATAGTCATGTAAAATATGCTTCAGAGGTTTCAACAGCTGGATTAATAAGACAAGATTAAATTGTGGAAAAAATACATTACCAGTTAACATGAACTGATAGGCGTTATCAGAGATTGAGAAGATGTGGGGCGGGGCTTCCATACGCTTCTTCCCTCTGTAGCCGGCAACAACTTCGGGGTTGTACACTGGCAGCCACTTATAGGGGTTCACAGTGACGCAGAACAGGCCGGAGTAGGTCTGAAAGTTTTCAGGGAATGGGAAGAATATAAAGCTACAGCAGATTGATTGATAGCATGCTTTTTTTTTAAATTCGGTTTCACAATATCTAATGTAGAAGTTAAAGCTCTAGTTCAGGCTTGTGATTTTCTTTATTATTTTGCGGCGTATGCCATAATTTGCAATCTGCAGAGCTGTATTCATTGCACTTAGCCTATTTTTGCTTCATTTGTTTTTAACCGCTTGCCGACCGCGTCACGCCAATGGGCGTGGCCGCGGCGGCAGCCCCAGGACCGGCTAACGCCGATTGGCGTACAGTCCTGGGGCAGCAGTTTGCAGGAGATCGCGCGCAGGATGCGCGTGCATCTCCCGCTTGGTGGGCGGAGCTCCAGTCTCCGAGCGGCGATCGCCGCTCGGAAGACTGTTACACAGTGAATCCGCCGTGTATTTACATGTACAGCGCTGCGATCAGCAGCAGCGCTGTACTGGGGACAGCCGTGTGACATGGCTGTCCCCCTGGGAGACAAGAGACCGATCGGCTCTCATAGGCAGAAGCCTATGACAGCCGATCGCCATGATTGGCCGGCCGGGGGGAGGGAGGGAGGGGGAGGGGGCCGGAATTTAAAGGAGCAGGTATTTTTATTACAAAAAAATAACAAAAATATTTGTAGAAAAAAAAATAAACATGGGGGGAGTGATCAGACCCCACCAACAAAGAGCTCTGTTGGTGGGGGGAAAAGGGAGGGGGATCATTTGTGTGCTGTGTTATGCGGCCCTGCAGCTTGACCTTAAAGCTGCAGTGGCCTATTTTACTGAAAATGGCCTGGTCACTAGGGGGTTTAGCACTGCGGTCCTCAAGAGGTTATAGACCTGGGTGGCTGGGTTTATAATGCTGACTTCCTATATACAATCAGATTTTGCTTTGCTGGACTGAACAGCAGTCTATAAACTGTCCAAACTCCTCCCTAGCGTAATCAGCAAAATTATGATTTCGCTAAATTTCATGTACATTTTCACAATTATGCCTATACGTAATTACAATTTGCAACCTAAATTGATTTCATAGTCATTCATAATTTCGCATAAAAATTCACGTAGTTTTCGCAAAATTTCACTTAATTTTGTTCCAACTTTGGAGGTTAATAGCAAAGCCCTCATACATGCTATTGACACCAAAATTGCTACCTATGTTAAAGGGAATAGTGGGTACAAGGGAAATCATTTTTGTTTCAAAAAGACCATATAGTTTTTGAGAAAATCAATTTTAAAAATGCAAAGAAAAATGTTTTTTTTGGAAAATGGCAATTTAAAAATCATTGTTCTTTGCATGTTTAAAATTGATTTTCTCAAAAAATACAATGTCTTTTTGAAAAATTATTTTTCTGCCTTGTACCTAATATTCTCCTTAACATACAGTGATGTGAAAAACTATTTGCCCCTTCCTGATTTCTTATTATTTTGCATGTTTGTCACACTTAAATGTTTCTGCTCATCAAAAACCGTTAACTATTAGTCAAAGATAACATAATTGAACACAAAATGCAGTTTTAAATGATGGTTTTTATTATTTAGTGAGAAAAATAACTCAAAACCTACATGGCCCTTTGTGAAAAAGTGATTGCCCCCCTTGTTAAAAAATAACTTAACTGTGGTTTATCACACCTGAGTTCAATTTCTGTAGTCACCCCCAGGCCTGATTACTGCCACACCTGTTTCAATCAAGAAATCAGTTAAATAGGAGCTATCTGACACAAAAAAGTAGACCAAAAGCTAGACATCATGCCAAGATCCAAAGAAATTCAGGAACAAATGAGAACAAAAGTACTGTAATTGAGATCTATCAGTCTGGTAAAGGTTATAAAGCCATTTCTAAAGCTTTGGGACTCCAGTGAATCACAGTGAGAGCCATTATCCACAAATTGCAAAAACATGGAACAGTGATGAACCTTTCCAGGAGTGGCCGGCTGACCAAAATTACCCCAAGAGCGCCGAGAAAACTTATCGGAGAGGCCACAAAAGACCCCAGGACAACATCTAAAGAACTGCAGGCCTCACTTGCCTCAATTAAGGTCAGTGTTCACAACTCCACCATAAGAAAGAGACTGGGCAAAAACAGCCTGCATGGCAGATATCCAAGGCGCAAACCACTTTTAAGCAAAAAGAACATTAAGGCTCATCTCAATTTTGCTAAAAAACATCTCAATGATTGCCAAGACTTTTGGGAAAATACCGTGTGGACCGACGAGACACAAGTTGAACTTTTTGGAAGGTGCGTGTCCCGTTACATCTGGCATAGAAGTAACACAGCATTTTAGCAAAAGAACATCATACCAACAGTAAAATATGGTAGTGGTAGTGTGATGGTCTGGGGTTGTTTTTCTGCTTCAGGACCTGGAAGGCTTGCTGTGATAGATGGAACCATGAATTCTACTGTCTACCAAAAAATCCTGAAGGAGAATGTCCAGCCATCTGTTCGTCAACTCAAGCTGAAGTGATCTTGGGTGCTGCAGCAGGACAATGACCCAAAACACACCAGCAAATCCACCTGTGAATGGCTGAAGAAAAACAAAAAGAAGACTTTGGAGTGGCCTAGTCAAAGTCCTGACCTGGATCTTATTGAGATGTTGTGGCATGACCTTAAAAAGGCGGTTCATGCTAGAAAACCCTCAAATAAAGCTGAATTACAACAATTCTGCAAAGATGAGTGGGCCAAAATTCCTCCAGAGCGCTGTAAAAGACTTGCTGCAAGTTATCGCAAACGCTTGATTGCAGTTATTGCTGCTAAGGGTGGCCCAACCAGTTATCAGGTTCAGGGGGAAATTTCTTTTTCACACAGGGCCATGTAGGTTTTGAGTTTTTTTCTCACTTATTAATAAAAACCATTATTTAACACTGCATTTTGTGTTCAATTATGTTATCTTTGACTAATAGTTAACAGTTTTTGATGAGCAGAAACATTTAAGTGTGACAAACATGCAAAAGAATAAGAAATCAGGAAGGGGGCAAATAGTTTTTCACACCACTGTATGTACTAATTTTGGTAGCAATAGCATGTATGGGGGCTTTGCTATTAACCGCTAAATTTGGCACAAAATTTCGCAAAATTGTGCAAAAATTATGCAAAAAATTATGTGAAATGATGAAATACTACTATTACATACGAAACCAATTATGACTTTCCCTGAAATTTTGCATTACGATTATGATGCGTCCTCCCCCTTTACCATCATCACTGATAGGAGGTAGTCGGGGAAGAGTCGGAAGAGGGCACCAGCAGGGCTGGGTTTAGGTGAAAAAAAGGCCCTCAGCAAAAATTAACATTGGATTCCTACATGATACATGATGACACTATTATCGGTAGGTGGTCCTTGTGCCCACTCCTCCATCCTCTAGATAGATGTATCTTATGTTTGCACAGTGGGAGACATGGCAGCGCTTTCAAACAACCTCATACCTGAAGGATTTAACTGCAATGGTGAGCAGAGCTCCAGAAACTGGACTAAATTACACACCCAGCATACACTGCAGGCAAAGAGAGGGAGGGGGAATTAGTGATTAAGCTGCATCAGTGGGCAGAGCTCCAGAGACTGGACTATATTACACACCCTGCATCACTATAGACCAAGGGGGGGTGTTAGCTTCAGTGATAATTAGTGCACAAATTATTACCTAATAGACTTCCCCACGGCGGTGACGTACCCCCTTGGGGAAGACCTACCTCTAACCTAGCAATAAAAACATAATTCCTCGTGCTGCTATACCTACCTCTAACCTAGCAATAAAAACATAATTCCTCGTGCTGCTATTCATAAATGGTATACACATTTCATAAGACAAACAAAACAGACAAATGATAAGCGCTCAAGGATGCACCTGAATTGTAAGCCATCAGCGGCAATGCAGAGCCCCCTAGGGCTGAATACATGCCTCTAATGCAAAACAGATGCAAAATTATGTGCTAACTCTAATCTAAAAATTTGAGAGTGAATTTAAAACAGTGAAGGCAGCTAGCCAATAGTATACTTACATTTAAGTTTGCACAGTGGGAGACATGGCAGCGCTTTCAAACAACCTCATACCTGAAGGATTTAACTGCAATGGTGAGCAGAGCTCCAGAAACTGGACTAAATTACACACCCAGCATACACTGCAGGCAAAGAGAGGGAGGGGGAATTAGTGATTAAGCTGCATCAGTGGGCAGAGCTCCAGAGACTGGACTATATTACACACCCTGCATCACTATAGACCAAGGGGGGGTGTTAGCTTCAGTGATAATTAGTGCACAAATTATGACCTAATAGACTTCCCCACGGCGGTGACGTACCCCCTTGGGGAAGACCTACCTCTAACCTAGCAATAAAAACATAATTCCTCGTGCTGCTATACCTACCTCTAACCTAGCAATAAAAACATAATTCCTCGTGCTGCTATTCATAAATGGTATACACATTTCATAAGACAAACAAAACAGACAAATGATAAGCGCTCAAGGATGCACCTGAATTGTAAGCCATCAGCGGCAATGCAGAGCCCCCTAGGGCTGAATACATGCCTCTAATGCAAAACAGATGCAAAATTATGTGCTAACTCTAATCTAAAAATTTGAGAGTGAATTTAAAACAGTGAAGGCAGCTAGCCAATAGTATACTTACATTTAAGTTTGCACAGTGGGAGACATGGCAGCGCTTTCAAACAACCTCATACCTGAAGGATTTAACTGCAATGGTGAGCAGAGCTCCAGAAACTGGACTAAATTACACACCCAGCATACACTGCAGGCAAAGAGAGGGAGGGGGAATTAGTGATTAAGCTGCATCAGTGGGCAGAGCTCCAGAGACTGGACTATATTACACACCCTGCATCACTATAGACCAAGGGGGGGTGTTAGCTTCAGTGATAATTAGTGCACAAATTATGACCTAATAGACTTCCCCACGGCGGTGACGTACCCCCTTGGGGAAGACCTACCTCTAACCTAGCAATAAAAACATAATTCCTCGTGCTGCTATACCTACCTCTAACCTAGCAATAAAAACATAATTCCTCGTGCTGCTATTCATAAATGGTATACACATTTCATAAGACAAACAAAACAGACAAATGATAAGCGCTCAAGGATGCACCTGAATTGTAAGCCATCAGCGGCAATGCAGAGCCCCCTAGGGCTGAATACATGCCTCTAATGCAAAACAGATGCAAAATTATGTGCTAACTCTAATCTAAAAATTTGAGAGTGAATTTAAAACAGTGAAGGCAGCTAGCCAATAGTATACTTACATTTAAGTTTGCACAGTGGGAGACATGGCAGCGCTTTCAAACAACCTCATACCTGAAGGATTTAACTGCAATGGTGAGCAGAGCTCCAGAAACTGGACTAAATTACACACCCAGCATACACTGCAGGCAAAGAGAGGGAGGGGGAATTAGTGATTAAGCTGCATCAGTGGGCAGAGCTCCAGAGACTGGACTATATTACACACCCTGCATCACTATAGACCAAGGGGGGGTGTTAGCTTCAGTGATAATTAGTGCACAAATTATGACCTAATAGACTTCCCCACGGCGGTGACGTACCCCCTTGGGGAAGACCTACCTCTAACCTAGCAATAAAAACATAATTCCTCGTGCTGCTATACCTACCTCTAACCTAGCAATAAAAACATAATTCCTCGTGCTGCTATTCATAAATGGTATACACATTTCATAAGACAAACAAAACAGACAAATGAGGTTGTTTGAAAGCGCTGCCATGTCTCCCACTGTGCAAACTTAAATGTAAGTATACTATTGGCTAGCTGCCTTCACTGTTTTAAATTCACTCTCAAATTTTTAGATTAGAGTTAGCACATAATTTTGCATCTGTTTTGCATTAGAGGCATGTATTCAGCCCTAGGGGGCTCTGCATTGCCGCTGATGGCTTACAATTCAGGTGCATCCTTGAGCGCTTATCATTTGTCTGTTTTGTTTGTCTTATGAAATGTGTATACCATTTATGAATAGCAGCACGAGGAATTATGTTTTTATTGCTAGGTTAGAGGTAGGTATAGCAGCACGAGGAATTATGTTTTTATTGCTAGGTTAGAGGTAGGTCTTCCCCAAGGGGGTACGTCACCGCCGTGGGGAAGTCTATTAGGTCATAATTTGTGCACTAATTATCACTGAAGCTAACACCCCCCCTTGGTCTATAGTGATGCAGGGTGTGTAATATAGTCCAGTCTCTGGAGCTCTGCCCACTGATGCAGCTTAATCACTAATTCCCCCTCCCTCTCTTTGCCTGCAGTGTATGCTGGGTGTGTAATTTAGTCCAGTTTCTGGAGCTCTGCTCACCATTGCAGTTAAATCCTTCAGGTATGAGGTTGTTTGAAAGCGCTGCCATGTCTCCCACTGTGCAAACTTAAATGTAAGTATACTATTGGCTAGCTGCCTTCACTGTTTTAAATTCACTCTCAAATTTTTAGATTAGAGTTAGCACATAATTTTGCATCTGTTTTGCATTAGAGGCATGTATTCAGCCCTAGGGGGCTCTGCATTGCCGCTGATGGCTTACAATTCAGGTGCATCCTTGAGCGCTTATCATTTGTCTGTTTTGTTTGTCTTATGAAATGTGTATACCATTTATGAATAGCAGCACGAGGAATTATGTTTTTATTGCTAGGTTAGAGGTAGGTATAGCAGCACGAGGAATTATGTTTTTATTGCTAGGTTAGAGGTAGGTCTTCCCCAAGGGGGTACGTCACCGCCGTGGGGAAGTCTATTAGGTCATAATTTGTGCACTAATTATCACTGAAGCTAACACCCCCCCTTGGTCTATAGTGATGCAGGGTGTGTAATATAGTCCAGTCTCTGGAGCTCTGCCCACTGATGCAGCTTAATCACTAATTCCCCCTCCCTCTCTTTGCCTGCAGTGTATGCTGGGTGTGTAATTTAGTCCAGTTTCTGGAGCTCTGCTCACCATTGCAGTTAAATCCTTCAGGTATGAGGTTGTTTGAAAGCGCTGCCATGTCTCCCACTGTGCAAACTTAAATGTAAGTATACTATTGGCTAGCTGCCTTCACTGTTTTAAATTCACTCTCAAATTTTTAGATTAGAGTTAGCACATAATTTTGCATCTGTTTTGCATTAGAGGCATGTATTCAGCCCTAGGGGGCTCTGCATTGCCGCTGATGGCTTACAATTCAGGTGCATCCTTGAGCGCTTATCATTTGTCTGTTTTGTTTGTCTTATGAAATGTGTATACCATTTATGAATAGCAGCACGAGGAATTATGTTTTTATTGCTAGGTTAGAGGTAGGTATAGTAGCACGAGGAATTATGTTTTTATTGCTAGGTTAGAGGTAGGTCTTCCCCAAGGGGGTACGTCACCGCCGTGGGGAAGTCTATTAGGTCATAATTTGTGCACTAATTATCACTGAAGCTAACACCCCCCCTTGGTCTATAGTGATGCAGGGTGTGTAATATAGTCCAGTCTCTGGAGCTCTGCCCACTGATGCAGCTTAATCACTAATTCCCCCTCCCTCTCTTTGCCTGCAGTGTATGCTGGGTGTGTAATTTAGTCCAGTTTCTGGAGCTCTGCTCACCATTGCAGTTAAATCCTTCAGGTATGAGGTTGTTTGAAAGCGCTGCCATGTCTCCCACTGTGCAAACTTAAATGTAAGTATACTATTGGCTAGCTGCCTTCACTGTTTTAAATTCACTCTCAAATTTTTAGATTAGAGTTAGCACATAATTTTGCATCTGTTTTGCATTAGAGGCATGTATTCAGCCCTAGGGGGTTCTGCATTGCCGCTGATGGCTTACAATTCAGGTGCATCCTTGAGCGCTTATCATTTGTCTGTTTTGTTTGTCTTATGAAATGTGTATACCATTTATGAATAGCAGCACGAGGAATTATGTTTTTATTGCTAGGTTAGAGGTAGGTATAGCAGCACGAGGAATTATGTTTTTATTGCTAGGTTAGAGGTAGGTCTTCCCCAAGGGGGTACGTCACCGCCGTGGGGAAGTCTATTAGGTCATAATTTGTGCACTAATTATCACTGAAGCTAACACCCCCCCTTGGTCTATAGTGATGCAGGGTGTGTAATATAGTCCAGTCTCTGGAGCTCTGCCCACTGATGCAGCTTAATCACTAATTCCCCCTCCCTCTCTTTGCCTGCAGTGTATGCTGGGTGTGTAATTTAGTCCAGTTTCTGGAGCTCTGCTCACCATTGCAGTTAAATCCTTCAGGTATGAGGTTGTTTGAAAGCGCTGCCATGTCTCCCACTGTGCAAACTTAAATGTAAGTATACTATTGGCTAGCTGCCTTCACTGTTTTAAATTCACTCTCAAATTTTTAGATTAGAGTTAGCACATAATTTTGCATCTGTTTTGCATTAGAGGCATGTATTCAGCCCTAGGGGGCTCTGCATTGCCGCTGATGGCTTACAATTCAGGTGCATCCTTGAGCGCTTATCATTTGTCTGTTTTGTTTGTCTTATGAAATGTGTATACCATTTATGAATAGCAGCACGAGGAATTATGTTTTTATTGCTAGGTTGGAGGTAGGTATAGCAGCACGAGGAATTATGTTTTTATTGCTAGGTTAGAGGTAGGTCTTCCCCAAGGGGGTACGTCACCGCCGTGGGGAAGTCTATTAGGTCATAATTTGTGCACTAATTATCACTGAAGCTAACACCCCCCCTTGGTCTATAGTGATGCAGGGTGTGTAATATAGTCCAGTCTCTGGAGCTCTGCCCACTGATGCAGCTTAATCACTAATTCCCCCTCCCTCTCTTTGCCTGCAGTGTATGCTGGGTGTGTAATTTAGTCCAGTTTCTGGAGCTCTGCTCACCATTGCAGTTAAATCCTTCAGGTATGAGGTTGTTTGAAAGCGCTGCCATGTCTCCCACTGTGCAAACTTAAATGTAAGTATACTATTGGCTAGCTGCCTTCACTGTTTTAAATTCACTCTCAAATTTTTAGATTAGAGTTAGCACATAATTTTGCATCTGTTTTGCATTAGAGGCATGTATTCAGCCCTAGGGGGCTCTGCATTGCCGCTGATGGCTTACAATTCAGGTGCATCCTTGAGCGCTTATCATTTGTCTGTTTTGTTTGTCTTATGAAATGTGTATACCATTTATGAATAGCAGCACGAGGAATTATGTTTTTATTGCTAGGTTGGAGGTAGGTATAGCAGCACGAGGAATTATGTTTTTATTGCTAGGTTAGAGGTAGGTCTTCCCCAAGGGGGTACGTCACCGCCGTGGGGAAGTCTATTAGGTCATAATTTGTGCACTAATTATCACTGAAGCTAACACCCCCCCTTGGTCTATAGTGATGCAGGGTGTGTAATATAGTCCAGTCTCTGGAGCTCTGCCCACTGATGCAGCTTAATCACTAATTCCCCCTCCCTCTCTTTGCCTGCAGTGTATGCTGGGTGTGTAATTTAGTCCAGTTTCTGGAGCTCTGCTCACCATTGCAGTTAAATCCTTCAGGTATGAGGTTGTTTGAAAGCGCTGCCATGTCTCCCACTGTGCAAACTTAAATGTAAGTATACTATTGGCTAGCTGCCTTCACTGTTTTAAATTCACTCTCAAATTTTTAGATTAGAGTTAGCACATAATTTTGCATCTGTTTTGCATTAGAGGCATGTATTCAGCCCTAGGGGGCTCTGCATTGCCGCTGATGGCTTACAATTCAGGTGCATCCTTGAGCGCTTATCATTTGTCTGTTTTTTTTTTTTTTTGTTTTTTTTTTTTGTTTTTTTTTTTAGATGTATCTTATGCCCATTGCCGCCCCCCCCCCCTCCCACCCCCCTTCATCCCCAGATAGTAATATTAGGTGGCCTTTGCCTCACCTCCAAAAATCCAGAGATAGCAGAGCATAATATCTCACCTGGCCTGTTACGGCCAGGCAGGTTAGATAGTACTGCACCACCACCATAGTGACGCTGAAAATTGGAAGCCTTGGGGGCCCTATGGGTTCTGGGGCCCTGGGAAATAACCCAGATTGTCATAATGGAAGAATCATCCCTGGGCACCAGCCAGCCTTTTCATATGAACACAGAGGTGTTCCCACCCACCTCTTCCCTGTACTGCTCAGGAAGGAGCAGTTGAAGGAGGTGGGTGGAGTCAGGTGATGGTTGCGTGCGGAGGAAGCAATTCCCATTCTCCAGCCAGCTTCATGATTTGTGCACAGATCTCTGGATCATGTGACTTGTGGGTCCAGAGGTAATCTCTCAGGAATAGCTAATCTCTCAGGAATAGCTGCATGAAATATGAAATTCGTATGTTGGTCCCTATGTTCACCTGTGCGAACAATGATAAATCTGGGTGGCTCAACCAGGGCTTCAATGACTAGCTTGTTTTGGCTTTCTGTAAATGAGAAACCAATCTTACGTAGATCATCCAGGCCGCGTAACGCTCTTTGAGGTTATACAGCACAGAGGCCTCATTCAGGTGGGTCATCATCGCCATGTCTTCAATCTTATCGTACTTGGGGGGATTCTGGGGGTACACTTGGCTGTCTTTGACAGTCACTTCCTGCAAACAACACAAAGCTTGGTTGAGGTAATGATAATGATTATTCTCTTACAAATGGTACAGCTCATTCAACCACCATTGATCTTGGTTGTGACAAGCCTTGCTTGAGGCCAGTGGCGTAGCTAAGGAGCTATGGGCCCCAGTGCAAGTTTGACGTTGGCCACCACCGAAGCATTCTACACATAACAATTGACACGGCACACCAAGACCTGACAAGGACATCAACAGTGTCAGAGCAAGAAGGAGATGGGGAACAGTTTGTTAATAATTACTACTATCCAAAGCATTTATAGAAGTGATCATTACCAGAACTGGACCAATAAAGGGCTAATACTGCAGTTAAGGGACTAATCCTAGTCAAGTCACACCCTCTGTACCCCCATAGCTACGCCACTGCTTGAGGCATTAAAAATGCTGATTTACGAATAGTACGGCTTACCCTTCCGTCATCGGTTTTGACAGTGACTTTGTCCCCATCGCGAGCGGTGACTAAGCCTTTCACGTACAGCTCTTTGGCATCATCCACAAAGCAGGTGTTCTTGGCATCGAACGGTTTGTTCTGAGCCTCCAGTCGTTCCTTCTCTGACTTCCTCAGAAAGGGCGCAGCAGCTCCAAAAATCGACATTTCCCCGTCCCCCATGGCTGAGGCGGTCTGCATAAGACAGAATGAAGCAGATTTGCATTTAGCCTCCTAGAATCCATTACACGTATATCTGTTATCTCTCTATCCTATACTAAGGTGATAATGATAGGTATTTTTTTTATATGTGCCTGTATATTATAGCGTACTGTACAATAAATATCCCTGCCCAATCCCAATTGCAATCTATTATTCTGTCAATCTACATTCACTATAAGGTCTGCATACCATGAGCAGTTGCGTTCTTAAAGTTTTTATTTTATCATAAAAATGCAGTGTTTCAGAGAGGAAAAAAAATGAATCAAGGCTCAACTAATCTAATTCAGGATGATAAACCCAAATGTAGAAGGTACCATAAAGGAATGTGTCTGTCTATCTATAGATGTCTACCTATTAATGAAATTTTTTTTTATTTATTTTTCTATCTCTGTCCATAAGCTATCTATCTATCTATCTATCTATCTATCTATCTATCTATCTATCTATCTATCTATCTACTACATGACAAATGCGCCCTCCTGCTAACCGTATAGAGAGAGCAATAGGTCATATGGCTGGTCTATCCATCCATCTCTTATTCATTTACCTGTCTACCAATCTATCTATCTGCATACCCTATATCACCACCTAAAAATGGGCCAAATGCTGTGCCCAGCTGATAAGCCTACACCCCACTGTGGCACCCTAACCCCATGTGCAGGTGGAAGCATACATAGCTCTGCTTTCTCTGGCTTGCTTCCTCACATCATGCCGCGTGACTGCAGTGAGCATGGGGATTTACAGAAAGTGCACAATAATTGTTAAAATAAAAGTAGGCAGGTGTATAAATTTGGGCACTGTTGTCATTTTATTGATTACACAACCTTTATAACTGATTATTGGAAATTGGCTTGGTAAGCGCAGTGACCCCTGATCTACATACACAGGTGAATCCAATTATGAGAAAGAGTATTTAAGGGGGTCAATTGTAAATTTCCCTCCTCTTTTAATTTTTGCTCTGAAGAGTAGCAACAGGGGGTCTCAAAATAACTCTTAAATTACCTGAAGACAAAGATTTTTCACATCATGGTTTAGGGGAAGGATACAGAAAGCTGTCTCAGAGATTTCAGCTGTCTGTTTCCACAGTTAGGAACATATTGAGGAAATGGGAGACCACAGGCTCAGTTCAAGTTAAGGCCTGAAAGTGGCAGACCAAGAAAAATCTCAGATAGACAGAAGCAACGAATGGTGAGAACAGTCAGAGTCAACCCACAGACCAGCCCAAAAGACCTACATCATCATCTTGCTGCAGATGGAGTCACTGTGCATCGTCCAACCATTCGCGCACACTTTACACAAGGAGATGCTATATGCGAGAGTGATGGGAGGAAGCCTTTTCTGCACCGTGGCCCCCACAGGAGGTTAAGGGGCTGGGTCCTGGGGTGAACTGTGAACTGTGTTGTCTTCACTTCCTCTCGCACGTCTAGGTGATTGGCTGCATAGTGGCTACACTGAAGAGGACCTGTCCACCGCTGGAACGAGATACAGTATTAAGCTCCGCTGCCACACTACTCTTCAAAATCTTGGGGGAGGGGGGGGGGGATTTCATGGGGTAGTACACACAAAATTCCATGATGGGGGGAGCTAGCCTGACGAAATTTGCAAGGGGCCGGGTTAGTCATGTTATGCCCCTTTAAAGGAAACCCAAGGTGAAGTAAGCTGATGAGATAAACAATTGTTTATATCCTTCTAATCCTAAAAAGGACTATTCGAGGTATCCCACAGTTTTATTTTATTTATTTTTACTGTTTCATTGTTTCTGCTGAATGACATATTCTTTGATGTATGCCAGAGGGAAAATCCATGAACCATTGACCCTTTTTATCTCTATCCTGCTCTCAAAAGCCATTTTCTGGTAGGAAAGTGTTTTATGGTTGTAATTCCCTATCAGTGAGGGTTTTATTATAGTCTGACCAGTTTCCTACCAGGTCTCAACCCAGGACAGAAACTGTTTTTTTTTTAACTCTTTCAGGCCGAGAAATAAAAAAAGGATCATAGCCTGGTTATTTTTGTGCTTGGCACTGTACATACACATGTTGATCTTATCATGTCACATGTATCCTTCAAGCACCACCTCCTCAGTTCTAATGAGTTAAGGTAATACAATAAACAAGGTCGGTATTCGTACAGGAAAAATGAATCATGCAACACGGGAGTCAAGATCTGACTCAAGGTTCCTAAAAATGTACTCGAGTGGTGTCGTAGTTCACGCCACCTTGTTGTCACAGGTCTACTGAAAGACCACTACATCCTTTATTTACAATACTCATAGGTTTTAAAATATATGTTGGTGCATAGATTGCAGACCAAAGCGGGTGTCTTTGCCTATCCCCCCACAGTGCACTGTCAGATTGTGCGAACAGTTAACTGGTCTGAGCGCACAAGCTGTGGGGTGTGGCTAGCCCTGAAGACTTTGGTTGCACAGCACTATTATTTCTTTGATATAATCAAGACAGTATTGTGTGGGGTGTGCAGTAGGACTACCCTGCCACAGCTTATACAAGTGCAATAGATATGCAATAAAGCTGTCCAGAATGCTCAAATATGGCAGCTCTTTGCATCTAAAGAGTCGCTGCAGGTCTCCCTCACACAATTACTGAAAACAAGCCAGGGGAATAGTACAAGGATTAGGGAGTGCAATACATATATACAGTGCTAACAGTGCTCGACATGTTTCATCTTAAACAGATTTTGTCAGGAACAAGATAAAGTGCAAAAATAATAAATAGAGAACCCCCAACCACCACCACAGTATCCCCCAGCATCAAACGGCTCTGACTTGAAATCTGCACTTGTATAAGCCGCTGCAGGGTAGTCCAATTGCACACCCCACACAATACTGTCTTGATTTTATCAAAGAAATAATAGTGCTGTGCAACCAAAGTCTTTCAGGGCTAACCACACCCCACAACTTGTGCACTCAGACCAGCTAACTGTTCGCACAATCTGACAGTGCACTGTGGGGGGATAGGCAAAGACAACCTCTTTGGTCTGCAATCTATGCACCAACATATATTTAAAACCTATAAGTATTGTAAATAAAGCACTGGCGTATTCAGACGGGGGTTCTGGATGTATGGAATCCCCCTGAGTTTCCTGTACCTTTAAAAAAAAAATCCCTGAAATCGCTGAAGCGGGCAAGCTGGTAAATATACAAAGGCTTGCCTCCTGCAGGGTCTGTGTGAAAAACTCAGCTCTCTCACTGAGAACATAGTAGCTATGTCCCTGCAAGGGGAAGAGGGAATTTGCAGGGCTGTAGTTACTCGCCCCGGGGCAGGGGAAGTGGGTAAAAAGGACCTGGAATCTTGCACAGGACAGAAGAAAAACAGAGAAAAATGCATCCTACATGTATTTAGAGAGTTTTGCCCGACTAATTCCCCTTCATCTGTGGCTAATCACAACTGTAATTTGAGTTCTCAGCTGTGCCAGCTGGCTGCCTCAGCAGAGGAGCTAATTTGTAAACACAGGATGTTAACCCTATGTCTGCTTCCATGAAAGCAGGAAATAGATACACTGCAGATTTATTGCAGGATTTGTATCGGCTGTAACAAAGAAATATTTGTTTTCTTTAAAAGTTATTATGCTGTTACTTATCTTTTAGAGCAGAGAGGAAGTTCTGAGTTGAGGTCCACTTTAATATTTGGTGGTCTGCAGTGAAAAATCATGATTATTATTTCCTTTCTGGTATAACTTTGTAATCTTTTACCCTGTTATGTAGAAGGATTGCTCACAATCGTTTTGGAGAGACTTCATATACACAGGACCGGTTGTCGTCTTTTTGCTACCTGAGGCAAACTTGTGAGGATGCGATCACCGGAAATGATCACAAACAAACTATAGCAAGGATAGATAGCTTTACTGCACAGCAAAAACCTACACAGAATTGCAAAGCTATGTATCCATACAAGATTTTGTGCGTGATCATTTTGGGTGATAATCTACTACATGTACAGGTGGTATTGGCAGGTTCCTCTTCACAGGACAAGATAAATAATATTTATACTGCGCTTTTCTCCTGGCAGACTCAAAGCAGCAGAGCTGCAGCCACTAGGGTGCACTCTGTAGGCAGTAGCAGAGTTTGGGAGACTTGCCCAAGGTGTCCTGCTGAGTTGGAAAATCCTTGATGGACCTTATTATTATTATTATTATTATTTAGTATTTATATAGCGCCGACATATTACGCATCGCTGTACAGTGTATATATATATATTGTCTTGTCACTAACTGTCCCTCAGAGGAGCTCACAATCTAATCCCTACCATTGCCATATGTCTATATTATGTAGTGTAAGTACTGTAGTCTAGGGCCAATTTTTAGGGGGAGCCAATTAACTTATCTGTATGTTTTTGGACCTTAAAGGAATACTATCGATATCCAAGTGTTCTAAAATGACAGTGTGCAAATAATGTCTAAGTAGCTGTGTAAACATTTTCCTACTTTTCATGTTAAATATCAGAGGCAAAAACTGTAATTTATTGAGGGTAGGATTTAGCTATATTGGGACAAATCAATTGCAGAAGGGGTGTCTGCTTCAATGCACAGCCAGAGTTGCATATCAGACTACAGAAAGCAAATATCAAACATATCAAACTCTGAAAGCAAAAACAGTATGAAAAGCTGTGACAATTAGTTACATTTCCTCTGCTCTCTTCAGACACCTCAGTCAGAAACACAGGACACAGGAACTGCAGCTGTTGGGAGCTCTCTCTCTGTCACACACAGAGTTACACATATAGAGTTAACTGATCAAGTGTGAGGGGAATTTCCCCTCTCCTCATGGCTCAGTCAGCCGTCAGTTTTGGCATCAGTAAAGTTTGAAAGTATTTTGCTAACAGTAAACAAAGAAGTTGCTACTAAAATGTATACACCAGTACTTAGCACTTCCCAAACAATTCCTGTGTCAATTAAAAAAAATATGTGAAGTATAGTATTCCTTTAACTGTAGTTAGTGTAACGCCAGATGCACTGCTTGATCTCCCTCTTTCCTCTCTATAGGACAGAACACGTGAGGACCAAACTACTGCACTGCAGAAGAAGGTAACTCTGGCCCAACTGGCTTCCACTTTAAGGGTGCCCATACACTACTCATATTGCGGCATCAATTGCCTGCAGATTCGATCATAATGATCGAATATGGCAGAGACCGATGCAACAACATGGCCGCCCCGATCAATCATTTCAGTTACTGGCTAGTTCGATTAAAAAAACATTGATCCAGCATGCTGGAAAGATCTTACTCGAAAGGGCTTGGGTGCAAGGTGGTGATGAAGTGCAATATTTCGATTATGAGCCTCCTCTATCTTTTTGTCTACATTGCCACCTGGGCACCTTTACCCCATGACCCTGTCTCATGTACCGACATCACATACATAAGATGGGTTCCCAGGGTACAGGTGCCCCCGGCAATGGAGAGAAGACACTACAGGAGGTGTGCCATGCATAGGGGAGCTGCTTCCACGCTCACCATGGGCCTGAGAGGGGGGGCACATTATATGGGGGGGTGGCAGGCAGAGTTGGTGGCACTAGCAGGGGCGTTACTAGAGGGGAGCAGCCCCTATGATCGCAGGAGGGCCCAGAGCTGTGGGGGGCCCGACTACTGACCTTTCCTTCCTCCGATACAGGAGACTATACTTCAGATCAGGTGTTTTGTGGCTGCACTTGTTATGGGTGTGAAGATCCTGATGGCCACTCTTGCTTTATGACCCTTGTGAGATGGGACTCAAGGCTGTGAAGGGCACCAAGGGGAGGAAAGGGAAAGGGTGTGGAGATTGGGGGGCCACACCAAACTTTCTCTGTGGCTCCCCATGAATTGTAGTTACACCACTGGGCACTAGGTAGATTCCATGCTAAAATGTACTGGAAATCATTGTGCAGTGTGGGGGCACGCAGTAGACCCCTCTCTGATCAGATTTGACCAGAGAGGGATCTATCAGATGTTCAGTCTGGATAGCATGGAGTAATGTATGGTCAGCTTAAGGACTAATGTAAGAGTGTTCAACAAGAAAAATGCCTTTCCAAAAATATCACTGCTTGAAGCAAAGTAAGGCAAGCCTCTCAGTACATCATCCGTCTTTTCAGCCCTTTGTGGATATACTTGAGATTCCTACTGCTTCTGTCTTCCCAACACATCTCCGAACTGGAGATCAACAGAGACAAAAATCATGCTGAAAAACAACCCAGAGCTAATTTTAAAATGAACTTTAAAGCAAACCAATGATCAAAAATATGACCATTCCCTAAAAATTGGGCACCTTGGCCCATATGCAATTAACTTTTTCTCCTAAGTTTTCTCCTTGGGGATATTTTTTACAACTTATCAATACAAATCCCTTTAAGCCACCAGCAAACAAGAAATAATTTTGCAACAAAAAGAAAGAATGACTAGCACATCAGCATTCTATGAATGACCCGGGTAATCAGCAAAATCCATTGGTAAACATACACCGTGCAGCCTGCCAAAGCACAACATTTCATCCAAGGAACAAGAAAGAGGGCGGGCACTGGTGCTCGTATCACCATAAAAGCATTTATTGGCGGCAGATGGTAAAACCAGAGGAGGCCCCCGATGGAGAGCGCTCCCCCCTACCTAGGTCTCCATTGGGGGCCTCCTCTGGTTTTACCATCTGCCGCCAATAAATGCTTTTATGGTGATACGAGCACCAGTTCCCGCCCTCTTTCTTGTTCCTTGGAAGAAATTATTTTGTTGGTACTTTTCACCTACTTTTGGGTAGCGTGCTGAAAATGTATTATAGACAGAAGCTGAAAAATTATCTCCTAGGAGATAACTTAAGAGAAAAAGTGAATTGAATAAGGTTACTTGGCCCATATAAATAAATGCAATAAACTTTTTTTTTCCTGAATTCTCTAGGAGATAATTTTTCAGCTTCTCTTTATAATACTTCCACAAACAATGACAACTGCCGTCTCTACATGTGCAAATGTAAATAAATTTATTTTTATAGTTGTTCAGGGTTGTTTATTGTTGTTCAGGGTACTAAAGTCTCTCCTCTTTTGAGTGGTGCATGTAATTAAGCGTTGGCCATCAGATCAATTATTGGTTTTGTTGTCTCTTTATAATACCTTTTGCAATTGAAAAAAGTATCAAAAAGTAGGTGAAAAAATGCTATCAAAATCACAAGTATTGTCTTGCTTTCTGATGGTTTAAAATCAATTCAGAATCAGAATCGGAATCAGGTCTATTATTTCGCCAAGTACAGTGGGATAGTAAATAGAATTTTTTTGGACACAGATGGTTCTGGAGGTGTGGATAGCTTACAGGTGTGGATAACACAGGATGATTTGCATATACAGCAGTGATGCATCTTGGGAGACTTCATATGCTCACTCCAATCTGAATAATCGCAAATACCTTCTAAGAAGGCAAACTTCTGTTTTGCATAACATTTTAGTAAGAGGGCTTTTTGGTCCTTTGTAGCCCCTTACACACTCAATCAGTTCTGGTTCACCATGAGCTCGCTGGGTAATCTGTAACAGTACAAGATGAAGACATACAGTTGTAATATAAAAGGAGACAGTAATAGTGAAAAAGGTCAAAGGCGGCGTATACAGTGAATGGCGTAATGGGCGCCAATGTAGGAGGTGGCACTAGATTGGTAGTTTTTTTTATTGATAAAGTGTGAAAAAATCACCTAGTAGAAAACTCAGGAGAAAAAGTTAATTGCATACGGGCCCTTTAGGCCTCTTTCTCAGTGGGACATTGCGTTTGATGTGATGTTAAAGTCGCACAACGTGCCCCTAACGCAGCGCATGTAGGTTATGAAATTGGACGTTATTTTGCACTATGTTATGTGTCTCTTGGTGCGCCGTTTTTGTTGCATACTGATGGTACGAAAACGGCGCATGCGTTACATTTTTTTTTTAAAAAGATGACTGAGCATGTGCAACACACAACGCAGGAGATACCTTGCTAAACGCACAGCATGCAGCACATGTTAATAACACTACACGTTACACATTAACGCAACGTGTGCACTGTGAATGTCGCACAGACTTTATATTGCTGTGCGTTACTCTGCGTTTAAGTATTTTATAACGTGCGACTTTAACGTCGCACTGTGAAAGAGGCCTAAGTCTTAGATCACACACTGCTGGATTTGTAGCGCATCCATACAGTGTGCATATGTTGTACCACTCAGGTGGTCCATGTCGGTGTCTGCCCACTGCAAGATCCCCAGCCGAGAGTCCCATAAAGGAACAGGCTCCCCGATTTGCCCATTTTTAACATTTGGCAGTTTATATGATCTATTCTCGGCCACAGTAAAAAGACTTCAGCTGTGTTTGTGGCAATCAGGGAGATGGAATTTCCAGAGGGGCCGCCTTCTCTGTCTGCTATTACTTCAAAGTACAATTCTACCCACAATAGATCTGGAGATCAGGTGTGTTGAGACCCTCCTTCTAAAGTTATATTCTAAAAGGAAAGAAAATTATATTATGTATCACTGCTGCACAAGTCATTTGGCATTGATGTTGTTAAAGCTCTAGATCAGTCTTTCCATTTAAATATTGTGACGGATTGCGGAGAAACCGCCGCGCCTTCTGACAGTGAGGCGGCGGGGTCCGCGCGCAGAGCGGTGGTTTCCCCACAGCAACATGCGTCTAGTTTGGCTGGACCCAGTAGTGCACACAGATGGAGAGCTACGCGCGCGCGCGCCGCAAGACAGGCTCTTTATACCAATAGGAGAAGGGTCATCTGATCGGAGCGGTCAGCTGATCCCAGCTCAGTTGTTGATTGGTTAATGGGAGCTGGGTGGCGCTGGAGAGCGCTTCACTATATATATCTCTTGCTGTTCAGTTGCTGGTTGTCTGGCGTTGCGAATGCCTAAGTGTTAGCACTCAGACCTAGTCAGATCTTTCAGTGTGGTGGAAACAGGTGGACCTGGGAATCCACACTTAGCCAGTTTACTGTGTATCTTCTGTGTTATTCCTTAGACCAGTTCCAGGGTGTAGAGACCACGGACCTCACACCCCAGACTAGGAATACTGTGTATCATCTGTGTTATTCCTTAGACCAGTTCCAGGGTGTAGAGACCACGGACCTCACACCCAGACTAGGGAACTTGTGTTATCATTCTGTTATACATCAGACTAGTTCCAGGGTGTAGAGACCACGGACCTCACACCCAGACTAGGGAACTTGTGTTATCATTCTGTTATACATCAGACTAGTTCCAGGGTGTAGAGACCACGGACCTCACACCTAGACTAGGCATTGTTTGATATCTTTTATGACTTATTGCTTTCCTGACCACTCCTCTGATCTCTGATTCGGTACCTTGCACTTCTGATATTCCGTTGCCAAACCCTGCTTGCCTTGGATACCGAATCAGCTTCCTGTTTTTGTACCTTATCTGTCAGTGTGTTGCCGACCCGGCCTGCCCGACCTTTCTGGCTGTCACCCACTCCTTGGGTGCTCAGTCCTCCTGCAGGGGCCCTCCGCCTTCCAGAGGGGGCACTGCTGCAAAACCAGTCAGGGTCTCCTTCTCCTGGAGTCCTTGACTGCAGTAGAGTCTGTCTCTACTTATTGGACCACCTGCTACACCGGTGGTCCAATTCTCACTGTTACACCAAACACTTACACGCTTCAGGTGTCTAGAGGTTAGCAATATATCTGTATTATCGGTGATTCTGCAGATCATCAATAATCAGGTATACAGTATATCTGTATTTTTGGTGATACTGCAGATCACCAATAATCAGATACTCTCTGCGTGCTGACACCAATCGTTACAGAACGCCAGACCAAACCAATATGGACGCACTTAGCAGTCGTCTTGACACACTCACCACCTCGGTGGAAAATCTCATCAGAGTGATGGACGGTCAGCAGGCCCAGATCTCTGCTATATCTGGGTCACTACAAGTCCTTCAGACGACTGTAAATTCAGTGCGATCCCCTCCGGTTACAGACTTGAGAATGTCTGTACCAGAAAAGTTTTCTGGCCATAGATCTGACTTTCAGAATTTTAAGAATCGTGTGATGTCATATTTTGAACTGAGGCCTAACTTGTCAGGAACAGAGGCACAGAGAATTGTATTTATTAAAACCTTACTCTCAGGAGATGCTCAAACCTGGGCGTATAACTTAGAGTCAGGGCATGAAGCACTCAGGTCAGTTGAGGAGTTTTTTAAGTCCATGGCCATAATCTATGATGATCTAGACATTTCCTCTACCGCGGAGCGGAAGTTGAAAACCTTACGCCAGGGCAAGGATCATGTGGAGGTTTATGCAGCAGAGTTCAGGAAGTGGTCGGTATCGGCCAGGTGGGGGGCTTTTGCATTGCTGGATTGATTCCTGTCAGGGTTATCAGACGCAGTCTCTGGTTTGATGTTGGGATATCCTGAACCTAATACCATTGAGGAAGCAATCTCTTTGGCAGTGCGGGTTGATCATAGGTTACGATATCAAAGACAAACCCGTGGTAAGGACCGAATCAGATATGTCTCCCATACCACTTCTCCACCAGCCTCACCGCCACCTGAGCCAATGCAAATTGGTCAGTCCAAATTAACGCGGGCAGAGCGCAATCACAGAAAAACGGAGCAGCTTTGTTTGTACTGTGCAGAGGAGGGTCATAGAGTGCAGAATTGCCCCAGGAAGTCGGGAAACGCTGCCGCCTAGGAGTAGTCAGGGGTAATACCCTAGGCGTGCAGTCTTTACCTCTACATGACAATCGTCTGCTACTTCCCTGTTCTGTCACATGGGAGGGTCAGACTGTTTCCACTGAAGCTTTCATTGATTCCAGTTCAGCGGCTAATTTTATTGATTACGATTTTGCTAAAAAATTGAGAATACCCATGCTCCCTTTGGATCAACCGATCCGGGTCACTGCTGTGGATGACTCTCCTCTGCAGAGAAGGCACCCTTTATCTCGTACTCCAAGTTTGCAACTCACGGTGGGGGTTTTACATGGGGAAAGTCTGCAATTTATGGTTCTGCATATGGCAACCTCTACCATCATTCTTGTCATGCCCTGGTTACAAATTCACTCGCCTCAGATCGACTGGGTTTCAGGTCAGCTAACGAGCTGGTCATCCCATTGTTATCATCATTGTTTAGCGAAAGTAACCATGGGTAATACCAACATTCAGGTTGAAGGTGTGCCAAAACAATACGCAGAATTTGCCGACGTCTTCTGTCCTAAGTCAGCGGACAAACTTCCCCCCCCACCGTACCTTCGATTGTCCCATTGATCTGAGATCTGGTTGTATGCCGCCCAGGGGTCATCTTTATAACCTATCTGGGCCAGAGAAGCTAGCTATGCAGGAATACATCAGGGAAAACTTGGCGAAAGGGTTCATCCGTCCCTCTCGCTCACCAGCAGGGGCAGGTTTCTTTTTTGTAAAGAAAAAAGACGGAGGCCTCCGTCCTTGTATTGATTATCAACGCCTGAATAAGATCACAGTGAAAAACCGCTACCCTTTGCCATTGATTGACGATTTGTTCACGCGGGTGACCAATGCCAAGATTTTTTTCAAGCTAGATCTCAGGGGCGCATACAATCTAGTCCGTATCAGAGATGGTGACGAATGGAAGACGGCCTTCAACATGCCCAACGGGCATTACGAGTACTTGGTGATGCCCTTCAGGTTGTGCAACGCACCGGCCATCTTCCAGGAGTTAATCAATGAGGTGTTCAGGGAGGTGTTGAGGAAGTTTGTTCTGGTTTACTTGGACGATATACTGATCTTTTTGTCCAGTCTCTCTGAACATCGCCAGCATGTCAGATGGGTTTTGAAGAAGTTAAGACAGAATCGACTTTATGCCAAACTGGAGAAATGCCTCTTCGAGGTAGAGTCAGTAGCCTTCTTGGGGTACATTATCTCCACTTCTGGTCTCTCGATGGACCCAGGGAAAGTTTCTGCTGTTCTGGAGTGGCCTCAGCCTGTGGGGCTGAAGGCACTTCAGAGATTCCTGGAGTTTGCTAATTACTACAGAAGGTTGATTAAGGGATACTCAACCATCATCTCCCCTCTCACCAGTCTCACCAGGAAAGGGGCTGACACTAACCACTGGTCACCAGAAGCTCATGTGGCCTTTTCGACTCTAAAGAAACTGTTTTGTTCTGCCCCGATACTGAGGCATGTTGATGTCGCCTTTCCTTTCATTGTAGAGGTTGATGCCTCAGAGGTGGGGGTGGGAGTTGTGTTGTCTCAGAGGTCAGGGTTGCCGGGCAAGTTGCACCCATGTGCCTACTTTTTTCGCAGATTTTCACCCGTCGAGAAAAACTATGACATCGGCAACCGGGAGCTCCTGGCCATCAAATTGGCGTTTGAGGAATGGCGACACTGGTTAGAGGGTGCAGAACATATTATCACAGTTTATACAGATCACAAGAATTTGGAGTATATTGAGGGAGCTAAGAGACTTAGCCCTCGCCAGGCCCGATGGTCCCTGTTTTTTGCCAGATTCAGATTTGTAATCGCGTATACTCCCGGAAGCAAGCATGTTAAGGCTGATGCTCTTTCCAGGTGTTTTGAGCCCGAGTCAGTGCAGCCCGCAGCCCCTGAAACCATCCTACCCTCAAAGGTAGTTCTGGCAGCCACTGAGACATGGACAGATTGGACAGCCACTTTGAGTCCCTACCAACAGGATGTTCCAGAGGGAAAACCTGAGGGGGTCATGTTTGTGCCACTGCCTTTCCGCTTACAAATCCTGCAATTATTTCATTCTCACAAGAATGCTGGTCATCCTGGAGCCACCAGAACCCAGGATCTAGTAGCTAGATGTGCCTGGTGGCCTACCTTGGTTACAGATTGCAAGGAATTTGTAAGAGAGTGTGCGGTATGTGTGAAGAGCAAACCCTCTCGTCAGGCCCCCGTTGGCACTTTACAGTCCTTGCTAGTTCCCAATGAACCCTGGACACATATTTCCATGGATTTTGTGGGTGAACTCCCTCGGTCTGAAGGCAAGTCAGTCATTTGGGTGGTAGTGGACCGTTTTAGTAAGATGGCACACTTTGTCCCTCTGAAAGGACTCCCCTCGGCCCAGGAATTGGCTGATCTCTTCATCCTGCACATCTTCCGGCTGCATGGCATTCCGGAAAATGTAGTGTCAGATCGGGGAGTCCAATTTGTTTCAAAATTTTGGAGGGCCTTTTGCCATCAATTAGACATGGAGCTCGCATTCTCATCAGGCTATCACCCACAGACCAATGGTCAGACCGAGAGAGTTAACCAATCGCTGGAACAATTCCTCAGGTGTTATGTTGCTGATGCGCAGCCGCAAACTGATTGGGTAAAGTTTTTGCCATTCGCAGAGTTTGCGCACAACAACCTGAAGAGCTCTTCTTCTGGGTTCTCTCCATTCCAGGTGGTGTCAGGGAGGTCACCTAAGTTTACTCCTTTGCCGGTCGCATCTACTCCTTTCCCAGCTTTGGAGGACTGGCAAAGGGCTCTGAAGGAAATTTGGGGAATGGTTAAGAGGAATCTAGGGAAAGCTTTCCAAACCCAGAAGAAGCAGAGTGGCGATTCTCCCCCTAGGAGATTTGGTGTGGGTGTCCACTCGTCACTTGGCCTTAAAGCAATTGTCACCCAAGCTGGGTCCTAAGTTTATAGGACCTTTTCCAGTGGCCAAGAAAATCAATAAAGTCACGTATGCCAATGATCTTCCACCCAGTATGAAAGGTGTGAGATCATTCCATGTGTCTCTGTTGAAGCCAGCAGTACAGGTGGACTCCTCTACCCCCCCCCCCCCCCCCTGTGTTGGTGGATGACCAACCAGAGTATGAGATTGAAAAGATTCTGGATTCTCGCCTGGTGCAGAATTCTGTGCAGTATCTGGTCCACTGGAAGGGATATGGCATAGAGGAGAGATCTTGGGTGCCAGATTGCCGCATGCATGCGGAAGAATTAAAGAAAGAGTTCCATGACTTACATCCTGGGAAGCCTGGTAGAAAGTGTCCGAAGTCCACTCCTCGGGGGGGGGGGTACTGTGACGGATTGTGGAGAAACCGCCGCGCCGTCTGACAGTGAGGCGGCGGTGTCCGCACACAGAGCGGCGGTTTCCCCGCAGCAACATGTGTCTAGTTTGGCTGGACCCAGTAGTGCACACAGATGGAGAGCTACGCGCGCGCACGCCGCAAGACAGGCTCTTTATACCAATAGGAGAAGGGTCAGCTGATCGGAGCGGTTAGCTGATCCCAGCTCAGTTGTTGATTGGTTAATGGGAGCTGGGTGGCACTGGAGAGCGCTTCACTTTATATATCTATTGCTGTTCAGTTGCTGGTTGTCTGGCGTTGCGAATGCCTATGTGTTAGCACTCAGACCTAGTCAGATCTTTCAGTGTGGTGGAAACAGGTGGACCTGGGAATCCACACTTAGCCAGTTTACTGTGTATCTTCTGTGTTATTCCTTAGACCAGTTCCAGGGTGTAGAGACCACGGACCTCACACCCCAGACTAGGAATACTGTGTATCATCTGTGTTATTCCTTAGACCAGTTCCAGGGTGTAGAGACCACGGACCTTACACCCAGACTAGGGAACTTGTGTTATCATTCTGTTATACATCAGACTAGTTCCAGGGTGTAGAGACCACGGACCTCACACCCAGACTAGGGAACTTGTGTTATCATTCTGTTATACATCAGACTAGTTCCAGGGTGTAGAGACCACGGACCTCACACCTAGACTAGGCATTGTTTGATATCTGTTATGACGTATTGCTTTCCTGACCACTCCTCTGATCTCTGATTCGGTACCTTGCACTTCTGATATTCCGTTGCCAAACCCTGCTTGCCTTGGATACCGAATCAGCTTCCTGTTTTTGTACCTTATCTGTCAGTGTGTTGCCGACCCGGCCTGCCCGACCTTTCTGGCTGTCACCCACTCCTTGGGTGCTCAGTCCTCCTGCAGGGGCCCTCCGCCTTCCAGAGGGGGCACTGCTGCAAAACCAGTCAGGGTCTCCTTCTCCTGGAGTCCTTGACTGCAGTAGAGTCTGTCTCTACTTATTGGACCACCTGCTACCCCGGTGGTCCAATTCTCACTGTTACACCAAACACATGCCTTGGTGATTCTGCAGATCATCAATAATCAGGTATATATCTGTATTTTTGGTGATACTGCAGAACACCAATAATCAGATACTGTCTGCGTGCTGACATCAATCGTTACAAATATATAAGAAAGACAATTTAACCCTCTGGGCGATAATCCAGAGCTGAGCTCGGGGTAAGCCGTCGCAGAGGATTTCTCAGGCCCAGGTGGGCCGATTTGCATTTTTTTTTGTTGCACGCAGCTAGCACTTTGCCCACTAGAGGGCGCTCCTGATGCATACTTCTGATCACCTCCGGCGATCAGAATTAACAAGAAAGGCCGCGACGAGCGGCCTTTCTTGTTTCGCTGGCGACGAGCGGAGTGACGTCATGGACGTCAGCCGACGTCCTGACGTCAGCCTGACGTCAGCCGCCTCCGATCCAGCCCTTAGCGCTGGCCGGAACTGTTTGGTCCGGCTGCGCTGGGCTCGGGCGGCTGGGGGGACCCTCTTGCACCGCTGCATGCTGCGGATCGCCGCGCTGCGGCGGCGATTAGGTAGCACACGCGGCTGGCAAAGTGCCGGCTGCGTGTGCTCCTTTTTATTTGACGAAAATCGGCCCAGCAGGGCCTGAGCGGCAGCCTTCGGCGGTAATGGACGAGCTGAGCTCGTTCATACCACCAGGCTGGTTAATCATCATCTTACCACTAGAGGACGTCTCCTCTACAAGAGCTCATTCTTTACTGCCACTTTGCTCCACCCCTATCCTGACTTCTTCAAAAATATACTGTACATATTATTATTTTTACTTACAGCAAATCCTCCAGCCCTTCCCACTCACTCTCCTGCTTTCTTTCCCACATGGGCCTCGTTTATCCAGTAGGCTGAAGGCCTGACAGCTACTGTGCATTGGCTGGGCATCTGGGCACAGACAGTTAAGAGATGCATCTGTGAGGGGCCGCAGCTGTGCTCAGATACAACATGCTAAGATTTTTTTTCTGCCGGATAACCGCACCTTGTGTCAACTGCTGACACGCCTGGTGTTACAAATGCTGCCATTTGGGTGTGTTACAGAATACCTTAGCATTTAAAATATCTGGAAAATGATGCCTACTGTGTGTGTGGGGAGTTGTGCAGGTGCTCACCGCACCTCCCGTGACCTGGTGTCACCCTACGTTTTCCGGTAATTGGTCCCAATTTTTACATGCTGGTTGGCATGGTCAGTGCCCTCTGACCCAGACATACTACGCTGCGCATGTGCAACGTGTGTTCTTGGGCTCTTTGTGGCCACACTTCCCTACGACCTCATGTGATGTACAGGCTCACTCCCATCAGAACAAGCAGACATACTGCGCATGCGCAATGTAGTATGTCTGAGTCACAGGGCACTGAGGGCACTGATCACACTGAGCAGGATGTGAAGAACAGGACCAATTACCAGAGAATGGAAGGTGACACCGGGGCATGGGAGGTGTGGTAAGCATCTGCACAACTCCCCACTAGAGTTGCTTACATACCCCTGATCACGAATACAAGTGATCACAAGCAAGACTCCGCCCACTTCCGAATTGACTCTTGAAAGGGATAGCCGACTTGAGTGCGGTTTGAGTTGAACAACCGCATGTATCCACGAGTCGGTATTCGTGATTTAAAACCCGCCAACTATAGTGGTTAATAGCAAAGCCCCCTTACATGCTAGAAACACCACATTTGCAGAGTATCTTAACCACTTCGGGACCACAGTGCTAAACCTCCCTAAAGACCAGGCTATGTTTTGTTTAATTGGCCACTGCAGCTTTAAGGCCAAGCTGCAGGGCCGCACAACACAGCACACAAGTCACCAAACCCTCCTTTTCTCCCCACCAACAGAGCTCTCTGTTGGTGGGGTCTGATGCCCCCCACCCCTCCCTGTGTTTATTAATTCTTTTATAAATATTTATGTTCGTTTTTTTTTTTTTATTAAAATTACCTATTTATGTTGTGTCCCTTTTACCTCCCTCCCTCCCTCCCTGCAGGCAGCCAATCCTGACGATCGACTGACATAGGCTTCTGCCTATGAGAGCCAATCACTCTCTTGTCGGGACAGCGTGTCACAGGATCGGCTGATCGCAGCGCTGTACTACATGTAAAGATGTCTAACAGTCTACCGAGTGGCGATTGTACTACATGTTTCACCGTCTAATAGTCTACCGAGCAGCGATTGACGCTCGGAGACTGAAGTCGGGGCGGAGCTCCGCCCCCCCCCCCCCCCCCCCCCGAGCAGGAGATGTCAGTGCGCGATCTCCTGCAAAATGCAGCCCCAGGACTTGGGGCTGCCGCCGCGGCCACGCCCACCGCCATGGAGCGGTTTTGAGGTATTTAAAGAGACACTGAAGCGAAAAAAAATTCTGATATAATGAATTGGTTGTGTAGTACGGATAATTACTAGAACATTAGTAGCAAAAAAAAAAATATTATATTTTTATTTTCAGTTATACAGCTTTTTTTTATAACATTGCATCATTCTCTAATATTTGCAGTTTACACACTACTCAGCATTCTAAATAAATATTTGCAGTTTACACATTACTCGGCATTCTAAATGTTTTTCACAGAACAGGCAGTGAACTTTTGACCTGACCTGAACTGTTTTCTGCAAAAGAAAAAAACAATAGTTAAGATAACAGCCTTCAGAACACAGAGCTCTCTATGACTTTGAAAGTGGCAGAGCTCAATGGCAATTTGCATAGATAACAACTGGAGTTTCTTAACTCTTCCTGTACTGGAAACAAATATTAAGCCCCATCTACACAATACGATTCTTTGTGCGATTAGATTATGATTCAATTTACGATCCGATTAAATCTGACATGTCCGATCGGGATTTGAATCTATTCAATTCGATTTGCCATTGTTTTGCAATGGCAAATCGAATTTAATCGAATCCCGATCGGACATGTCGTATTTAATCGGATCGTAAATAGAATCGTAATCGAATCGCACAAAGAATCATATCGTGTAGATTGGGCTTAAGACTTATGTCTCTGCTCCAAATGCTTTATTTCTTAGCTGTATTACACATACAAATCATTATATCATAATTTTTTTTTCCGCTTCAGTGTCTCTTTAAAGGAGTTATCAGGCAATATGAAGAAAATAAGTGCTACTTACCCAGGGCTTCGTCCAGCCCCAAGCTCCCAGCATGTCCCTCGCCGCAGCTCTGCCCACAGCCGTTCGCAGCCTCTTCTTTCCGGTCCACGGTGATGACATCAGGCCGACCTAGAGGTCAGCTTGTACTGCGCCTGCGCGAGCGGCGCTGTCAATTACCACAACGTGGACCGTAGCGTACTGCGCAGGTGCAGTAGTTCTGTGATTGACAGCGCCGCTAGCGCAGGTGCAGTACAGGCCGACCTCTACGTCGGCCTGACGTCATCACCGCGGACTGGGATGCAGAGACGGCGAACGGCTGCGGGCAGAGCTGTGGTGAGGGACATGCTGGGAGCTTGGGGCTGGATGAAGCCCCGGGTAAGTAGCACTTATTTTCTTCACATTGCCTGATAACTCCTTTAAGAAGAACCGTGGGAGCAAGAGGAACATTTTTCAAAAAGACCTTAAAGTTTTTGAGAAGATCGATTTTAAAGTTTCAAAGCAAAAAAGTAAACATTTAAATGCGGTAGATAACAGTTAATGTAGCAAACGTAACAGTAGTGTAAACTTACATATATATAAAAAAAGAGCAAAGAATTTCATGACGGGGTTTCCAGGGGGTCCGGAAACCCCGGACCCCCTGGAAAGCTGTGCAGGTCCCCGCGCAGCTCTAGCTATATTAAGTATAGCTAGAGCCCAAGCATCTTTGAATTTCCGTCCAAGGTTCCCCATTGGTGTATTAACAGACCAATGGGGAGCCTTGGAGCCAAATTCAAAGATGCTTTAGCTCTGCTATATTAAGTATAGCTAGAGCTCTCTGTCCTCCCAACTCCCGCCTCCGCTCTCCTCCCCGCCCACCACATCTATAGCGCCCACCTATGCTGTCACACTGGAGCACCCATAGCACGCCGTGTGTGGCGGCGGTTGCACGTGTCATCTTCAATCAAGGTCGCAAGATAGAGGATATTGGCGTGGAACATTAATTTACCGAGGATATTGGCATGGAACATTAATTTACCGAGGATACTGTCGTGGAAATTTTTTTTAAAGGTACAAATAAGTATTTCTGGTTAATTTAAAACAATAAATGACTTTTCTCGTCGTCGTGTTTTTATTTCATTTAACCCTTTATGGAAATGGGTAAGGGGTACCCCTATACTTATTTCTTCTGGGAGGGGGGTGGGCATCTGGGGGTCCCATTCTTAAAGGGGACCCCCAGATACCACCATGAACCCCCCCCCCCCCTTGGAGTTAGCAACCCCCACCTCCTCCTGGGGCACCAGAGGTGGGGAAGAGCCCCTTGTCCATGGATTGGACAAAAGTGTTGCTGCTCTGGAGAGGTTTCCAGGGGGTCCATATGCACACTGTACGGACCCCCTGGAAACACCAGCATAAACCATTTACCTACTGTACCTTTGGGGGGCTGCTTTCTAGCCCCCTGTCTATATGCTGGCCTCCCTCTTCCTTTCTTTGTGCAGAAGATGAAGCAGCTCAAATTGGTCACAGTGATGTTTTGTGTCTCCAGCCACTGCAATGCATGGCAGGAAATGTAGTCCTTCATCATATCACACAACCTTCAATCAATTTCACTCTAGAGCCAATCAACCCTCATCACAGGGAATATAAGGATAAACCTCACTTCCTTTCTGCTCGAGCAGGAAGCAGGAAGTGAAGGCACAACACTGAGGTGGCGAGCTGTAGTCCGCGGTACAGCCACAAACCCGGACAGTGTTGAATGCCAGTCTTTGTACTAATAAAGGACTTGCTTTTACATGTGTGCACTTAAAGCCTGCATATGAGTATCACCAGAGCCAGATTAACAGTAAAGCACTGAAGGCGCGGGCCTACAAGAGTCTTATGATGGAAATGGCGGCTCACTCCCCTCCCCAAGTGCCTCCCTCCTGCTTTACCTATGCAGAGTCCAGAGCAGAGTGTAAATGAGAGGTTGCTTACCCTGGTTCTGGCCTTCCACTGACCTGATCTCCCTTCAGTCGGAGGCACCTCTAGTTCCTTAATACTGAGGATAGCTCTGGCTACTTAATACTAGGGGGCACCTGTAGGTACATATGGCGGGCATGGGAAGTAAGGGAGAAGTGACAGCTGGGACGGCCAGCGCACTTGCGGTCAGGGCTGGCCTTAGGGTTCACTGTACCCTGAGCGAAACCGGATTTTGGTGCCCCCCCATCCTCTTTGCGCACGTACACACATACGCATGCACACACACAGGCCCATATATAGCACCAACAATTTGCAACGCCCATTATAGCTGTGGTGCGTCCCTCCCCAGTATAGGTAGTATAGTTGCCCTACTATAGGTAGCTAGTATAGTTGCCCCCAGTGTAAGTAGCATAGTTGTCTCCATATAGGTAGCATAGTTGCCCCCAGTGTAGGTAGTATAGTTGCCCCAGTGTAGGTAGTATGCCCCCAGCGTAGGTAGTATGCCCCTAGCGTAGTAGCATAGCTGCCCCCAGTGTAGGTAGTATGCCCCCAGTGTTAGTAGTATGCCCTCAGTGTAGTAGCATAGCTGCCCCCAGTGTAGTAGCATAGCTGCTCCCAGTGTAATAGCATAGCTGCCCCCAGTGTAGGTAGTATGCCCCCTGTGTAGTAGCATAGCTGCCCCAGTGTAGTAGCATAGCTGCCCCAGTGTAGTAGCATAGCTGCCCCCAGTGTAGGTAATATGCCCCAGTGTAGGTGGTATGCCCCCAGTGTAGGTGGTATGCCCCTAGTGTAGGTGGTATGCCCCCAGTGTAGGTAGTATGCCCCAGTGTAGATGGTATGCTCCAGGGGCGTAACTAGGCCCCGCCATTTCATTGCGCCCCCCCCCCCTCCCTGGGGCCCGCTCGGGGCCATTTTGTGGGGGCTGGAGGGGTGGCAGCATGAGAGGAAAGCCTTGGCCACAGTCGGCGGGGAGAGGGGAAGTTACCCCCCTCTCCCTCACCTCGGGGCTCTACCCTCTGCGCTCCCCTCCAGCTAGTTACAGTTTGGGCAGTGGGCAGCGGGCAGCGGCGGCAAGATACATACCTTCTTCTGTGCGATCCACCGCATACTCCTCGCTCTAGCGGCTGACGTCACTTCCGGGAGTGATGTCACTTTCGGAAGTGATGTCAGCCACTAGAGCGAGGAGTATGCGGTGGAACGCAAGGAAGAAGGTATGTATCTTGCCGCCGCTGCCCGCTGCCCACTGCCCAAACTGTAACTAGCTGGAGGGGAGCGCAGAGGGTAGAGCCCCGAGGTGAGGGAGAGGGGGGGAACTTCCCCTCTCCCCGCCGACTGTGGCCAAGGCTTTCCCCTCATGCTGCCACCCCGCAGGAGCAAGGGCTGCAGGGCCTATTGTTACGCCCATGGTATGCCCCAATGTAGGTAGTATGCCCCAGTGTAGGTAGTCATCGGCGACCATGTTCTTGTAGTCCTGCTCTAATTACAGACAGAGAGGACGCAGGGAGAGACAGCGGGGCGGCAAGGGGCGACAGGGCGCATGCGCCCTTGAGAGCTGGCACCCTGAGCAACCACTCCGGTCACTCATATCAAAGGCTGGCCCTTCTTGCGGTGCGGTTCAGAAGAGGTTTATAGGCTCATGGAGGGCGAAGTCTAGGGTGCCAGGACTTCTGTGCCTATAGGATCCTGTGATGTAAATCTGGGCCTGAGTATTACAAAGGAGCTAGGATCCGGGAAGAATGATGCCAGAGGGCTTTGTGCATATGCGATATTGCAAACAGCCTTTTGGTGAGTCAATCCACAAAGAGGGGAGAGCTTGTTGCGATTCCCTGGGGGCTGGCACATCCTGGTGAATGATTGAATGCTGTGTGCAGTATTACTTGTACAGACAATACTTAGCACTATGTCTGATTTTTATTTTGGTTTCATGGTTTATGCTCATATATACAGTGGGTTGCAAAAGTATTCGGCCCCCTTGAAGTTTTCCACATTTTGTCATATTACTGCCACAAACATGAATCAATGTTAATGGAATTCCACGTGAAAGACCAATACAAAGTGGTGTACACGTGAGAAAAGGAACGAAAATCATACATGATTCCAAACATGTGTGGTGTGTGCGTAATTATTCGGCTGCCTTTGATCTGAGTGCAGTCAGTTGCCTATAGACATTGTCTGATGAGTGCTAATGACTGAATAGAGTGCACCTGTATGTAATCTAATGTCAGTACAAATACAGCTGCTCTGTGAGGGCCTCAGAGGTTGTCTAAGAGAATATTGGGAGCAACAACATCGTGAAGTCCAAAGAACACACAAGACAGGTCCAAGACAGGTCAGGGATTAGAGTTGGGCCGAACGGTTTGCCTGCGAACGGTTCCATGCGAACTTCCGTGGTTCGCGTTCGCGTCCCGCAGGCGAACGTTTGCGGAAGTTCGGTTCGCCCCATAATGCACCATGGAGGGTCAACTTTGACCCTCTACATCACAGTCAGCAGGCCCAGTGTAGCCAATTAGGCTACACTAGCCCCTGGAGCCCCACCCCCCTTATATAAGGCAGGCAGCGGCAGCCATTACGGTCACTCGTGTGCCTGCATTAGTGAGAGTAGGGCGAGCTGCTGCAGACTGTCTCTCATAGGGAAAGATTAGTTAGGCTTGGCTTGTTCCTGGCTGCATACCTGTTCTGTTCAGTGAGCCCACTGCATACCTGTTCAGTGAACCTGCCACTGCATACCTGTTCTGTGAACCCACCACTGCATACCTGTACTGTGAACCCACCACTGCATACCTGTTCAGTGAACCCACCACTGCATACCTGTTCAGTGAACCCACCACTGCATACCTGTTCAGTGAACCTGCCACTGCATACCTGTTCTGTGAACCCACCACTGCATACCTGTTCTGTGAACCCACCACTGCATACCTGTTCTGTGAACCCACCACTGCATACCTGTTGTGTTCAGTGAACCCGCCACTGCATACCTGTTCTGTTCAGTGGACCCGCCACTGTATACCTGTTCAGTGAACCCGCCACTGCATACCTGTTGTGTTCAGTGAACCCGCCACTGTATACCTGTTCTGTTCAGTGAACCCGCCACTGCATACCTGTTGTGTTCAGTGAACCCGCCACTGTATACCTGTTCTGTTCAGTGAACCCGCCACTGTATACCTGTTCAGTGAACCCGCCACTGCATACCTGTTGTGTTCAGTGAACCCGCCACTGTATACCTGTTTTGTTCAGTGAACCCGCCACTGCATACCTGTTGTGTTCAGTGAACCCGCCACTGTATACCTGTACTGTTCAGTGAACCCGCCACTGCATACCTGTTCTGTTCAGTGAACCTGCCACTGTATACCTGTTCTGTTCAGTGAACCCGCCACTGTATACCTGTTCAGTGAACCCGCCACTGCATACCTGTTGTGTTCAGTGAACCTGCCACTGTATACCTGTTCTGCTCAGTGAACCCGCCACTGTATACCTGTTCAGTGAACCCGCCACTGCATACCTGTTGTGTTCAGTGAACCCGCCACTGTATACCTGTTCTGTTCAGTGAACCCGCCACTGTATACCTGTTCAGTGAACCCGCCACTGCATACCTGTTGTGTTCAGTGAACCCGCCACTGTATACCTGTACTGTTCAGTGAACCCGCCACTGCATACCTGTTCTGTTCAGTGAACCTGCCACTGTATACCTGTTCTGTTCAGTGAACCCGCCACTGTATACCTGTTCAGTGAACCCGCCACTGCATACCTGTTGTGTTCAGTGAACCCGCCACTGTATACCTGTTCTGTTCAGTGAACCCGCCACTGTATACCTGTTCAGTGAACCCGCCACTGCATACCTGTTGTGTTCAGTGAACCCGCCACTGTATACCTGTTCTGTTCAGTGAACCCGCCACTGCATACCTGTTGTGTTCAGTGAACCCGCCACTGTTTACCTGTACTGTTCAGTGAACCCGCCACTGCATACCTGTTCTGTTCAGTGAACCCACCGCATCAGTGCGCATACCTGTGCAGTTAAGTGAACCCACCTACCTACGTGAGTGCACGCAGTGTGATATACCACTCCGTGCATACCCGATATGGACAAAACAGGTAGAGGAAGAGGTAGTGCCAGAGCCAGAGCCAGAGGAAGGCCACCCGGCAGGTCTGCGCGAGGTCGTGTAAATGTAATTTCGTGTGGACCTGGCCCACAGTACAGTGCTCGGAAGAAGGCACGTCCCATCACCTCCCAAGATTGTCAGGACGTGGTTGAGTATTTAGCGACACAGAACACCTCATCTTGCTCAGCCACCAGCGCTACTACTAGCACCACTTCCGCTGCATTTGACACTTTGCAAGAATTATTTAGTGTTGAAATCACTGATGCACAGCCATTGTTGTTACAGCCAGATGAATTTTCACCAGCTCATATGTCTGAGTTACGCGGCAACACTATGGATGTAACGTGTAAGGAGGATGAAGGACCTACTGATGGTGCATGTTTGGATTTTTCTGAGGCAAGCGAAGCTGGGCAGGATGATTACGATGATGACGATGATAGGGATCCTCTGTATGTTCCCAATAGAGGAGATGAAGAGAGGGACAGTTCAGAGGGGGAGTCAGAGAGTAGTAGGAGGAGAGAAGTTGCTGAAAGAAGCTGGGGCAGCTCTTCGTCAGAAACAGCTGGTGGCAGTGTCCGGCACCATGTATCGCCACCTATGTACAGCCAGCCAACATGCCCTTCAGCATCAGCTGCTGAGGTCCCCATAGTGCCCACATCCCAGGGTGGCTCAGCGGTGTGGAAATTTTTTAATGTGTGTGCCTCAGATCGGAGCAAAGCCATCTGTTCGCTCTGCCAACAAAAATTGAGCCGTGGAAAGGCCAACACTCACGTAGGGACAAGTGCCTTATGAAGGCACCTGGAGAAAAGGCACAAACAGCAATGGGATGGCCACCTGAGCAAAAGCAGCAGCAGCACACAAAAGAAAAGTCACCCTCCTTCTCCTCTTCCTCCTTCAGGTGCATCATCTGCTTCTGCCGCTTTCTCCCTTCCACCTTCACAGGCACCCTCCTCCACTCTGCCTCTGCCTTTGAGCGCTTCCTGCTCCTCTGCCCACAGCAGCAGTCAGGTGTCCGTGAAGGAAATGTTTGAGCGGAAGAAGCCAATTTCGGCCAGTCACCCCCTTGCCCGGCGTCTGACAGCTGGCGTGGCGGAACTGTTAGCTCGCCAGCTGTTACCATACCGGCTGGTGGACTCTGAGGCCTTCCGTAAATTTGTGGCCATCGGAACACCGCAGTGGAAGATGCCAGGCCGCACTTATTTTTTGAGAAAGGCCATACCCCAACTGCACCGTGAAGTTGAGAGGCAAGTGGTGTCATCTCTTGCGAAGAGCGTTGGGTCAAGGGTCCACCTGACCACGGATGCCTGGTCTGCCAAGCACGGGCAGGGCCGCTACATTATGTACACAGCCCATTGGGTCAACCTGGTGGTGAACGATGGCAAGCAGGGCGCAGCGGACCAAATTGTGACACCTCCACGGCTTGCAGGCAGGCCTCCTGCCACCTCCTCTCCTCCTGCTACATGCTCTTCGCTGTCCTCCTCCTCCTTGGCTGAGTGGCAGTTCTCCTCTCCAGCTACACAGCCCCAGCTCCGCAGGGCCTATGCTGCATGCCAGGTACGACGGTGTCACGCCATCTTAGACATGTCTTGTCTCAAAGCGGAGAGTCACACTGGAGCAGCTCTCCTGGCTGCTCTTAAGAAACAGGTGGATGAGTGGCTGACCCCGCACCACCTGGAGATAGGCAACGTGGTGTGCGACAACGGCAGCAATCTGCTTGCCGCTTTGCATATGGGGAAGCTGACACACATACCCTGCATGGCACATGTCATGAATCTAGTTGTTCAAAGATTTGTGGCAAAGTACCCTGGCTTAGCGGCTGTCCAGGAAGTTCTGTGGGCATTTGAGGCGGTCTTACACAGCCATGGCACGCTTTGCGGAAATTCAGCGGAAAAACAACATGCCGGTGAGACGCCTGATTTGCGATAGCCTGACTCGCTGGAATTCGACCCTGCTCATGTTCTCCCGCCTGCTAGAACAGAAGAAAGCCGTCACCCACTACCTCTACAACTACAGTAGAATGAAACAGTCTGGGAAGATGGGGATGTTCTGGCCCGACAACTGGACACTGATGAAAAATGCATGCAGGCTCATGCGGCCATTTGAGGAGGTGACGAACCTGGTGAGCTGCAGTGAAGGCACCATCAGCAACTTAATTCCCTACGCTTACTTCTTGGAGCGTGCTGTGCGTAGAGTGGCGGATGAAGCTGGGAATGAGCGTGACCAGGAACCGTTACGGCAGGAACAGGCATGGGACCGATTTTCATCAGACCCAGCTGTTTCCTCAACACCTGCGGCAGCACAGAGGGGGGAGGAGGAGGAAGAAGAGAAGTCGTGTGCAGAAGACGAGTCAGACTCAGAGGATGATGAGCAAGGTGTTTCTTTGGGGGAGGAGGAGGAGGAGGGGACGGCGGCAGGAGAACAACCGCAGCAGGCGTCGCAGGGGGCTTGAGCTGCTCAACCTTCCCGTGGTATTGTTTGCGGCTGGGGGGAGGAGGTTGACTTACGTGACGTCACTGAGGAAGAGCTAGAGGAGATGGAGGGTACTGGATCCGACTTTGTGCAGATGTCGTCTTTTATGCTGTCCTGCCTGTTGAGGGACCCCCGTATAAAAAACCTCAAGGGGAATGAGCTGTACTGGGTGGCCACACTACTAGACCCTCAGTACAGGCACAAAGTGGCGGACCTGTTACCAACTCACCGGAAGGTGGAAAGGATGCAGCACATGCAGAACCAGCTGTCAACTATGCTTTACAATGCCTTTAAGGGTGATGTGACAGCACAACGCCAGCAAGGTACCACTGCCACTAATCCTCCTCTCGTGTCCATGCAGTCAAAGACAGGACGCTCCAGCGATCTCATGGTGATGTCGGACATGCAGACGTTCTTTAGTCCAACGCCTCGCCGTAGCCCTTCCGGATCCACCCTCCACCAATGCCTGGAACGGCAGGTAGCCGACTACCTGGCCTTAAGTGTGGATGTAGACACTGCTGTGAACAGCGATGAGGAACCCTTGAACTACTGGGTGCGCAGGCTTGACCTGTGGCCAGAGCTGTCCCAATTTGCCATCCAACTTCTCTCCTGCCCTGCCGCAAGTGTCCTGTCAGAAAGGACCTTCAGCGCAGCTGGAGGCATTGTCACTGAGAAGAGAAGTCGCCTAAGTCACAAAAGTGTTAAGTACCTCACCTTTATCAAAATGAATGAGGCATGGATCCCGGAGGGCTGCTGCCCGCCCCAAGACTAAGTCAGTCCCCGCACACACAGCATCTCTGCCTGCACGCCGTGTGACTGGCTGCCTGGCCTGCCCCAAGAAGACTAAGTTGCTTCCAGTCCCTCCACACAGCATGTCTGCCTGCAGGCCGCTTGACTACCTTCTCCGCCACCACCAACAGGGTCCGGGACTCCAGGCGGATTGCTGAATTTTTTAGGCTGTAATAATTTTTCTGGTGCGTGTACATGACTGCCTAATTTTTCTGGCTGCACTGCGGGCAGCTGCAACAACAAAAGAAAAGGCATGTACATGCGCCCATTCCCCTTCGTGATCATTACCTTGCCGTGGTGAAGGGGCTTGCGTATCACAATGAAGCAATGACCGGCGCCTAGATGAGTGTCTCGGGGGGCATACAAAAGATAATAAGGTCGTTGCTTCATTGTGGTCAGACCAAATTTGATCAGCTGGACAGTCACTGTTCTGTCATTCAGCTACATCAGCCAGGCGACCATATGGGCTCTAAAGCCACCAAAACCTGCACTCTCGCCATGGTGCGCACCAGTCCAGCACGGCCGTCACTACACAAACAGCTGTTTGTGGTGCGTTACACGGTGAGTTTGGTGTGTGAGTGTGAAGCAGTACCTTAATTACACTACCTGATTGATGTATACACATGCAAGATGTTTTAAAGCACTTTAGGCCTGTCATTTAGCATTCAATGTGATTTCTGCCCTTAAAACGCTGCTTTGCGTCAAATCCAGATTTTTCCCGGGGACTTTTGGCGTGTATCCCACTCCGCCATGCCCCCCTCCAGGTGTTAGACCCCTTGAAACATCTTTTCCATCACTTTTGTGGCCAGCAGATTTTTTTTTCCAAAGTTCGCCTCCCCATTGAAGTCTATTGCGGTTCGCGAACTTTTCCGTGAACCGAACGTTTCGCGGAAGTTCGCGAACCCGGTTCGCGAACCTAAAATCAGAGGTTCGGCCCAACTCTATCAGGGATCAAGTTACTGAGAAATTTAAAGCAGGCTTAGGCTACAAAAGCCTTTCCAAAGCCTTGAACATCCCAAGGAGCACTGTTCAAGCGATCATTCAGAAATGGAAGGAGTATGGCACAACTGTAAACCTACCAAGACAAGGCCATCCACCTAAACTCACAGGCCGAACAAGGAGAGCGTTGATCAGAAATGCAGTCAAGAGGCCCATGGTGACTCTGGACGAGCTGCAGAGATCTACAGCTCAGGTAGGAGACTCTGTCCATAGGACAACTATTAGTTATGCACTGTACAAAGTTGGCCTTTATGGAAGAGTGGCAAGAAGAAAGGCATTCTTAACAGAAAGCATAAGAAGTCGCGTTTGCAGTTTGCCACAAGCCATGTAGGGGACACAGCAAACATGTGGAAGAAGGTGCTCTGGTCAGGTGAGACCAAAATGGAACTTTTTGGCCAAAATGGAAAACGCTATGTGTGGCAGAAAACTAACACTGCACACCACTCTGAACACACCATCACCACTGTCAAATATGGTGGTGGCAGCATCTTGCTCGGGGGTGCTTCTCTTCAGCAGGGACAGGGAAGCTGGTCAGAGTTGATGGGAAGATGGATGGAGCCAAATACAGGGCAAACTTGGAAGAAAACCTCTTGGAGCCTGCAAAAGACTTGAGACTGGGGCGGAGGTTCACCTTCCAGCAGGACAATGACCCTAAACATAAAGCCAGGGCAACAATGGAATGGTTTAAAACAAAACATATCCATGTGTTAGAATGGCCCAGTCAAAGTCCAGATCTAAATCCAATTGAGAATCTGTGGCAAGATCTGAAAACTGCTGTTCACAAACGCTGTCCATCTAATCTGACTGAGCTGGAGCTGTTTTGCACAGAACAATGGGCAAGGATTTCAGTCTCTAGATGTGCAAAGCTGGTAGAGACATACCCTAAAAGACTGGCAGCTGTAATTGCAGCAAAAGGTGGTTCTACAAAGTATTAACTCAGGGGGCCAAATTATTATGCACACCCCACTTTGCAGTTATTGATTTGTAAAAAATGTTTGGAATGATGTATGATTTTCAATCCACTTCTCACATGTACACCACTTTGTGTTGGTCTTTCATGTGGAATTCCAATAAAATTGATGCATGTTTGTGGCAGTAATGAGACAAAATGTGTAAAACTTCAAGGGGGCCGAATACTTTTGCAACCCACTGAATTCCTCTGTGATGCGGTTGATTGGAACTAGAGTGCAGCTGATTGAAGGTTGTCGGTTATAAATGGAAGTAAGGATTGGATGACTTTGCCAGACACTGCGAACACCTTTGTATATATATAAATGTTTTATAATTTTCATATATTTTTTATATACTTTATTGAGTGTTTTATTTTGGATCTAATGGTGCACAGTGTTTATTTTTGATCTACTGGAGCACAGACTCTTGATTTCAATATGAGTACATCTCCCGTAGGGGAGCTGGAGGCTTGCACATAGACCGGGGAGTAGGGAACAGCCCCCCGAACATAAGTAAACGCTCACTGCTGCCCCCCCCCCCCCCCCCCCGAACATAAGTAAATGCTCACTGCTGCCCGCTGCCCCCCCCCCTTTCCCAAAAGCTTACATGATTTACAAACCTCTCTTAAAGGGAAGTGAAAATAAATTTATGAGATAGTGATATGTATGTGTAGTACAGCTAAGAAATAGAACATTTGTAGCACAGGTATGAGTCTGATATTGATTCCAGTACAGGAAGAGCTAAGAAACTGCATTTGTTATCTATACAAAAGAGCTTCTCTGAGCTCTCCGACCAAACTTCATTGGCTACAGTGCTGTTTTCTGAAGCACTTATCTCAACCTGTCTCTCACTGTTTCTTGTTTGTTTAAGGTTTTTCTACCAGGAAGTTCAAAGGGTTATTAGCTCTGTTCTGCTTCATAGTTTAAAATACAGAGTGTAGTTTGTAAACGGCAAATATTATTGAATGCTATAAAAAAAAACTAAAACTGAAAATAAAAATATGAGACTCTTTTCTTTGCTTCTAATATTCTATGAATTATCGGTACTACACATACAGTTCATTATATCGTGTTTTTTTTCCGCTTCAGTGTCACTTGCTGCAGAGAATGGGCTTACCATCTTTTAGGTGGTGAATGCTAATTATGTTTATGGGGCCATGCGGATGCCTAGGAACGCAAGCCTCTCCTACTTAGGGGGCTGACCTTCAGTCAACCCCTGGCTGTCTTTTCCTTCTGGGATGTTTATAAATAGTTACTAAGTATTACTTACTTATTATCTGTGACGCGAATCCCATATCTGTGATCGGCTATTTTGCATTCCAAGACGGATCTAATCATAGACGGGAAGTATGTTAATTGCAGGGAGCGCTGTTCAGGCTGATGAGCAGAGGTCACAGATATGGGATTTACTGTATAGCATAGAACGATAGGGGCCCTCACTCAACCACAGTATTAGCTCTTTATTGGTCCTGTGCTGGTAATGATCACTTCTATAGATGGGTTGAATAGTAGTAATCATTAATAAACTACTCCCCATCCCCTGCTTGCACCTCTGACACTGTACTTGTCCTTGGCAGGTTTTGGTGCGCCAAATCAATTGTTATGTATAGAGTGCATGGGGGGGGCAGTGTAAATCTTTCACTGCGGCCCATAGCTCCTTAGCTATGCCACTGGCTATTCAGTGCTGTTAACAAAAGGAAGCCAGGAGGTCCTCTAGTTTTTTCATAAGTAGACACTTTAGGGTTTATTCTGCTTAACCTCCTTGGTGCCACCAGTGGCAGCATGGTGGCATAGTGGTTAGCGCTCTCACCTTGTATCGTTGGGTATCCGGTTCGAATCCCGGCTAGGTCTCCCCTTGTCTGTGTGTGTTTCCTCCGGGCACTCCGGTTTCCTCCCACATCCCAAAAACATACAGATAAGTGAATAAGCTTCCCCTTAAAAATTGTCCCTAGACTACATACACTACACAATACATACATAGACATATGACTATGGAAGGGACTAGATTGTGAGCTCCTCCGAGGGACAGTTAGTGACAAGACTATATGTACTCTGTACAGCGATGCGGAAGATGTCTGCGCTATATAAATACTAATAATAATCCCAAGCCTGACTCTGGGTAGCCGCCGGGAAGTATTCAGAGAAAACACAGCGTGGTGGCATTTCAACTCACCTCTTCAGGGATCCAGATGCTGGCAGCCATTCTTCTTCTGGTCCTCAGAGGCTCTGGATTCCTCCGATAAGATTGCCATTTGTCGTCGTGATGATAAATGGCAATCTCACTATAGGGTTACAGTGCCACCCAGGGATGGAGGGAGAATTGCAGCGCTAGATCCAGGGGAGGTGAGTAATGTGCATTGCTGCTGTGTGATTTTTTTCCTGGTTTGAGGGTCTAAAAGCTTGTGAATCAATTACACCACTTTAGACCCTAAAATCTGGAAATAATCATACTGCCTGGGGAGTTAAGTATATTTTTGGTTAACTTCTCTACTAAACATTTGTTGTGACTAACTTCCATCCCACAATGCCCAACATGACCCTGAAGTCAGCTGGCCAGTTGCATTCTTGAATCTGCATCTCCCAGTCCCAACAAGAACACAGGTTTGCGACTGCGGTCACTGCGGTTAACTCCATCTCTATTGCACTAAATGTAGTTATTCACTTATCCTTCTACAGGTGCCCACTAAGGATACAATCTTTGTTGTACAATCTTACTAAATTTGTATAGTAGAAGGGTAAACAGAGTGAATATACTTTATATGGATACTTTAGGTAGTCCCTCATATCTTAGTAGTAAGGTTGCACCTTAAGGGACATTAATATGATAAAAGGTGTCCATTAATGATGCAATCTTGATTGTACAATTTTACCAAATCTATAAAGTAGAAGGGTAACATGTGTAAATATACTGTGAATAGATACTGTAGATAGTCCCTCTTGTTACATAGAACTGGTAAGATTGTACAATCAATATTAAATAATTAGTGGGCACCTTACAATGCCCATTAGAAGGACTGGACAACTTTATACCTTGATTGCTATAGCCCATAGTTCCCCAACCCTGTCCTCAAGGCCCACTAACAGTGCATGTTTTGGGGAAATCCACAGATGTGATTAATCAGCTATGCTGAGACACTAACCACTTCAGCCCACAGTGTTGTTCACCTTACGCATCTGAGCAACTTTCACCTCCCATTCATTCGCCAATAACTTTATCACTACTTATCACACTGAAATGATCTATATCTTGTTTTTTCCACCACCATTCTTTGGGTGGTACATTTTGCTAAGAATTATTTTATCCTAAAACCATTTTAACAGGAAGATTAAGAAATAAATGGCAAAAAATAATTATTTCTAATTTTTTTTGGCCATTATAGTTTGAAATTAATACATGCTACCATAATTAAAACCCATGTATTTTATTTTCCCATTTGTCCCGGTTATTACACCATTTAAATTATGTCCCTATCACAATTTATGGCGCCAATATTATATTTGGAACTAAAGGAGCATTTTTTCAATTTGCTTCCATCATTATTTACAAGCTTATAATTTAAAAAATGTAACAAGTGTTCACAATATATCTGATAAGAGGCCGTCGGTTTTTCTGCCGGGCTCATAGATCAATGAATGGGAACTATATTCCCATCTGTTGTTCTCGGGGCTAAGAGCAGGCGACGGGAGCGCTCGCACGGCACCGCTGCAGCAGCACAGTCTATCTGGACGAATATATCCGTCCAGATAGGATTAAGTGGTTAATTACCTCACCTGTGAATGTTTGTGGTTTCCTGCAAAACATGTACTGTTGGTGGGCCTTAAGGATAGGGTTGGGGAACTCTGAAACAGCCCATTAGCATCTTTCAAATTATTCATTTGAAAGCTGCTGGTGCACTGTAAACCTCTGTCGGCAAATCTCGTTTGACTGTCTAGTGCAGCCAAACGAGTGGGTGGCAGGGATCGGTTATATTTACCTGTTTCGGTCGGCTTCTTCTCTTCCTTCACGGGCAGCTCTGAACTTCCGACATGTCTTCTGGATCCTGATCACATGATACAACATGTGATCTGGGATCCAGGAGACCATGTTAGCATTACAGTGCCACCCGGTGGTGGAAGAGGGGTGATGTAAGAGATGGAAGCGTTTCCTCCATCTACCCTCTTCCACCACCGGGTGGCGCTGTAATGCTGACATTGTCTCCTGGATCCGATCACGTCATATCATGTGATCAGAACACAGAAAACATGTCGGGGTTATATCGCGGCTGCAGTGGATGAAGAAGAAGCCGATCCAGCCTCTGGACAAGTATATATGAAATCTCCCTGCCGTCCGCTCTGCATACCCAGCCAGGCTGGGAAAGGCACACTTCTCCAGCAGCAGAAACGTTTGAGGCTGCAGTCAAATAAAGTTTTACTTTATTTGGCTGCTAAAGGGTTAAAGGGAATTGCCAATTTGCATTTAAAATTGACTTGAGGATAGAGTGGCATCCTTGTAATGTAATACTGCTAAATATTACTTTTCCTTTTCTAATCGCGGCCAGCTGTGAAAATCCAATGAGAGCCTGAGTTGGGCTCATAAAATAAAAAATAAAAAGTAGGCTACCTGATCTGGGGGGGGGGGGGGCTGAGCAGATCAGATAGCCACAAAAACAGCCGCTCCCCGCCGCTCCTGTGGGCCGCACTGGCCCCTTTTCACTTTCGTGGCCTCTGGGTCACAACGCTTTAATGATAGTCTGTCCCTCATTTACAGCATGCAGGGTGGCGGGGGAGTGGCAGGGGGCATGGCCAGGGAGAGAGAGCTGCCCAATGACAGCCTGCACCCGGCAGGAACACCCCTGGTCGGCGTTTTGAACAGGGAATCCCTTCTCCCTGTGTTTACCTCCGAGATGGCAACAAATAATGTCGCCAATCTCGAGGGACTATAGTGCAATGGTGGGGAGGGCAGAGAGTGGCGGTGTGGGGACACAGAGGCATGTCATGAGGCAGAGAACATGCCTCTGTGTCCCATCTGCCCCCCCAAGAACCACCTCGGGTTCTCTTTAAAGGTGGCCACTAACAACACAACTTGGCAAAAGATCGTTTACCAATGATTATTCATATGAACAATCGGAAATTATCATTTGGGACCACTAATGGACTGAAATCTCCTAACCAATTTGATCAGATTAAAGAAATGGATCCGATTTGCAGATTGATTAAATGACTTAGGAGATGTTTGTCCGTTAATGGTCGCAATTGATTATTTCCGATCATTCCTACTAATAATCGTTCGTAAACAATCTTTCTGCAAATTGTATTGTTAGTGGCCACCTCTACTTGAATTTCTTAGCAACCAAGGTGGCATTACTCTGTTTGCAGTACAGATTTCCCATAAATTCCTACCTTGCTGTATGAATAGGAGCCACTGAGAGCAAAGTGACATTATTATTTTTAATCTCAAGACAGGTATAACAGAGTCGCCAAACAAGAGTAAAATAATTAAAATCCATTTAAAAAGGGGGAAATTGGTGGACTCAAATATACTACTAAAATAGCAGTGACAATTTATTAGGAAGCATACTTGGAGCTTCCTAATAAATTGTTACTGCTATTTTAGTAACGGCCCTTTGTCTGGTTTTCTCTACCTGAGGGAGGTGAGTCCACCAAATTCCCCCTTTTTAAACAGATTTTAATTAATTTACTCTTGTTTGGAGCCTCTGTTATACCTGTCTTGAGGTTTATCTAGTCCACCCTAAGTGGAGGGGTGTACCCCTGTTTTTTTGTCTACAGAGAGCAATTTTTTATCACCTGAGTGGGGTCAGGTTAGAATTCTCCCCACTTGCCTTTCCAGTGGTTGCCTTTGCAGTGACCTATGCTTGTGAGTATAATACCACACTTTCTTACATTGCACCAACAACTGAAATACTACACCATATTTGGCTCTCAGTTTCTCCTCTGTCTTTTTCAAGCCTTTATTATTTTCCAGTTTGGAGAGCAGAACTTAATATACTGTATTTTGTGTTGATTTTTTTTTTTAAAGGCCAGGTTCAGGCATAGTTTTATCAATGCATTTAAACACAATGTTAAATTAATTATGCATAAAAAGTATAGTAGGAATATGGTACTTTGTGCTAAATAGAGAGGAACATTCCTGCGTCACTAGTCAATAGATCTTCAGGGAATGAAAGCTGCCTGTTTACAACTAGCTAGTCTGAAACACTCCACCTTTAGTCACATGTGCATGTAGGAGAAGATTGATTTGCTCTGTAAGTGAAGCCACGCCTCCCAGTTGACTGATAGCCAGTTAAGACTGTCAGGCACTAGTAGGGAGGCGTGGCTTCAAAATGGCCGGCTGACCAAGCAACAGGTAGCTTCTGAGAAGAGGATGAGTATCTATGAACTGATGAACTGATGCTCAGGTTTCTTCCTCTTTTTTTATTTTGCAAAACCTATTTATGCATAATAATTTAAAATACTGCTATATTAAATGTAAAAAACAAAACAAAACAAAAACTAGCCTGAACTTGGGCTGCAGCATATAAGAGAATATAGACCATATGCAATTAACTTTTTCTTCTAAGTTACCGTATATACTCGAGTAAGTCTAGAAATGTAGGTCTGATTCACTTTAAAAAATATATATGGGTCGATTTATACACGAGTCATTGGCAACACTGAGAACACTGGGTAATGTATGTACTAACAGTGACATTCCCATTTGCAGCAATTTACCCTGTGGTAAGTGATACTTTGAGGACAAGAAATGCCAGGAAAACACAGGTCTGAAAGTCCTGGCCACAATTAACAAGGAAAGGGGCAGGGGGGGGGGGGGGAATACTGGGCTGCATAAAGGAGAGTGAATAATTGCAGCACTTGGGGTCCTGGAGGAGGTATTGGCTGCTTTTAAGGGACAGGAGGGGTTAATGGCTGCAATACTGTATGCAGTGCAGTCATTAACCCCTCCTGAGCCCAAAGTGCAACCATTAACTTTGCTGGGTAGACTTATACTTGAGTCAATAAAAAAATCCAGCTTAAGAGGATTGAATATTAGAGTCAATTTATACATGAGGTCGACTTGCATGGTGTCTCCTAGGAGATCATTTTTTAAAGAGAATCTGTATTGTTAAAATCGCACAAAAGTAAACATACCAGTGCGTTAGGGGACATCTCCTATTCCCCTCTGTCACAATTTTGCCACTCCCCACCACATTAAAAGTAGTCAAAAAGTGTTTTAAGAAGTTTGTTTATAAACAAACAAAATGGCCACCAAAACAGAAAGTAGGTTGATGTACAGTATGTCCACACATAGAAAATACATCCATACACAAGCAGGCTGTATACAGCTTTCCTTTTGAATCTCAAGAGATCATTTGTGTGTTTCTTTCCCCCTGCAGCTCTCACCCACTGAAGAGTTACAGGCTGATTGTTTCTTCCTGCAGAAAGCTCTGCCCGTGTCTGTAATTCCTCAGCATGTGACTCCTTTCACAACAGAGGATTTATCCAGCTTGTAAAAGATAAGAGAGCAGAGAAAAGCTGGCTAATGTAAATAACACACACACAGGGAAGTGTGCATAGAGGGGTCTGGAGGGGGCGTGCATAGCAGATCAACACTGAAGAGTTGGCAGCCTTTCAGACACAGGGCGACAAGTCCGACAGGGGAAAGATACATTGATTTATTACAGAGACGGTGATAGTAGAAAGTGCTGCAGTAAGCCAGAGCACATTAGAATAGATTTAGGAACTTGTAGGATGGTAGAAAACAGGATGACATTTTTGTTACAGAGTCTCTTTAATCTTCTTTTTAAACTGACTTTTCCGTACTTTGCAATTAAGAAAGTACCAAAAAGTAGGTGAAAAAGTACTATAAGAATTATTTTGAATATGTTCATGTTTGCTGGTGGCTTAAAAGTCATTGTATTAACAAGCTGTGAAAATATTACCTAGAAGACAATGCAGGAGGAAAAAATAAATTGCATATGGGTATATGTCTGCGTTGGTTTCCTCTGGTCACCCCAACTTCCTCCCACATCCCAAAAACATACAGATAAGTTAATTGGCACCCTAAATTAGTCCTAGACTATGATGTATACACTACATGATACACACATAGACATATGACTATGGTAGGGATTAGATTGTGAGCCCCTCTGAGGGACAGTCAAGTACAGCGCTGCAGAAGATAATAATAATAATAATAACGATAATAATAATGCTCAAAGTAATTTTGATACTACTTTTTTCAAATACTTTTTGATACTTATTCAATTGCAGTCCTGAAAAGTTATTTTAAAGAGAAGATGAAAAATCATCTCCTAGGAGAAAACAAGGGAGAAAAGGTTAATTGCATAAGGGCACTATGATTTACATACTAAAAGGCAAAGGGAAGAATTCACAAACACAGATTTTAGAAGTTGCAAAAAGGGTTTATTTATACACAGGGAGGAAAGACGAGGGGTTTGCAGAAGAAAGAAATTCACATTTTGCAAATTTCAAAATCTTCTGTTGGTTGGTGCAGGACTTTCACTCTTCAGTGTCTCCTTTCTGTAAATAAAAGAATAGTTAAAAACAGAGTTGAAGAAGTCTAACACTCTACAGAACTTAAGTCAATTTAAATATCTCAAACAATCTCAAATCAACAGGATCTAATAACTTGACCACCCTCAGAGCTCATCTCAAAACCTTTGGAGCTAGAGCCTTCTGTCATGTCTCCCCTACCCTTTGGAACGCCTTGACACACCTGATTAAGATAGCTCAAACCCTGAAGGTGTTTAAAGAGACTCTGAAGCGTTGCTAAAATCATGTTTTTATTTTAAATACCTCTTTAGCATGATTGCAGCACATAAAACACCGCATCCCTGTGGCTGAAAACTCAATTAATCACCCCAAGCTCCCTGGGGCACATTGTAGTGAGCGCTTCCGTGAAGAAGCAGAGCTTTGGGATGTAGCATTGCCTCTACACGCATCCATCTGTGCGGATCTCCGCCTCTCCCCACCCCTCTGAGTCTTCTTTCACTGAGAGGGGCGGCAGAGAGGCGGAGATACGCGCAGATTGACAAACATGGAGGCAGAGCTACAGCCCAAAGCTCTGCCTTCCTGGGCAGCAAAATCCACGACCAAGAAAGTGGAGTGATTAATTTAGTTTTCAGCCACGGGATGCAGCGTTTTAGGTGGTGCAAACATGCTTAAGAGGTTTTTAAAATAAAAATATGATTTTAGCGAGGCTTCAGAGTCTCTTTAAATCAAAGCAGAAAGGAATTTTCTAGAGAGTGGAAGCCTTTTGAAAAGATGTGTCTTGGGGTGGGACAAGATAGAGGTTCCATTTCAGAAATTTACAACCTTTTGAACACGGGGACGGACTTAACAGGGAAGTGGCGGGAGAAGTGGCAGAGGGACATACAAAAGGAGTATACAGATATTGAATGGAAGAAGATATTATATTTCGCCCATAAAAGTTCGATGTCCACAAGAATTCAGGAATCAGGAGTCAAAATAGTAAGTAGGTGGTATCTTACTCCGGATAGATTAAATAAGATATTTGGAGGAGTAGACGCAGGCTGCTGGAGATGCCGGACTAAAAGGGGGACGTTATTCCATTTATTTTGGGAGTGCCGGGAGATCCAGCTGTTTTGGGCAGAGATTAAAAAATACTTAGGGAAGATTACTGGGTTAGTTCCTCCGGAGGACCCAGATTTCTACCTCTTACACGCAAATTCCTTCAGTGTTAAAGAATATAAGAACTCCATTGTGAAACACCTAATAAATGCAGCAAGAATACTTATAGCTAGATACTGGAAATTGGTGGATATTCCATCAGTAGGGGAATGGTTGAGGGAGGTGACTTATATCTCCCAGATGGAGAAATTGGTACAGGAAAACAGGGAAGGAGAACAACTAACAGAGAGGATTTGGGAAAGATGGAACGTATTTGTGGATACTGAGGAATATGCTTCTTTGATGAGTAGGGAATGAGAGAAACTGGAGATGGGCATTCACTAGGGGTAAGGAAAGGAAAAAGAGAGAAATGTTTTGGCTCCCTGCAGTTTCGGGGGCTCTTCTCTCCCCCCCCCTCCCCCTTTGTCTCCCCGTGGGTGTTTTTGGTTGGAAGCTGACTGACTGAAGGGATGTGATGTCTGTAGGAGTGAAGGATTGGTGGAATGTTAGTGGTAAGTAGAAAGTATGAGGGATTTTCAGTGAGAGGGATGGAGGTGAATTGGCAACACAATAAGGTGACTTAAGGCTAACCCCTCCTTATTAATAAGATGCCCACTAGAAGTATCAATTTTTGGTAGAAAGGTGCCCCTATGAAAAGGGGACCAGAATGATGCAACTGGTGGACACCAAGATATATGATTTGTATTGATATGTATTATTGATGGTTTTTGTAAAAAAAATTTTGATATAAATAAAGATTCTAAAAAAAAAAAAAACAAAGCTGAAAGGCCACCTGTTTAGATTGGCAGTGATGACCACACAACTTTTTCCCCTGTGATACATTACAAACTACAACTATGTACTGATCTGAGATAAGCCTATGTGCTTTGGAGTGAAAGATGGTTTATAAATGTTCTGGTAAATAAGGAATAACATTTTATAATACCTTGCCAATATCACGGCTCTTTGCCCTGAGCTTATTCACTTGGGACTCTGCAATATCAGCTCTCTCCTCAGCTTCCTCCAGCTCATGCTGGACCTTTCTGAAGCGGGACAGGTGGACATTGGCCTGCTCCTCCTGTAGAAGAAAATAAGTCACTTGTAAGTCAAGACCATATCATATGGGACATCCTGGTAATCAGCAAGGTTCTGCTATTCACTTACAGATTCCTCAGCCTGCCTCTTGTAGGCTTTCACTTTCATCTGCAGTTTGTCCACCAGATCTTGAAGTCTCACAACGTTCTTCCTGTCCTCCTCAGTCTAGAAGAAGTTAAAGAACATTTTTTTTCATTCATTAGCATTTACTGGAATGATAGAAGACAAGCCGATGTAGACAATATGATGGCTACTTCACCTGGTAGCTCAGTTCCTTCACTCTCCTCTCATATTTGCGGACACCCTTGATTGCATCTGCTCCACGCTTCTGTTCATTGTCCAGCTCGTTTTCCAACTCACGCACCTGTAATCACCATTTATACTTAATGAATAACTATTTCTGCAACACAATAATAGAGGTGAAAGCTTAAAGATTAATTGACTCACCCTAGCCTCCAGTTTCTGGAGCTGCTTCTTGCCACCTTTTAGTGCCAGCTGCTCGGCTTCATCCAAGCGATGCTGCAGGTCCTTCACTGTCTGTTCAAGGTTCTTCTTCATTCTTTCCAAGTGGGCGCTGGTGTCCTGCTCCTTCTTCAGTTCTTCTGCCATTAGTGCAGCCTTTGTGTATTAGATAGAACACCGGTCACCGTTTTTCAATAAAATGGAAAGCTGCTAACATTTACAAAGCAAATGTTAGAATTATTATTATTAATATACGTACATCAGTGATGGCTTTCTTGGCTTTTTCCTCAGCATTTCTGGCTTCCTGTACAGCTTCCTCAACTTCATTCTGAAGTTGGTTGACATCATTTTCTAGCTTCTTCTTTGTATTGATGAGACTTGTGTTCTACAAACAAAGTAATGCATTAGAACTTTGTCTTCCTCAGAGGAACTCATAGTGTACTCATGATATGTTTCCAACTGATGCAATGTTACCTGGGTGTGCAGAAGCTGAACACGCTCACTTGCATCCAGAAGTTCCTGCTCAGCCACCTTACGGGTTCTCTCTGTCTGTTCCAGAGCTGCCCGGATCTCCTCAATCTCAGCCTGCTGAAGGTTATTCCTGCGTTCCACCACAGCCACCTGTTCCTTCAGGTCTTCCTGGCTCCTCACAGCATCATCAAGGTGGAGCTGAGTTTCCTTTAAGGCAGAGAGACAGAAGATTATATCACATAAAACAAATTAAACCATTGTTGTGGTGCCTAACATTTTCATAATAAAGATATGATAACCTCGTTGACATAAACATTTTTGCGCTTAGAGGTATGGTGAAATAAGAAAAAAGAAATATCAATACATCCACATACAGTTTTATCAAGACAACAAGAGTACCTTGAGTTGTGCTTGCACATTCCTCAGCTGTTTCTGGGCCTCAGTGGCTTGGCGGTTGGCATGGCTCAGCTGGATCTCCAGCTCATTTAGATCTCCTTCCATCTTCTTCTTCAGTCTCAGGGCATCGTTCCTGCTCCTGATTTCAGAATCCAGCGTGCTCTGCATGGTGTCAATAACCCTCTGGCTGTTCCTTTTCAATTGTTCAATTTCCTCGTCCTTCTCTGCAATCTTCCTGTCTACTTCAGATTTCAACTGGTTCAACTCAAGCTGGACACGGAGGATTTTGGCTTCTTCATGCTCCAGAGATCCCTGTTTCGCAAAACAAAAAAAGGGTGTTTATTGCAGTTTGTTACTTTGAACAAAGGTAATTTTCCTACTTTCGACCATAAAAAATGCAACAGTATAACAGTACCTCTAGCACAGTTAAGTATATAAATGAGTGCATTGCACATGTTCAGAGAGTTCGTTTGGTAGCTAGGTGAAGGGTGAGGTGTTTTTAATTTCCTTTTTTTCCATCTAGTTGACATTTGAGGGTTTTTGGTTTAGTTCCCACTAGACTGCTTATAAAAACTGGCATTTTGCATGGTAGAGTAGGACTCACCAGATTGGGGACACTTTGGCGCAGTTGGTGAGCTTAAGCGCGTTAAAGCGTAACCAAGAGCCCCTGTCACTGTTTTCCTGTTGTGTGCTGCAGCCCCTCTGTACTTATATATTTCTTATGGAGTCTGGGGACCTCCAGCGCTGCGTGCATGCTTTGCATAGAGTTGCATAAAAAAAATTGGTTTGTGCTGCTCACCCCTTGGTAATTTATTTATAACAGTACCTCAGCTTCTTCCAACGCAGCCTGTAGGTCAGTCTTCTCCTGTTCCACTTGTTTTCTAGACTTCTCAAGCTCATTGATTGATTTAGCTGACTCTCCAATTTGTTCAGTGAGGTCTGAAATCTCCTCTGTAGTGATATAAACAGATTATAACATCATATAATTTCAAAATTATTTGGAATATCTATTTATCGTTGTATGTCAATGTTAAATATTAACTGCATTCCTTACGTTGCAGGTTCTTGTTTTCCCGTTTCAGGGTCTCCACTTGTTCTAGAGCTTCCTCATAAGCATTCTTCATCTTGAAGATCTCAGTGCTCAGTCCCCGAGCTTCCTTCTGGGCTGCCTCCAGCTCTGCCTGGCCCTCTTCATATTTCTGCTTCCATTCAACAAGGACCTGACCAAGAAAAAAAAAAAAAAATATTAATAAATCCACCTGGAATGAAAATGTTAGGAAAACATTGGTTTAATTTAGTTTTTGATTATAAAATATCGAAGTTCACATTACCTTATCGAAGTTCCTCTGCTTCTTATCCAGAGCTGCAGCTGCACTGTTTGCTCTCTCCACATCAACCATCAGGTCTTCTACTTCAGCCTGCAACCTCTGTTTGGTCTTCTCTAGGGAGCCACATTTGGAATTAACAGCCTCAACTTGTTCCTCAGCTTCCTGGAGACGCTGGGCAAGCTTCTTCCTATAAAGTAATAAAAGGTTGTTAGATATTCGCAGCTTCTCGACTTTATGTAAACTTTGTCTCTTTGACAAGAGCATACTTGGCCTCTTCCAGTTCTTCTGTGCGTTGAATGGCATCAGTTTCATATTTGGTTCTCCACTGGGCAACTTCACCATTTGCTTTGGAGAGTGATCTTTGAAGCTCAGCCTTTGCCTCCTGTTCCTCTTCATATTGCTCACGGAGCAAGTCACAGTCATGGCGAGATGATTGGAGGCCATGGGCCAGGGCATTCTTGGCCTGCAAGTAATAACAAAAACACTCAGGCCTGGTTCACATTAGCGTTGTTTTATGGAACCATACATACGGATCAGGCCAGCTGGATCCGGTGAAAACGCTCCGTTTTACAGCCAGTGTGTTGTAAAACGTCCGTTTTCATTGGTTCCTATATGCTGCAAAACCTTCCGGTTCCGTTCCACTGAGCGAAACGCTCCGGAAAATTGGATTCTGCAGCATTTTTTTGTCCATTCAGCGGAATGGACCACGGATCCGTACGGCCGGTTCCGTTGGCATACGCTAATGTGAACCGGGCCTCACAGGGTACCCTAATTGACATGTGGCATGATTAGATGAACGTGATTGTACAGTACCAAGCCTACATAGAACTAAGCTGTTTTTCTTTTTCTCTCACACTATGGGTTAAAAGTTCAAGTATGTAAATTACACTTACTCTGCAGGTGGTCTTGAGTTGGACTGTACCATAATTCTCACTTATAACTAATTAATAGCCAGAAAACTCTTGCACTGCAGTGAAACACTTCTGAGTGCAGGGACTATATAAAAAGGTGAATAGTTTAAGGCATGAGCTGTAAAACAGTCAGTCAAAGACTGTGTCATTCAGCTGAGACAGTAAAAATATAAATGTATGGTTTTATCCTTAAACTCAAAATAAGACTATGGGTTTCTAGGGAAATCCTATTTAGGAGTGGGGCTATAGATACAATTTTTTTTTAATCTCATCAGTTTTTTCATGTTATTATGTTATTAATGATTCCACATTGCGTTTTACTTCTATACCTTAACTTCCTCATCAAGCTGCCTCTTAAGCTCTTCAACTTGTTGGGTGAAGCCCTGTTTTCCTCTGGTCAGTTGAGATACGAGGGACTCTTTTTCCTCCAGCTGGCGAGCAAATTCACCTAAGATGAAAGGTTATATAGTTAGTACAAACTATACAAGGAGCAACACGAGCCTTTTGCTCCTTAATTTAAACCATCAAACCAAAGTATCACTGGAATATCCAAAGAACCTTTTCATCAGTACTTTAAATGATAGTACTTTAAATTCGGAAAATTTTCATAAGATGAAGTAGCTTACCGTTCTCAGTCTGTAGGCGGGCTTTTTGAGTAGAAAGTTCATTGATAACACGCAGGTGTTCATCATCTTTAGTCTTGATTTCACTGAGCTGATCCTCAAGGACACGGTTCACTTTCTCAAGATTGGCCTAAAAAAACAAAATATTATGAATTTCCAATTGTTAATAGCTTCAATCTTTTTTTTCTTCTTGATATCTATTTTACCTTTGATTTTGAGACATTCTCCAGGTTGCTGGCAAGGTCATCGATTTCCATCTTGAGCTCACTCTTCTCCTTCTCCAGTTTCTGTTTAACCCTCTGGAGATTGTCAATTTGTTCTCCAAGTTCAGCAACACTGTCAGCATGCTTCTTGCGCAGGGCAGCCGCGGTGGCTTCATGCTGAAGGGTGGCCTCTTCTAGGTCGCGTCTCAGTTTCTGGAACTCGGCCTCACGCTTCTTGTTCAGCTCAATCTGGGCTGAGGTGGCACCACCAGCTTCTTCAAGCCTCTCACTGATCTCCTCAAGTTCTCTGGAGAGGTCAGCCCTCTGTTTCTCAATCCTGGCACGAGCAGTGCGCTCAGCTTCTATCTCCTCTTCAACTTCTTCAATACGGGCCTAGTATAGACAATAAGTCACTACAACCTGTCATTTGCCAATCATAAAAGATAATGAATCATGATAAGTTTACCTGGAGCTCCTTGATCTTTTTCTGCAGCTGAGCTCCCAAGGATTGTTCATCTTCAACCTTTGCTTGTAGCTGGCTGAATTCAAATTCTTTCCTGTGTTTGTAAAGTTGATATTTGTTACGGAATGCTTTTACAAATACAACAATAATAGCTATATTGTTACTGAATTATCACTAACTTCTTGATTTTTTCCTCAGATTGCTGCTTCTCATTTTCAAGATCCATGACTGTTTCCTGAGACAGTTTCAAATCACCCTCAAGCTTCCTCTTGGCCCTTTCAAGGTCAAGACGAAGTTTCTTTTCTTGCTCCAAGGAACCTTCCAGCTGATTGGGTATATAATCATGATCAGTTGATGGAATAAGCCTGCTTGTCATTTATTCTATGAAATGTAAAGATGGAAGTACTCACATCATCCACTTGTTGTTCAAGCTTAGCTTTGGCTTTAGTGAGGCTGCTGACTTTGTCCTCCTCGGCTTGCAGATCATCAAGAGTTTGCTGGTGAGCCTCTTGGAGGGCTTTCTTCTCTTTTGTAAGCTTAGAAATGGTCTCATCCAGTGCAGCTAGTTCTTCAGTAAGATTTTTAACCTAAAGGCAGATGAAGCATACTAAAGATCTTCCACACTGTACATCAGAAATTAGCACTGAATTCATGCTGTAAAGCAAGGCCGTTTTTTTGGCATAGGCAAAAGAGGCAGATCCCTATGATGACATCTTCAGGAGGGGGCACCACAAAGCTATTCTTAGGACAGTGGATATTGAAATTATTATACACAAATGCTAGTTTCATTAAGAAAGGGGAGAATGATAATTTAAACACCTACCTGAGCACTGGTGGCAAGCATAACAAAGGAGGGCTAAATAGCATAACAATGGTATGGCAGTGCAAATAATGTACTAATTAAGTTGTAATTGTATTAGATTTGGTCTGTATTGATTGTTGCAAATCTTCTGGATTTCCACACAAAAAAATCCAACCTGTTAAGACCCAGGCTATACTTAAACAGTATCCACACACTATAGATGCCTGGAGAGCGCGTCCAACAGGTCAGACAAACCTGTAACTAAAGCCGGTGCCTTGTCCCAGCCGGATTAAACAGTATACCTGTCTACACACCACCTCAAAAAAAAAAAACTTATAACAAGAGTTTGTTAAAGTGAACCTCCGGACTAAAAATCGACTCAGCAGAACTGAAAAGGCTTGGTGTTTCTTTAACCTTCCTGGCGGTAAGCCACGCAGGAGGTTTTCTCAGGCCCTGCTGGGCCGATTTGCACAATTTTTTTGTTTGCTGCACGCAGCTAGCACTTTGCTAGCTGCGTGAGCACACCGATCGCCGTCGCCCCGTGCCGATTTGCCCCCCCCCCCCTCTAGACCCCTTGCGCAGCCTGGCCTATCAGCGCCAGGCAGCGCTGAAGGCTGGATCGGGACTCCAGATGACGTCAATGACGTCGGTGACCTCCAGGAAATCCCGTTGTTTGAACGGGATTTCCTGATCGCCGGAGGCGATCGAAGAGGCTAGGAGGATGCCGCTGCACATTTAAAAAAAAAATTACAAAAAACCCGCTGCGCTGCCCCCTGGCAGTTTTTAATAGACCGCCAGGAGGGTTAACAGTTTCACAGCATCAGAACTTTGTTTTTCTTACCAAAGCATCATTTTTAGCTGCATTTTTAGCTAAGCTCCACCCATCAAAAAAAAACTGCCCGGGCTTTTTTCCCCTGATTCTGTGCAAAGCATGATGGGATTTCCTATGTTGTTATTCACGTTGCCTAGCAACTGGAAGGGGTGATCAGGACACAGGACAGTTGGAACTGTGTCTCATGCTCCCTGTCACCTCCTTTCAACCAAAAAGATGGCTGCCCCCATGAAATCAAACATTTGCCTGTTTTTTTAAAACAGGGTGGGTAAGAGAGATTATATTACCTATCTATTTTAATTAACATAACTAATGTAACTTAATGACAGTATGTTTGTTTAGGCTGAAGTTCCTCTTTAAATGGGCTCAGTGAGTTTGGGCCAGTGATGCATATCTGTCTTGTTAATAATATGTGTATCCTGTATTGACTTATTTTGAGAAATAGCATAATTTCTGTTTACTTATTAATGTGTTATTTGTGTTGGCAAAACTAGTTAATGCAGGCTATGGTCTTCATATTCACATGATTGGGGAGTCAAAAGGTTGCTTGCTTGGGGCACCAAAAGGACCAGAAACTGCCTTTTTGTAAATTGTTTCACCTTGTTTTCTGTTGCATGTTTCTCCTTTTCAACCTTGGCCAGTGTCAGCTCTAAGTCATCAATGTCTTTCTTCAGCTCAGAGCATTCATCTTCCAGTTTCCTCTTCTTGGCCGTCAGTTCAGCATTGCTCTCCTCTTCATCCTCGAGCCTTTCATTCAGTTCCTTAAGCTTAGCTTCCAGCTGTATCTTGCTCTTAATGAGACCTTCACATCTCTCCTCTGCATCGGCCAAATTTTCACCTTCCTATTTGAAAGTCAAATGTTAAGCAATAGTAATAGTACTGGAAAAATAAAATCTTCAGGTTTTCAGTTGTTAAACGTGCACTATCTTACCGACTGCACTTGAAGCTGGAGGTCATTTTTCTCCTGCAGCATGCTGACCATTTTCTCCTCAAGTTCTTTCCTTCTTGCTTCTGACTTAGTCAGGGATTCTTTGGTCTTTTCAAACTCCTCCTTCATGTTTGCCATCTCCTTCTCAGTCTCAGCACTCTTCAGTAGAGGCTTAATCTTGAAGTACAGCTTCATCCATGGCCAGTGCTTGACATTCATGAATGACCTGATGTTGTACTGGAGGGTAAAGAGTGCGTCCCTGTAACAAAGAAACCATAAATAGTCGACATGTGCAGAAGGTTTAGTCAACATGCCTTTAAGTTCTAAACTCCCCAAAACAAAAACAATAGAAGATAATAATGTATCTGTCCATGTGTGACCTGACATCAGAATTAGTGATAAGCTTTTGATTTCCACAGAATTCCAGTTTCCGAGTTTCCAATCAAAAATTGGCTTTCCGTGGCGGATATCGTAGTTACGTGGAAATACCACATTAGTGAGACTCGGAAATTTTATCACAAGACTTAGAAGTATTGTGGCCAATTAGAGAATTAGTATTGTGCCACGGAAATCAGATTAATGTGTAATTTTTAAGCCTTGGTAGTCTTGGAAGTATAAGCCACTCAGAGAATGCAGAAGTTTACCGTGGTTGTGATCAGAAATGTGGATTACACATAATAGCATACTTCCACAAGAAATAGCAGATTCCACAAAAAATATTTTTGTTTCTTTACAATTAACTTTATCTTTATTTACAAAAATAACAAAAAACTCAGCAGAAATCAGAAAGTCGGAAATAAGAAATTCATTTTTTTCCACACATTTCTGGAGAATTCCATGGACATTGGAAAGACACTTGTCGGAATGCGGAATTCCTTCAGGATCAGAAATCGTTATTTTCAACCATCACTAATCATAATAAAGTAGGTAAATATTATACATGTGGATGAACATTGCTGAATGACCACACATGTACTTCTACCTTTTTTTCTAGTTTAGCACATAGGTAGATGTATTATAATTTAGGGTTGAAGAACTCTTTGAAAGTCTAGCTGGAGTGGTTTGGTCTTTCAGAAATACCTTCTTTCCACCATCTTCTGGAACTCCACTCTCATCAAGAAACCTCTGCAAAGAGCCTGAGTGCGAGTAATGAGTTGGGCCAATTTATCATCTCTCATTTCTTCCAGGGTACCCAGGAGACCAGCTTTGAAGAACACCTTTGGAAAAATGAAACCTTGTAAACCTACGTATATTATCAATTGTACCTGAACATTTTTCGGAGCAGGGTATTCATATACCTTAGTGTGCCCAAACTTGTACTGCGTGTGATCCACGTCAATCGAACCAAGAAGCTTTTCAGAAGCCTTCTTGCTGTCAATGAATTGTCCCTCAGGAATGGCACTAGCATTGAGGACCTTGTAACTGAAATTATAAAGGGAATTTTAAAATATTAGTTTGGCCAATACTTTTGAATGACAACACAGAGAAATTGAGAGTGATCAGTTTAACATTCGGAATTTGTAGATGTGTTTGCCTCGTGAGGTTGAGTTAATTTTAATCTTCAAAATATAGCATGAAAATTGCAAATGTCTTACATAAAACAAATATGGGTTCACAGAAAACTGCTGTGTATTGCTTACTTTACAAAATGTTTGGAATGAATTTCATGGGTAAATTGTAGTAAACAGGGAAAGTTAAAGGCTAAGGAAAATAAGTTTTTATAGGTACCGCTGCTTGAAGTCACCATAGAGGATTCTGCTGGGGAAGCCCTTTCTGCAGATTCTGATACCCTCCAGCACACCGTTACATCTCAGCTGGTGGATAATCAGATGATTCTCCATGGTACCTGGGGAAAAGTAATACTCACTGTTAAAGATAATATTTGTTATTTTAGTGTTCCAAATATACTTTACTGATAGAAAAGAGATCATCAATTGGGTATTTGGACATACAATGGAAAAAGAACATATGTCTAAGGCATAGACGTTACAGTCAACAGCAAATGAAAGGCATGGGGGTAATCATATATATAAGACAGTCGTACAAAGCATTTATACAGTAGAGTATTGTTCATAGCCATCTATTGAACAATTGGTAGTAAGGCAAACATGCGAGGTTGGTTGTTGATGGCCTAGTCCCAGGCAAAACAAATACGGTGATATCAGTTTGGTGCTTATAGCCATTTAGGATATCAAACATTGATGCACCCCCTTTGTAGTCTATCCAGGGCCTCCACACCCTTTCATAGTAATGCACGGTGTCCATGACCCTTGTGTTAATATGCTCATATGTCATCTTTTAACCAATTCTGTAAGTACATAATCATAATGTAGATCTTTTTGCTTCCACTGAGAGGCAATGTATACTTTGGTGGAGGAGAAAATGTGCTGAATCAATTTGTGGGTGGCATGCTTCACGGAGTCAGGCTTATTTCATTGTTTTATTTCTTTTATTTACTTCAGGCCCAGTAGCATGATGGGATCCTTGGTAAAAGGACCAAGGGTAACATTGGCTATTAGGGTGGCCCTGGTCCATAGTCTAAAAACCTTTGGGTGTTCCCACCATATATAGTATAACAAGCCTGCTGCAGAGCAGCCCCAGAAGCAATCTGGTGAGAGTGAGGGGTACATTTTTGCTAGTTTAAGTGGAACTAGATAGGTCCGATGGAGGAGTCAGGTAGGGAGGGACCTCCATGGCCATGGCCTGCATGCTTTGGTGAGTATCTCAAAGGACTGCTGCTATGCCTCAGCACCCAGTGAGGCTCCATTATCTGCCTCTCAATTTTTCAAGAGGAGAATTAGGTCTCCCCTGATGGTACTTTGAGGGCAGAATATACAAAATAACCCAACCCTTTTTGGATATGGTCAGTTTGACAATATAACTCAAAAGTGATATTTGTTATTTTAGATCACGTTTCCTGTATAGCTTAGATTTTGCTTACCTGGGGTTTTTGTCTCATTGGGGATCAGGCAGCGCACAAAGTGAGGGTGAGTGCTCCTCAGGTTAGTCATTAGCTTGTTCAAATTTTCCTACGGAAGAGGACATTTAACAGTTACGAGTCTAAACACATGTACACCTTCAATGGAAAAAGTATTTCTAAATGGCATAATGTACAGCAGCATTCAAGGCTATTTGTAGGTCCCATGCTTGCACTACCTCCCCCATAACAGTGTCCCCAAGACCCCCTTATCCCCCCCCCCAACCAGTGACAGTATCCCTCCTTTGCAGACTAGCTGAAAGTGCTCCACACTTAAAGAGAACCTGAACCAAGAAGTATATGGAGGCTGACATATTTATTTCCTTTTAAACAATACCAGTTTCCTGGTAGCCCTGCTGGTGTTTTTGGCTGTGGTTGCATCTGAATAACACCAGAAACAAGCATGCAGCTAATCTTGTCAGAATTGACAAAAATTTCAGAAACACCTGACCTGCTGCATGCTTGTTCAGGGTCTCTGGCTAACAGTATTAGAGTCAGAGGATCAGCAGCACAGCCAGGCAACTGGTATTGCTTTAAAGAAAATAAATATCATAGCCTCCATATCCCTCGCACGTCAGCTGTCTTTTAACCATCCTGGCGGTAAGCCCGAGCTGAGCTCGGGCTATGCCGCGCAGGAGGATTTCTCAGGCCCTGCTGGGCCGATTTGCATAATTTTTTTTGGTACACGCAGCTAGCACTTTGCTAGCTGCGTGTACTGCCCGATCGCCGCCGCCACCCGCCGATTAGCCGCCGATCGCCGCGCCGCACCGCCCCCCCCAGACCAGGCAGCGCTGAGGGGGGAAGCCCTTCAGGAAATCCCGTTCTTTGAACGGGATTTCCTGATCAAAGATCGCTGGAGGCGATCGAAGCGGGCGGGGGGGGGGGGGGGGGGATGCCGCTGTACAGCGGCTATCATGTAGCGAGCCCTAGGCTCTCTACATGATTTAAAAATAAATAAATTAAAAAACAGTGCTGCGCTGCCCCCTGGCAGATTCCAATAGACTGCCATGAGGGTTAAAACAAGAAAGGACCGGGAGATATATGTGTGGCAAGAGCACAGGAGAAACTCCCAGTGGCACAAGCAGGTAATTATATTTGATCCTGTGTGATCTCTACACTACTCTGCATGAAGGACATCCAGTACATCACTTATTAAAAGGGGTGGGGCATCAAGGTTTCAAATAGATATAAATACAGCAATGTCCCCAGTATCTGGCAGTGGCAGGAATCGCCTGATGCCAGGTACATGTGCTTGCTGGTTGCTTGAGCGGCAACCAGCTGAAAACCCACAAATCTGTCAATCCCCCACCGCCACACACACACACAGCATAAAATACTTACCGAGCTTCCAGCGCCATCTTCTAAACTTCCTGTAGCTCCTAGTGGCTATCCAGTGTCCTCCGTGCACGGCTGCCAGCATGTCACCTGATCCATGTCGGGTCAAGTGACACACTCGAAGCTGTGCATAAATGCCAGAAAACCCCGAAAGCACAGTCCCCGTTGTCCCCTCTGGTTTTCTGAGTTTCGTATAACGGGGCTTTGCTGTATATGTTGATGGAGGACAGCATTTTTTATGCATGTGGTATGATGGCTGAACAATATGAGATGCACATGAGGCTGTGATTGTTTTATGGGGTGCATGTGGCTCCACTTGTTCTATGTGGCACAAGGTTGCACTTACTCTATTCTGAAAAGGGGCTGCATGGCATTGCATTTATTACCTAACGTACATGAAGGTCCACTTTTTATAGGGGTTATGATGCGACAAGCAAGGTTTGAGGGAGGCATATTTTATGGGATCACATGACTTTTCACTTAAATCACTTACTCTGAACAGGGCAGACACAGTCTGGAAGGAGGAACCCTTCTTTTTCTTTCCACCCTTTCCACCATCACCAGCTAAAAAGGTACATGTGAGAATGATTGACATCATAATGTAAAAGTCACAAATGGTTGTCTTACAGATTTAGCAGAGTAATACTTACCGTCAGATCCAGAATAACTGGAGTAGAGGAAGGACAGTAACTTCACAGGAGACTTTTGGTAAAGGCCAACAACCGTTTCGTTCAGTGGGTCCTTGTTCTTGTCCAGCCAGCCAGTGATGTTGTAATCCACGGTACCAGCATAATGCACCAGAGCGAAGTGGGCTTCAGCCTTGCCTTTGCCAGGTTTGGGCTTCTCAAAGTTCTTGCACTTGCCCAGATGTTGGTCATAGAGCTTGTTCTTGAAGGAAGTGTCTGTAGCCTTGGGGAACATACACTCCTCTTCCAGGATGGAGAAGATACCCATTGGCTGTATACAGAAGTCAATTACTAAAACTCAAGGCTTTATAAGATTTTGATCATGGAATTGAGTAATTTCGACACCCACCTTCTCAATAAGCTCAATGCAGGCAGCCAAGTCCATACCGAAATCAATGAACTCCCAATCAATTCCCTCCTTCTTGTACTCCTCCTGCTCCAGGACGAACATGTGGTGGTTGAAGAACTGTTGCAGCTTCTCATTGGTGAAGTTAATACAAAGTTGCTCCAAGCTGTTGTACTAGAAAAAAAGGCACAGATTACTACCGTATTTACATGATGGCATTCACAGTACAGTTATCATGGCCTTTGCTAAAAATGTATCTTTCTACATACGTCAAAGATCTCAAATCCAGCGATATCCAGCACACCAATGAAGAACTGCCTTGGCAACTTGGTGTCCAGCTGTTGGTTAATACGGATGACCATCCACAAGAAGAGCTTCTCATAGACAGACTTGGTCAGAGCACCAACGGAATTGTAGACCTACAGATAATGGCAAGTGGTTAGATTAACACCATCAAAATTTCTCAAAACGGTCTTAGAATTTTACATTTAGCTACATTACCTGTTGGACAGTCTGTCCCTTGGTGACATATTCATTACCGACTTTGACCCTGGGGTAGCACAGAGCCTTCAGCAGGTCAGCAGAATTCAGACCCATCAAGTAGGCAACTTTATCAGCAACTGCAGAGTGCATGTAAGACGGGGATTAGCACTTTTTGAGGATAGACTTTAGGCGTATTTGCTACATATTTCATTCTTGTCTTGTTTGACATTCTAACACGGACGTCCATCTACAATAAAATCTTCTCAAAGGCACTTACCTGGACCCCCAGATTTTTTTCTTTTGCATATTTCCATTCTATAATTTCCGAACAGTCCACAGTTGGAACTTAATACTCACCTTCAGTACCGTCAGGCTCAGCCTGCTCCTCTCTCTGCTTCTGCTTAAACCTCATGTTGCCATGGTGCATGCCAGCACCAGTCAGCTTGTAGATGCCAACCTTTTCTTCTTGTATAAAGCCCAAGATGTCAATGGCAGTCTGCAGTTAAAAGTAGATCTGTTAGGTTGTGAGACAATAGGCTACTTCATATCAAAACAGCATTAAGTCGGGTTACGTACATCTGTGGCTATCAGCTCTTCCTCATCATCAATACTCTTGACAGATATCTCACCCTGACTGATGGCAGGGTAGTCATATGGGTTGGTGGTGAGCAGAAGCATTTCTGTAGACAGAAAAATTATTAATAAAACCACATCTAAAAAAAAAATATGACTGCCGTTGCCAAATAAACCTATATAGTTTAGAAGACACCTTATATAAGCATGTACTTAAAGTGGACCTGAACTCTTGTACTGGACAGAAGAAAACATAGAGAAATGCACCCTGTATGTATTTAGAGAGCTTAGCCTGTCTAATTCGCCCTCATCTGTGACTAATCACCAGTGTAATTTGATGTCTCAGCTCAACCACAACTCATTGGAGTGTGCAAGGGGCTACAATGGACCAAAAAGCCCACTGGGCCAAATGAGGTCTGGTTCACCATGAGCTTGCTGAGTAGTCTGTAACTCTCGGTGTTGCAAGTCCTGCTCCATAGAGCCACATTAATCCATGCCATGCACTGATGAGGATCAGTCAAACCTGAAACAGTCTGTATGCATGTTGGATTAGTGTGGCTCTGTAATATTAACAGTATTAGTATCTGACACATCCTTGCATTTCAGCAGATCTGGAGGTGTGGCTAGCTCGCAGGGACAACAATGGGTAATTTGCATATTTCAGCAGTGATGCACTGGGGGAATCTCGGAGTTAACTCCAACCTGTTTTATTTCAAATTTTTTAAAGCAAATTTTTGTTTTCCTGAACTTGGTGAACATACCTGTTTTCAACCTGGATACCTATATAACTATGAGCTGATAAACAAAACTTCTTTACTGCTTTTAACACCTGTTTAATCACACCTAATACTGATAGTAGAATATCAGTAATTATACCAATATTCTACTATCCCTGATAGCAAATTATCTGTATAATTACCAATATTCCGCTATCACCCTCAGTACCCTAATTTAACATTAACCCTCCTTTATGCATAACATTAATCTCCCCCTACCTACATCTAACATTTACACTAAGTCCAGTAATTACTATATTTTTCGGACTATAAGACGCTCCTGACCATAAGATGCACTTAGATTTAGAGTACAAAAACCAGGTGAAAAAATGTATACTAAGCCTGGTGCATCCGTGACATCTTGTGGATTATGCCTCCTTGTACCTCTTGTGTCTTCCGGTGTCCTCCTCTGCCCCCCTTGTGTCCTCCTATGTGCCCCCATGTGTCCGCCTATGTCCTCCTTGTGTCCTCCTCTGTGCCCCTTTGTGTCCCCCTTGTGTCCTCCTCTATGCCCCTTTGTGTCTCGCTGTGTCCTCCTCTATGTCCCTTTGTGTTCCCCTGTGTCCTACATTTGTCCCCCTGTGTCCTCCTCTGCATGGACACAGTACAGACAGTCCCCGACATTGTGGCAGGTTGGAGGTTAGTATTTGCAGGCGTTTACAATTCAGGAACACCCTGCATTTGGATTGTAAGACGAAGTGACTTTTTTCCACCACCTTTGGGGTAAAAAGAGTCTTATAGTCTAAAAAAATACAGTAATTCTCCTGCGGCCAGCCTAATGATTAAAGAGCCCAGTGCACCCAAATTTTCCGGTGGACTACTGCTCCTAGCGAGCAGCTATATAGCAACTCGAAACCACACAACCGCCGCCATCCCTGGAGAGTTCCGCTACACAATATATAGCGTGGAAGAACCTTCCTTGCTTAAACTATACAAGCCCACCTCCCAGACATAGAGGGTGGTACTAAGTAAAGGCAAGAGAGAAAGACACACAAGCATACTGGTTTCTCTCAATCCTTAGTTATCAGTGACCCTATGTGTGTCAGGAGGGGCAGGTTGCCATGCAAAGAAGTGGGAAATTCCCTACACCACAGAGAAGGTGGGCCTAAAAGCCCCTTAGACAACTCCAGGCCCAATGGGTTGTCTGTAGTAGTGTAGACGTTGTGGCTTATTAACGTGGGTGGGGTTATCTAAATTTTCTAGCATCAAGGCAGCTGGGGACAGCAAGCAGGATGGCAAGATACTTCAAGCAAAGAAGAAGACTGCCAGCAACTACAGAAGACTTCTAACAACATTGAGGTGGATGATCAAGAGGGCGACTTGGAAGAAGAATACTAATGATGTCTGTCTAGGCATGTTACTACAGGGAAGCAGCCCCTGCAACTGCAAGGGGGAGGGGGAGCAGAGCTGTAAGGGGTCCAACTTCTACTTCACTCTCTCTGATAAAGGGGTCCATCCTTCAGAACAGGTGTTTTTGTGGCTATACTTGTTATGGGTATAAAGATTATGATGGCCACACTTGTTTTATGACCCTTGTAAGGTGGACCCTAAGCAGGGGGAGCAACAATAGACCCTGTAAGGGATGCAGCTGCAGGGGGGCCCAGAAGCCCCAAGGGGCCCCGTGGGAGGAGAAGTTTCTTTTTTCCTGTCCTGAGAGACTGACAAATAAGGGCACTGAGATAAAAAAAACGTTCCGCTCGCTGAGGCTGGGGTGCTTGTCTGTCGGTTTTCTGTATGTATTTTCTGCCCACCGTGTGTGTCTATATGTGTGAAAAAATGCACATTTTATCACAGAAGCTAATGTAATTGATAGAGAAAATGCCTGCACAGTGCTTCACTGCTTTCTGGTTTTATCTGCATGGGGAAAACACATTCAAGTGTGCACAAGCTAAATGAATAACATTGCTTCTCAGTTTACCTGTGCAGAAATTGAGGGGAGGGGCAGGGACCCCATCCAAAGTTTTGCAGGGGGGCCCAGTGAATTCTAGTTAAGCCCCTGGCCCCAAGGGTGTGAGGGTCACCGAGGGGTGGCAAAAAAGGGTGTGATTATTGGGGGGGGGGGGCTAATCAAAGATTTGCTGGAGACCCCATGATTCGTAGTTATGCCCGTCTCTAAAAAAAATCCTTTTTATACATGAATGAGTAAGGGATCTACTGCCAGACTCCTGAACTCATTAGACAAGACGGGGAAGGGTGGTTTATATGTTGTTGTTTGTTTGTTTGTTTGTTTGTCTTTCGTGAACATGTTCAGTACCCAGCAGGGCCGGATTTACCATAAGGCACTGTAGGCACGTGCCTACAGGCGCCTGATGATGGAAAGGCGGCTCATTCCCCTCTACTACTACCTCCCGATCTCTTTCCCTATGCAGATTCCCGAGCAGAGCATAAATGAAAGGTTACATTCCACTGACAAGATCTCCCTTTAGCCCCACTAGATACCGAGGGTACCTCTAGCTGCCTAATGCTAAGTGGCACCTGTAGCTACCTATGACGGGCAAAGGAAATAAGGGAAAAGTGACAGCTGGGCCAGCCAGCACACTTGTGGTGCAGTTCGGTGAAAGTTTGTTGGTTCATGGAGGGTGAAGTCTAGGGCGCCAGGGCATCTGTGCCTATAGGCTCCTCTGATGTAAATCCGGGCCTGGTACCCAGGAAAATTCCACATAAAATTGGGCCAAAGGGCTCAGACAGCCCTGAGCGGTCTTATGTGTTATCGCACCATCTTTCACATGAAATAAATCCCAGGTTAACATAGTCCGGCATTCAGTAAAATGCAATAGCCTAAAGTTGATTATGCTCTATTAACCACCCTGGCGTTCTATTGATTGCGGCGCAGCAGTATATTTTGAATTTTTTTTTAAAATCATGTAGCTAGCCTAGCGCTAGCTGCATGATTCCCCCCTCCCACCCCTCCGATCGCCGCCGGCGATCAAGCCCATCCGGAAATCCCGTTCGGAACGGGATTTCCTTTAGGGCTTCCCCCGTCGCCATGGCGATGAACGGAATGAGGTCATCAATGTCATCGACGTCACAGGGAGTCCCGATTCACCCCTCAGCGCTGCCTGGCACTGATTGGCCAGGCTGTGCAGTGGGTCTCGGGGGGGGGGGGGCTGTTACGCGGCGGCAATCGCGTACAACACGCAGCTAGCAAAGTGCTAGCTGCGTGTTTTAAAAAAAAATTGTGCAAATTGGCCCAGTAGGGCCGGAGCAGTGCACAGCGGCGGTCAAGGGGCGAGCTGAGCTCGTCCATACCGCCAAGAAGGTTAATAGCAACCTTGCTGAACGTAAGGCCCCTTTCACACTGCCACATTTTCATTGCGTTGCACTACCTACTTTTACCGCAGGGTGACGCTAAAGCAATGAAAGTCTATGGGGCATTTCATATCTGATGCGATGTGCCAGAAGTAGCCGATTTAACGTTAGGGCAACAGCCTGTTATGAGCCAGCATTTGCGGTGATGAACGAAAGTCATGTAAGTCAATGGTAACGCAAATAATTTAAACTGTTTTGCGTTAGCGTTGTGGTGCGCATGCATGGCTGCCAATTTTTTTCAGGACACTTGCTTGCAATACGTATTTCCACCACAGAAAGTGAGCAGTAGAGAGCCTCATTTATGGTGTGTTTTGGAGCCAGGAATTACATTAACTCTAAGGAACGCTTAAGCCAGGAATAAAAAAATCTGTTTTACTTTACTGGGGCTTCTACCAGTCCCCTCCAGCCATCCCGTGCCCTCGCCGTCACTCATGGAGCCTCCGGTTCCCCACCACAAGCTAGTTTTGTTTTTGCTCACAGGCCTGGCCATGTGTATTTTTCTTCGCATTCCCATTCTCAATAGCATCCTGCGCCTGTCTAGGACGCTACTGAGGACGGCTACATGAAGAAGGATATGCGTAGCTAGGCTTGCGCAGGCGCAGAAAGCCCGCCTACTCCCTGTCAGTGAAAGCGAAACTAGCCGGGCGCGGGGGACAGGAGGCTCCGTGAGTGACTGCGAAGGGCACGGGACGGCTGGAGGGGGCTGGTAAAAGCTTCCCTTTAACGCAGGTGTCTACAAAGCTTGTTTTTAGCCGTGCGCTGCGATGCGATCATCTGATTGCACAGCAATGAAAACGCTGGTTGCGAACGTGAAACCGGCCTAAATGTCATTTCACTAGTTGTCTATTATTTTGAAGGCAGCAGCTATCAGTATCTTTAGCTTCCAGATGATTTTTTTGATGTTCGTTTAAACCTACCGACAACCTCTGGCTTCTTGTTGGTCAGGATCTGGTAGAAGATGTGGTAGCTCCTCTCAGCTGAAAGCTGGAATGTGACTCTGGATTTCTCCAGCAGGTCTGTCGAGGAGAAAGAGTTATTGGTTCTGGTGGAATAAAAAGGAGCAGGATAAAACCTACATACGAAGTTGCTAAACAAATCTTACAGGTCTCAATATCTGCTGAAGACAGTTTTCCTGTGGTCCCGAAGTGGATCCTGATGAATTTGCCCTGGAGATGTTCAACAGTCATGGTCAACCTCAAGTATCTTGTTTGCAATGCTCATATGGACATATTAGGAAGCTTACTTACAAAACGGGAAGAGTTGTCATTCCTCACGGTTTTGGCGTTACCGAAGGCCTCCAACAGAGGGTTAGCCTGGATAATTTGATCCTCCAGTGTGCCCTATTAACAATTAGAAGTAATGAATTAGAGGGAGTGTATTTGCATTGGCAACAGATGGAACAGTTTTGTGAATTTGGAGCTGTGTACATGGATAAGTCAGTCCTGCTCATAATGATCGTGGCTCGATCATTAGTGCTATGCTGCTGCCGCTAGCGTGTGCACAAAGTTTTAAGGAGCAAACACACATACAATGGTTATCCCCAAAAGGAATTGGGACTTGATCCCTCAGGTGATCCCTCAGGTCAAGTTCAAGGGCCTACGTTCAACAAGGGCACCCAAGGATTTGGGTGCTGGGTAATGCTGATAGAAGAATATCTGTAATTGTTATTCTACTGTTATCTTTACTAACCTAATTCTCCCAATAAGCTTTCCCTTACCTAATCCTAACACTTACTTACCCTAACCTACTTCTAACACAAACCTACCCCCTACCTACTCCTAACACAAACCTCCTCCCTACCTAACAATAACTTACATTGAAGTGGGGTTTAGCTACATAATAGCAGTGGTGTTAGCAGTAGTGTTTGAAAGAAGGCGCCTGGCTGTACTGACACAAAATAGTCAAATCCGGGGCAACTGGTAACTTACCCATACCGCTGCCTCAACTGATATTTTCGGTGCCTAAATTAAGCACCTGGCTCTTGGCTACAGTATAGCGGATTGCTCATTTCCGTAAATCTGCTGCTAAGACCGCCATTACCATAGCCAGAGCTCTGCTATACAATAGCTAAATTCCGGCTTAAGCCAGTGCCATATTCCCCACCACTAGTTTTAGTTTGCCTATGTAAAAGCTGAACTCTGGCTGAACTCTAGCCCTTTAGCAGCCAATGTATTTAGATGCTTGCAAGTGCTCCAAGCCAATTTATTTAAGCACATTTTTGTGCTTCTTATTTTTTACAAAGTGGATGGTGTGTGTGAGCAGTGCACCCTGGAGCAAAATATACACATAAATACTCACTATTTATGTGTAACTATTTAGGAGTCTCGATTGTTGTGTTTATAGGCACTTTTATTGGCCCGAAGAAGCAGGCTCAGACCCGTGAAATGCGTTGCCTGTGCTTTGCTATTAAAAATTCTTTGTCTAAGAATTTTGTCTCTGAGGTAAGCCACCTCACTTGTTCCTTTTTTGTTGTTTTAAAGTATTTTATACTACTAGGGCACCTCTTTATCCCCTATATGTTCTTATTTGTTACATTTCCTTGCTAATAAATAATACTGTTGTAAGGTGTATTTTTGGCCACTTGTCAATAAAGGGCAGCGTGAGACAATAACAGAGGACTTCTACTTTCAGTTTCTATATTTTCTGCTGGCAGAGAGACATCAAAGCATTCGAAGAATTTACTGCACAAGTAGTTCTGCTGACTGAGGTCAAAAACAGTACACTCTCTCAAACAAGATAATTCCTTTGAAGCTGCTAATGGGTTAAATATCCAGCACTCAGGGCTGACAGCCAACTGTATGCATTTTTAGTATTTAGCCACTCTCAGCACTTACTCAGTTGTGTACTTTGAGCTCCATCAGCTAAAGCAGTTCCACCTGTCTCACCTTGTTGCTGGCAGCTGCTTCCTTCTTCTTTCCTGAGTCACCGATGGCTGCAATTGTTGCAAAGTACTGGATGACACGCTTGGTGTTCACAGTCTTTCCAGCACCAGATTCTCCACTGGTTATAAACAGAGTTATATAAGTTAAATGAAATAGAAAATAAACAGTTTGGTGACCCATCTTAGGGAAAGGACTATCAAACAACAAAGTGGAAACTCAGTCCCTGAGCTTGTGAGAAGAAAGACACAGAATCCAAGCTCATTTCCTCAAGTAACTAAGGACACTTACGTAAGTTAAAATGGAGGTGCTAAAGTGGATGTGGCTAATCAAACAGCAAAATTAATCAACCCGTTGCACACACTCGTGCAACAGCTCACCATCCAGAAACCACTGTTTTCACTATAACAGTAGGGAAAGCAGTTGTTTCGTTAGGGTCTGGTCTGATTTTGCTGTTTGATTGGCCGAACTCCCTTTAGCACCTCCATTTTACCTTAGTTAAGTGTTCTCACTTGAGGAGGACACTTGTAAATTAAAAAGCCTGGGGCTAGGCTTAAATCCAATGATCAAGGTGGTATCAACACTACGACCTACAGAAAATCTACTGCAAAAAAATGCATCATTACATTGGTCGAGCCACCATCCCATAGCCTTACATTCTGGTATTCCTATTGGACAATTTCTCAGGGATCAAGAAATTGTTACAAAAATAAGGCAAGAGAGTACTAAAAATAAATTTTCCCTCCATATAATTAATTGAACAAGCACATAATGGTGCAAAATTGTCACCACTAGAGAGACTATTGAATGAAAACAGAGAGACCGATCAGAAGAAAAGAGAAGTGATTGATTGGCACATGTACGACCTATTTACACGCCTTACTTAGGATCTTGGGCAAATGTTATATGTTGGAGGCCCATAACTTTAGAATTAGGTGGTTGTAGATTATACATTTCCAGGTTGATCATTATTATCCATATTATTATATACATATACTGTATATTTATGTAGATAAAATGCATCAAACAAGAAGAAGATGTTATACTGCAATGACAGAGTGTAATCTCATATTGTACTTACGTAATCAGGATAGACTGATTTTCACGGTCTGAAAAACAAAATAACACATCAGAGATGTTCCAGGAAACTAATTACAACTTGGAGAAAGAAGAGAGCTATTTCTGAAAGGCCCATTACCAGTTAACATGGACTGATAGGCGTTATCAGAGATGGAGAAGATGTGAGGTGGTGCCTCCTGACGCTTCTTCCCTCTGTAGCCGGCAACAACTTCGGGATTGTACACTGGCAGCCACTTGTAGGGGTTCACAGTGACGCAGAACAGGCCGGAGTAGGTCTGAAAGTTTTCAGTGACATTAAATGTTTAGACAGCTTCTAGAAATCTTTTAAGATGACCATAGCAAAGTGAGGTTGAGTCATCAAGATGATGCTAAGGAGATTGGAACAAATCCAAACAACTGCTTAGAGCATACATGTAAAACTCAGGCCCACAGAGCCATCAACCTTGGCCCATAAGTGGTTTCCCCACAGTGCATTATGTTTGGCCCCCTCTAGGCAACCACGGAGGCAATATTGGAGGCAAAGCCCTCAATCTCCAGCGAAGCTATATGAGGTAGGAAGGGGAAAGCACTAGACACCAGGAACTGTGTAGGGTAAGGGGATCACTAGACACAAGAGAATTGTTGAGAATTGTTTAGGGGTGGTAGGAGGACCACTATACACCAGGGAACTGTATACTAGACTCCAAAGAACTGTATAGGTGAGAAAGTGAGCCCCCCTGGACACCAGGGATATGTATTTGGGAAGGGGGGGTCGCTAGACACAAGGGACCTGGTTAGGGGAGAGAATGAGGCCACTGGACACAAGGGAACTGTATAGAGGGGACCACTAGACAGTAGACACCAGGGAATGGTATAGGGGAGGGAGGGAGCCACTAGACACGAAGGAACTCTATAGGGGAGTTTAAACCCCCTCACTTACTTTACCAATCATATTATAAGACATAAGACAAGGACAATGATTGGTCATTCTACATATATTGTTTTTATTTTATTTTTTTGCTTAGGTCCTGATAAACCAGCCCTAGAGAGTTAATGGTTTTTTGTTTGTTTGTTTGTTTGTTTGTTTTTTTCTAAAATTTGTTTAAATCACTGGATTTAGTGATAGTACTAACAAGGTCTGGAAAAATCTGACTTTCTTATGATTGTGTGTTAAAAAAAAAATCACTTACGTAGATCATCCAGGCTGCGTAACGCTCTTTGAGGTTATACAGCACAGAAGCCTCGTTCAGGTGGGTCATCATCGCCATGTCCTCAATCTTATCAAACTTGGGAGGATTCTGGGGGTACACCTGGCTGTCTTTGACAGTCACATCCTGTAAACATTACCAGACTCATTGGAATTGTTTGGTAATAATTGACATTGTTAACTTTTAAAATCAATCTCACAGCTTACCCTTCCATCATCGGTCTTGACGGTGACCTTGCCAGCGTCACGAGCAGTGATTAGGCCTTTCACGTACAGCTCTTTGACATCATCCACAAAGCAGGTGTTCTTGGCATCGAATGGTTTGTTCTGAGCCTCCAGTCGCTCCTTCTCTGACTTCCTCAAAAATTGAGCGGCGTCTCCAAACACCGCCATTTCTCCGTCCCCCATGGCTGAGGCTGTCTGTATATATATATGGAGCAAATACTATCATTATTTCCTGGACTGCTTAATTTTCCATCCATCCCTCCATCTGATTCATTAACCACTTCCCCTCCCCGGTACGAGTAACTACATCCCTGCAAATTCCCTCTTCGTAGCTACTATGCCCCTTGCCGTTGTGCACTCCTGCTCGCCCCGCGTGCTCCCACGCTTGTTATTGCTGATTCTTATTCAATTAATCTCTGTCCTCGTATGAATGGTTGCAGGCATCAAAGAGATGCCGCGATCATTTGTTTACTTCCAAGGGAACACGTCGACGTATTACTTCTTATTACTACTACATACTATATATACGCAAAAGGAAGTAATGCATGAGGACATCTGGATAAAAGAGATGTTTTACTATCTGCACTGCACATGCTGTATTGGGGGCATAATATTTGCACATGCTGTATTGGGGGCATAATATTTGCAAATGCTGTGTTGGGGGCATAATATCTGCTTTGGTTAAATGGGAACAAAAGGGCTGCACGTGTTAACAGGTAATAGTTTACACTGCCAAGGTTCAATGTATTGTTTTCTACATCATATTATGTATACTCCAACGCCCCATTAGTTTGAAGTATGTTGACCCGGCCCTTGACCAAAAACGTTTGGGCACCCTGACCTAGACAATAGGCTCAGGACTGGTTCACATAGGCAGTAACAGCAGTGGCTGGAGAGTGTACTGGTTAAGGGCCCATTCGCACTAGAGCGATTAGCGGGTGATTCCTGCTAATCTCTGAAGCACTGGCACAATATTAACCCTATGGCAGTGATCTCACTGCCGCCAATGTCGGCATTTTGCTGCGATTGAGTAGCGATCGCAATACAGTGTTTAACAAAGAGCTGATTGTGGCTGGATAGTGTAATGGTTAAGGGCTCTGCTCTGATATGGGAGACCTGGGTTCGAATCTCGGCTCTGCCTGTTCAGTAAGCCAGCACCTATTCAGCAGGAGACCTTAGGCAAGTCTCCCTAACCCTGTTACTGCCTATAGAGCGCGTCCTAGTGGCTGCAGCTCTGGCGCTTTGAGTCCGCCAGGAGAAAAGCGCTATATAAGTGTTTGTCTTTGTCTTTTGTCTTTTGATCATGATCACTCAATGAACGTGAATTTGTACAATTATTTTACTGTGATAATCGCGGTAAAATCATCCACTCGAATCGCTAGTGCTAAGCGCTAGTGTTTTGCTTCTTCAAGTGTGAATGGGCCCTAAAGGCTCTGCCTCTGACACAGGAGACTGGGGTTCAAATCTCCGCTCTTCCTGTTCAGTAAGCCAGCACCTATTCAGTAGGAGACCTTGGGCAACACTCCCTAACACTGCTGCTGCCTATAGAACGCGCCCTAGTGGCTGCAGCTCTGGCGCTTTGAGTAAGTCAGGATAAAGCATGATATAAATGTTCTGTGTCTTGTCTTGTTAATAATTTGTGAAAGCAGCATTTTAAGTGTGATCATCCCCTGTTCCATGGAATAGAAGTGGTCTTTAAATGACAGCGATGACAATCCGCATCGTTCGTGTAAACTTTGCGGTAGATCCCGCTGTCTCCCGTTGTTCTGGACATTACATGGAGCATCCAGTGTTGGCTGTGTTCGCATGGTTCCATGTCCCCTTCTGGGCTCCAAACGTGAGGTCGAAATGCCGGGAACCGATGCAAAACGCTTTTCTGTTTGGTAGCAGAAAATAGTTTAGCATTGGCTAAAAAAGCCACCACCGGTTTCTGCAGATGCCCATCTGAACAAGCCCTTACTGTAGGGAGATGGGTCATCAGGCTATCTATACAGAAGAAGGTCACATTGCTTCTTATACTAGAGGGAAGGGGGGAGGGGTCATCAGACTACTTTTACTGGAGGGAAAGAGGGGGGGGGGGTTATCAGGCTATCTAAACTGGAGGTAGGGGGTTTATCTGGCTACCAATACTGGAGGTGGGGAGAGGGTCATCAGGCTACCTATACTAGAGGGGGGCAGCTGCTGACAGTGGCCTTGGGTAGTAAAGAATACAAATCCGGCCCTACCTTCTGGCCATAGTGTCCTTATCTTATCTGAAATAGGAAGCTGTTGTTTGCATACTGAGATAAGCTTGCTACTGGAACTGCACAGTTCCTGCAGTTAGGCATAGCCAGCCAGACCAAGTAACAAGAAAAAAAATGGGGAACATATAGGGTTACAGATATTTTCTGGGCACTAACTATTGTTTGCCATTTTTTTATTTTTGTATTATAAGGTGTTTAAATGCATCTTGAGATACCTAAATGCCGCTAGGTCACAATTTATAATTATCTTAGTGAGAAATTTTAAAAACCATTACGTTTTTGGGTCATGTGGACCCTGGTTGCCACTTCCTGTATAGATTTAGCTGCTGTGTAGTTGGTGCTCAGGGATAAGTTGGTACAGTAAGTGGGCGGGTCAGAAACCCAGATTATTGCACCCTAACTGTGCAGTTCACATGTGGGGTTCCCAAACAGGAAGTAAAGGATAAAATAGCCCATTACCAGCCACAGGTTTCCTAATTTAGAAAAGTCGTGGTGGTCTAAAAAAACACCTCCTGGACTAAAACATGTGTAAAACTTGTACAGGAGAGATGTTTTAATGTTTGTTTGTTTTTGTTTTTTAAAGAGAACCTGTGAGGGAAAAAAGGCCTTTTATGTACTTACCTGGGTAGAGGGAAGCCTCTGGATCCACAAGCATCCCCTGTCCCTCTTCACCTCACTGTTCCAGCTCTGGGACCCCCCAAAGCTTGTGGTCGCGCTCCCATACAAGTATGAGCACCAGCGATGAGCAAAAATGCTAATATTCTTTTCGCATTAATTTTCCCGAAAATATTGTTAACTACCTGAAGACTGCTCCACGCCCGTGGGCATGGCTGCAGCGGCAGCCCCAGGACTGGCTAACGCCAATTGGCCTCAAGTCCTGGGGCTGCAGTTTGCAGGAGATTGCGCGCAGGCTGCACCCGCATCTCCTGCTTGGGAGGCGGAGCTCCGCCCCGCCTTGTCTCCGAGCGGTGCTGTAATGGGGACAGCCGTGTGACACGGCTTTCCCCCTGAGGCACAAGTGAGCGATCGGCAGTGATAGGCTGGCTGGGGAGGGAGGGAGGTAGGGAAATAGAGAAAAAAACACCTTTATTTATTTAAAAAAAAAAAGACAATATATATTTGTTAAAAAAAATAAACAACTGGGGGGCAATCAGACCCCACCAACAGAGAGCTCTGTTGGTGGGGAGAAAAGGGGGGGAATCACTTGTGTGATGTGCTGTGCGTCTCTGCCGCTTGTCCTTAAAGCTGCAGTGGCCAATTAAACATAAAAAAGCCTGGTCTTTAGGAGGGTTTAGCACTGTGGTCCTGAAGTGGTTAAATTCGATTTTCGAGCGAAAATGCCACAGAAAATAAGTTGTGCTATTTTTGTTGCTTTTTTTCGCAAATTTTCATGGTAAAAATAGATTTTCTTTTTTGCGGTTACATTTTTCGCAGTAAAATATCATTTGTCTGTTTTTTTGCGCTTTTCACAGTAAAATAAAGATTTTGTTTTGCATTTTCGTGAATAACCTGAAAATCCAAAAATGCAAGTTAGTTTTGTGACCATTTTCTCAAAATTGAAAATAGCATTTTCGCTGTGAAAATGACGTTTGCGAAAATTTGCAAGCAACACTAATGAGCACGGTCACACTGCTCAAGTCAAAGGCATGCCTCACACCTGCGCAGTAGCCAGGAGCCACTGCTTGGTCTTGGCGGGAAACACTAAGCCCGTTTGACTCTGTGCTAGTGCATAGGCGCGAGGCGTCTGCGCCTGGGCGAGGGTTTCAGCACTGGTATGGTGAGGAGGGGGAAGACAAGGAAAGCTTCTAGATAACTCAGACGGCTTCCTGTTACCTAGGTAAGTATCCATTTGGGGCATTTTTTTTTCACTAGAGGTTTCCTTTAAAAAAATAAGTTCTAAAAGTGCTTTATGCTAATGGACTAATCTAGCAAAAAATGTTTATTATTATTTGAAAACTCACCTTCTAGTGCTGTTCTTGATGGAAAAATAAAGATCTTCTTTACTCCTTTAGTAAAAAGAAAAGAGAGTAGAGTAAGAGGTGAACGTTGTCCAGCTGTGCAATCCCAGTCCTGGCAATCACAAGATCAAACTTACCAAGAGGCTACGAAGGAGGGATAGAGAGATCACATCTTATATAGAAGACCAATCTGCCCGTCAGCAGAAGGGCTTGCCAATTAAGGAAAGACTTTAATTCCTTCACTGTCTGAAGAAACCCAACCCTTACTGTTCTTTGCAAGTAAAAATAACTGAACAATCATGTGTCATTAATGTGACCTTCTGCGTTTTCTGGGGCTGACAGGTTTAGCTGCCAGTGTCTTCCCAAGAATACCAGACCAAAAGAACAAGTGGCTGCTGAGTTTATAGAGGACACAGCTGGCTCCTTGGCTGTACGTATCTATCTATCTATCTATCTATCTATCTATCTATCTATCTATCTATCTATCTATTTATGTGATATCTATCCAATCCATTTGATATCTATCTAACTACTCATCTATCTGTCTACCTGTCCATCAATCTGATAACAATCTATTTATCTATCCATCCATCCATCCATCTGATGTCTATCTAACTACTTATCTATCTGGCTATCTGTCCACCAGTCTGATATCAGTCTATCTATCCATCCATCTAATATCTCTCTAACTACTCATCTGTCTACCTGTCCACCATTCTGATATAAATCTATCTATCTATCTATCCATCCATCCATCTGATATCTATCTAACTACTCATATATCTGTCTACCTGTCCACCAATGTGATATCAATCTATCTATCTATCCGTCCATTCATCTTATATCTCTCTAACTACTTATCTGTCTACCTGTCCACCATTCTGATATAAATCTATCTATCTATCTATCTATCTATCTATCTATCTATCTATCCATCCATCAATCTGATATCTATCTAACTACTCATATATCTGTCTACCTGTCCACCAATCTGATATCAATCTATCTATTTATCTATCCATCCATCCATCTGATATCTATCTAACTAGTTATCTATCTATCTATCTATCTATCTATCTATCTATCTATCTATCTACCTGTCCACCAATCTGATATCAATCTATTTATTTATCTATCCATCCACCTGATATCTATCTTTCTATCTATCTATCTATCTATCTATCTATCTATCTATCTATCTATCTATCTATCTACCTGTCCACCATTCTGATATTAATCTATTTATTTATTTATCTATCCATTAATCTGATATCTATCTACTTTGTATCTAACTACCTGTCCATCCACCTGATATCAGTCTATCTATTTATCTATCAATCCATCCATCTATCTGATATCTATGCATTTATTCAATATCTATCTTTCCATTCATCTATATATAGGTTACCAATTATGGTACAAGTTTTCCTTCAGATTTGATATTTCAACACGATTTTTACGATCGAGTTGCATAGAAAACTGCGCCGTGTGTGTTGCAAAGAGATGTGAAATGCTTGTTTGGTTGATTGGAAAAGGAAGAAATATGAATCCAAAAGTTGGAGTTTATGATCGAATCGGAATGGTAAATCTTCTTAAATGATTCCGTTCATGGGAACGATCAATAATCGCCTTCCAATTAATTTCGATCATTCAAATCGCTCTTAAAGAATGTGAAGGAAAATTTGTACTATTAATGTGCACCTTATCAAATATCTGTCTCTACTTATCTATATATCCATCCATTTGATATATATCTATCCATTTATCTATCTACCTGATAACTATCTGTTTGTTTATCCATTCATTCATTTATTTGATATCTATCTGTCTATCCATCTTTCTACCAGTCTTTCTATCTATAGATCATACTACATATCTGATATCTATTTACTTATCTATCTGCCTACCTATCTACTGTCTATTTATCCATCCATCTGATATTTATTTATCCATCCAGCTATATATCTAATATCTATCCATCCATCCAGCCTTCAATCTGATATTTATCTATCCATCCATCTTTATATCTGATATCTAGCTATAAAGCTATCCATTAATTCATATTCTATATACCAGATATCTGCTTATCTATTTGTTTAGCTAACCATCCATCTGATATCTATGTATCTATCTATCCATCCACCTATTTATTTGATATCTATCCATGCATCTATATATCTGATTTCTATTTATTTACCCATTATCTGATATCTATCCTTCTGATATATATCCATTAATTTATCCACCCATCCATTTGATCTATCTATCTATCTATCTATCTATCTATCTATCTATCTATCTATCTATCTATCTATCTATCTATCTATACTATATAATACTATTGTTATTATTTAGTATTTATATAGCTCTGACATCTTCAGCAGCGCTGTACAGAGTATATTGTCTTGTCACCAACTTTCCCTCAGAGAGGCTCAAAATCTAATCCCTACCTAAATGTTACGTAAATACCATACTTTGTATAATCACGCTACACTATACAGTATATGCTAACTACACACCTACTGTATATGCTAATATATATATATATATATATATATATATATATATATATATATATATATATATATATATATATATATATATATAGAGTGTAATTGCCTTCTTAAAACAGAAGGAAAAAAATTTGCAATAATTCAGTTATAAGTGAACATTTGTGGTTACCCACAATGCACCACCACTAAATATGCAAATTATTAATTTGCATATTTAGTGGTGGTGCATTGTGGGTAACCACAAATGTTTACTTATAACTGAATTATTGCAAAATTCCTTCTGTTTTAAGAAGGCAATTACACCAAGCTTTGCTTTTTTAGTAGGAGGGCTTTTTGGTTCCTTTTATCCCCCTATACATTCCTAGTAGTTTGGGTCACCCTGAGCTGCTTGGTTACTCTGATATATATGTAATATATTATATACTACCTACAAACTATGTATAATACGTGTGTAAGTACCGTTATATACTATATATAAACACTAGTTGACCTAAGCCCGTTTAAAAACGGGCTCTAGGTCTTTTCACGCCACCGCCTCCGTGCATGGAAGCTGGTGTGTCACCTGACCCGCGTGGGATCCAATCGTGGACGGTTCTGATCGCCATTGACCCCCACATTAATTACCATGTTTTGTTCAACGATGTGTTCACACTCATCGTTTGTTCCTATGTTCCCGATTGCAGAGGATGTCGGATCGTTCATCGCCGCGTATCTCCTGATCCATCTTCCGTGGTGAATATGTAGCTCTACAGAGAAATCCTATTGCAATTTTCTACTAGGAAAGATAAAAGTCAATTACTGCTGCTTGACCACAGGTGGCTACAGGGATTGCTGGCAAACAGCCAGGCCTGGGTTCACATCACAGGATTCCAGGCCGCCCATGAGGCATTATGAGGCAGGTTCCTCAGGCGGCGGAAGTGTGGGGGGGCGTCACCCACCTGGCCGTGGCTGGAGGGTGTAGCAGCCAGGAAGGGGGAGAAGCGGACTCCCCAAATGCGCTTTCCCTCCAGCTATTTTGCCCGCATTTAAGTAATCAACGCAGTGAGCAGGCCGGGAAAGGGTTCCACCGCTCGCGTCACTTCTGGCAATGCCGCCCACTGACTAGTGGATGGAATTGCAGGAATTGACAAGTGGAATGCAACGCTGGAACAGAAGAAGGAAGGTGTGTCATCGCTTCCCCGGCGCGCTCGCTGCGCTGATTGCTTCAATGCAGGCAAAGTAGCTGGAGGGGGAGCGCGGTTGGGGGGGCCTCTGGTGAGGGGGGGGGTGTGCCCGCTGCTCCCCCTTCCTGGCTGCTACCCCCTCCAGGCTACCTGTACTGGGTCACTGTTACTATCTATGGGGGGGGGGGGGGGCGGCATCCTCTCAAGTTTGCCTCAGGTGGCAAAAAGTCTAGAACTGGCCCTGCAGGAGCCTATTGGCACAGATGCACTGGCGTCCTAGATTTTGCCATCCACGAACCCAAAAACCCCTCCCGAACTGCACTGCAAGTGTGCTGGCTGGCCCAGCTGTCACCTCCTACTTCACTGTATTTTTATATATTAGGAGACCAAAAACATATCTTTAATGGTGCACCACTACACCAACAAATCGCCAGTATGGCGGACCAGGGCAGGATGCCTGTGTGCGGGGTTGTTTTTACATTGAAAGTGGCGATTCCTGGCATGGTTGTTGTCTAGATGTTGCTCAATCTGTTGCTTCCTATATAGTGCAGATGTACACAATTGTTTGTGAAGGTCTGAAGAAGGGTCTACCCGAAACAAGTCGACGTTGTCACCTTATTAAACAATTGATCTTGTGTGATTTTTTTGCACCTATTTTATAGGATGTTTCTAAAGATGAATCTCTTTGAAGATCTGTGAACCAATTTTTGCACATTCTTGATATATTACATATTTAAGCTTACCTTTACAAAACAAATGTTGTTGTCTCTTCAAATGATTTATTTATGCCAATATCCTTGTATCCATACTGACCTCCCCCAACTTCCCCTGGTAGCACAAGTGCCCTTAGAATGCCAGAGGAACCCTCAATATTAAAGTGAATGTTTACCGGTCCTAATGAGCCTTCCCTCTCCTCTCCCGGTGCCCGGTCCCGCGCAGGATCCCCCGTGGCAGTATTCGACCAGTTCGGTCAAATACTGCCACTTCCGCAGGGAGCTTTCGGAAGCCTTCGGGAGCACTCGGGATCCCGAGGACGCGGCCACTCCATACTACGCATGCGCGAGCGCCCTCTATGACGCGCTCGCGCCTACATAGTATGGAGCGGCCCGTCTTTGGAAGCCCGAGTGCTCCCGAAGACCTCCGAAGTCCCTGTGGCGGCGGACGCGAACGGGGGAGCCAGCGCAGCACCGAGGGCACCGGGACCGAGCCTTCCCTCTCCTTAGGTGAGTATCTGACTTTTTTTTTTATTAGCGGTACCCATTGGCTTTAAGTAGCTACAGGTGTCCCCAAGTATTAGGTAGCTAAAGGAACCTCATTATTAAGTAACTACAGGTACCCCTTAGTATTAGGTAGCTAGAGGAACCTCAGTATTAAGTAGCTAGTGGTGCCCCCAAGCATTGGGTAGCTAGAGGTGCCTCCAGGCTGAAGGGAGATGTTGTCAGTGGCATGCCAAGAGTTGGGTGAGTAATTGCTCATTTTCACTCTGCTTGAGACTTTACATAGGGAAGAAGGGAGGGAGGCACTTGGGTAGGGTAGTGACCCGCCTTTCCATCATCAGGCGCCTGTAGGCATGTGCCTGCAGTGCCTTATGGAAAATCCGTCCTTGCAAACAGCTATTTGTAACGCTTCTGAAACCTGGACTTCGCAAGGGAAAATGTTTATAAATTGCCCCTGCAACTTCAAAAAGTGTCATATTGTTTTTAAATATTTGTTTTTATCCCCAAAATTAGGTGTACTTTTGAGGTAAACCAGGTTCAAATTTCGTAGTGCCTTTTGTAGTCCTTGTTACTGTATCCAATTCCATCCCACACGATGTTCAGAGCCAAAATTACCAAAAGGTAAAGGAGTTTGGTCCTGGACACCATTTTTGGACATGGGTCACTTTGTGCCTAATTTACTCTGACCCCGGTGGTGAAAACTTGAGAAACCGCTAAAAACGTAACTTTGTAAGTTGGACCATTCTCTGTGTTGGGCTTTCCGGGAGTATAGTTTGAGGTTCTCTAAAATCTCCAAAGCAGTTTGGGTAATGTTTTGGGTATTTCCAGTAAATATTTTCAGAGAAATACTGAACCCAAAGGGAAGAAACTTTGGAAACTGCGGGGTAAATCAGAAAACCTACTTTTATGTTGTGTTCATCGGCTTCCTGATTTTTTTGTTTGTTTGTTTAACCACTTCAGTACCAGCAGTCTCTGGCCCCTTAAAGTGACACTTAAGTAAAAAAAAAATGACTTTTACTCACCTGGGGCTTCCACTAGCCCCCTGCAGCTGTCCGGTGCCCTCGCCGTGTCCCTCCGATCCTCGTGTCCCCGCCGGCAGCCACTTCTGGTTTCGCCGTCAGGAGCCGACAAGCTGGGAACGCGAGTGATTCTTTGCGTTCCCAACCACAATATCTCCCCCTATGCTGCTATTGCAGCAAGGAAGGCCACAATAGCAGCATAGGGGGAGTTATTGTGGCTCAGAATGCGAAGGATCACTCGCGTTCCCAGCCTGTTGGCTCCTGACGGCAAAACCAGAAGTGGCTGCTGGCGGGGACACGAGGATCGGAGGGACACGGCGAGGGCACCGGACAGCTGCAGGGGTCTATTGGAAGCCCCAGGTGAGTAAAAGTGTCTTTTTTTTTTTTACTTAAGGTTACCTTTAGGGACCAGAGACCGCTAGCACCAAAAACCCCTCCCTTTCATTTAGCATAGGTAGATATGTGCTGTCCTCTGGACCCCCTTTAGTTTAGGAAGCCATGTGCCACCCTACCTTTAGAATAGGTAGCCATGTGCCATCCCCCCTTCCCCTTTAGTATAGGTAGTCATGTACTGTTCTTCTGCCCCCCTCCTTTAGTGTAGGTAGCCATGCACAGCCCCCCCTTTAGTATATGTAGCCATGCGCTGTCTCCTCCCTTAGTATAGGCAGCTATGTGCCACCGCCCCAGTATAGGTAGCTATGTGCCATCCCCCTTAGTATAAGTAGCTCTAGTTGCCCCAACCCCTTTAGTATAGGTAGCCATGCCCCCCCCCCCCACACACACACACACCACCACCTTACCATGCTGCAGTTAGCTAGATGCCTTCCTATGTATGGAGAATTCCGCATAGCTAATCAGCCTTGGCTGTGACAATGCTGGAAGGGTGGGGCTACATACCAGCATACAGCAATGTATATATAAAAATATAAAATGTATTATAGGAAACTTACTATAAAAGTGGGTATCCTGAATAATTTACTACATGTCATTACAGGGCCTCTTTAATGGAAAAGGTTGAAATGTGAGGAATTTATCTAGGCCAGGTTTTAAGGATAACTCATGCTCTCCAGAGACAGAGGTGCCGAGTGTTGTTTGTTTTGCTAGATGCTGTAACTCCTTTTTCTATTGCCTGAGGAAGCGGGCACTGACCCGTGAAACGCGTTGCTTTGTTTTATCTGGAGTTCGTTAATAAATAGACTGAATGTACAGTCGTGTTGTGTCTGCTTGGAGGAGGTAAGTCCACCACTGCCTCCTCTAATTACCAAATATTTGGCTTTTAAGCTCCTTTAAAACCCCTTTTATCCTTTTGGCGCCTCTGTTCTCTCCTATATAACATTCTACTATATGTCACTACAGGGCCACTTTAATGGAAAAGGTTGAAATGTGAGGAATGTATCTAGGCCAGGTTTTAAGGATAACTCATGCTCTCCAGTGAGGGAATAGCTTAGTCAATTAAAGACCCACAACTTCAAACAACTTTCACACGACCTGCGACCAGCAGCCGCAGTAACAAGAGTCAAAGCTCTGCTCCACTTGTGACATTACCATCTGCTCTCAGTCACTGGAAACCAGCGTGTAATTGTAGCTAAAACAGCCCCTGAGACGGCTAAGTAAACCTGTCATGAAAGAATTATGGATGCCATTACCGCTGACCTCCCAAGACAAACTGTCACAGCATTCTAAGGCAAACAGTAAAAACAAAATATTTTCACTTTCTTGTGATGATTAGAGGAGTACAAACATCATCCTGGAAGAAAAGGAAGTTCAATTTCCCAACTGTCATTCTGATGCCCTGAATGGATCTCTGATATGCTCACCTAAACCAAGTATGCAAGTCAGGTGCTTTGTCTCTCCTGATCTTTCTGTTGATAGTGTTGGTCCAATAGCTCTGTGTTCGATTCGCTGGCTATTCCATCAAATAAATCAAGATTTTTCAATGATCACATTGCACTGAAGTCATGGGGCTGACATTTGCGGTTAAAGGATACATCCAGGCTTTAAGAAAAAAAAAAAAAAGATCTACTTACCTGGGGCTTCCTCCATCCCGTGGCAACCGTCCTGTGCCATCGCCGCAGCTCCGGTGGCTCCCGGTCTTCAAGATGACAGATGACAGTCATTTTTTTTAACTAGATTTCATTACCACACATCTTATTGTGAATGTAGGCCAAACTGTTCACAGTATCCAATATCTGTTGACCGTCATACCACATGGAGGTGATAAAATTGGGCAAAAAGTGGTCAATCAAAATTGGATGTGTGTCTACACAAGGCAGGAGTCACAGTTAGCTAAATCGCATTCAAAAACATCAATACCTGTAATAGATTTCTGTGGGCCTTTCTGCAATTTCAGGAAGCATCTGTAATTCATTCAGCAATGTAATATTTTTTTTTAGTATTGTAAAACCGACAACAGGCACTACTTTCTCACATGCTGGATGTGATTTTTCATTGACAAGGATGGCTACTTTAAAAAAATGGCTGCATTTATAATGTAGACAAACATACTATAGATTGAAAAATCGCAAGTAAGATATTGTTTGCATTTCCTGATGACACAAGTGTGGTCCCTCCGTAACACTCTGTGTGATGCTGGGAACACACTTGTCTGTTTTTTGCATGTTTTCTGCATAGGAATATGTATGTTTTAGCATGCAGGAAAAAAAACTGTACAGTATTGAGGGCTTGTTCACACTATGAGCTTTTTTTTTTTTTAAATCGCTAGCGTTTTTAAAAGCGCTCGAACGGCGCTTGTGTAACGAAATCCCATGGGAGTGTTCTCACATGAGCGACAAGCTTTCTTTCCAATCGCAAACGTATGTCCAGCACCATTTTCTGAGCATTCTGCATCAATACAAGGTATAAGAAAATTGCATTAAAAGCACTTGGAACAGCGATTTTGTGAGCGTTTTTAAAGAAAGATTTCCAATTTTTTTCCACAACTATAAGGTTATTATGAGAAAAAAAGGTCTTCTTGTTCCCACTGGCCTCCTTAACATACTCTGCAAATTTGGCGTTTCTAGCGCATTCCGGGGCTTTAATATTAACCTCTAAAGTCGACGGCTGTTCGCCTGCCATTTAAGTCTATGGAGCCTGCTGCAAACAGCGGGTTTGCGAACATTTGCGGTAAATTTGCTTTCGTGAACACAAAATTTGCTGTTCGCTACATCATTACTTGTTAGTGATGGACGCAAAACGTATATTATATTATAATATATAATAAACGTATATAAATATAGAAAAGGTGGTCACTGTAGGGATACCACGGTCTCTCCTGTATGACAAGGAGCCAAATGGTGCAGTATTGTGGTGGGGTATTAGATGTTAGATTGTAGTACAAGAGTATTTATACTCACAAAGGTGGGTTGTAGTCCCTGCAACCACTGTATATCGCCAACGGGGAAATAACCGTCCCCGCTCGGTATATTCCAGGTCTTATTGGAACTAGATGGTCGTACTTCTGGTTGGTTCTTCTTGGTTGTAGAAAACACCACACCCGTAAGGTGAGCACCTCTAAAGGAGATGTAATGTATAGTACTGGGGGGGGGGTTGGAGGCGCCCAAAGATAGGTATTGTAATGAAACAAAAATATGGTGGAGGGAGGGTGTCTTTACCACTCAAGATGGAAGAACTCAAACCACGGATTCAATTATTTATTCAGCACGATTAAAAGGACAATGCGTTTCACTGGTCTCAGCCCGCTTTTTAAAGTCAATACAAGTGCCTTTCAAATATAGTCACAAGCATGGATGCCAGAAATCTGTATATACACCTTATTTCCAAATAAAATATTGTGACCATATATTGTGCTAGGGACATATTTTAACTGCAATTTTTTTCAATTTTTTACTTATTTTTCCTGTTAAAAAGCATTTAGAATAAAATAATTCTTAGCGAAATGTACCACACAAAGAAAGTCTAATTGGTTGTAAAATAAACAAGATATACAGTAGATCGTTTTTCTGTGATAAGTAGTGATAAAGTTACAGGCGAATGAATGGGAGGAGCGGTGACAGGTGAAAATTGCTCCGGTCCATAAGGGGAAAAACCACTCAGTAGTGAAGTGGTTAAAGGAAGCCTGAAGTTTAGTGATGGCCTGAACAGTTCGCCGGTGCATTTCCATCTTCTCCTGATCGATAAAAGGATCGATTTTGTGCAGTAGTGATGGAAAAATCAATCCTCTTATCGATGAAAAGCAGATTGGACGTGAAGAATTATCTTTTCGGTCCATCAATCTGATGGGAATTTGTATTGTGTGTACCTAGCATAATACACTGGATACAATTTTGACATCAGACTGATCTATCAATCATTTCCAGCATGTGCAATTAGCTTCTGATGGAGAAAGATACATTTTGAGCAATTTTGTGCAGTACTGATCTTAAAATCAATCTTTCTTGATTTGAAGCAGATGACAATTGCGGAAATTATTGATGTATAAGTTGATCTGATGTTAAAATTGCATTATATGTGTAAGCCTTTTATTAGTGTCAGACACAATACAGTAAAAAAAAAAAAAAAAAAACCTGAGGCTCAAGCTGGGACTTTAGATCTCCTTTTCGAATGGCTTTAGCCCGTTTAAGGTTTACTTAAAGGGAACTCAAAGTGAGAGGTATATGGAAGCTGCCATATTTATTTCCTTTTAAGAAATACCAGTTGCCTGGCTGTCCTGCTGATCCTCACCTCTAATACTTTTGGCCATAGACTCTGAACAAGCATGCAGCAGATCAGGTGTTTCTGGCATTATTGTCAGATTGACAAGATTAGCTGAATGCTTGTTTCTGGTGTGATTCACACACTACTGAAGCCAAATAGATCAGCAGGACAGCCAGGCAACTAGTATTGCTTAAAGGGATACTGTAGGGGGGTCGGGGGAAAATGAGCTGAACTTACCCGGGGCTTCTAATGGTCCTCCGCAGACATCCTGTGTTGGCGCAGCCACTTCCCAATGCTCCGGCCCCGCCTCCAGTTCACTTCTGGAATTTCTGACTTTAAAGTCAGAAAACCACTGCACCTGCGTTGCCGTGTCCTCGCTTCCGCTGATGTCACCAGGAGTGTACTGTGCAGACACAGACCATACTGGGCCTGCGCTGTGCGCTTTTGATGACATCAGCGGGATCGAGGACACTGCAACGCAGGCGCAGTGGTTTTCTGACTTTAAAGTCAGAAATTCCAGAAGTGAACCGGAGGCGGGGCCGGAGCATCGGTGAGCGGCTGCGCGGGCACAGGATGTCTGCGGGGGACCATTAGAAGCCCCGGGTAAGTTCAGCTCATTTTCCCCCGACCCCCCTACAGTATCCCTTTAAAAGAAAATAAATATGGTAGCCTCCATGTACTTCTTGCTTCAGGTTCCCTTTAAAGGGGTTCTGTGGAGGGTTGTAAAAATAAAAAAATGACACTTACTTGGGGTTTCTATCGGCCCCCTGTAGCTGTCAAGTCCCGTGCTGTCCTCCTACGACCATCCATCCCCGCCGCCGGTCCCGGTCTAGTTAATCATCTAATACTACTGCGGCCGGGGCTAGTTAGATGAATAATTAGACCGGGACCGGCAGCGGAGAACGAAGAATCGTAGGAGGATGGCGCGGGACATGACAGCTGCAAGGGGCCGCTAGAAGCATCAGGAAAGTGTCAGTTTTTTGTTTTTACAATCCTCCACAGAACCTCTTTAAGCCAGAGGAACTCGGACGGACGTCGTGGGCACAGGATGAATCCAAGGGGCTGCAAAAAGCCCCAACTGATTTTTTTTAATTTTCTCTTCCTTTAGGAAGATTTCCTTTAGGCCTCTTGCACACTACATGTGATTCTGATTTCAATTTTTAATTGATTTTCACATCGGAATCGCAAATCGGAATTGCAAATTGCAGTGTGCAGGGAGCCTGAATGCGTATACCATCAGATTTCCCATTAAATTGGCTGTTGTATTGAAATTCCACCCTGTGGGTATCTGATTGGTCCATGTTCAAGCTGCATATATTTTCAGCCTGTGGTCTTATGGGCAGCAAGTTTACTTTCAGCCCAGTATGTAGTGAAAGTGCAGTTCCAACTATGCCAGCAGCTGTCAAAGTGTAATCACTTTGGTTCCTGTCCAGCAAAGGGTCAAAGTGCAGCCAGCACATGACAGTGGTCAAAGCACAATGATTGCATTCCCAGCCCAGCAAGTGGTCAAAGAGCAGCTCCAAACAAGCCATTGGTCGGAATGCACCCTGTGTGGTCCCAGCCCAGAAAGTAAAGTCTAAATAGTAGTCATTTTGTGACATGTCTAATAAGTGGTCAAAAGCATGGTTTTATCCTGCCTCAAGCCAAAGTGTTGTAATTGCAGGGCCAGCCATGCCAGTGGTTGAATGCAGACACTGTGGTCCCGGCCCAAAAAGTGTCCAGAGTGATGCTAGAGCCCTACCAGTAGTCAACATTTGTGTCCATTACCCTGCCCCTGGTCAGAGTGTAGCCACAGTGCCATCTCTATCAGTGGTTACAGTGTTTTCACTCTCTATCAGTGGTCACAGTGCTTCCAGTCTCTATCAGTGGTCACAGTTCAGTCAGAATCTCTGACAGTAGCCATTGTCGAGTCCCATTTTCTGTCACTTTTATGCTCCCATGGCTGCAGCAGGTGTGCTAGAAGAGGAACTTGAGTGTCCACGAGTGGCAACGGGGGAATGGAGGGCAGTGAGGGAAGCCTTATTTGGATCCAGAGGCCTCCCTCACCATAGCTAAATATCTGTTTCTAAACCCAAGCTTTGGCTAGGGTTCTCTTATTAAAGGACTTGAGAAATCTAGTTTTACTTACCCGGAGCTTCTTCCAGCCCCTAGAAGTCATTTGGGTCCCTCGCCACAGCTCCAGTTTTCTTCGGGGTCCTGCTGACAGCTTTTAAGGATCCTCGACCCCGATGGGTCAGCGACTTCTAAGCAAGCACCTAAAACCAAGCAAAAACGCACCCATGTACGCTCCCTGAGGGAGTGACCACATTTGCTCACATGCACAGAAAATGTCAACCCATCAGGGGCCGGCAATACTTAGAGGTTGCCAATGGAACACTGGAGAAGAACGGAGCTGTGGCGAGGGACCTAAATGATTTCTAGGGGCTAGAAGAAGCTCCAGGTAAGTAAAACTAGATTTACTTTCTCGCCGCAGAAGAAGTTCTTTAAAGAACACATGTTGGTTGGAGTGTACTCGCAAATTCCTTATTGGGCACTACTAATCCGTCTAATCCTATCTAGTGATATCAAGCACTATGAAGCCTAATAGTGCATACACACAGGGCACAACTGTCGCCACAAACACGTGGCACGCGCATGTTGCCGCGACAGGTCCCCCGTGTGTATGACGCGTGCACCACGAACCGTCGCTAGTCAGAGCTGTCGCCAGGCGATTGGCGTGGCCAATCGCTGGCAACAGCTGTCGCCGCAACTGTCGCTAGTCCGCCCCGCATACTGCGTGTGTATGCGGACTATCGACAGCAGCCTATACACAATGCACGGAGCTTCCGGCGAGGGGAGGAACCTTCAGCGACAGCTTCTGCCGCATCTCTGTCCCCCTGTGCGCCGTGTGTATGGCTGCTGCACAGAGGGACCTGGCGACGAGCTGTCGCTGCTTTTTTTTTTTTTTTTTGTCTGTTGCCAGACTTCTGTGCCTCGTGTGTATGAGGCTTAAGTGTAAAGTCAAATGACAACGTCCCTCAGGGTGTCTGAGCTCTCAACACTTGTACATCATGTTGACACTGCTCTTGACTCGAAAGCTCCTCTTACAAATTGGGTGTCAAAGTTCTGGTGAGAGTCATTTTTCTTCTAGTTTCTTTACATAGTCTCACCATGCTAAGTGCCCTACGCAGAGGCTGCTGGAAAGGAGGTTATATTAGACCCACAAGAAGAAACATCAGCGGCCTGAACTCTGAACGCTCTAAGAAACCACAGTGCAATATGTGGCTAGATTCCACAAATCTGGAGCATTGGGAGGGGGGGTGGGATGCTTCCTATGAATGATTTTGAAAAAAGTTGTACGGCATTCTGTCTGGGGAACTGTGAAACCTGTCCCTGGACAAAAAGACCTCAGACCTTACATTTTCCAGCTCCTTGTTAGGCCGGCTATCAGCACAATTAGGGCTGGTTCACACTTGTTTTAAAAACGTATCAATGGGATACGTTTTTAAAGCTCCACAGAAACGCTGGAAGCAGATCCTATGTTGAAAATAGGATCTGCTCCCATTCCTGCAAAAACGCAGATCGCACACGGATCCGTGTTGAGCGGTAAGAAAACGCCACGGAGAGTCCGGATTTGACACTTTTTCCCGGCATGGACAGGAAAATGTGTCCAATGCAAGCCTATGAGAAGGGACACTGTCCACTCTAACTAGTCTAGTCGTCACATCCGCGTCGCCCGTTTCGCCTGGATCCTGTCACCATTGTGACGTCATACTCACAAGTCCCGCCGTCCATCACTACTGACCCTCATTGTCTCCAGGAGGCAGGTGGAGAAAATGAACCCGAACTCCATTCGTAGTGTCCCAAGCTGGTACTGGTTGCAGTCGCTCTTCTTTGAAAAAACACACTACCGACTACAATGTAATCCATTTTTTTTTTAATCATGTAGCGAGCCCAAGGCTCGCTACATGATAGCCGCTGAGCGGCGGCATCCCCCCACCCACTCCGATCGCCTTCGGCGATCAGAGTAAGCAGGAAATCCCGTTCAGAACGGGATTTCCTGCAGGGCTTCCCCGGTCGACCATGGCGACGGGGCGGGATGACGTCACCGACGTCATGGACGTCACAGGGAATCCCGATCCGCCCCTCAGCGCTGCCTGGTACTGATTGGCCAGGCTGCGCAGGGGACTGGGGCGGGGGTGGGGGGCGGCTCAGCGCAGCGGGTAGCGGCGAATCGGCGTCGACGATCGCGTACTACACGCAGCTAGCAAAGTGCTAGCTGCGTGTAGGAAAAAAAAATGCAAATCGGCCCAGCAGGGCCTGAGAAATCCTCCTGCGCAGGTTACTCCGAGCTGAGCTCGGGATAACCGGCAAGGAGGTTAAGTTCAGCAGCAGCCGCCGCTATTAGTAAGAGGCAGTGGGCGGGGATGACTCACCTCTTCTGCGCTCCAGTGTGCGTTCCACTGTCGTCACTTCCTGCAATGCTGTCCACTTACAATACAGTGGGCTGCATTGCAGGAAGTGAGGACAATGGAACGCACGCTGGAGCGCGGAAGAGGTGAGTCATCCCCGCCCGCTGCCTCTTACTAATAGCGGCGGCGGCTGCTGCTGAGCTTAAGCTGGGGGGGGGGGGGGGGCGCAGATGGGGGACCCAAGTGAGGGAAGGGGGTCTGACCCCCCTCCCCGCCGCTGTGCCGAAGAGGTGAGTCATCCCCGCCTGCTGCCTCTTACTAATAGCGGTGGTGGCTGCTGCAGAACTTAAGTAGAGTTGGGCCGAACCTCCGATTTTAGGTTCGCGAACCGGGTTCGCGAACTTTCGCGGAAGGTTCGGTTCGCGTTAAAGTTCGCGAACCGCAATAGACTTCAATGGGGATGCGAACTTTGAAAAAAAAAAAAAATTATGCTGGCCACAAAAGTGATGGAAAAGATGTTTCAAGGGGTCTAACACCTGGAGGGGGGCATAGCGGAGTGGGATAGATGCCAAAAGTCCCCGGGAAAAATCTGGATTTGATGCAAAGCAGCGTTTTAAGGGCAGAAATCACATTGAATGCTAAATGACAGGCCTAAACTGCTTTAAAACATCTTGCATGTGTATACATCAATCAGGTAGTGTAATTAAGGTACTGCTTCACACTGACACACCAAACTGTTCACTGAACAGAACAGGTATGCAGTGGCGGGTTCACTGAACAGGTATGCAGTGGCAGGATCAATGAACAGGTATGCAGTGGCAGGATCACTGAACAGGTACGCAGTGGCAGGATCACTGAACAGGTATGCAGTGGCAGGATCACTGAACAGGTATGCAGTGGCAGGATCAATGAACAGGTATGCAGTGGCAGGATCAATGAACAGGTATGCAGTGGCAGGATCAATGAACAGGTATGCACTGGCAGGATCACTGAACAGGTATGCAGTGGCAGGATCAATGAACAGGTATGCAGTGGCAGGATCAATGAACAGGTATGCACTGGCAGGATCACTGAACAGGTATGCAGTGGCTGGATCAATGAACAGGTATGCAGTGGCAGGATCACAGTACAGGTATGCAGTGGGCTGAGGGCTCACTGAACAGAACAGGTGTGCAGCCAGGAAGAAGTTAAGCCTAACTAATCTTTCCCTATGAGAGACTGCAGCAGCTCGCCCTACTCTCACTAATGCAGGCACACGAGTGGCCATAACGGCCGCCGCTGCCTGCCTTATATAAGGGGGGGTGGGGCTCCAGGGGCTAGTGTAGCCTAATTGGCTACACTGGGCCTGCTGACTGTGATGTAGAGGGTCAAAGTTGACCCTCAGGTGCATTATGGGGCGAACCGATTTTTTGCGAACTTTTGCCGCAAAACGTTCGCGTGCGACACCCGCACGCGAACCACCTAAGTTCGCGCGAACCACGTTCGCCGGCGAACCGTTCGGCCCAACTCTAAACTTAAGCTGGAGGGGGAGCGCAGATGGGGGACCATACAAAATGCCTTGATATCATAGGGCAGTGATCTGCAAACTTGGCTCTCGAGCTGTTAAGGAACTACAAGTCCCACAATTCATTTGCCTTTATGAACCATGACTGTGGCTGTCAGACTCCTAAAATGCATTGTGGGACTTGTAGTTCCTTAAGAGAGCCAAGTTTGCAGATCACTGCCCTATGCTATCAAGGCATTTTGTATGGACCTGAGGAAGCAGGCCATGACCCGTGAAACGTGTTGTCAGATTGCTTTTTGCATAAAAACTTTTTTCCAGTTGAACTGGTATCTATATCTTCTGGAGAGATAAGCAATTACCTCTCTTTTTATTTTATAACTTTTTATTTGTATTTCAAAATACTAAAATAGAACGCACATTGGGCGCCTCCATCCTACCCACTACCTGCATATGCTTGTTCAGGGTCTATGGCTAAAAGTATGAGAGGCAGAGGATCAGCAGGACAGCCACGCAATTGGTATTGCTTAAAAGGAAATAAATATGGCAGCCTCCATAGCCCTCTCGCTTCAGTTGTCCTTTAAGAGCTCAGCCACACTATCAGTGCTTTTCTGAGCGCTTTGTGATTGATAATCGCTTTCTGAGTGCTTTTTAAAAATTGCTCCCATTCACTTTCATTAAAATCGCAGTAAAATTCACAGCGATTGCGTAAGTGAAAAATTGCAGCGATTTTTACATGATCTTACCACAATTTTATTAAGAGTGAATGGAAGAGTGAAGTGCTCAGAAAGCGCTAATCAATCACAAGCGCTCAGAAAAGCGCTTATAGTGTAGCTGAGCCCTAAGGCTACTTTCCCACCAGGACGTTGCGTTTAGGGGACGTTATAGGGCGCATAACGTGCCCCTAATCCAACACCTGGTGGTATTGGAGCAGGACGCTACCAAGAGCCATGTTAAAAGAAGCTCTTGGTGCGCCTGCTCTGTCGGATGCGCTGCGGAGACCACGTGAGCAGAGCTCTCCGCATCACGTGGTCCCGCCAGCCAATCAGCGGCCGCTGCTGGAAGTAAACACTGCAAAGGCAGTGAATATAAAGTAGCCATGTGCCTGGCTCTCCCCGCCTCCTCTCCGCCCACAAAATAAAAAAAACACCCATACTGAGCATGTGCAAACAGTTAGAAGGCACAGTATGCTGTACTTCAAATGAACGTGCAGCGTTACTATGTAACGCAACGTGGGCACTGTGATCAGCCCATTGATTTTTCATTGCTGTGCGCCTGTAACGTCCCACTGTGAAAGCAGCCTTAGTGTTACTTGTTTAATCTTAGTTTAATAAGCTCTAATTCCTCTAACCCTGGTCCACCTAAAGGTGGCCACATACTATACAATAAAATGATCCAATCTTATGGCAATTTTATAAAAACGATCAGTTGTACAGTAAAATGGAAAGCTTTTTATTTTTTAACTTGTTCCTGAAATCTGATCGAATTGGCCGTCTTTTTCAATATAATTTGAATGGGAGCGGTGGATTTTTCTGATACATTTTTATAAATATTGAACGGTGTAGGGTAGATTAACAATTTCTTAATGTACAGATTCAAGCAATTTTTTTCAGTTTTCAATCATTTTTTTTCATAATTGGGGAAACAGTGCATACACGGGTGTGTGTGGTACATTGGTCAGATTTTTCAAATGTTACAATCAATCACAAAACTTGATTTTAATTCTTGAATTGAAAAGGAATTTTTAAAAAAAATTGTACAGTGTATGGCCACCTTTACCCTAATTATTCTAATCTTCCTTAAAGGGCCACTAGAAGAATAAACCGTTTAGACCCAATTCAACTGCTGTGATTCCCATCTGCTGATTTTCCGCATGCAAATTTGGATGCAATATTTTATGCTATTGAAGTCAAATTCACATGTGGGGAAAAATTTCAGCCAATTGAAGTCAAATTTACATGTGGGGAAAAAATGGACTGCACACAGCATAAAATCATCTGAAACTCATAGCCGTACATGGCAAGGATAGTGGGATTCTAATGCGATCTCGCATCACAGCAAGTACCCGCATCGCATCTCGCAAGACCAAGAGTGCCCTAGTTTTTAACAGATTCTCCTACTGCTCATGCTGATCCTAATTCTTCTATTCCCCATTCTCCTGACCCCTAAAATTTTAATTGTCCCCATTTACCTAACCCTCTTTTTCCAGTTCCTTGCTTTCTTAATTGTAACCTTAAACACTTTATTCAAATGTGTGTATATATGTCCAGTGTAGTTGTGGCTGGTGCACCACCAGTTTGTTATTAAATGAGGCACATGTCCCTACATCTGCTTCTAGATTGTAAGCCTTTGGGCAGGGTCCTCCTCCTTGTGTCTCCTACCTGATCATGCTCCTCCATTACTGTGCACCTATGCTATGCATTTGAGTGAAATCAACTTGCCTAATCTCCATGCTTCCATCCAGTGACAGACTAAGCATTACCTTGTACTCATACTGTGCTGCGTGATCTGTTTTTTTCTTGTTTTCCTGTATTGTCGTATTGCGGTATGTCCCCCTATATATTTTCTGTAGCCTTAACTAATGTCCAGCGCTGCGTAATATGTTGGCACTTTATAAATACAATAAATAAATAAATAATAAATCTTAACCGTGACAAGTTGTAGGATTCATTTTGGTGTGTTTTAAAGCTCGGACCCACGTCACATGAAAAATAGGTAGGGACAAACTCAATACAATAAAAAAAAACCTCAAACTCAACAGCGATGCGTAAGATGTCAGTGCTCTATAAATACTAAATAATAATAATATTACAACACAAAAAGTCATTTTCAAAGTTATGATAAAACTTGGAACTACACAAGACATTTGTGGTAATATTTTAACCATGGTAAGTAGTAGAATAGATTTTAGAGTGTTTTAGGGTTGAGGCCTATGTCTTGTGTATTCTTTTTATTGACAAACTAAACCAAAAGCAGTACAATTTTTGTATATTCCTTACCAAAATAAAAGATTTGTGTAATGATCGGTGTCAGCACACAGAGAGAATCTGATTATTAGTGATCTGCAGTATCACCAAGAATACAGATATACCTGATTATTGATGATCTGCAGAATCACCAATAATACAGATATAGTACTAACCTCTGGACACCTGTATATAACGTGAGTGTTTGGTGCAACTGTATGTACTTTGAGTAATCCACCTGATGAGCAGGTGGTCCTTGACAGTATGGACAATACTGCTCTTTAGAGAAGCACGAGAACCCTCCAGCAGCCTGAGATCTCCCAAGGGGTGGAGTCTCCGGCTGAGGTAGGAAGGGCCAGAGACTGAGTGACACCTGAAGGTGGATGTCACTAACTGATCTGGAGACTATCTCCTAAAGAGGAGAGATAGCTCTCGAGGTCGGGAAAGCCGGGTCGGCAACACACGGACAAATAAAGTACAAAGACAGAAGGCTGGTTCGGTATCCAAGACAGGCAGGGTTGGCAACAGATAATCAGATATGCGTGGTACCGAATCAGCGAGCGTAGGGATAGTCAGGAAAGCAATAGGTCATAACAGATATCAAACAATGCCTAGTCTTAGGTGTGAGGTCCGTGGTCTCTACACCCTGGAACTAGTCTGATGAATAACAGAATGATAACACAAGTTCCCGAATCTTGGGTGTGAGGTCCGTGGTCTCTACACCCTGGAACTAGTCTGAAGTATAACAGAATGATAACACAAGTTCCCTAGTCTTGGGTGTGAGGTCTGTGGTCTCTACACCCTGGAACTAGTCTGAAGTATAACAGAATGATAACACAAGTTCCCTAGTCTTGGATGTGAGGTCCGTGGTCTCTACACCTTGGAACTAGTCTGAATAATTATACAGTAGTAATCTGGCTCAGTGTGAATTCCCAGGTCCTCCTGGTTCAAACACACTGTTGGATCTGACTAAGGTCTGAGTGCTTACATGCAGTGTTCGCAACGGCAGACAACTTGTAAGTGTCCAGCCGTAACTATATATAGAGTAGCGCTCTCTGGTGCCACCCCTATGTGATAGACCAATAGCCACTAGCTCTGAGGTCAGCTGACCAGCCTGGTCAGCTGATCCCCCCTTGGCCATCATAAAAGTTCAGCCTCTCAGCGCGCGCGCGCGTATTCCTGAATCTGTGTGAATTAACAGACCCAGCCACACCAGCCGCATGCTGCTGTGTGCAAACTGCCGCACTGGACGCGGAACCAGCCGCCCCGCTATCAGTACACACGGCGGCTTTTCCGCGTTTTCTCACAATTTGTAAAATGAAAACAAAGTGACAGAATATGAAAAAAAATTACATACATTATTATCTTAGGAACTTGGCTTTTAAAATATGTATGCCATGAGGGTATATTACTTTTATTTTTGAAAATAAGGTCTTGTAATCCTCGATAGTGTACAATGAGAACGCAAAAAAACAGGAATCCAATCTAAATGTTGTAATAACCAGGATGGATAAGCAAATAACATTTGTGGGTTTAACTTATAGTTAGCACTGTTTATTATTAAGCTATAATGGATATAAATGGAGAAATGTGGTGTTTTTTCAAAAATTTTTCTTATTTTCCCTTAAAAATGCATAGAAAATAAGGTAATTACTAAACAAAAATACCACCCACTAAAAGCCTAATTTGTCCAGAAAAAAAATATATAGAGATCATTTAGGTGTGATAAGTAGTAATAAAGTTATTGGCAAATGAGAGGGAGCAGCACTGAAATGTGAAAATTGCTCGGTGGCACATGCATAAATTTTTCCTGTTGATTAATTGCAGATTTGATCACTCTGCTTGACTCTGCTGGAAATCTATTGTATGACGGGTATCACAGATATTTGCTGAAAATTATTGATTGGACCGGACTGAGGCTATCGATCAGGGGTGCAGGAGCACCAAATCAAAGGCCCATAGCGTTGAACTGCATCGAACAGTGCACAGCTGTGGTTCTACAGATATTCAATAAATGTCATGCCTCTTTGTTCAAATTTAGATCAGGGAGGGATCGATCTGTTTGCACCATTGGGTGGCAATTTATGTACTGTATGTATAGGCACTTTTAGGAGCTACGGAAGTCAACAGATCAATATGACAGAAAGGCATGAGGCCAGCAATCCTAGCTTTCATTATACATAGCCACTTCTGGAACCAAGTGGTATAAGAAGTCAGCTGTGGCACTGATAGGCTTAAGGCATACACGTCAAACGGCCAAATATGGCCATCAGAGTAATTAAATTTGGCCCTCAAGTGGTTTCCCCACTTTGCATTATGTTTGGCCCAATCTAGACAACCAGGGAAGCTATATTGGAGGTGAAGCTCTAGAACAGTGTTCCTCAACATTTTATTGGTATGTACCCCTTTTAAAGCCCAGTACTTTCCAAGTACCCCCTGGCATAGTAAACATTATCACAAGTACCCCTTGACAAATATATATTTAATTGTAGTACTTGATAATTGGTTCTAAACTATTTCCAAGCATTTACTATTGCTTTTAATCAGCTAAAATACTAATTTGGTGTTGTTTAAATAAGATTTATCATTTTCTAACACTCTAAAGATGTTATTCTCGGTTAAGTATATGAAGCCCGAGTACCCCCTGGAACCATCAGAAGTACCCCCTGGGGTACGCGTACCACACGTTGAGAACCTAGGCTCTAGAACACTAGGGAAGCCATATAGGAAGGTAGGGGGAAAGCACTAAAAACAGGGAACTGTATTGGGGCGGGTGGGGGCCTCTAGACACCTGGGAACTTTATAGGGAAGGGAGGAGGACAACTAGACACCAGGGTACTGTATATGGGTTGAAAGGGGGGCCATTAGACACCTGGAAACTTTATAAGGGAGGAAGGTGGCCAGTAGACATTGAGGGCAGCCCGGGACTTGGTCCCAGTGCACAATTTCGGCCCACTTTGTATTTGAGTTTGACATCCCTGCCTTAAAGTACTTACGAGGCGAAAATCCCCCAAAAAGTTAAATACCTATTATTTTTTTCTATCCTTAGGGGACGCCATCTGTGCCCCTTCCCCCGTTCATTCCATCGTGTCTCTATTGTGCAGTTCTCATAGCGTAGCTCTATGTCCTCCTCCAGCTCTGATCTCGTTCCCGGCTGTCTCGCGTGCTTTATGTACATGAGACAGCCGGGAACGAGGTCAGAGTTGGAGGAGGACTTAGAGCTGCGCAGCTATGAGAACTGCGCAGCCGCGGCAGGACCCAGCGGCCATCTTAATTGGGGCTGCTGAAGACTACCTGAGGGATCGGGTCAGGACTCCGCAGGAGCCTGGGACTTACAATAAAGACATGGTGGAATGAACGGGGGGGGGGGGGGGGTGGAAGGTATTTAACTTTTTGGGGGAATTTTTGCCTCATAAGTCCTTTAAGGGGACCACACTTGTGTACTATTTGCATCTGATTTCCCCCCATTTCCCCACCATGCCGAGTTTGAAAGCAAAGAATAATGAATAGTGAGTCTAGTATATTTACCTGCTCTTTGTCCTCCCTGGAGCTTCAGTTGTCACCTTTGTCTTATCTTGGCATTCGTCATGTGACATTACTTGACAATCACCAAGAGCGTAATGGACGAGGGCTGAAGTGCAGAAGAGGACCCACTGAAACAGTAGGTAAGTATACCTTATTCACTACACTTCACTTTTTTTTTTTTTTTTATAGGGAGGACCTCACCATGCTTGTTTGGGGGGGGGGGGGGGGGGCTGTATTTGTTATCCAGAGACATGGTTGCACATGCTTGTATTGTAGACCTGGCTATACATCTTATAGTGGGGTCAAAGTGGCTTGGGGGAGGAGGGGGTTGGCATGTCAATTTCCCTCATTATAGAGGAGTCACAATGATGGCTTTTGTTAAGGGGGGGGGGGGGCATGGTGGCTCTTGTTATGGTATGTGGACATTATGGCTGTAAAAAACCAACACTTGTATCCTGCGCTCTACTACACTGCATTGGCTGTGCATACGGCATTTTCTCCTTGGCACTGCTCCACAAACTGGGTGGTGCCAGTATACTGTGTAAAACAAAAAGAAGAGAAAGGAGCGCTACAATGGTGTGTTACCCTTTTAATAAATACATTTTGCACATTAAGTTGCACTTACATCAATTGTAGTTTAAAAAGGTCCCGATGAAAGCGTGGTTAACACCGAAACATGTAGTGATGTCAGACGGCCCGCAGGTGACCAGGCTCTGCCCACCGCTGGTCCCTCCACGTGAATGTCACTCCTAGTGCTCTGGCCAAGCTCAGGAGCAGAGAGAGGACCCGCTGGCGGCTTGATACGCGCTTTTAAACTACAGTTGATGTAAGTGCAAGTTTTCTCTTCTTGACATTATGGCTGTACCTGTTACATGGGGGCATAGCTGCGCTTGGTATTGTGGGACATAACAAAGACATTGTTGCTCCTGTTATAATGGGGAAAGGAGGAGGTGCATGGCATCTTATGTTACTGGGATGACATAATGAATAAAATTGTTGAAGGGGGGACATGACAGAGGTATGGCAGTTCTAGTCATGGGGGGGACATCATGACTCTGCTTGTTATGGGAGGGGTAATATGGCTGCAATTGCAATTGTGGGGAGGGTAGCATATATCAAACAGATATTTTCCGGCGAGCTCCACACCTTAACACTACAACCTCTAAAAATCTGTGGGTATGCTGCAAAGTCACAACATGTAAAAATATTGAATTTGAAAAGACCTTGCGCTGCCTCACAGTCCACTACTATAGAGTTCCCAACTATGCAACCTGCGAGGTCCACTCTGCTTCAATCTTCACATCCGGCGAACCTCAGAGGGGAGACAAAACAGAGAAAACGATCCTCATCGCATAGACTGTAAAATGAGTTCGTCTTTCACCAACTCTAGCCCGTGTAGTTTCCTATTCAGTATCACCACTTTGTTGTGCTCCACCACCTATAGGGACTGCTCTCACCTTTTTCAATTGCTGCCTTGACCCCACAGACAGCTTATATTGCATAAGGTTCTAAACAACAGCTTCTCCAATCCTCTGTATTCTCCAGTATTGCTCACAGTAGAAACCAATCAGTTTAAAAAGACAAAAAATGAATAAAAAATCATTGCACAGGCTGCTACTTCTCTGTGTGTGTGTGTGTGGGGGGGGGGGGGGGCACTGCCAAGGAATATCACCGTGCTTTATTGTAGGGGTCACCCAAAAACACACAAATGTCCCCAAACACCTATCAGGACCGTGCTCACCTGAAATCACGGCTGCCCAAATCACAGATAGCTCCAAAGCATATGATTGCACAATCCCTTCACTTCCCTTGTATTAGCGTTTCCTCCACACCCCACACAGCACAGCCCACTGCAACTAAGAAGGCTAATATAGTGTAAAAAAACTTGAATTAAGATCATAAACGTCGCTACTCACAAACATAAAATCATCTCAAGCATATCAGATAAGAACGAAGGACGTCTCCCTCAAGCACTGCTGCCATCCTGCCCGATAAGCCACGCTTTCTACTGTGAGCAATACTGGAGAATACAGAGGATTGGAGAAGCTGTTGTTTTGAATCTTATGCAATATAAGCTGTCTGTGGGGTCAAGGCAGCAATTGAAAAAGGTGAGAGCAGTCTCTATAGGTGGTGGAGCACAACAAAGTGGTGATACTGAATAGGAAACTACACGGGCTAGAGTTGGTGATAGACAAACTCATTTTACAGTCTATGCGATGAGGATCGTTTTCTCTGTTTTGTCTCCTCTCTGAGGTTCGCTGGATGTGAAGATTGAAGCAGAGTGGACCTCGCAGGTTGCATAGTTGGGAACTCTATAGTAGTGGACTGTGAGGCAGCGCAAGGTCATTTCAAATTCATTTGTGGGGAGGGGCCATGATGGCTACATTTGCTACATGGGGCACATGTTATCGGGAGGGTATGATGGCAGCAAATGCACATTGCTTTGGTAATATTACTGCACCTGAAAAATGACAGGTAAGTGGTAGGAAGCAGCAGGGAGGGGACTGCGGGTTTCTTGCTTGTGTCAGTTTAGAGTGAAGTTGTTGCCAGTGCCTTGGAGTCAATCACCTGACCTCAAGATCAGTTTTAGTCAATACCCATAAATAGCTTTTTCCTTGAAGAAGATGGGTGAGGCCTGAGCTGTGTCTACTTTCAGGAGATCCATTTATTAATAAGTGGTGACAGCTGTGTGAAGAGGAGAGGCCCGTCAGGCCCATTATATGCTGGGAGGGGGGGGGGTGTGACTGAGTGTGGTGTCAACAGGCCGGGCAGTAACCTCCTTCTCATATAGCCGGGGAGGTGGGACGCTGGGCCCCATCCTGTCAGTAGTGGTGAAATATTTCTTGCCGGGGAATGCAGCTGTTTTTTTAGTTATGTTTTGTTTAGTTTTTTTTCTCCCAGAAGGAGATGTGAAATGTACATTCTTGGTAAACGGACATGAAACCGTAGAATTCATCCGTTAGGCCTCGTTCAGGCTATACACGCTGCCGTGCGCATTTTGGCAGCGCGTATAGTGTGCGACGCGCAAGAACGGTAGAAGGGCATAGACAGCCCTTCTACCGTTCCCATCATATGCGCTGCGTGGCATTTTTGGCAATCGCAGCGCAGGTCCCATTCATTGTAATGAATGGGATCTGCAGCGCAGCGCATAGTAGCGCAGATGGCGTGCGATCGGACGCGTTGCGTTCCGATCGCACATCCACCTGTGCTAAATGATGTGAACGAGGCCTTAAACAGTTATGAGTTTGACTGAGGAAGAGAACAGCGGTTACATGATGAAGCTGTTTATGTAAGAAAGACATTGTGCTGAACAATTTATAAGATCGGGTGATTCGGTAGTGCACCTCTTATAATACAATCTCACAATGCACAATCAATGAAAATAGGTACACAGTCCGTGCTTTAAGGACCACTATCGTGAAAATCTTGACATTTAAAATATGTAACTAAGTATGCAGTGACTCCCCTTTCTTGTGCAGTAGCACCCCTCCCATTCCATGTGCAGCCCCCTCTTCCATGTGTATCATCCATGCACAGCAGCCCCTCCCATTCCATGTGCAGCCCCCTCTTTCATGTGTATCATCCATGTACAGCAGCCCCTCCCATTCCATGTGTAGCCCCCTCTTCCATGTGTATCATCCAGGTACAGCAGCCTCTCCCATTCCATGTGCAGCCCCTTCTTCTATGTGTATTATTTATGTACAGCAGCCCCTCCCATTCCATGTGCAGCCTCCTCTTCCATGTGTATTATCCATGTACAGCAGCCTCTCCCATTCCATGTGCCGCCCCCTCTTCCATGTGTATCATCCAGGTACAGCAGCCCCTCCCATTCCATGCGTAGCCCCCTCTTCCATGTGTATCATCCAGGTACAGCAGCCCCTCCCATTCCATGTGCAGCCCCCTTTTCCATGTGTATTATTTATGTACAGCAGCCCCTCCCATTCCATGTGCAACCCCCTCTTCCATGTGTATTATTTCTGTACAGCAGCCCCTCCCATTCCATGTGCAGCCTCCTCTTCAATGTGTATTATCCATGTACAGCAGCCCCTCCCATTCCATGTGCAGCCCTCTCTTCCATGCGTATCATCCATGCACAGCAGCCCCTCCCATTCCATGTGCAGCCCCCTCTTCCATGTGTATCATCCCTGTGCACCAGCCCCTCCCATTTCATGTACAGCCTCCTCTTCCAAGTGTATCATTCCTGTGCAGTGCACCAGCCCCTCCCATTCCATGTGCAGCCCCCTCTTCCATGTGTATCATCCAGGTACAGCAGCCCCCTCCCATTCCATGTGCAGCCCCCTCTACTATGTGTATCCTGCATGTACTGCAGCCCCTCCGATTCCATGTGCCGCCCCCTCTTCCATGTGTATCATCCATGTACATCAGCCCCTCCCATTCCATGTGCAGCCCTCTCTTCCATGTGTATCATCCAGGTACAGCAGCCCCCTCCCATTCCATGTGCAGCCCCCTCTTCTATGTGTATCCTGCATGTACTGCAGCCCCTCCAATTCCATGTGCAGCCCCCTCTTCCATGTGTATCATCCATGTACAGCAGCCCCTCCCATTCCATGTGCAGCCCCCTCTTCCATGTGTATCATCCATGTACAGCAGCCCCTCCCATTCCATGTGCAGCCCCCTCTTCCATGTGTATCATCCATGTACAACAGTCCCTTTTTCTTTTTACTTTCAAAAGTTTTTATTGTTATTAATTTTCCATATAAACGTTTGTACAGTATATAGTATTAAAGTTATAATCAAGCGTGTGACAAACTAAACATCATACATTCCCTTTAGATGGTACAGGAAATAGGTATTAGCATAGGGTATCTAATGTACAGATTATTTTCTTTTAGACAGATCTAATAAGAAGGAGAAATAGACATAAGACATAGAGCTTGGGATATCAGCAGGTTAGGATACTCTTTTAAGATAACATAATTTGCATAAATTGCATATATTGCTTGAAGGATACACAAGGGGAAGTAGGAGAAAAGTCTGCAGAGCGATAGTCCGACCGCTTACGAGTTGTAATGTTCCGGTTCTTTATTTAGCGCTTCTTTACGCTGTTGGAGTCCCCATAAAGTCCTTCTACAATTAGTGTTGGTTCAGTGTACCTTTAATGTGGGTTCCATAAGGTGATGACAACCAAGAAGACCAAATGGAAGAAAACTTTGAAGTGTCCTCGTTTGTTAGAGCCATTATATATTCGTTCAAACAGATATAATTTACTTTTTGTACTACCTTTTCCCAACTCAGATCCTTAGAGAGCCACATTTGTGCTATATGTGATCTAGTGGCTACTAGTATCTTTGTGAATAGAGTGTTTTCTGGACGAGATAAATTAGGTAAACCTGTATTCAGCAAGGCTGGCAAGGGGTTTAAGGTGGAAGGTTTGCCCCAGAATTTTTTTGTTAAGTAGAAGATCTTGGACCAGAGTGCCTGTACTACTGGGCAGCTCCACCAGGTGTGGAAGAGATCTCCCAAGGCCTGGCAGCCTCTGAAACATGTATTAGGCCTCTGTGTGTTATATTTGTTTATCCTTGACGGAGTTAGGTAAGTACGAAATAAAAGCCTAATAGACGTTTCAGCTAGGGAAATATTATTTGAGCATTTAGCAGTATTCTTCCATATTGATGTCCACTGTGCTTCTGTAATTTCGTAGCCCAAATCTTTTTCCCAGTGTTTTTGGTATGGGTTCTTCTGATTGTTCAGTGGTGTAATAAGTATTTAGTATATTAATGAGATTGAAATAGGCAAGTCTTTCTCCTTGCTTATTATTCCTTCTATTAAGGTTAGTGGTGGGACATGATTGCCCCTCCAATGTTGAGATATATAGTGTTGTAATTGTAGGGAGTGGAATACCTCGGATACAGGGGGGGATATTGTGTCACGGATACTACCTTCCCCCTCCTTGAGTATGTCATAAAAGGTCCAGAAGTTATTTGAGGACCACCAGTGGAAGTTTTTGGGATCCAGGCCGGGGGGAAATTCAGGGTTTCTAATTATAGGAGCCATAGGGGAGACCTCAGACAGTAGTCTGTATTTAAATCTCAGAATGTTCCATAGTTTGAAGGAGAATGCAATAAAGGGATTTTTTGAGTTTAGTATGTCTTTAGGAATGTCCTTTACCCAGATCATATCTTGTATTCGGTATGGTGAGGTAACACAATTTTCAATATCTCTCCATTGTGAGGTATGGTTTTTGGGGCAAGTGCTCAGTAATTGAGAGGTTCTGGCGGCATAAAAGAATTTTGTTATGTCTGGGACTCCCAGTCCTCCCTCCATTCTGTGTCTAATCATAATAGATGATGCTATTCGGGATTTTCTTTTGCCCCAGATAAATCGAAATATTTCTTTTGGGAATTTTTTGAGTTGTGTTAGAGGGATTTCTATAGGGAGGGATCTAAAGAGATAGAGTAGTTTGGGTAAGATAATCATTTTTGTAGAAGTGATTCTGCCTATCCAGGAAAGGTTCAGTCTGCTCCAAAAGTTTAGTTTAAGAGAAAGGGCTTTAAACAAGGGTGGATAATTTTGTTCATAAAGGGTTTTGGAGGAACTGGAAATTTGAATGCCCAGGTGCTTTAAGCTTTTGTCTTTCCATATAAATTGGAAATTTTCCCTGATTTGTGTCTCAATTTTGGTAGGGAAATTTATACAGAGGGCTTCAGTTTTTTCTTGGTTCCCTTTTAGGCCTGAGGCTAAGCCAAAGGCTTTTAAGATTTTAAGAGTGTTGGGTAATGAAACGATTGGTTCTGTGATTGTCAATAAGAGGTCATCAGCGAATGCATTACATTTGTATGACTTTGACCCCACTTGGAAGCCTTTTATGGAAATGTTTGATCTTATGGCTTCTAATAGGGTTTCAAATGCTAGAATGAATAGTGCCGGGGAAAGGGGGCATCCCTGCCTGGTTCCTCTTTTGATAAAAAAGGAATCTGAGAAGCTTCCCGCGGATAATATAGAGGCGGAGGGATTAGAGTATAAAGTTTTAAGAATTTGAATGAAGGGGCCGTTAAATCCAAACTTATTTAAGACTGCATAGAGGAATTCCCAGTTCAGTGAGTCAAAGGCCTTCTCTATGTCAACTGCCAGCAGTAACATAGGAAGGCCTTTGTGGTTGGCTAGGTGAATTAGGTTGCAGATCTTTCTTATATTGTCCGTACCCTGTCTAGATTTGACGAATCCAACCTGGTCGGAATTTACTAGTTGAGGTATATAGGTGTTTAGTCTATCTGCTAAGAGCTGTGTGTTTAAATTTTGTGATCAATATTTATAAGCGAGATAGGTCTGTAATTCTTGCAGAGTGTGTTATCTCTGCCTTCTTTTGGTATTACTGTGATTGTTGCATTATTTGATGATTGGGAAATAGGGTGTCCATCTCTGATTGCCGATAGGTATGATAGTAAGTGGGGGGCTATAATTTCTTGGAAGGTTTTATAATATTGGCCTGTTAGGCCGTCAGGGCCTGGGGCTTTTGAAATTTTTAGTTTTTTGATGATTTGATGGATTTCCGTTAAGGAAAAGGGTTGATTAATGCAGTCCATTTGTTGTTGAGTTAATTGGGGAAGATTAATCTGGCTCAGAAAATCCCGTGTAGCATCTGGTGTAGAGGACTTATTGTTTGTATATAGTTTTTCATAGAATTCTCTAAATAATTCTGTTATTTTATCTGGGTTATGTGTTACCCCCCCTCTAGGTAGTTTGATTGGGGAAAATCTGGAAGCCCTCTTTATACCCGCCAATCTTTTAGCTAGTTTCGAGTTAGCTTTGTTGGCTAAGTGGTAGTTTTTGCTGCCCAACCAGCGGAATGATTTCGCTACCTCTTCTGTGCGGATTGTATCCAGCTGTTCTTTTACTATATTGATTTGTTTTAAGAGAGATATTGATTTAGAAGTGTGGTACCTGTCCCACAGAATCTGTAGTTCCTTTTCCAGGGCCATCTTATTAGCCTCTCTGTCTTTTTTTGCAGATGTCGTAAGGCTGATAAGATGGCCCCTTATGAAGGCCTTGTGGGCGTCCCACCAATTACTAACGTTTGTATCTTCCAGTTTGTTAAATTGAAAATACTCTCTCAATAGTTGTGAGAGTCTATCTACCCATTTAGGGTTGTTTAATATGAAGGGTGGAGTTCTCCACTTTCGTGAATTAGTAGATGTGCCTTGGGAAGTGAAAGTTGTACATATAATTGAGTGATCTGACAGAGATGTGTGTATAATTGTTGAGCTTTTTATCCTGGTAGTGTATATCTTGGAGGTAAAAATATAATCTAGTCTCGAGGAGCTATGGTGAGGGTTGGAGAAGAAGGAGAAATCTATTTTTTTGGGATGTGTTTCTCTCCATGTATCTGTTAGGTTATATTCCTTCAGTATTTTTATAAATGATTTAGGAGGAGTCGGTCTGTTAGAGGAGTGGAAAGTGGCTTGGTGATCTAGCTTAGGGTTGATAACTAGATTCATGTCTTCCCCTATGATCATATGGGTTGTAGTACATTTTTGGATGGTCTCTATTAAATCTGCAAAAAAAGCTCCATTTTTGATTGAGGGTGCATATACATTGATGAATAGAGTTGGGGTTCCTGATAGTTCCCCTTCTAGAATTATGTAGCGACCTTCTCTGTCGGTTATTTTCGTTTTAAGTGTAAAAGGAGTATTTTTATGGAAAAGGATAGCAACTCCGCCTCTTTTATCCGTGGTGTGGCTGGAAAGATAGAAATCAGGATAGTTCTTGTGGAAGAACTTTGGGTATGAAGTCTTGGTAAAATGGGTTTCTTGAAGCATAATTATTGAGGGGTTCCTGGAGACATAGTCACGCAAACATTTTGCTCTTTTAATTGGGCTGTTAATGCCCTGAACATTATGGGATATTATTTTCATGTATTAAGGTAACTGAGGGGTACGGTTGCTATACTTTCCCATTTATGAGAGCTTTGGAGCAGTTCCTGAATATATATAATTATATAATACTGACTGGTCTCTTGGTTTATTATTTTTGGTTTTAGAGAGTGCGAACCTTCAGGCCAATCAAGCATTCCTTTCTGCTGTTTAGAATGGGCATCTATTAGATGAAAGCTAATATGTCTGTTTAGATGTAGGTAACCTATGCTAATCAGTAACAGTGAAATCTCACATATATAGTTAAATACTTGCGAACACATTCTTAGTAAACCGGGAAATTTTGGAGCTACACTTAACATAGCAGGACCTATAACGTAGATTTATTAAAACATTCTATACTACCTAACCACAGACTACAACAGGCAGTTCTTAAAGAATTTACGGAAAGCTATAGGGACAGATCTCCTGCTTACCACTTGGGTCTCCATTTAACGTTTCTTGTTAGACAATAGTGAGAGAGACCCTTTGGATCTTTTATGTCCCCTCAGTCGTTATCATTGCTGGATCTAGGTGCTCTCGGTATCTTGGAGGGAGTCAGGTGTCTATCTTTACTTCTTTTGTATTTTGATTGCTGGACCTCACTCCAATCTCTGGTAAGCCTTTTGGTTTTGCCGGAGGAATCCATGGGTGTCTCGGCTGCTACCTCTTGTACTCCATTTTCTTTAAGGGCTCTCAGGTCTTCTTCAAGGGAGTGAACCTGGTACTTCTTCGGGCCAAAGTTGAATGCCAGTGCGAAGGGGAATCTCCACCTGTATTGGACTGCTCTCTGCTGTAAAGCTGAAGTTATTGGTTTTAGGGCTTTACGCTTTGCCAGGGTTATTGGTGACAGATCCGGGTAAATCTGCACTTTATGTTCTCCAATTCCTCCTGGTCCCATGTCTCGAGCGGCTCTTATAATATCCTCCTTAGTTTCGGAATAGTGCATTTTTAAGATAATGTCCCTTGGCCAGTCCGGATTTTTTGGTGCTTTCAGAGCCCTATGGATTCTATCGAATCTAAACATTTCATCCGGGTGGTTTGGTAGAAGGGCCTTGAATAGGGCAGTAACATAGCTTTTAAAATCTTCCACAGACTCAGGTACTGATCGGATTCTCAGATTTTCCCTCCTACCTCTATTATCTAGGTCCTCTAGCTTGTTTTCCGTGCTGAGCTGTCTGTCCTCCTGGGCTGCATTCTGGTTCTGAAGGCCTGTGATGATGTCGGCTGTTTCATCCATCTTGTATTCCAGCCTGCTGGTTCTGTCTCCCAAGTCCTCCAGCTGAGCGGATAGTGTGGAGACCGCGGCTCTTATTTCATTAGTGAAGGAAGCTTTGAGATCTGATAAGAGATCTGTAATGTCTTTTAGGGTGAAATCAGTCCGGTGCACTGATTCACCTTCCCTACCAGTGAGAGCGCGAGTCTCCTGTGTTTTCTCGGCGGCCATCTTGGCTGCTGTTGCCCCGCGCGGCTTGAAGAAATCCAGCGATCTGGGAGCTAATTCCTTAGCTTTGCTCTGGGAAGAAGGCATACGATATACGGTGCAGGTTGTCCGCTATAGCTCTATACCGGTGCTGTCTAGTTTGGGTCCGTAGATCACGAGTTATGCCATTTGAGGTCCTTGCTATGGTCGGAGCTCACGGAGTTAGCATCCTTCTCTCTCCGCGCCGCGCATGCGCCCCAACAGTCCCTTTTTCTATAAACAGCTCTCTTGAGCATTACTTTCACCTTTTCATGTGTTGCTCCCCATTTTCACCCTCCTCTTTCATATATAGCAGCCCCTATTTCATGTCCAGGTGCCCCCCTAGGCTGCAACCATCCAAGGCCCGGGCCTTCGGGGCCTTTCCAGAAACACCTACAAATAACTTTCTTCCAGAGCCATACATTACTTTTATTCTATGTTGCTGTCACCTACAGGAAGTAGTAGAAATCTGACAGAACCAACAGGTTTAGAACTAGCCCATCTCATCATGAGGGGTTCTCAGGGTTTTCTTCATTTTCAAAAGCACTTAGTGTATGGCTGTTGCTCCGTCCAACTGCCAAAGAAGTGTGCAGTGAAGAAGGAGGCTGGCCAGCATTTTTGTATACATCCTTTTCAGGGAGAGTCTTTATAGAGAATAAAGGCCATGCTGAGAATCCCCCGTAAAGAGATGGACTAGTCCAAAACCTGTCAGTAATGTGAGAATTCTACTACCTACCTTAAGTGACAGCAACACAGGGGAAAAGTAATTTGTAGCTTATTTTACTCTGGAAGAAACTTACTTATTTGTATATGTTTACCGTATATCCTCGCCTATAAGTCGAGAAATTTAGGACTGACTCAAAGTATAAAAGTGGGGGGAGGGGTCGCCTTATACTTGAGTAATCCTAAACTTCAAAACTTATAGCCGGGAATTGGGGGATGCCTCTTTCACTCTCTCCTTCCCCAGTGCTTTAAGCAGGTAGCTTTCCACAAAGCCTCCCTCCCTCCCACCACCACACAAAGGGGGGATGCTTCTCGCTCTCTCCCCCCTGTGTCATCTAATGCGGCAGCACCAGCGCTGAAGCGGAAGCCATAACTCACTGATTACACAGCGCGACATCCTCCCTTGCCCCTCTGCTCACGCTGGTCTGTTTATAATTCCACAGCTACGGCTCCGATGTCACATGACACATGAAGTCACATGACATCGGAGCCGTAGTGGTGGTATTGTAAACAGACCAGCGTGAGCAGAGGGGCAAGGGAGGATGTCGCGCTGTGTAATCAGTGAGTTACGGTTTCTGCTTCAGCGCTGATGGTGCATTAGATCAGGGCTTTTCAACCTTTTCAGAAATTGTACCACTTTTATCGCATGAAAATTTTCAAGTACCACCAGTGATTTTGTAAGATGTCAACAACTCAATAAGTGAAAAAAAGGATAAAGTATGTACTATTATTATTAATTATTATTATTTATTGTATTTTTAAGGCGCCAACATATTACGCAGGGCTGGCCAATAATTAAGGATACATACAGTGTTAACCAATATTACATTTGTGCCCGTGCTTACTGATAGAATCAAGTCAGAATACATCTGAAGACAGTTCCTTTCTTTAGTTTTTATACATGTCAATGAAGAAAATGCCTTCTCACACAAGTATGTGGAACCAAATGGCAGTAAAGCTACAATAGCTCCCCCCCCCCCCCCCCCCCCACACACACACACTTCCGGGTGCAGATCTCTCTCTAATCAGATTCGATTAGAGATAAATTTCTCTTTGGCGAATCTGCCCATAATCTTCTGATGTATGGCTACCTTAAGAAGTTCACCATTCAGTGAATATCTAAATAGAGCTGCCCGCCCCCAGCATAATGTTCAAAGCAGGACACAGGGCAGAGGCAGAGCGCTTCTAATCTTGTTGCTTGCTGTGCAGAGCAGTCGCCCATCAGTGACTCTACTCCTAGCACTGCATATGTAAGATCTGAATGAGGGAGGGCTGGTGCACACCAAGAGTGCTTCTGAGCGTCTTTCAAATCGCCAGTGATTTGAAAAGCGCTTGGCTAATATCACCGTATGAGGATGTTCCAACAGCAGAGTTGTGATTTATTTCAATATCGCAAACACGCTGCATGTAGCATTTTTTTGAGAGATTCATAAAAAAAAAATCGCTCTGAAAATCACTTCACAAAATTGCATTCCCAAATTGCTTTGGGATTTTGCCGTGCACTAGCCCAGAGAGAGGAGGAGTGGAGTGAGACTGAGAATAGCCCGAGATGGAGCAGAGAGCTTATCTGTATTGCAGTCCCACATCAGACAGGCTACATGCCTGTAATAGGACTCCTGTCCCTGCCAGTCTCACACAATTCAGAAAGCAGCCCCCCTGGAGTCTAGGGACTGTCAAAAACTTTTCAACCTGTTCAACACCTTATCCACACATGCAGTCATTATAACAATAGAGAGAGACCAGCCAGATTTTTTCCTATGGACCCTCCAGGCAAGCTCTGCATCATGCTGTGTGTATATTTACCAGCTTGCCCACCCTCTAATTGCTCTGTAATTGTGCTTTTATCAGCTAGCCTAGTGCTTCACATTGTTATACATAAACAAACCTGAAAACACCAGGCACTGGACCAGCCCTAAATCACTTTTCCCTTTGATCTCCCTGCAGCCCACAGACACTTCCTTTTCATCTCCCCAGAGCATACCACCTGGCCAGAGTTATGGCCTGTACTCACGGGCTGCAGAAGTGGCCTGTCGCCAGCACACGTGAGCGTGTGGGCGACAGGCCGGCGACAGCTCCTCGTCAGGTCCCTCTGCGTACACACGCGGAAGAGGGACCAGCGGCGAGACGGAAGCTGTCGCCGACGTTCCTCCTCCCCCCGCCGGAAGCTCCATTTACCACAATGGAGGTTGCTGTCGCTAGTCCGCGTACTCACGCGGACTAGCGACAGGTGCGGCGGCGACTGTCGCCATGCGATTGAAACTTTCAATCGCATGGCGACATGAGCGACGGGCGACAGTTCGGGGTGCGCGCGCGTGACGGCCCATACTCACGGGCGACCTGTCGCCGCAACACGCGCGCGCCGCGTGTTGAGGCGACAAAAGTCCCTCGTGAGTATGGGCCATAAAAGTACCATTGATGGTACGCATACCATGGGTTGAAAAGCACTGCATTAGATGACACCGATAGGGGAAAGAGTGAGAAGCATCCCCCCTTTGCGTGGTGGTGGGAGGGAGACTTTGCTGAAAGCTGTGGGGAGGGGGAGGCCCTTTTCCATGGTGGGGGTAGGGAGGGGGTCATTTTGGCAACCTGCTGGGGAGAGGGAGGGAGGACAGGGCCCTTTCCAAGGTGGTGGGAGGGAGGGGGGCATTGCAGCAAGCTTCATGCTGTAGCACTGTCTGGAAGGGGAGACAGATGCTGGCTGCTGCAGCTCATACTTCCAATGTGACACAGGGGACACATAGCCAAGGGGACACAGTAGCCACACAGCTAGAGGGGCCACACAGCAAGGGGGACATGGGCCACACAGGCAGCTAGAGGGGCCACACAGCCAGGGGGACATGGGCCACACAGCTAGAGGGGTCATACAGCCAGAGGGACACAGGGACACACAGCTAGAGGGGCTACACAGCCAGGGGGACACAGGGGGCACATAGCCAAGGGGACACAGTAGCCACAAAGTTAGAGGGGCCACACAGCAAGGGGTACATGGGCCACACAGCTAGAGGGGCCACACAGCCAGGGGGACATGGGCCACACAGCTAGAGGGGTCATACAGCCAGAGGGACACAGGGCCACACAGCTAGAGGGGCTACACAGCCAGGGGGACACAGGGGGCACATAGCCAAGGGGACACAGGGGGCACATAGCTAGAGGGGCCACACAGCAAGGGAGACATGGGCCACACAGCTAGAGGGGCCACACAGCCAGGGGGACATGGGCCACACAGCTAGAGGGGTCATACAGCCAGAGGGACACACGGCCACACAGCTAGAGGGGCTACACAGCCAGGGGGACACAGGGGACACACAGCTAGAGGGGCCACAGTGACCACACTGCAAGGTGACATCCTGGTCCCCAAGTGCAGTCCTTAACTTTCCTAGGTAGACTTATACCTGAGACAATAAAAAATTCCAGCTTAAGAGGGTCAAATATTAGGGTCGACTTATACACGAGGTCGACTTGTATCCGAGTATATATGGTACATATATTTTAACAATGTCAAATTTTTATAGACAAATGTATACAACTGCCTATTTGGCTGTACTGTTTATTTTCTTTTTAAAAAAAAAACAATAAAAACTATTTAAACATACATATATTTTAAATGTTATGATTTTTCATGCTCGTGTTCCTTTAATAACGAGACCAGGTGTATAGTGCATACTTCCTCTACACCATGCAGTACAAGTCCCACTGTAAACACTTCATACACCTTGGTGAACACACAGAGGCTTCCAGGCAGTGGATCTCTTCGACTTGTAATAAAACCTCCACCACACCCTTTCCATGGAGACCTCACCATTAGTTGGTGACCTTAAAGAGAAACCGTAACCAAGAATTGAACTTCATCCCAATCAGTAGCTGATACCCCCTTTCCTATGAGAAATCTTTTCCCTTTCACAAACGGATCATCAGGGGGGTCTGTATGGCTGATATTGTGGTGAAACCCCTCCCACAGGAAACTGTGAGGACCATGGTCCTGGCTGTTTCCTGTCTGTGAACTTCGTTGCATTGTGGGAAATAGCTGTTAACAGCTGTTTCCAACTGTCAAAAAAGCAAGCAGTAGCTACTTCTAGTGACATCACCTGCAAGCGGGTAAAAATGTCACCATGTGATAAATGTCAGAATGTAAATCAGGGAGAGGAAAGATTTTACAATGGGCAAACACTGACTAAATCATTTATACATAATTAATGTAAGAATGAAGCTCTTTTTTTATTACATTATTTTCACTGCAGTTCCTCTTTAAAGTTTAAATGGGTCTGAAGCATTTTAGGCCTTCCCTTTGCCTTACACGGACTCTCTGGATTACCTCCTCCATCTCGCAGAAATTATAGCAGCGGCCAATCCCCTCAAGGATTAGCTCCGTGCGGCGAAACCGACTAGCTCATTGGATCTTTAAGATCTCCGACGACTCAGCACAAAGTACCGCACTCGTCTGACTTCCCGTTCGCCCCCCTGCCGTGTGACATTGCTCAAACCCGCCAGCAGGAAGATGGATTGGGAAATGGTCAACGAGGGAAGTCGCTGGATCCATCTTCCTGCATCACTATGGTAAGTATTCAGCTTAAAGGACACCCAAGGTGAAAATAAACTATTGAAATAAACAATTGAATCTATCTTCCTTCTTGTAAAAATGACTTTTTAAGAAGTTTTATTTTATGTTTAAATCTACTTTTAAGTTTTAACTGTTTTACTGTGTTTGCTCAATGACACATTCTTTGAAGTATGCAAGAGCTAAAATCTATGAACTATTGCCCCTTTTTATATCTTTCCTGCTCTCAGAAGCCATTTTCTGCTAGTAAAGTGTGTTTTATAGTTGGAATATCTTATCAGTGAGGGTCACACTAGTCACTTCCTGACTGATTCAGGACTGAGTCAGCCACTTACATACCTGATATTTAACTCTGTCAGGCAGAGAAAGAAAAAAAACGAACACAGCAGTTATTTGTGTGCTTGGCACTGTACATACCCATGTCTATCTCATCATGTTACATGACACCTCGGGTGTCCTTTAAGTGTATAAGCATGACACCTGACCCCCCCTCCCCCCAGTGTTTAAGCTTCACCTCTCTGCCGTCACAACTCCAGGCTTCCTCCGGTGTTCAGCATCACTGTGAGCGCCTGTACCATGTGACTCGGCACATGTTGACATGTGGAACAAGTGATTGCGGTGATGCTGAATGTCAGCTGAGAAGGGTGGCTTTAACACTGCACATGGGCACTGGGGGGATGCTTATTCACTTGGGGGGACACCAGCAGGGGCTCCGTCCACATCCGTGCCTGTCATCACTCTGATTACAGAGTGGCTATTACAGGGCAGTCAGGTGTGCTACAGAGGAGGCGGACATGGGAGATTAGTTCAGTGCGGGCTGCGGGCGGAGCAACAAAAGAGTAAGTTGGCAGGTACACAGGCACAAAACAATATGTGGCAGGCGGGCGGCAATGAGAGCATACAGTAACGCGCCCTCACGTGGCTGCGCTCAGAGGCTGCAGCCTGTCCAGTCTCTGTCTCGGCCCGCCCCTGGCTGTCTGTTGTTGCGATTTTGAACGCCGTTCCTGCTGTGCACCCGAATTGAGCCCTTGCCTTACCAGCATTCCCGATTGATCCTTTCGAAAGATCGATCAGACAGCCATTTTGTGGCACTGATTCTCCCCCAATTCGATAAAATTATGGAATCAGAAGGTCGATCGGTCTGTAAAAAATGAGTGATGTGTAGGCACCATTAACCTCCCTGGCGGTACGCAGTTTCAGTGGCTGCGTCCGCGGGAGGAATTTTTTTAATTAAATGTTTTTTTTGTAAGTTAGCTAGCGCTAGGCTAGCTAACTATGTGGCCCAAGTCCCCCGACACCTCTCTGGCACCATCACCCAAACCCCCTTCAACCCCCCCCCCCCCGATTGCCGCCGGCTATATTTATTCGTCCGCGATCCCGCAAGACGTCATGCGCAGTTCCGATCTTCCCCATAGCGAAGTCGGGTGCTGATTGGGAGGCTGCGCCATCGCGGGATCCCTGGGGGGTACATATACCGGGGGCGATCTGAGGGACTTGGGCTACATAGTTAGCTAACCAAGCTTAACAATATGTAACAAATTTTATTTTAAAAATACTGTGTCGAGCTTAGCGCCAGGGAGGTCAAGGGAAGGTCATAAACTTCAATGCAATGTAGATTATTGTTATTCCACATTAGCACTACTATTTGTGCCATCATTTAACATACAAATGAGACCTGCGGAATCACAGAGATAGGCAAGGAGCGTTTTCATTTTACGTATGCAGTTTATTCTTACACAGACAGACACTGACAGGTTGATGGCGTGCGCAGGAAGGAACTTGCATTTTGCGTCTCTCCCGAACACTGGAGTCTTAGGATGGAATCACTCACTTTCTCCGCTCTGTAAGGAAACATTTGATTACTTTTACCCATGATAAAGTGATGAATAAAATAGCACACAGGCAGACGCTGCAGGATACAGACCAGGACCAGACAAATCTCAAAACATCAGAAAAATTGATCAGGACTGGACCAATAAAATACAAATTTTTCTGACTGGCATGCAAATTGAATGCAGATTGTATGCTGTCTGCAACTGGCAGGCCCAAATTTAGGTCACAGGAGCCTATAGGCCCAGATGTCCTGGCACCCTACACTTCCTCCTCCATAAACCTGCAAACCCCCTCCAGTATGCTGGCGGACCCAGCTGTGACTTCTCCCTAACCAGTAGGGTACATAGGTAGTTACAGGTGTAGCTTAACATTAGGTAGCCAGCTAGTGGTGCACCGACTGAAGGGAGATCTGGTCAGTAGAATGCTGAGAGCCAAGTGACTAAACTCTCATTTAAGCTCTGCTCAGGATTCTGCATAGGGAAGGAGGGAGGTGCTAGCGGAGGGGAGTGAGCCGCCCCTCCATCATCAGGAGCCTGTAGGCGCATGCCTACAGTGCCTTATGGTAAATCCGGCCTTGGCAGCTGGTCAAATCAAGATCACTTCCTGCCCATTTAAATGGGTCCAATCCCAAGCTGCATACAATTTTCATTCAATTTGCATGCATTTCAGAAAAAATAGCATCTCATTGACCATTTCTGGGAGGAGAGGGGCAGAGGAGGAGAACCAGTAGGTAAGTAACATCACATTCTATTATTAACCTCCGTTATGGGGAGGTTGATTTTATATATTTTCATATTTAAGAATTGAGTTGCCTTCAAAGAGGAACTGTAACAAAGGATTGCATTTTATCCCAATTAGTAGCTGACACCTCATTTCCCATGAGAAATCTTTACTTGGGTCTTGTGTGGCTGATATTGTGTTGAAACCCCTCCCACAGTGTGATCTCGTGACCTAGGTCCTGATAGTTTCATGTCTGTAAACCACGTTGCATTGTGGGAAATAACTGCTGTTTCCAACTGCCAAGCAACCAGTATCTCCCTCTGTGCATATGTATATCGTTAAAGTGGATCCGAGATAAACTTTTACCCATTGCATAATTGTGTTCCTCTCATATAGTTTATAGGGCATTCCTCAAGCCAAATACTTTTTTGTTTTAATACTCTAATTCCCTATAAACTAAACAAGCCTCGCCCACAGCTTTTCAGAGTGCCTTGGCATTTTCAGACAGTAGCAAGGGCTTATGGGAGCTCTGTCTGGGCAGGAGGAGGGGGAGGTGTTACTTACTAGCCAGAGATTTCAGAGGCAGAGGGGAGGAGGGAGGGAGGAGCGGGAATTAGGCTTTTACAGGCTGAGGACTGGAGATGCAGATCAGATTGCCTCTGTGTAATGTTTACAAAAAGAACATGGCCGCTGTCATTGTATCACAGGAAAAAATAATCATAAACTGCTGAAACTGTTTGTAGCTAGATTTGCTGTGTAAACTGTCTAAACTTTAGATAAGATATATAGACAAGTTACTTGTTATAGATAGTTTTTCATCTCGGATCCGCTTCATGCTAACTGGACATACATATATGTCCAGTGTAGTTGTGGAGAGTACAACACCAGTTTGTTACTAAATGAGGCACATGTGGTATATAAGTTGTAGAAAATATTTGGTGTGTCTTAGGCCTAGTTCACATTATATATTGCGCTTTTGTGAGCACTTTTCAAAGTTATTTTCCAGGCGATTTTTAAGCGATTAGCGATTCTCTTAAAGGGACACTGAGGTCAACTTAAAAATGAAAATAATACTCACCCGGGGCTTTCTCCAGCCCAGTGCTGGTCGGGAGGTCTCACGACGGTGTCCTGGCTCCTCTCCTAGTCCCCGCCCCGGAATGGCTGACCGGCGGCAGCCCGGCGACACTCGGCCGAGTGTCGGGCTCCTTCTTCCGCGTATGACGCGGCTGACGTCACCACGCCGGCCGCCTCGCGTCATCACGGCGGCCGGCGTGAAAGAAGAAGGAGCCGACACTTGGCCGAGTGTCGCCAGGCTACCGCCGGGCAGCCATTCCGGAGAAAGCCCGGCGGTAGCCATTTTCCTTTTTAAGTTGACCTCGGAGTCCCTTTAAGCGCTTTTGTAAGCGCTTTTGTTTGGATATTAGCATTTTTCCCTGCAGCCAATCAGGAAGTGAACTCTTTGACCTGGAACTGAATCTATTTAATGTTATTTTTTTCAAAGGCACTCACAAAATCACTTTTTCAAGTGCTTAGCAATTTTCCTATACCTTGCATTAAAGCGCAAACACTCAGGAAATGGTGCAGGACCCGCGTTTGCGATTGGAAAGAAAGCGCATTGGTCATGTGACAACACTCACATTTACAATCATTGCACAAACGCAGAAAACCCTGAGAACCCCCCATGAGAAGATGAGCTAGTCCAAAATCTGTCTGTAATGTCAGATTTCTATGTAAGATTTCTACTACTTACTGTAAGTTACAGCAACATAGGAGAAAAGTAATTTATGGCTCATTTAACTCTGGAAGTAACGTACTTCTTGTTTGTATATGTTTACATGTATTTTAAATCTTAAGATTTTCTTGACAGAGGTCCTTTAACTCATTGTTTAGCTCTCCTTATCTAACTTAACTCTCGATTTAGTTCTCCTGAAAGATAAACTATTAGCAAAAATATGCCCCCCCCCCCCAAAAAAAAGAAACCCCACATATATAAGTAAATAAATACTTGCTCTACTTACATAACAGATGTACTGTAGTGTACAGGTTTTGCTCAGGGGCCATCTTGTGTTCTCCGGCTGGATTCCCCCCCCCTGCACCCCCCTCCTCCCCGCACTGATTATGTGCACAGTGGGGAGGAATAAATGCAGCAGGCACAGACTCACCTAATATTGAATCCAAGCGCTGCTGTTCCCATCTATTCTCTGCACTACCACCGGAGGCAGTGCAGAGAGAATAGAAGGGAACTGCAGAGCCTGGAACCAATATTAGGTGAGACTGTGTGCGCCACTTTTATCCTTCCCCAATCTGCAGCACGGGAAAGAGGGGGAATGCGGTGACGGCAGATGATCGGAGACAGGAGGACATGACACTGGAGGAGGGGGGCCGAGGCCAGTGACAGGAGAAAGCCGCAGGGCCCCCCTCCCTGCGCCCTAGCTGCCACTGCGATCACACAGATGAGGTGAGAACAGGCGGCCAATGAGAGAGAAGAGAGGTGAGCGACAGAGGCTGATCCAGCATACATGTCACTTCTCTTTTGCGTCCTGCGTACGCTGTTAGAGCCTGGGGGCATGGGGAGAGAAAAGCTCATGTGGATAAAAAGTAAGATTGGTTTCAAACTTTTGAATTGCCTGGTTAGCATCCTTTTTATTAATTTAATAGCCTGCAGTAGAGAATTAATTTAGTATTTTATGCCTAACAATTACTCTTTAACCTCCTTGCCGGTTATCCTGAGCTCAGCTCGGGGTAACCTGCGCAGGAGGATTTCTCAGGCCCCGCTGGGCCAATTTGCATAATTTTATTTTTATTGCACGCAGCTAGCACTTTGCTAGCAGCGTGCATATTTTGATTGCCGCCGCTCGCCGCCGGTTCGCCGCCACCCGCTGCGCCACGCCGCCCCCCCCCCCTCCAGATCCCTTGCGCAGCCTGGCCAATTAGTGCCAGGCAGCGCTGAGGGGTGGATCGGGATTCCCTCTGACGTCCCGACATCCATGACGTCTGTGACGTCATCCCACCCCGTCGCCATGGCGGGGGAAGCCCAGCAGGAAATCCCGTTCTGAACGGGATTTCCTGCTTTCAGAGAGCGCCGGCGGCGATCGGTTTAGGTAGGGGGATGCCGCTTGTCAGCAGCTATCATGTAGCTAGCGCTAGGCTAGCTACAGGAGTTAAAAAAAAAAAATTGAAAAAAAAGTGCTGCGCCACCCCCTTGCCGACACAATTGGAACGGCAAGGGGGTTAACTGTCTTAACATATGGTTTAGCTCTCTATAACTGACTTAACAAATCATTGTTCAGCGTTCCTTATCTATTCATCTCATTAATTATCTCTCCATGTTTGTTTATCTCATGCATTAGCACTCCTTACAGTTAAAGTGAACCTCCGGACTAAAAATCGACTCAGCAGCACTGAAGAGGCTTGGTGTTTCTTTAACAGTTTCACAGCATCAGAACTTTGTTTGTCTTATACAAGTCTCATTTGTAGCTGCACAGAAGGAAACTGCCCGGGCTTTTTTCCCCTGATGCTGTGCAAAGCATGATGGGATTTCTGATTTTGTTCTCGTTCGGCTGTTTTGGTGCAATTTTTTTTTTTTTTTACATTTTGAATTTGACATTTGAAGCCTAGCGTGTGCAGCTGGGAGGGGTTATCAGGACACAGGATAGTTGGAACTGTGTCTCCTGCTCCTTGTCAACTCCTTTCCACCAAAAAGATGGCAGCCCCCATGAATCACAAACATTTGCCTGTTCTTTTAAAACGGGGTGGGTAAGAGATTATATTACCTATCTATTCTAATTAACATAACTAATGTAACTTAATGACAGTATGTTTGTTTAGGCTGACGTTCCCCTTTAAGGTGAAAAATAAGTAACCTTTGTGGATCAACCCCATATATTTTATTAGGAACATAATGTAAATGTTGTAATAACCAGGATGGATAAGCATATAAAATGTGTGGGTTTATTTATAGTTAGCCCTGCTAATTGTAAAGCTATAATGGATGTAAATGGAGAAAATGTGTTTTTTCTATATTTTTCATTATTTTCCCTTTAAAATGCATAGAAATTAAGGTAATTACTAAACAAAAATATCACCCGCTAGAAGCCTAATTTGTCCTAAATCAATATACAGTAAAGATCATTTAGGTGTGATAAGAAGTGATTAAATTATTGGTGAATGAATGGGAGCAGCACTGATATGTGAAAATTGCTTTCGATTGAAGTGTTAAAAAGCAACCTTTTAGGGCCTGAGCCCACTGACGCAGTTGTGTCTGCTTTTCAAATACACTTCAATGTTAGAGATGCTTAAAAGCGGATAGAAACGGATACAACTGCATCAGTGGGCTCAGGCCCTTATGCTGCATACACACGGTGCGTTCCCGCACTCGATGCGCCGCTCGGTTCCTGGCCGCTCGACTATTACCGAGCATTTCTGAGCGCATTTTGATGATTGTTAGGTCGATTCTCATGTAAAGTATGCCAAATCGACCTAACGATCCATCGAAACGCAAATAAGACATGTCGTCTGCTTCTCATTTTGCAATGTATGGATTTATTTTCTTCCTCTTTTCACTGCAGTTCCTCTTAAAATATAAATGTGGCTTTTAAAACTGAAGGTATTTCCAATTATTCACCTTTATTTGGGCAACAAAGAACTCCTATAATGCACCACTTCTGCTCAATGAGTTAATATGCAAATCACATCTATAACTCTGGAAAACGTGCTGCTACAAAGAGATCTTACCTTTCCAGCTATGTCACGGCCCTTTGCTCTGAGCTTATTGACTTGGGACTCTGCAACATCAGCTCTCTCCGCGGCTTCTTCCAGCTCATGCTGGGCCTTTCTGTAGCGGGACAGGTGGGTATTGGCCTGCTCCTCCTTCAAATAGTTAAAAGAGGTTAAAGATACATAACATTTACAGTGATACTCCCATACATCTCCTTTTTAGGCTCTAGATACCAACCCAACTGTAATCTCCACTCTGCAAATTAACTTTTTCTGTCATCCTCTGGAATCATCTCCTTACATTCAAAGATACAAGATTTCTCACGAGCCTCACCCTTCCTCTGGAATCTCCTTCCAAAACACATCTGTCACTTTGCAACCTTTGAAAACCTTAGGCGCTTCCTCAAAACTCACTTTTTCTGACAAGGCTTTGCTCTAATTTTAGCCATTCCCCGTCAACATCTGGCTAAGTTGTATTCCTTACCAAATACAACCGAAAAACACACTGCATCTAAGTATATTGTATACTACCCCCACCTCTTGCTTCCTCCCTCTTCTTTTACATTGTAAGCTGACAAGTGTAGGGCTCTCACCCTTGTGTCTTTAGAATTTGCAATGCATTTGGATCATCATGTTACATTTGTCACTGTAATTAACCATTTAAGCCGCCTGGACGTGATTGTCATGTCCAGGCGGCTGCTTTTGCACTGCTGCACGTTCCCGCGCACGCCCGCGTGCGCACGTGTTGCCCTCCTGTTAGTCCATAGATGTATGAATGGGAACATAGTTCCCATTTATTGATCCAAGTCCCCGGTAGAAAGACCTACGGCTTCTTATCAGAAGCCGCCGTCTTTCTGATACAAAGTTTCCCGTCCTCCTTATGCTTCGTGGAAGTGAAAGTGCTCGCTTCCAGGACTAAAAAAAATATTTTTGACTGTAGCCATCTTCTGGCCGAATAGTAAAACTACATCTACATACATTTCTAATGAAATAAACACACATTATTACATTTAAAATTAACTGTTTAACTCCCACACCAAAAATTATCCAAATAACATTTTTAATCAAAAAAAAAATACTATTAAAAAAAACGTAGTTACCTAAGGGTCTGAACTTTTTTAATATGCATGTGAAGAGGGTATATTACGAAAAAAAATTAAATTATAAGCTTGTAAATAGTGATGGACGCAAAACTGAAAAAAATGCACCTTTATTTCCAAATAAAATATTGGCGCCATACATTGTGATAAAGACATAATATAAATTGTGTATTAACTGGGACAAATGGGCAAATAAAATACATAGGTTTTAATCATGGTAGCATGTACTATTTTAAAGTTATAACGGCTGAAACCTGAGAAAAAATGATTTTTTTCAATTTTTTCTTAATATTCCAGTGAAAATGCATTTAGAAAAAAATAATTCTTAGCAAAATGTACCACCCAAAGAAAGCCTAATTGGTGGCGACAAAAACAAACTATAGATCAATTCATTGTGATAATTAGTGATAAAGTTATTGGCAAATGAATGGGAGGTGAAAATTTCTCGGATGAATAATGTGAAAAATACCCGGCTAGTATGTCTACTCATTCTGTATTATGTACCAATGTCGATATTTTGTACATACCATTGTCTGTATTGTTATGTACCCCATGTTTGTTTGTTTCTCTATACAGCGCCACAGAATATGTTGGCACTTTATAAATCAATAATAATTCCCAGTTTGTATGCAGCACTTACATATACTGCAACACGTTATTCACTGACCCTCTGATGCCTGTACTACAGTCTATGGACAATTATAGGGAAACCAATTATATTGTCTACAGTACATGCTCTAGGGACATAGAAGGAATTCCACACAAATACAGGGAGCATATACAGTATAAACTCAAGAATGCTAACCATTTTGCCATTATGGTGCCTCTAACAGAACTTTTGTTTTTTGCTACATGACTCTTGAATGCCATTTCTAGGCATTCAGGACATATTCAGAGATATGGATGTTCTGTATTTTCCAAAATTAAAATCATTAAGTTGGAAAGTACTGGATGCCTTGGAGAGTCTAATGCCACATGTGCCAAACACTTGTCATAAGGCATTCCAAAGAATGCAAGCGACAGATGATTGCCGCCTGATCAACTTACAGATTCCTCAGACTGCCTCTTGTAGGCTTTGACCTTCAGCTGCAGTTTATCCACCAGATCCTGAAGTCTCACATTGTTCTTCCTATCTTCTTCAGTCTAAGGAAATAATTACAAGAATGTTGTTTTATGGGCGTTCTTCCACATTAGGCTATACATATATCTCATAGAGGTCTGCCTTTACAGAAATTAACTTTTAGACCATACATGTCAAACTCTGGCCCGCAGGTCAAATCTGGCCTGCAGAGTCATCAAATTTGGCCCACTCTAGACCACCAGGGAAGCTATATTGGAGGTGAAGCCCTAGATCCCCAGGGAAGCAATATGGGGGAGGGGTGGGTTAAAGCACTACACACCAGGGGCGTAACAATAGACCCTGCAAGGGATGCCTCCGCAGGGGGGCCCAGAAGCCACAGGGGGCCCCGTGGGGGAAAAAATTTGAAAGACTGACTACTAAGGGCATGGAGAGCAAACCTATTCTACTCTCATACCATTGTTATGTTGACTGCATGTGTCTACCAGACAGATACGGCATCATACACACTTTGGAATTTGTACACTGTCCCTGCTCCCTAGGGTTCGTAAAAAACATCTGTCTCACACTGCAGCAGAGTTCTTATGACTTCATGTACAACTTTACAAACAAAGCAGTCACAGTTGAAAAACAGTTGTAGACCTTCCCTCAGAAGAGATTCCTAGATTCTTATCACACACACATGCTAGTGTCTTTATGGTGTCTGATTACTGGACAAAGTGGAATGGGTAAGATTGATGTCTGACTGTCACTGCCTCATTAAGAGCTTGTGCCTCATACTGAGTCCAAGATCCCGTAATATGAGTATCAATCAGTGACATGTTTTGCCAAAGTTACAGTGAATACTATATCTTATGTTCAGCATGTCTTTATTGTTCCTCCATGTAGCATGTGCTCTCATGTAGTAAAATAATACGGCTGTGTGTGTATGTATGTACTGGGAGCAGAGCTGCAACGAGGGACTTGTCGGCTGCAAGGGGCTGGAGGAAGCCCCGGGTAAGTAGATCTGGGGGTAGCATAGATTGCCTGACGTTTCCTTTAAGTCTAAGTGTATTTATCTGCATGGGGAAAACACATTGGTTCTCAGTTTTCCTGTGCAGAAAGCGAGGGGGGTGGGGGGCCCTTCTAAAGTTTCACAGGGGGGCCCAGTGATGTCTAGTTACGCCCCTACTACACACCAGCAAACTGTATAGTGGAGAGAGGGGGTCACTAAACACCAAGGAATTGTTTAGGGATGGTGGTGCACTAGACACGGGGTAACCGTCAGAGATGTGGCGAACGTTTCCCGAACCGTTCGCCGGCGAACATCTCCAAATCCCTGGGGCTCTTACTACTTCCGGGTCGCACTGACCCGGAGTAGTACGCCTGCGCTGCCCGGCGGAACGCGTCCTAGATCGCGCTCCTGTTGCCGGGCACTTTCTGCGCGTGTGCGTGACGTCATGAATGACGTCACGCTCACGCGCAGAGAGTGCCCGGCAACAGGAGCGCGATCTAGGACGCGCTCAGCCGGGCAGCGCAGGCGTACTACTCCGGTTCAGTGCGACCCGGAAGTAGTAAGAGCTCCAGAGATGTTCGCCGGGCGAACAGTTCGCCACATCTCTAGTAACCGTTTAGGGGTGTAAGGGGGCCACTAGATACCAGGGAACTGTATAGGGGATGACAGGGGGACACTAAACAACAGGGAACTGTATAGGGGAGGGGGGGGGCACTAGAAAACAGGAAACTGTATTGAGGAGGGGGGTCACTAGACAAAAGGGAACTGTAGGGGCGGGGACTAGATACCTCTAGAACTTTAGAACTTTATAAAGGTGGTAGGTGGCCAGTAGACATTGAGGTTGTATTTGAGTTTGACACCCCTGTTTTAGACCATCCAAATGCTTTTTTGTTGACATAACAAATGTTTCCAAGATTCAGTGCACCTCCCAGCTTTATTATGGATCTCTGGTTTATCTAGTGGTCTGTGTCTCTCTCACCCCCTACCAATAAAGTTGACCATTTTAAAAAAAAATTCTGTACATTTCCTCTTCCAGGTGAAGGTCTGATTGCAGCTGTTCATGATCCATAAAAAAATATATTGTCAGACAACATTATACAATGATCTTTTCTCACACACCGCCAACTCTAAACCTCCAGATAAAGCTAGGTCCCGCAAAACTGGAACGATACCTGATAAGATAACTCCTTCACTCTTCTCTCGTACTTGCGAACTCCCTTGATGGCTTCTGATCCACGTTTCTGCTCAGCCTCCAGCTCATTCTCCAGCTCACGCACCTATCAAATACAGAATATTCATCTAGATCTTATAAATAATCCAGTACAGATTTAGAGAATCACCAATAAACTGGAGTACTGCTGCTACACCCATGAAGAACTGGATTTATATCTTGAAAATTTTATGCAAATACTGTAAAATGGATTTCATGGTTTGTGGTTCTGTTTTGAAGTTGTAATATTTGGTGTCTACTCACCCTAGTCTCCAGTTTCATGAGCTGCTTCTTGCCACCCTTCAGGGCCAACTGCTCTGCTTCGTCCAAGCGATGCTGCAGGTCCTTCACTGTCTGTTCAAGGTTCTTCTTCATTCTTTCCAAGTGGGCGCTGGTGTCCTGCTCCTTCTTCAGTTCTTCTGCCATCATAGCAGCCTTAGGTACACATTCGTAAATTAACATTCATACATCTACCAGAGGTGTTAATATAATGAATGAAAGAATACAAGAGTTAACATGGAGAGATTCCAGGACTTACATCAGTGATGGCCTTCTTGGCTTTCTCATCAGCATTCCTGGCCTCTAGCACAGCTTCCTCAACTTCACTCTGAAGTTGGCTTAAATCATTCTCCAACTTTTTTTTCGTGTTAATGAGACTAGTGTTCTAGGCAGCAAGAGTAATGGTCAGTATTCAGTAGTTCTGCGTCTGAACTGAATGTTTCATATGGGCAACATTTTTTATAAAACATTCTTACCTGACTGTGTAAAAGCTGAACGCGTTCACTTGTATCTATAAGTTCCTGTTCAGCCACTTTGCGAGATCTGTCTGTTTGTTCCAGGGCAGACCTGATCTCCTCCATTTCGGTCTGCTGCAGGTTGCTCCTGCGTTCCACCACAGCCAGTTGCTCTTTCAGGTCTTCCTGGCTTCTCAGGGAGTCATCTAGCTGCACCTGGCTGTCCTAGAATTTACAATGTGAAAGCCTTGTAAGTAATATGCGCCTAGGGCTGAAATTCATCAGATTTGTTTACACTATACTGATATATTGGAAAGTATAACAACGTAATTAAATGATTCAAATTTCTAGAATTATTTGGCCATATTGATTCTTACCTTAACTTGAGCTTGCACGTTTCTCAGCTGTTTCAGGGCCTCAGAGGCTTGGCGGTTGGCATGGCCCAGCTGGATCTCCAGCTCATTCAGGTCCCCTTCCATTTTTTTCTTTAGTCTCAGGGCATCGTTCCTGCTCCTGATTTCAGAGTCCAGCGTGCTCTGCATGGTGTCAATAGACCTCTGGCTGTTCCTTTTCAACTGGTCAATCTCCTCATCTTTCTCTGCAATCTTCCTGTCTATCTCAGATTTGATTTGGTTTAGTTCAAGTTGGATACGAAGAATCTTGGATTCTTCATGCTCCAGAGATCCCTATGGAAGCATAGTGTGTAAAAAATAATATCAAAGACCATGGATTATGGTTGCTTGCTCTGTAGCATGCCTCCATACCTCAGCTTCTTCCAAAGCTGTTTGCAAATCGTTCTTCTCTTGTTCTACCACCTTCTTGGCCTTTTCTAACTCATGTATGGTTTTCCCAGTCTCTCCGATCTGTTCTGTAAGTTCTGAGATCTCTTCTGTTCAAGAATAAATAATGCTTTTAATTTCAACAGGTTTCATTATCTAGAACCACACTTGTATAGAAATGCTCATTTTACAATCCTTTTCGTCAATGTTTCAACTCCAAATTTCAAAAAGCCAAGTTTCAGGTGCCGTAGGTTAGGGAAAGTAGGTTTCTGCATCACCTTGTTCTTACATAATATTTTTGAGAAGAGACACTTGCCCAAATAGTTTATGGCCCTATTTATACTTACTGGGGTTGAGTTGCGTTGCATTGCATTCCATTTGGGAGGCATTCGTAACACAACTCAACGCATTAAGTGTAAATAAGGCCTTAATGGGACACTATGGCGGAAAAACTGTAACATATTCATGTAGTACATTTGTCCCAGGGTAAATGCGCAATAAATGTTATACTTCCTTGCAGTTGCCATTTACAGTCGGTATTATAGTCTACCAAGTCTGACCCTTTTACCAACAGGTTTTGGACTAGTTTATCTCCTCTAGTGGCAATCTCATTATTTTTTTGTTTTTAATTTTCAAAGACACTCCTTGAATGACCATAGCACAGTCCAGCTGCCAGAATAGTGGCACACAAGTAGGCAGGCTGGGTGACATGTTTGTATACATCCTTTTCAGGATTTTTTTTTTTAAAGGACAATTGAGAAGTATATGGAGGCTGCCATATTTGTTTCCTTTTAAAGAGATTCTGTAACGAAAAAAAGTTCCCCTGGGGGGTACTCACCTCAGGTGGGGGAAGCCTCCGGATCCTAATGAGGCTTCCCCCGTCCTCCTGTGTCCCACGGTGGCGGCGATAAAGCTCCCCGAACAGCGGGGATGTAAATATTTACCTTCCCGGGTCCAGTGCAGGCGCAGTATCGGCTCTCCGCTCGGAGATAGGCGGAAATAGCTGATCGATGTCGGGCCGCTCTACTGCGCAGGCGCAAGTCTCCTGCACCTGCGCAGTAGAACGGACCCGACGGAGATTGGTTATTTTCGCCTATCTCCTTGGGAAGAGCCGCAACAGCGCCACCCGCTGGAGCCTAGAAAGGTAAATACTGAACAGGCTGTCGGATTTGTCGCCTGTGCGTTCCGTGGGCTGCAGCGAGACCGCCTTGGGACACAGGAGGACAAGGGAAGCCTCAATAGGGTCCAGAGGCTTCCCCCTACTGAGGTGAGTACCCCACAAAGGAACTTTTTTCCGTTACAGAATCTCTTTAAGCAATACCAGTTGCCTGGCAGACCTGCTGTTCTGTTTGGCTGCAGTATTGTGTGAATCTAACCAGAAACAAGCATGCAGCTAATTTTGTCAGATCTGACAATAATGCCAGAAGCACCTGATCTGCTGCATGCTTGTTCAGGGTCTATGGCTAAAAGTATTAGGACAGAGAATCGGCAGGATAGCCAGGCAGATGGTATTGCTTAAAAGGAAATAAATATGGCAGCCTCCATATCCCTCTCACTACAGTTGCCCTTTAAAATATAAATAGACTTTGAGAATCCCCCATGACAAGATGGTCTAGTCCAAAATCTGTGTGTAAGAGGTTTAACATTGAAAGATTATAATACCTATTGTAAATGACACCTCTACAGGAAGTACAAAAATGTATGGGGCACTTACTATAGGATAAGTGTTTGTACAGTATGTGTGCATTTTTTTTTTCATTTTCCAGTTTTTCTGCCATAATGCCCCTTTCATCCTCAAAAAACCCAATTTACTCAGAGGAATACAAAAACAGCTCCAAATGGTGATCAAATACCTTCATAAATCCACATGGCAATCAGATAAATTCCCAATATTTGTTAGCTATTAGAAATAATGACAGCCCCTTATAGTCTGTTCTTTTAAGAATGCATATTACTAACCCTTTTTAAAGGGAATCTGAACTGAAAATAAACTTATGAGATAGTGATTTGTATATGTAGTAGAGCTAAGAAATAGAACTTTAGTAGCACAGATATGAGTCTCATATTGTTTCCAGTACAGGAAGAGTTAAGAAACGTCAGTTGTTATGTGTACAAAATAGCTTCTCTGAGCTCTCCAACTAACTTAGTCAGAGAGCAATGCTAATTTCTGTAGTTCTTATCTCAACCTGTCTCTCACTGTTTCTTGTTTAAAGAGGAACTAAACTCAGAATATGAAAACAGAGCATTGCAATCCATGTTAAAAATTGTAGGCAAAAACAGTACACTATATGTACAAAAATATGTGAATAAACTATAATATACAATTATATTGATAAGCCACACCCTCTGTGACTTGCTCTGCTGTGGCAAGGCTCCCAGAGATCAATGGGAGACTTTCTCCTGCTTATGCAAATCCCCTGCAGCTTTGTTTGTTGACACAGTGAGTCATCAGGAGGCACTGTGAAAAGAGAATCCTGACAGCCAGCTTAGGGACTGTAGAAACTTAACTTTGTTGTAAGGCAATGGCTGATAAAAGTGCAATTAGAGGGCAGCATGATGCAGAGTTGTGCATGGAGGGTCCATGGGCAAAAATCTGTCTGGTCTCTCCCCATTGTTATAATGACTGCATGTTTGGATAAGGTGTTAAACAAATTGAAAAGTTTTTGACAGTCCCTAGACTCCAGGAGGGCTGCTTTCTGACTTGTATGAGAGACTGGCAGAGACAGGAATCCTATTACAGGCAAGTAGCCTCTGTGTGATGTGGGTCTGCAATACAGATAAGATCTCTGCTCCATCTCAGGCTATTCTCAATGTCTCCCTATACCTCTTCTTTCTGGACTAGAGCACGCCAAAATCACAATAGCAATCGCTAGCAATTTGTGAGTGCGATTTTTAGAGCGATTTTGAATGAATTGCTCCAAAAAATGCTACATGCAGTGTGTTTGCGTTTTTGAAAAAATCACTACACTGCTGTGAGAACACAGTCATAGGGTAACATTAGCCAAGCGCTTTTCAAATCACTGTCGATTTGAAAAACGCTCAGAAGTACTCTTGGTTTAAAAACGGGCTCTAGGTCTGTTTTTCGCTGCGCGTGTCCGCCGCCCGCTTACCTGGCCACGCGCGTCTGTCGCCCGCTCACACGGCTGCCCGCTCACCCGCCGCACATCCGGCCGGCCGCTCGGCTCCCTGGCCCTGCCCTTCTGTCTCTGTGAGGCTGCGTCCGTGCTGCGCACATGCGCAGTAGCAAAAAGCACGGACCCAGCTGCACAGAGACAACTGTCCCTGCTGTACGCAGGGACAGTTGCCTATTATTATATAAGATTTATATAGCGCCATCTTTCGCAGTGCTGTACAGAGCATATTGTCTTGTCACTTAACTATCTTTTTCCTTCTCTTTCAGCTTTCTCTCCTCACCATTTCTCCCCTTCTCTGCATAAGGGTTCAGACACACTATAAGCGCTTTTCTGAGCGATTTTACTGCGATCGCGATTTTAATGTAAGTCAATGGGAGCCTTGATGGCTAAAAAGTGCTCATAAAAGCGCTTATAGTGCTTCACAGTGTAAAAAGGACTGAACAAGTTTTTTCCTGAAAAAACATGAATATATATATATGCTTCACTGTTAATGCTTCACTCTGTATAAAACTAAACAAATGTCTACTAAAAACATATAACAGTCCTTCTTACACTGTGAAGCACCAAACCTCTCTTAGTATGTATGTGAACTGATAACGAGAGGGGGACATTGGGCTTGATTCACAAAGCCATGCTAAACAGTTAGCACGTGAAGTGCTGCAATCGCGGACATTTGCGTGCGATAACGCGGACTTTTGCACGTGCAAAAGTCCACGTTATCGTGTGCAAATGTCTACGGTCGCACGATCGGGGCACTTTGCACACGCAAAATCCGCGAGCGGCACTTTACGTGCTAACTGTTTAGCACGCCCGTGCTAAACAGTTAGCACGGCTTTGTGAATCAAGCCTATTGTGTATCTAAAAGGGTTGCTTTTTGGCAAAAAAAAGTTTTTTTCTGAAATTAGCAAGAGTGAAGTAATATCAGTGAAGCGCTTCACAGTGTAAAAAGGACTGAACAAGTTTTTCCCAGAAAAAACATGAATGAATATATATGCTTCACTGTTAATGCTTCACGCTATATAAAAATAAACAAATATCCAATAAAAAAATATAACAGTCCTTTTTACACTGTGAAGCGCCAAACCTCTATTAGTGTGTATGTGAACTGATAGCAAGAGGGGGAGATTGTGGGTTGCTTTTTGGCAAAAAAATAAAACTTATTTTCCTGAAATTAACAAGAGTGAAGTAATAAAGGGGAGAGCTGCATGACTACAGGACATGATATGGGCTCTGGCACAAAACGAATGGGGAGAGGTACAGGATGACAAGCAGACGATCTCACACTGCAGGAGGCATAGTTAGAGAAAAAAATAATACTTTATCAAGGCATGTGCCAGTACAGTGCAGGGCAGCAGCAGAAGCCACAGCTGTCACTTTCCTGTAACAGGGCGACTGATGATGACCTCATGACACTGGGCTGCAAATCTCATTCTGTGGGCGTGAATGGGCATGTCTAACTCCAACTGTAACACCGCCCACAGAATCAGACTCTGCACCTCCCATGGAGTGAGAGCTGCAAAATGGAGGGAGAGCGTTGCAAGACGGAGCCTGCCATTCTCTTTTATTCATAGTTGTATTGCACAAATATGTCTACTTTTATATTGCCCTTCTCAAGTGTTTTGTGTCTAATCATTCATTTCAAAGGGACGAGGAGGCTCAATTTAGTGACTTTTTTTGGGTTCAGTTCCTCTTTAAGGTTTTTCTACTAGGAGGTTCAAAGGGTTATTGGCTGTGCTCTGTTTCCCATTTTAAAATACAGTGTGGTTTGTAAATTGCAAATATTAGAGAATTATGCAATGTTATAGAAAAACAGCTATATAACTTTGTTTTGCTTTGGCAATGCGAAATGTATTTGGTCCTGCCAATAAAGCTTTTTTTTTTTATTGGATTGGATTGGATATAACTGAAAATAAAAATATAAGATTTTTTTTTTTTTGCCACTAATGCTCTATTAATTATCAGTAATACACATACAATTCATTATATCATGAGTTTTTTTTTTTTTTACCGATTCAGTGTCACTTAAGGCTGCTTTCACAGTGCGGCGTTACAGGCTCACGTTAGAGCAGCCTGTAACGCACCCCAACGCACAGCAATGAAAAATCAATGGGCTGTTCACAGTGCCCACGTTGCGTTACGTTGCGTTACATTGTAACGCAGCACGTCTACATAACGTACTGCATGCAGTACTTTAGGTTTTTTTTTTCATTTTATGGGCGGAGAGGAGGCGGGGAGAGGGCGCTACGTAGCCAGGCACATGGCTACTTATTATTCAATGCACTTGCAGTGTTTACATCCTGGAGCGGCCGCGGATTGGCTGGCGGGACCACGTGATGCGGAGAGCTCCGCTCACGTGGTCTCCGCAGTGCCTCCGACAGAGCAGGCGCACCAAGAGCTGCTTGTAACGCGGCTCTTGGTAGCGTCCTGCTCCAACACCACCAGGCGTTGCGTTAGGGGCACGTTATGCGACCATAACGTCCCCTAAAACGCAACGTCCCACTGTGAAACCAGCCTTAAAGTTGTACAGTGTGTAGGATAGTACCAGTTTTGATGGAAGACTATTCCGCATTATCTTAGCCTTCAAAGTGAGCCCTGCAAATTATTAGTTTTTCCTTAACCACTTCAGCCTACAGTGTCGAAAATGGTATGCATCCGAGCAAAGTTCACCTCCAATTCATTCGCCAATAACTTTATTGCTACTGATCACAATTAATTGATCTATATCTTGTTTTTTCCGCCACTAATTAAGCTTTCTTTGGGTGGTACATTTTGCTAAGAATTATTTTTTTCTAAATCCATTTTAACAGGAAGATTAAGAAAGAAGTTGAAAAAAATCATTATTTCTCAGTTTTTGGCCATAATAGTTTAAAATTAATACATGTTACCGTAATTAAAACTGATGTATTTTATTTGCCCATTGGTCCTGGTTATTACACCGTTTAAATTATGTCCCTATCACAATTTATGGCACCGATATTTTATTTAGAAATAAAGGTGCATTTTTTTCAATTTGCGTCCATCACTATTTACAAGTTTATAATTTTAAAAAATATAATAAGATACTCTCTTGACATGTATATTTAAAAAGTTCAGACCCTTAGGTAACTATTTATGTTGTTGTTGTTTTTTTATTGTAATTTTTTTTTTTTATTAAAAAATGTATTTGGGTAATTTTTGGTGTGGGAGGGAAACAGATAATTTTTAATGTAAAATAATGTATTGTAATGTAAAAAATGTATGTGGGTGTAGTTTACTATTTGGCCACAAGATGGCCACAGTCAAAAATGTCCTGGAGCGTACGATCACGCTACCAGGAACTATAAGGAGGCTGTAATTTATTTATTTATTGCAGAAATACAGCACTCTCTGATTAGAAAGCGTCAGTTTTTCTGCGGGGAACTTAGATCAGTGAATGGGAATTAAATTCCCATTCACTGATCAGGGGGGTAACGGCAGACAGCTGGAGCGCGCACGGGAGCAGTGGCAGCTGCACAGTCTATCTGAATGGATATATCCGTCCAGATAGACTTAAGGGGTGAAAGTAAGTAACTTTTCTGTGATGTGTGGGTCATTTACATATGAAATCAAGATGATTAAAGTAATGTATATCCTGTACTCTTTCTTTGTAACTGTAGTTCTCCATGCTTTTTACTAGCTTTGCGAGTTCTTCCACACCCATAAACATAATTGTATTTTCAAGGTGTGGTTCTATACATGCTTTCTCCAAAGGCAAAATTATCTCTCCCTTGTACCTAGGTTTCTCAGTAAACTTGCTAGCTTTAGGAGCTGCATATTGGCATTGCATGCTGTCATTGAAGCTACAATCAAACAGACTTCCAGATCCTTTCGACCATAGAAATTTTGGTTCTAGAAGGATATTTGGCCACCTCCAAACCTGATGAATAACCAAATTTCCTATGGGCGCCTATAGAAGAAACCCCAAAAGTTTTATTTTTTTGCAGCAAATTAAATTTTTGTTTTTTGCTGCTGATCTTAAGGTTAGGCATGGGGGAGTGGTTTAAGGTTAGGTGTGTGTGTGTGTGTGTGGGGGGGGGGGGGGGTTGGTTTAAGGCTAGGCATCAAGAAGCAGGGTTTTAAGGTTAGGCATTAGGGGTTTATTTAAAGTTAGGCATCAGGCTGTTGGGTTTTATGGTGTGGTGTGAGGGAGGGTTATAGGGTTGATTATCGGCAGGGGGTTGGTTAGGGTTAAGTATAGGCGGGGGAATGGTTAGGGTAAGGCATTAGAGAGTGGAGGATTCTGTGTGAGAGTAGGGTAAGTTTTGGCTGTAGTAAAATTATGGTAACATTTCCTGTTCTTTTACTATCAAAATTACCTCTGTAAAATGGTAGAATATCTGTAAATGTTACTGATATTATACTATCGCCTATTCCTGGGCACCCAAATTTTATGGCGTATGCCCGCATTACATGCAGCATGGCTTGACATTTATCTTGGCTGTATCCCATTTACATTGCAGTCACAGTTTGCCTGTTTTGTGTATCACTGCGCATTAGCTTTTGTGGTACAAAGTAGAGAAAGCTGTAATTTTTACAGTTCTTACGTTGTAAGTTTTTGTTCTCTCGTTTCAGAGTTTCAAGGTGGTCTAGAGCTTCCTCATAAGTGTTCTTCATCTTAAAGATCTCCGTGCTCAGCGTGCGGGCATCCTTCTGAGCTGATTCCAACTCAGATTGGCCTTCTGTATATTTCTGTTTCCACTCTGCCAACACCTGTTGAAGAGAAACCATAACCAAGAATTGAACTTCATCCCAATCAGTAGCTGATATCCCCTTTCCCATGAAAAAGTTTTTCCTTTTCACAAACGGATCATCAGGGGGCTCTATGTGGCTGATATTGTGGTGAACTCCCTCCCACAGTGTAATGTGAGGACCATGGTTTTGACATCACACTGTGGGAGCCTTGTTGCATTGTGGGAAATAATGACAGCTGTTTACAGCTGTTTCCAACTGCCAAAAAAGCAAGCAGCATCTCCTTCCACTGACATCATCACTTGCCAGCAGTAAAAATGTCACCATGTGGTAAATGTCAGAATGTAAATTAGGGAGAGGAAATATTTTACAATGGGCAAACACTGACTAAATCATTTATACATAATTATTGTAAAAATGAAGCACTTTTTTATTACATTATTTTTTACTGGAGTTCCTCTTTAAGATGCAGATCCATATTTAGAAAGAATATGAAGGTTATGTACAAATATAAAATCTATCCTACTTTATATTCTTTTTTACCTTATCGAAGTTCCTCTGCTTCTTATCCAGAGTGGCAGCTGCACTATTTGCTCTCTCTATATCAATCATCAGATCCTCTACTTCAGCCTGCAACCTCTGTTTGGTCTTTTCTAGGGAGGAACATTTGGAGTTCACAGCCTCAACTTGTTCTTCAGCTTCCTGGAGACGCTGTGCAAGCTTCTTCCTGTATGCGCAAAGTCAGAAAGTGTGTTTAGTTTCCCTCCCCCCATGTATTCATTTATGTTTGAAGTGACTCAATTTGACAACAGCATACTTGGCCTCCTCCAGTTCTTCTGTGCGCTGGATGGCATCAGTCTCATACTTGGTTCTCCACTGGGCAACCTCACCATTTGCCTTGGACAGAGCTCTTTGAAGCTCAGCCTTTGCCTCTTGTTCCTCTTCATATTGCTCACGGAGCAAGTCACAGTCATGGCGGGATGATTGCAGGGCATGGGCAAGAGCATTTTTGGCCTGGAAATACAGTAGAAACCCAGTTATCCAGAACTTAAATAACCAGCAAACAACTAGCACAAATCGCCGGCAGTACTCACAGTGGTGAAGACCAAATTCTTAGGCTGTTTGCGGGTTCTACTGTGCTTCAAAACTGGGTTCCACGGCTCTCCCAAGGTTAATATGCTATCAATTCTGTATTTTAACATTCAATACAGAGTACATGGTATGTATATATAGAGTGGGGTATAATAATGTATTAGCTAAGCTTATTTTTAACATTGAGACTTGTGCAACCAGAAAGCACACTTATCAAGCATCAGCCGATAGTCATCGGTGCCTCATAACTGAGACTCTACTGCATAATCAATATTAATACAATTCTGAAATGATTTCTTTTTTTTCAGTTTCAGGTATGAAATATTAAGAACAACATGGAGATTCTTATTTAATAAATTTATGAAACCACTTTCAAGTACTTCATCTTTGCCCTACCTTGGTTTCCTCCTCCAGTTGTCTCCTTAGTTCTTCAGTTTGCTGGGTGAAATTTTGCTTCCCTCTGCTTAGTTGGGAGATCAGAGATTCCTTCTCTTCAAGCTGACGGGACAATTCACCTGAAAGAATACATCATAACTTCGGTCTTTTTTTCATCTGTATACTTTTACCTTTATTATATGTACTATACATTTATCTGCAATGAGCAGTTTTAGTAGCTGATAATGTAAATTAGCACTTTGTACCCGTTTCAGTCTGCAGACGGGTCCTTTGAGTTGAGAGGTCACTGATGCTACGTTGGTGCTGATCTTCTTTGGCCTTAATTTCACTCAGCTGATCTTCAAGTACACGGCTTACCTTTTCAAGGTTGGCCTTTGGGGTAAAAGACATATTAGAAATGCTAATGAATGAATAAATTAGAAAATCACCCTTGCTTTTTCTTTGACCGTCATCACACCTTTGCTTTGGAGATATTCTCCAGGTTGCTGGCAAGGTCATCGATTTCCATCTTGAGCTCACTCTTCTCCTTCTCCAGCTTCTGCTTGACTCTCTGGAGATTGTCAATCTGTTCTCCAAGTTCAGCAACACTGTCAGCATGCTTCTTGCGCAGGGCAGCCGCGGTGGCTTCATGCTGAAGTGTGGCCTCTTCCAGGTCGCGTCTCAGTTTCTGGAACTCGGCCTCACGCTTCTTGTTCAGCTCAATCTGAGCTGAGCTGGCACCACCAGCTTCTTCAAGCCTCTCACTGATCTCCTCAAGTTCTCTGGAGAGGTCAGCCCTCTGCTTCTCAATCCTGGCACGAGCAGTGCGCTCAGCTTCTATCTCCTCTTCAACTTCTTCAATACGGGCCTATATAGGAACATGCAGGGATTACAGGTTGTTATTATTTGCTGATTAATAGAAATACTGGATCTGTTTGGCTCATCAAGATTTGAGAATAGTTGTGAACCTAAGTTATGCAGCAAACCTGGGTGGCTTAGATTTATTATTAATTCTATGTTTTTAGGTGGAAAACATTGGCATCCCTCAACTGGGTCATATAACGCCATAAATAAGTTACTGGAATAGCAGCCATACAATTGTATTCCTGTACACACACCAGCAGAGAGAATGTTTTATTATAAATCTAAATCATCCTAGATGTATTAATTCTCAATTCAGGTCCATAAGGCTGCAAAAACACTTCATTTTCCCTAACTTTTGAATGACCCTAGCTACTGTCTACTATTACTCAGGCAATATTGCAAGCAGTTGCAAGCCTTTTTAACCAAACAGTGGACACTTATCAATAAATCTAACCCAGGTTAGCTAGATTTCCCCTACAGGGCCATTTTTAGGCATAGACAAACCAGGCAGATGCCTAAGGTGACAGCTGCTTTAGGGGACACCAGGTAGTTATTCTTTGCAGACTATGGTTTATGGAATTATTATATGCATCTGATAGTTCCATTAAGACGCAGATTACATTGTAATTTTAAGACCTAAATGGGCACTACAGATTAACATAACAAAGGTTGCCTTGAAAGCATAAGAATAAATGGCAGGTACTGTACATTGAGTTAATTAAGCTGTAATTGTTTTGATTTCTTCTGTAATGATTGCTGCAACTATTCTGGATTTCCAGTACAATATTCCAGCCTTTAAAGGGAACCTGAAGCGAGCAAAATTATTTAAAATAAACACATGTCGTAGCTGCAAATGAATATTACATACTTACCTTACCGTCAGTTCCTCTCAGAAGCTCACCATCTTCTTCTTACAGTGATCTCTTCCAGTTCTGACAATATTTTGTCAGAACTGAAATATACCAGTTGCTGTCAGTTATATATCAGCAGCTGTCAGTTACAACTGAATGTGCAAGGTAACATCCATGTTTCCCTATGGGTCAATTGGATGATATTACAGTGTGCTGACCAGGACGCTGTCATTTTTAAAATGGAGGACAGAGAATTCTATTGATCACAGTGGACAAATGGGACGCAAGAGAGGAGAAAGAAATTGAGGAGTAGACTACACAGGAGGTAAGTATGACCTGTGTATGGTTATTTTGACTTTTTATTTTCAGTTCAGGTTCTCTTTAAGAACCGAGGCTCCACACAAACAGTATTTTTTTCAGGGGCCTTGCTAGCCCCAAAGATCAGTGGCACGTGCCCCAGATGTCAGCTGGCGGACATGCTTGGAGCTGTGGTGCATCAATCGGGGGTGTGCTTGGTGCTTCTATGTGGGCATACTGGGCGCTGTGACGCCTTTATGGGGGCATGCAAGGAGCTGTGGTTATTCTATGGGGGCATGCTGGGAGTTGTGGTGCTTCAATGAGAGGTCCATGGGAGCATGGGAGGGGGTCCACTAGAAGGTCAGGGAATGCTATGGGGGAACTGCCAGATAACCTGGCAGCAGGCCAGCCCACCCAGAGGAAAGCCAGACCAGCCAGCACAGAAGCCAGGTATCTCTGCCCTTTAAAGTGACTCTGTAACAAAAATTACAACGTTTTTTTCTACCATCCTACAAGTTCCTAAACCTATTCTAATGTGTTCTGGCTTACTGCAGCTCTTTCTACTATAACCATCTCTGTAATAAATCAATGTATCTTTCCCCTGTCAGACTTGTCGGCCTGTGTCTGGAAGGCTGCCAAGTTCTTCAGTGTTGAACTGTTCCTCTATGCACACCCCAGTGTGTGTTTTATTTACATAAGCCAGCATCTTCTCTGCTATCTTATCAGTGATAGAAGAGAGCTGGATAAAAATCCTCCTCTGGAGGCTGTGAAAGGAGCTGGTCTGTTACATACTGAGGAATTAACGACATAGGCAGAGCTGTCTGCAGGAAGCCTGTAATGTTCAGTGCATGAGAGAAGCTGGGGACAGAAGGTAAACACACACAAGTGATCTCTTGAGATTCAGAAGTAAGGCTGTATACAGCCTGCTTGTGTATGGATGTATTTTCTATGTGTGGACATGCTGTACATCAACCTACTTCCTGTTTTGGTGGCCATTTTGTTTGTTTATAAACAAACTTTTTAAAACTGTTTTTGACTACTTTTAATGCGGCGGGGAGCGGTGAAATTGTGACAGAGGGTAATAGGAGATGTCCCCTAACACACTGGTATGTTTACTTTTGTGCGATTTTAACAATACAGAATCTCTTTAATGATTAACCACTTGAGGACCTAGGGCTTTCTACCCCTTAAGGACCGGCCACTTTTTTTCCATTCAGACCACTGCAGCTTTCACGGTTTATTGCTCGCTCATACAACCTACCACCTAAATGAATTTTGGCTCCTTTTCTTGTCACTAATAAAGCTTTCTTTTGGTGCTATTTGATTGCTCCTGCGATTTTTACTTTTTATTATATTCATCAAAAAAGACATGAATTTTGGCAAAAAAATTATTTTTTTAACTTTCTGTGCTGACATTTTTCAAATAAAGTAAAATTTCTGTATACATGCAGCGCGAAAAATGTGGACAAACATGTTTTTGATAAAAAAAAAACCCATTCAGTGTATATTTATTGGTTTGGGTAAAAGTTATAGCGTTTACAAACTATGGTGCAAAAAGTGAATTTTCCCATTTTTTTTCTGACCCCCTGTCATGTTTCATGAGGGGCTAGAATTCCAGGATAGTATAAATACCCCCCAAATGACCCCATTTTGGAAAGAAGACATCCCAAAGTATTCACTGAGAGGCATAGTGAGTTCATAGAAGATATTATTTTTTGTCACAAGTAAGCGGAAAATGACACTTTGTGAGAAAAAAAAAAAAAATTTCCATTTCTTCTAACTTGCGACAAAAAAAAATGAAATCTGCCACGGACTCACCATGCCCCTCTCTGAATACCTTGAAGGGTCTACTTTCCAAAATGGGGTCATTTGTGGGGTGTGTTTACTGTCCTGACATTTTGGGGGGTGCTAAATTGTAAGCACCCCTGTAAAGCCTAAAGGTGCTCATTGGACTTTGGACCCCTTAGCGCAGTTAGGCTGCAAAAAAGTGCCACACATGTGGTATTGCCGTACTCAGGAGAAGTAGTATAATGTGTTTTGGGGTGTATTTTTACACATACCCATGCTGGGTGGGAGAAATATCTCTGTAAATGACAATTTGTTAATTTTTTTTACACACAATTGTCCATTTACAGAGATCTTTCTCCCACTCAGCATGGGTATGTGTAAAAATACACCACAAAACACATTATACTACTTCTCCTGAGTACGGCGATACCATATGTGTGGCACTTTTTTGCACCCTAACTGCGCTAAAGGGCCCAAAGTCCAATGAGTACCTTTAGGATTTCACAGGTCATTTTGAGAAATTTCGTTTCAAGACTACTCCTCACGGTTTAGGGCCCCTAAAATGCCAGGGCAGTATAGGAACCCCACAAATGACCCCATTTTAGAAAGAAGACACCCCAAGGTATTCCGTTAGGAGTATGGTGAGTTCATAGAAGATTTTATTTTTTGTCAAAAGTTAGTGGAAAATGACACTTTGTGAAAAAACACAATTAAAATCAATTTCCGCTAACTTGTGACAAAAAATAAAATCTTCTATGAACTCGCCATACTACTAACGGAATACCTTGGGGTGTCTTCTTTCTAAAATGGGGTCATTTGTGGGGTTCCTATACTGCCCTGGCATTTAAGGGGCCCTAAACCGTGAGGAGTAGTCTTGAAACGAAATTTCTCAAAATGACCTGTGAAATCCTAAAGGTACTCATTGGACTTTGGGCCCTTTAGCACAGTTAGGGTGCAAAAAAGTGCCACATATGTGGTATCGCCGTACTCGGGAGAAGTAGTACAATGTGTTTTGGGGTGTATTTTTACACATACCCATGCTGGGTGGGAGAAATAACTCTGTAAATGGACAATTGTGTGTAAAAAAATCAAAAGATTGTCATTTACAGAGGTATTTCTCCCACCCAGCATGGGTATGTGTAAAAATACACCCCAAAACACATTATACTACTTCTCCCGAGTAGGGCAATACCACATGTGTGGCACTTTTTTGCACCCTAACTGCGCTAAAGGGCCCAAAGTCCAATGAGTACCTTTAGGATTTCACAGGTCATTTTTGTTTCAAGACTACTCCTCACGGTTTAGGGCCCCTAAAATGCCAGGGCAGTATAGGAACCCCACTAATGACCCCATTTTACAAAGAAGACACCCCAAGGTATTCCGTTAGGAGTATGGTGAGTTCATAGAAGATTTTATTTTTTGCCACAAGTTAGCGGAAATTGATTTGAATTGTTTTTCTTCACAAAGTGTCATATTCCGCTAACTTGTGACAAAAAATAAAATCTTCTATGAACTCACCATACTCCTAACGGAATACCTTTGGGTGTCTCCTTTCTAGAATGGGGTCATTTGTGGGGTTCCTATACTGCCCTGGCATTTTAGGGGCCCTAAACCGCAAAGAGTAGTCTTGAAACTAAATGTCGCAAAATGACCTGTGAAATCCTAAAGGTACTCATTGGACTTTGGGCCCCTTAGCGCACTTAGGGTGTAAAAAAGTGCCACACATGTGGTACCGCCGTACTCAGGAGAAGTAGTATAATGTGTTTTGTGGTGTATTTTTACACATACCCATGCTGGGTGGTAGAAATATCTCTGTACATGACAATTGTTTGATTTTTTTTACACACAATTGTCCATTTACAGAGAGATTTCTCCCACCCAGCATGGGTATGTGTAAAAATACACCCCAAAATACATTATACTACTTCTCCTGAGTACGGCGATACCACATGTGTGACACTTTTTTTGCAGCCTAACTGCGCTAAAGGGCCCAAAGTCCAATGAGTACCTTTAGGATTTCACAGGTCATTTTTGTTTCAAGACTACTCCTCGCGGTTTAGGGCCCCTAAAATGCCAGGGCAGTATAGGAACCCCACTAATGACCCCATTTTACAAAGAAGACACCCCAAGGTATTCCGTTAGGAGTATGGTGAGTTCATAGAAGATTTTATTTTTTGCCACAAGTTAGCGGAAATTGATTTGAATTGTTTTTCTTCACAAAGTGTCATATTCCGCTAACTTGTGACAAAAAATAAAATCTTCTATGAACTCACCATACTCCTAACGGAATACCTTTGGGTGTCTCCTTTCTAGAATGGGGTCATTTGTGGGGTTCCTATACTGCCCTGGCATTTTAGGGGCCCTAAACCGCAAAGAGTAGTCTTGAAACTAAATGTCGCAAAATGACCTGTGAAATCCTAAAGGTACTCATTGGACTTTGGGCCCCTTAGCGCACTTAGGGTGTAAAAAAGTGCCACACATGTGGTACCGCCGTACTCAGGAGAAGTAGTATAATGTGTTTTGTGGTGTATTTTTACACATACCCATGCTGGGTGGTAGAAATATCTCTGTACATGACAATTGTTTGATTTTTTTTACACACAATTGTCCATTTACAGAGAGATTTCTCCCACCCAGCATGGGTATGTGTAAAAATACACCCCAAAATACATTATACTACTTCTCCTGAGTACGGCGATACCACATGTGTGACACTTTTTTTGCAGCCTAGGTGCGCTAAGGGGCCCAATGTCCTATTCACAGGTCATTTTGAGGCATTTGTTTTCTAGACTACTCCTCACGGTTTAGGGCCCCTAAAATGCCAGGGCAGTATAGGAACCCCACAAGTGACCCCATTTTAGAAAGAAGACACCCCAAGGTATTCCGTTAGGTGTATGGCGAGGTCATCGAAGATTTTATTTTTAGTCACAAGTTAGTGAAAAATGACACTTTGTGAAAAAAACCCAATAAAAATCAATTTACGCTAACTTTTGACAAAAAATAAAATCTTCTATGAACTCGTCATACACCTAACAGAATACCTTGGGGTGTCTTTTTTCTAAAATGGGGTCACTTGTGGGGTTCCTATACCGCCCTGGCATTTTACGGGCCCAAAACCGTGAGTAGTCTGGAAACCAAATGTCTCAAAATGACTGTTCAGGGGTATAAGCATCTGCAAATTTTGATGACAGGTGGTCTATGAGGGGCCGAGTTTTGTGGAACCGGTCATAAGCAGGGTGGCCTTTTAGATGACAGGTTGTATTGGGCCTGATCTGATGGATAGGAGTGCTAGGGGGGTGACAGGAGGTGATTGATGGGTGTCTCAGGGGGTGATTAGAGGGGAAAATAGATGCACTCAATGCACTGGGGAGGTGATCAGAAGGGGGTCTGAGGGGGATCTGAGGGTTTGGCCGAGTGATCAGGAGCCCACACGGGGCAAATTAGGGCCTGATCTGATGGGTAGGTGTGCTAGGGGGTGACAGGTAGTGACAGGAGGTGATTGATGGGTGTCTCAAGGTGTGATTAGTGGGGGGAATAGATGCAAGTAATGCAATGGCGAGGTGATCAGGGCTGGGGTCTGAGGGTGTGGGCGGGTGATTGGGTGCCCTAGGGGCAGATGGGGGTCTAATCTGATGGGTAGCAGTGACAGGGGGTGATTGATGGGTAATTAGTGGGTGTTTAGAGGAGAGAACAGATGCAATGCACTTGGGAGGTGATCTGACTGCGGGTCTGCAGGCGATCGGATGGTGTGGGTGGGTGATCAGATTGCCCGCAAGGGGCAGGTTAGGGGCTGATTGATGGGTGGCAGTGACAGGGGGTGACAGGGGGTGATTGATGGGTGATAGGTGATTGGCAGGTGATTGACAGGTGATCAGTGGGTTATTACAGGGAAGAACAGATGTAATTAATGCACTGGCAAATTGATAAGGGGGGGTCAGAGGGCAATCTGAGCGTGTTGGCGGGTGATTGGGTGCCCGCAAGGGGCAGATTAGGGTCTGATCTGATAGGTAAAAGTGACAGGTGGTGATAGGGGGTGATTGATGGGTAATTAGTGGGTGTTTAGAGGAGAGAATAGATGTAAACAATGGATTTGGGAGGTGATCTGATGTCGGATCTGCGGGCGATCTATTGGTGTGGGTGGGTGATCAAATTGCCCGCAAGGGGCAGGTTAGGGGCTGATTGATGGGTGGCAGTGACAGGGGGTGACAGGGGGTGATTGATGGGTGATAGGTGATTGGCAGGTGATTGACAGGTGATCAGTGGATTATTACAGGGAAGACCAGATGTAATTAATGCACTGGCGAATTGATAAGGGGGGAGGGGGGGTCTGAGGGCAATCTGAGCGTGTGGGCGGGTGATTGGGTGCCCGCAAGGGGCAGATTAGGGTCTGATCTGATAGGTAACAGTGACAGGTGGTGATAGGGGGTGATTGATGGGTAATTAGTGGGTGTTTAGAGGAGAGAATAGATGTAAACAATGGATTTGGGAGGTGATCTGATGTCGGATCTGCGGGCGATCTATTGGTGTGGGTGGGTGATCAGATTGCCCGCAAGGGGCAGGTTAGGGGCTGATTGATGGGTGGCAGTGACAGGGGGTGACAGGGGGTGATTGATGGGTGATAAGTGATTGGCAGGTGATTGACAGGTGATCAGTGGGTTATTACAGGGAAGAACAGATGTAATTAATGCACTGGCGAATTGATAAGGGGGGGTCAGAGGGCAATCTGAGCGTGTTGGCGGGTGATTGGGTGCCCGCAAGGGGCAGATTAGGGTCTGATCTGATAGGTAAAAGTGACAGGTGGTGATAGGGGGTGATTGATGGGTAATTAGTGGGTGTTTAGAGGAGAGAATAGATGTAAACAATGGATTTGGGAGGTGATCTGATGTCGGATCTGCGGGCGATCTATTGGTGTGGGTGGGTGATCAGATTGCCCGCAAGGGGCAGGTTAGGGGCTGATTGTTGGGTGGCAGTGACAGGGGGTGATTGATGGGTGATTGATGGGTGATTGACAGGTTATCAGGGGGGATAGATGCATACAGTACACAAGGGGGGGGTGTCGGGGGGGGGGGGGTCCTGGGGAGAATCTGAGGGGTGGAGGGGTGATCAGGAGGGGGCAGGGGGCAGGGGGGGAGATAAAAAAAAAAATAGCGTTGATAGTGACAGGGAGTGATTGATGGGTTATTAGGGGGGTGATTGGGTGCAAACAGGGGTCTGGGGGGTGGGCAGGGGGGGGTCTGAGGGGTGCTGTGGGCGATCAGTGGGCGGGGGGGGCAGATCAGTGTGTTTGGGTGCAGACTAGGGTGGCTGCAGCCTGCCCTGGTGGTCCCTCCGACACTGGGACCACCAGGGCAGGAGGCAGCCTGTATAATACACTTTGTATACATTACAAAGTGTATTATACACTTTGTAGCGGCGATCGCGGGGTTAACATCCCGCCGGCGCTTCCGTATGGCCGGCGGGATGTTACGGCGGGTGGGCGGAGCCAGTTGCCGGGGGAAGCGCGCGTCATCAATGACGCGATCGCTCCCCCGGCATAGGAAAAGGACGCAACGCCCTAAGGCGTATTGCGGTCCTTAAGGCATCCACTTTGCCGCCGCCCATGGGCTGTGGGCGGTCGGCAAGTGGTTAAGTGACTCTGCCTATTTATGTCATATGCTGCATTTTTGTTGTTGTATTAATGGAGACGGGGCTTCATCCCACATTTTGCTGAGCAGGCCTACTTAGACCGCTGCTAAGTTCATGTAAATTTGCCTCCACCCATGACCACACCCACATTCGGGTGCGTGGCCACAACCATTTTACAGCTGGAGTGTCCAAGAGTGCCCCGGGTCTCTTAGGAACCTAGCAACACCCCTGATTTTTTTGTTTTCATAAAGTAACTACGGAGCTCACTTAATATTTATAGGAAGGATTTGTTATGTAGGTTGAGTGAGTTTGAGCCAGTGAGGTGTATCTTGCCAGGTTATAATATGTATGTCCTTTTACACACTTTTGAGAAGCAACATTTTTGGATCTAACCTATCAATTCATCATTGCTGTCTGCAAAGCCAACTAATGTAGGCTACAGACTTCCTATTCATAAGGTTAGATGATGTGGGGAAGGCAAAAGCTGCCTTGCCTTGGGCATCAAAATGGACCGAAATGACCCTACTCCACAGTTCTCTAGAAACTAAATAATGTTACTATATCAGACACATTGGGCCATTATCCAATTATTTATCTCTCCTTAATTTTCTCCTAGGAGATATTTTTTTTATCTTATCAAACAATAACTTTTCAGTACTTAGCGGTGGAAAATGTATTAAAAAATAGGTCAATATATATCAAACTTATCTGGAGTATTTTATTACATAGTGGAAGCATTCAAGTTATTTTATTGTCACAGTTTAAAAATATCTCCTTGGAGAAAACTCAGGAGAAAAGTTAGTCAGATATAAGCCATTATATTTTACCACTTAAAATTTACCTGAAGTTCCTTGATCTTTTTCTGCAGTTGTGATCCCAGAGACTGTTCGTCTTCAATCTTTCCTAGCAGTTGGCTTAATTCAAAGTCCTTCCTGTATTTAGGTAACATTATTAACAAAGTGATAGTTTACACAAACAACACAAGTGAAAAAAAAATGAAAAAAAGTAAGAACACCAACTTCTTTATTCTTTCATCGGCTTGCTGTTTCTCATTTTCAAGATCCATGACTGTTTCCTGAGACAGCTTCAAGTCACCCTCAAGCTTTCTCTTGGCTCTTTCAAGGTCAAGACGCATTTTCTTCTCTTGCTCCAGGGAACCTTCCAGCTGAATGGATTGAATATAAGGTGCCAATGAGCAAAAGGGTTATATCATTTATTTACCACGATTTAAAAGATGTACTCTTTAAATGCACTCACATCATCCACTTGTTGTTCAAGCTTAGTTTTAGCTTTAGTGAGGCTACTGACTTTGTCCTCCTCTGCCTGCAGATCATCAAGAGTTTGCTGATGAGCCTCTTGGAGAGCTTTCTTCTCCTTTGAAATCTTTACAATGTTTTCTTCCAGGGCAGCCATTTCCTCAGTAAGGTTTTTGACCTAGACAACAACAAAAAGATGGCGAACTAAGTACATTGTCTGAATTACGGTTTTGGTCAGGAAGTATTTGCATTTCTCCTTTCTCCTACCTTATTTTCTGTGGCATGCTTCTCCTTCTCAACTTTGGCCAGTGTCAGCTCTAAGTCATCCATGTCTTTCTTGAGTTCAGAGCACTCATCTTCCAGTTTCCTCTTCTTGGCCGTCAGCTCAGCATTGCTCTCCTCTTCATCTTCCAGTCTTTCATTCAGTTCTTTGATCTTGGCCTCTAATTGTATCTTGCTCTTAATGAGGCCATCACATCTCTCCTCTGCATCCGCCGAGCTCTCAAGTTCCTACAGGACAATGAAAGTGAAGTATTATTTTGAATAAGATTGTAAGAAGTTGCTAGGTTTTTGCAATGCAAAGCCCATAGCCGGTTTCGCACTGCAGATTAGTGGCACTGCACCGCCAAAAACAGGCCTTCGGGGATTACGGCGTTAGTACGCGGTAATCCCCATCTCGCAGCCGTCAGAGCAGGAAGTGATCATGTGCACAGAAGCGTATTGCTAAAAATATGCTTCTGCGCATGTGCTGTGGCTGGTTTTCACACTCACACGCATCGCCATAGACTTACATGACTTCCAGTCTGCCGCACGTCGCCGCAGGTTGCTGCAGAACCGCACAGTTACATAGATCGACTTTGCGTTGGGGATGCGGTGAAAACATCACTTCCGTCGCATCACACCACACCGTGTCGGTATGAACGGCCCCACAGACTTTCATTGGGCTGTGGTGGAGTTCGTTAAAATTACTTCACCCCACCACCCCAGTGTGAAAGCACCCTTAGTTACTTAAAGAACCACTGTTTCAGCAGAAGACTATATTCAGAGTTCTCCCTTAAAACATGGAGAAACATAGAGTAAACTAGACTACTACTAGAGAAACATAATTCTGATCATTTTATTGGTACATCATGCTTTGTGGAAGGCCATTAAGTTTTATCTGTTCAAATTTACAGAGAGCCAGGCACTGTCAGGGACTAGAAGGGTAAACAATCATAGCATGAAAATCAGAATCAGAATCAATTTTATTTCGCCAAGCATGACTGGGTCAGGCCCGGAATTGGGTTTGGCACAATGGAGCAGTACATAGAAAGAAAGGCAGGAAAAGGGTTAGAATGATACAATCATACTAAAATATAAGCATACACGAATATACAATTCAACAATTAGATATACACAGCCGAAGTCTGCCGCTCCTATGCGGGTGGTAGGTCGCTGATAGGGGATGGTAGCATGTTAAGGGAGTTCAGGAGGCTAACGGCCATTGGGAAGAAAGAGTTCTTGTGTCTGGTGGTCTTGGTGGGGATGGCCCGAAGTCTCCGACCCAGTGGAAGTGGGGTGAAAAAACAATGGCCTGGGTGAGAGAGGTCACTTGCAATCCTCAGTGCCCTGGCTCGCAGTCTAGTGTTATACAGGTGGTCTAGTGGGGGCAGAGGTCTCCCAATGATCCTCTCCGCCGACCTAATGATCCTCTGTAACTTGTGCCTGTCACTGGCGGTGGCTCCCGAATGCCAGACCAAGATGGCGGAGCAGAGGATCGATTCAATGGTGGCAGTGTAAAAGCATGTTAGAATCTCCTGAGCCATGCCGAACTTTCGCAATTGGCGGAGGAAAAAGAGTCGCTGCTGGGCTTTCCGTTGGGTTGACGTGATATTGACTCTCCAGCTGAGATCGCTGGAGATGGTGGTGCCCAGCAGGCGAGCGCAGGGCACTCTGGTCACCTCGGTGCCATCGATGTAGATGGGAGGTGGGGTAGGTGCCGACTTCCTAAAGTCAATTATAAGTTCGACGGTTTGGGCCGTGTTGAGCACCAGGCTGTTCTCCTTACACCAGTGGCATAGTCTTTCCACCTGCTGCTGGTACTCCCGGATGTTGTCCTTGGTGACGAGGCCAACAATGGTGGTGTCATCCGCAAATTTAATGACTTTGACGGAGTCTGCCGTGGATCTGCACTCATTTGTGTAAAGGGAGAAGAGCAGCGGGGACAGGACGCAGCCCTGGGGTGCCCCTGTGTTTGTTAATGCTTCTCGTGAGTAGATGTCCCCCAGCCTGACAACTTGGGATCTGTTAGAGAGAAAGTCAGTGATCCATAGCCGTAGGGTGGAGTGGACCCCGAGTGTGGTCAGGACATTCTGGAGGGTGCGTGGGCATATAGTGTTAAATGCAGAGCTGAAGTCTAGTAGCAGTACTCTGGCATATGCATCCCTCCTGTCTAGATGGTTGTAGATGTATTCCAAACAGATGTTTAGAGCGTCGTCAGTGGACCTATTTGCCCTATAGGCGAACTGGAGTGGGTCTAGTAGGGGCAAGGTGGATAGCTTTAGCGTGGATAAGACCACTTTCTCTAGGGACTTCATGACGACGGACGTCAGGGCTACAGGCCTGTAGTTGTTGAGGTCAGAGATGCCTTGTTTCTTAGGAACAGGAATGAAGTGTCCCCGAAATCCGGAAGAACAAAATTATGGCTCAGAGTTCATGGACCTGTGGAGTGGGAATGCTGTTCATCACATTCTTATGGAAGCCAATAGAAAGCTACTAGTGTGATGAAAAGCTGGCCCACAGGCCACCTATAGTAGGGTGTGCGTACTTAACATTTGTTAAGCTGGAGTTTTCTATGTATAGGATGTAGCGTAGTTTATATGTAGGAAATGGTATTCACTTGACTTCGCTTTTTAGAGCTTATGTACATTCTGCGTTTTCCTGATACTCCCAATCAAGACTGCAGTATCCTTGCTGCTTTTGTAACCAAGGCTGAACATCGTGTATGGCAGTCTCATGCAAGAAACCTTTAATTGACTGGGAGCATCTGTGATCTGTGTAACAAGCTGCAGCTGTGCGTGTCAAGCTGTCTGATACAACACTAAGTGCAGTCAGTGGATTGCTGGTGCCGAACGGTGGTTATCAAGGGCAACCACTAAATCAGATATTAACAAAGATTATATCTCTAAATTGTATTCTTGCATTTGTTCTTATTAACTCTCTTACCGACTGCACTTGAAGCAGCAGGTCATTTTTTTCCTGTAAGAGGGTAACCATCTTCTCCTCAACTTGTTTTCTTCTAGCTTCTGACTTAGTCAGGGCTTCTTTGGTCTTTTCAAACTCCTCCTTCATGTTTGCCATCTCCTTCTCAGTTTCAGCGCTCTTCAGCAGAGGTTTGATCTTGAAGTACAGCTTCATCCATGGCCAGTGCTTGACATTCATGAATGACCTGGTGTTGTACTGGATAACGATTATAGCATCTCTGTTTTAATGAAAAATGGGACACAGACATATTACAATTTAATGTATCAGGATTTTGCTGAACAGTATAAGGACACCAAGATTTTCAGGACAAGAGGAAACAGAAAGTTAATGCATAACCAATGTCATGCACGAATACCATTAAACTATGTCCAGAGCAGTTTATTTTATGGGTATGGTTTACTTAAAGTGAACCTAAAGTGAAAATAAAACCTTAAGTGAAAGTAAACTGATGAAATAAATAATTGTATATATCCCCCTACTCCACTGGCGTAACAATAGGCCCTGCAGCCCCTGCTCCCGCTCGGGGCCGTTTTGTGGGGGCTGGAGGGGTAGCAGCATGAGGGGAAAGCCTTGGCCACAGTCAGCGGGAAGAGGGGAAGTTCCCAGTTTCTCTCCCTCACCTCGGGGCTTTCCCCTCTGCGCTCCCCTCCAGCTTAAGTTACACTGTGGGCAGTGGCGAGCAGATACATACCTTCCGTGCGTTCCACCGCATACTTCTCGCTCTAGCGTCCGTTGTCACTTCCGGAAGTGATGTCAGCCGCTAGAGAAAGGAGTATGCGGTGGAACGCACGGAAGGTATGTATCTGCCCGCCGCTGCCCACACTGTAACTAGTTGGAGGGGAGCGCAGAGGGGAGAGCCCCGGGGTGAGGGAGAGGGGGGGAACTTCCCCCCCTCCCCGCTGACTGTGGCCAAGGCTTTCCCCTCATGCTGCCACCCCTCCAGCCCCCACAAAACGGCACCGAGCGGGCCCCAGGGGGGGGGGGGGCCGCTCTGCAATTCTGCAGGGGGGCCCGGTGGGGACTAGTTATGCCCCTGCCCTACTCCTAAAAATAACTATCCTACTATTGACCTTTTTTTATCTATCCTCTGCTCTCAGAAGCCCAGTTTTCTCTCATGAAAGTGTTTTATGGCTGAAATTCCTTATCGGTGATGGACTATATTCTGGCTGAGTCGCGACTGGAGAGAAACTGTCATTTGCATAGCTAAATTTTAAAGTGGACCCAAACCAAACTTTTTTTTAATTCAAAATATTTAGTTGCACCACTCTGACACATACAAAGATCAATAAACACCCCTTCAAGCCTATGAACATTTCAGTGCATGCTTTTCCCCTTCTCTTTTCATAACTTGGGTTATACAGGTGGCAGCCATTAGCAATTCCTCCTTTGCCGGACACCTCCTACTCCACCAGTTTGCCGGATTCTGTCCCAGCAATATGAAAGGAAGGGAGGGGTTCCTCCAATAATTGTAAAATATTTTATATTTGTCATCATGCAGCTGAAAAAGGCTGCTATTTATTATTAAAATTTAGAAAATAGATTTAATTTCTGAAATCTTGTATTTTTAATTTGGGTCCACTTTAACTCTTTCAGACAGAGAAAGAAGAAAAAGAACACAGTATAGGTATTTGTATGCTTGGGACTATACATACACATGTCTATCTCATCATGTCACTTTATGTTCCCTTTAAGGATACAGGAAAAAAAAAGCAGAAGCAGATTGGATCTACTACAAATAAGAATATAGGTGGAAAAAGAAGCAGAGAATTAAAAATACAGTGAATTAAAAAACAGGACATGGGAAAACCAACAATATTTTCTATAGCGCTTTTCTCCCATAGGACTCAAAGCGCTTAGGCTCTCTCAGGTTCAGTAATTGGTAGTAGGATGAAGTGTTAACACAACAAAATTATACTTCTGCAAATGCCAAACTGAACAGGTGGGTTTTTAGTCTGGATTTAAAAACGTCCAGAGATGGAGCTGTCCTGATCTGCTGAGGTAAGGAGTTCCATAATGTAGGAGCGGCATGACAGAAGGCTCTGAGACCAAACCAGGTAGCATATACAAGTTGGGTGCAATACTATCATTTTTTTTTTTGTCTACTAAAAACCTTTTGCCATCACTCTTACCTCCTTTCTACCATCTTCTTGAATTCTAGTCTCATCAGGAAGCCTCTGCACAAAGCCTGCGTACTTGTTATAATCGCGGCCAGCTTATCGTCTCTCATTTCTTCCAGAGTTCCTAAAAGACCCGCTTTGAAAAACACCTACATGGATGTAAAATTCACCATTTTAATTACTCTTCGGGGCACCAGGGTCCTCCATCCACATGCAGCAACTACTATACTTACCTTTGTGTGGCCAAATCTGTACTGGGTGTGGTCAACATCAATGGAGCCCAAAAGCATTTCAGAGGCCTTCTTGCTGTCAATGAATTCCTTACCAGGGATGGCACTGGCATTCAGGATCTTGTAACTGTATCGAGAAAGAAGAATCCAACAACTAATGTCATCTTCATTTCTATTTCAAAAGTCCTTTTAGCTTGCAGGGCAGTTAAGCAACTACATACCGTTGCTTGAAGTCAGCATAGAGGATTCTGCTGGGGAAGCCCTTTCTGCAGATTCTGATACCCTCCAGCACACCGTTACATCTCAACTGGTGGATAATCAGATGATTCTCCATGATTCCTAGTAAAAACCATGATAACCATAAACCATTAATCCCAGTCTTTGCATAATTTGCCAAAGTTAGGTCAGACCATGTCTGTATTAAAGAGGAACAGTAAGGAGAAAAAAATGTTTTTTTATAATGTGAGAGATTTATGTGTAATTGAATCATAAATAAGAAGTGAAAATAAATCTACTTACTCTGACAGCGAGGTGCTGTACAATTGTCAAATGCAGAATGGGTGGATTCATTTTTACTACTGGCGCAAATAGCAAGTTTTTTTTCCCTTTATTCCGGCAGTTGAAAACACGCCCACAGAGTGTAGGTTGTAACGGACTCTTTCCCCTTATCTCTCTAACTGACGCCATTTGAAGAAGCCAAGGAAGTGAAATAAGCATGTGTATAGAGATAATACACATTCGCTTTTGTACACAAGTAATATCGTCTGTGTACAGTTTATCAGCTGCCATTGTACTGTTTTCATCTACATATCTGCCATCTAATATACATATATATATATATATATATATATATATATATATATATATATATATATATATATATATATATATAATGTGTGTATGTGCCGGGATCACGCAAAAATGCCTTGACCGATTTGAACGAAACTTGGTACACAGATCCCTTACTACCTGGGATTATATGTTCTGGGGGTCTTGTGTCCCCCCCTGCACACCTGGGCGGAGCTACAAACAGCAAATCAGATTCCACCCATTCAAGTCAATGGAAAAAATGTAAAAGGCTGCCATTCTCACAGTAATCAAGCCAGAGTCCCCACACTTGGCACAGTTGGTCACTTGGTGACCAAGGTTACAAATCCAGGAAAAGTGGGCGGAGCATAGAACAGCCAATCAAATTTCAGCTATTAATTTTAGATGGGAAAATGTAAACTGCAGCCATTCTTAGACTGTTAATCGCAGGGTTCTCAAACTTGGCACACTTGGTCACTGGGTGAATAAGATTAAGATTCAGGAAAGTGGGTGGAGCAAACAGCCAATCAAAATTCACCTATTGATTTTCAAGGGGAATATTTAACCTCCCTGGCAGTCTGATTCCCACGGCCGCAGGTAGGGTTCTTTTTTTGCAATTTTTTTATCCTATCATGTAGCTAGCCTAGCGCTAGCTCCATGATGCCCCCCTCCATGCGGCGTCCCTCCCACCCCTCCGATCGCCGCCGGCCCGCTTGCCCATAAGGAAATCCCGTTCTGAACGGGATTTCCTTTAGGGCTTCCCCCGTTGCCATGGCGACGATCGCGATGACGTCACTGACGTCCTCGACGTCGTGACATCAGAGGGAGTCCCGATCCACCCCTCAGCGCTGCCTGCCACTGATTGGCCAGGCTGCGCACGGGGTCTGCTGGGGCTCTAACGCGGCGGGTATCGGCGAATCGGTGGCGATCGCGGAATACGCGCAGCTAGCAAAGTGCTAGCTGCGTGTAATATAAAAAAACTACGCAAATCGGCCCAGCAGGGCCTGAGAAATCGTCCTGCGCAGCATAGCCCGTGCTCAGCTCGGGCTTACCGCCAGGAAGGTTACACTGCTGCCATTCTTACACTGTTAATGGCAGAGGCTTTAAACTTGGTACAGTCGGTCATTACGTGACTGGGGTTCAGATTCACTTAAGGGGGTGGAGCCACAAATGGCCAATCAGATCACTTTGATGGATAAACTGCTTACATTCCCGCAATTTTTGTATACAGTGTGTGTATAGTGTTTGTACAATGTGTATAGTGTGTGTGTATAGTGTGTGTGTACAGTGTGTATAGTGTGTGTGTACAGTGTGTATAGTGTGTGGGTATACAGTGTGTGCGTGTGTGTGTATAGTGTTTGTACAGTGTGTGTATAGTGATTGTACAGTGTGTGTGTATAGTGTTTGTACAGTGTGTGTGTATACAGTGTGTATAGTGTGTGCATAGTGTTTGTACAGTGTGTGTGTATACAGTGTGTATAGTGTGTGTGTATAGTGTTTGTACAGTGTGTGTGTGTGTGTGTGTGTGTGTGTGTGTGTGTGTGTGTGTGTGTGTGTGTGTGTGTGTGTGTGTGTAGTGTGTATATATTGTGTGCATGTGTGTATAGTGTTTGTACAGTGTGTGTGTGTATACAGTCATTATAGTGTGTGTATAGTGTTTGTACAGTGTGTGTGTATACAGTGTGTATAGTGTGTGTGTATAGTGTTTGTACAGTGTGTGTGTGTGTGTGTGTGTGTATGTGTTTATATACAGTGTGTGTGTGTGTGTGTGTGTGTGTGTGTGTGTGTGTGTGTGTGTGTGTGTGTGTGTGTGTATATACAGAGTGTGTGTGTATACAGTGTGTGTGTGTGTGTGTATAGTGTGTGCGTGTGTATACAGTGTGTATAGTGTGTGTGTGTGTATGTGTTTATATACAGTGTGTGTATATACAGTGTGTGTGTGTGCATGTGTGTATAGTGTTTGTACAGTGTGTGTGTGTGTTTACAGTGTGTATAGTGTGTGTGAATACAGTGTGTGTGTGTATGTGTGTATATACAGTGTGTGTATATGTACAGTGTATGTTGATCCAAAGTTTCAAGTTGCCAGTGTGCAGTGGTTGTGAAAATCCTGGCTGTAAACTCACGGATGTAAAAATGAGCTGCGAGTGCTTTACTGTTTTCGGTCTGAGCTTTAGCAGGGCAGTTCAGATACCAGTTACTAACCCGTGGAAGGCTGAAAAATATGAGAAGCCGAGCCGAGGCATAGGCTGGAGAGGCTCCAGCCTCAGGGTGCAGTGTAGGAGGGGCGCACAATTCATTCAGCTGTCATTCCTAATTGTGTTTGAAGCACAAAGAAATAAGAAAAGGAGATACATGGAAGTGACTACAAGCCAGATAACTAGAGATTAAGGTGTTGGGGGCCCTGGGGTGCCTCTTAGTCTAATAGCAATCAGTATGTGACGGCTGGGGTGGGAGGGTCTCACTTTGGTGTCTCAGCCTTGGGTGCTGGAGGACCTTGTCCCGGCTCTGATGAGAGGTCTTCCTGCGACCTTTAAGGCTCATACACACGGGGTACGGCCGTCAACGCAACCACGTGGCACGCGCGTGTTGCGGCGACGGTTCGCCCGTGTGTATGACGCGCGCGCCCCGAACCGTCGCCCGTCGGAGCTGTCGCCAGGCGATTGACATGTTCAATCGCCGGCTACAGCCGTCGCCGCAACCTCGCCGGAACTGTCGCTAGCCCCGCATGTGTATGCGGGCTAGCGACAGCTACCCACACACAGTACACGGAGCATCCGGCGGGGGGGAGGAACCTCGGCGACAGCTTCCGCCGCATCGCTAATCCCTCTGCTGCCGTGTGTATGCAGAGGGACTTGGCGACGAGCTGTCGCCGAACTGTCGCGCACACGCTCCCGTGTGCAGCGACAGCTACAATTGTCCCCCCGTGAGTACTTAGCTTTACACTCCATCAGCAGATAGCAGCTAAGCCTCGTGAAGGCAATCGTCTAATGAATGAGCAGCATTGAAGAGGGGAAAGGGATGGAGCTGGCCACAACTAGATGACATAAAAAAAGCTTTAATTTATAGCACTGTGTACTCCTCTGCTAACGCAGTGCTACCGAGTCCCGACAGCTTCTCCTCACAGCGTCTCTGAATACAGACAGACAGCTCAGCTGCCTTGGTAACAGGGAGAGACGCAGCTTTTCATTTTTTTAACTGCAAAGAGAGCTTCTTGTGACGTTTTTGCATGTTACCCAGAAGGCTGCGCAGCAGGATAATTACTATACACCCGCGGACCTACCCGTGAAGTGGGCGGGGCTTCCACCTTAAAGCTGAAAAAGCAGCAAAATTATGGATTTAATATATGAAATTACCAGGTTTTCCCCTATAAACTGGACACAGGCTATCTGCTGGCAGTGAGTAATGTTTCAGCTTACAGTTCCTCTTTAAGTCTGGACACTGCTCAAAAGGAATTCTTCAAATTTAGAAGAACGTCTGGACAGAGACTTCCAAAGGGAATACTACAGGAGTAAAATATGGTCAAACTATAACCTGGTAGCTGTCATGTGATAAAGAAAATCCTTGTAAGAATATACTCACTTGCCTGACAGCTATCTAGCCACTGGAATGAGCATTGTGACATAGATATCAGGATGTGTAAGCTACTCTGGGTTGTAGTGGCCATTTTGGAAAATACCATATTTATAAAAACTTCTCAATCGGACTTCCATCGCCAGAAGCGCTCTGCACATGTTCAGTTCATATCATAAAGCTTGCAACTGCACATGCACACAACAAGCCTGGCCAAAGGACAATCATAGTTACATAGTTATTTGGGTTGAAAAAAGACATACGTCCATCGAGTTCAAACAGAAAATAAAGTACACCACCAGCCTGCTCCCTCCCATATCCCTGTTGATCCTGAGGAAGGTGAAAAACCCCTACAAGGCATGGTCCAACCAGCCCCCAAAGGGAAAAAAATCCCATCCCGACTCCAGATGGCAATCAGATAAAATCCCTGGAACAACATCATTAGGCATGTCCTCTAGTCCTTTGTGAAAGCCTACGGACAAAAAGCTCATCTTCCAAGCTTCTATATTGCCCTCTGACGTATTTATACATGTTAAATACATGTTAAATAAACACAGTTTATCTAACCTTTCTTGGTAAGTAGAGACCTTTCTTCCCTCATATCAATTTTGTTGCTTGTCTCCGCACCTGCTCTAAAACGGCAATATCTTTCCTGTAATGTGGTGCCCAGAGCTGAATTCCATATTCCAGATGTGGCCTTACTAGAGAGTTAAAAAGGGGCAATATTATGCTAGTAATTCGAGTTTTTATTTCCCTTTTAATGCATCCCAACATTTTATTAGCTTTAGCTGCAGTAGCTTGGCATTGAATACAATAATTTAACTTGTTGTCGATGAGTACTCCTAAGTCCTTCTCCAAGTTCAAGGAGGCATGTGGCCGAGGCATGCATGCTCACTTTTGTTGAAGGGACAGAGGCACAACAAAAGACCCCAGGAGGACATGGATGGACTTCAGATACTACTGGGGCTGAGTAAAACTCAGCTTTTTTGCCTCACTTAAGCTCTCCGACTAAGTTAGTCGTGGAGAGGGCTGTTATCTGACTTTTATTATCTCAACTGTAATTGAACTGTTTACTTTTCCTCTGCCAGAGGAGAGTTCATTACTTCACAGACTGCTCTGAAAGACTCATTTTGAATGCTGAGTGTTGTGTAATCTGCACATATTATAGAATGATGCAATGTTAGAAAAAACACTATATACCTGAAAATAAAAGTATGAGAATATTTTCTTTGCTGCTAATCTTCTAGTAATTATTCATAGTACACAACCAATTCATTATATCATATATTTTTTTTCGCTTCAGTGTCTCTTTAACAGTCATGTTAAGCATGAAGCAGGGAAAATGCAGTTATTAGGTGAAGATGGTGGCTCTGAGTAGAGATGGCCCAAAACTCGAACTTCCACAAAAGGTTCGGTTCGCGCGAACTTCCGCGAACCGCAATAGACTTCAATGGGGAATTGGGGATGCGAACTTTGAAAAATAGACACATTTATGCTGGCCACAAAAGTGATGGAAAAGATGTTTCAAGAGGTGTAACACCTGGAGGCATAGGTAGGAGTCCCAGTATAGGTAGGTAGGCATAGGTAGGTGTTCCAGTATAGGTAGATAGGCATAGGTAGGTGCCCCAGTAGTTAGCTAGGCATAGGTAGGAGTCCCAGCATAGGTAGGTGTCCCAGTATAGGTAGATAGGCATAGGTAGGTGCCCCAGTAGTTAGCTAGGCATAGGTAGGAGTCACAGTATAGGTAGGTAGGCATAGGTAGGTGCCCTAGTATAGGTAGGTAGGCATAGGTAGGTGCCCCAGTAGTTAGCTAGGCATAGGCAGGAGTCCCAGTATAGGTAGGTAGGCTTAGGTAGGTGTCCCAGTATAGGTAGATAGGCATAGGTAGGTGCCCCAGTAGTTAGCTAGGCATAGGTAGGAGACCCAGTATAGGTAGGTAGGCATAGGTAGGTGTCCCCGTATAGGTAAGTAGGTGCCCCCGTAGTTAGGTAGGCATAGGTAGGTGTCCTAGTATAGATAGTTAGGCAGGGCCTGGCTGGCACAGTAATAGCAATTACCAAAATCCAGCTGCAACAGATAGGGCTGTATAATGTCAGTGTCAGTGGGCAACACAAAAAAAAACACATCAGGAGAACATTAGCTCTCAAAAGAGCTGTTGAGGGGTGCTATTTTAGCAATCACCTTGGACTCTTGGACTTTAGCAGTCACCTTGGACTCTGACCTCTCCTTCATCCCACACATCCAAAACATCACCAGAGCCTGCAATTTCCACCTCCGTAATATCTCCAAGATCCGCCCCTTCTTAACCCCAGACACGACCAAACTGCATATCCATGCCCTAATCATCTCCCGCCTTGATTACTGTAACTCCCTCCTTTCTGGCCTCCCCCTGAAACGCACTGCCCCCCTTCAATCAGTGATGAACGCGGCTGCAAGACTCATCCATTCCTCGCACCGCTCCGCATCCTCATCTCCCCTTTGTGAATCCCTGCACTAGCTCCCTATCCGTTTCAGGATAACTTTCAAGATTCTATGCCTGGCGTATAAATCTGTGCACAAAACCTGCCCTACCTACATCTCGGAGCTTGTTCACAGGTATACACCAGGTCGCCCCCTCCGATCCTCCAACGACCTTCGCCTCACCACCCCACGCATTTCACACTCCCATGCCCGCCTGCAGGATTTCTCAAGGGCTGCCCCCACCCTCTGGAATGCCCTTCCACCACCCATCAGACTTGCTCCCTCTTTCAACACATTCAAGCAAGCCCTTAAAACCTACCTCTTTAGGATGGCCTACCCACCTCCTACCGCACAGTAACTCTCTAATGAGTATTTAACAGCCCCACCTAGTGTTTCCACCCCACCCTTTAGATTGTAAGCCTCTGGCAGAGTCCTCCACTCCCTAGTGTAATCTACAGGATTGTGTGCTCCTGTCCTATGACAGCCTGTACTTGTATTACTGGGCCTACCTAACCAGCCCATATCACACGATCATGTATTTTGAACAATTTGCATGTTTAACTTTGTTCTATGTTGTATAACCTTATGTCTGTCATCCTTCTATCATTGTATATATTTATTGTCCAGCGCTGCGTAATATGTTGGCGCTTTATAAATTCAATAAATAATAATAATAATAACAATCAGCCAGGAGCAAGCTAACAAGCCTACAAGAGCCTAACTAATCTTTCCCTATGAGAGTCTGCCAGCAGCTGTCCCTTCACTAAGTAATGCAAGCACACGAGTGAGTGTAAAGCCCGGTGCTGCCTGCCTTTTATAAGGGGGGAGTGGCTCCAGGAGAGAGTGTAGCCTAATTGGCTACAATGTGCCTGCTGACTGTGATGTAGAGGGTCAAAGATGACCCTAATGGCTTACTATGGGGGGCGAATCGAACTTCCGCAAAGTTCGCGTGGAACCGTTCGCATGCAAACCATTCAGGCCATCTCTAGCTCTGAGTTCCAGGAAAACTAACGCTACTTTTCCCGAGCTGAGTGCAGCTAAAACACTTTTGGAGTTGGATCTATGGCTGGCCACCAGATTCCTATAACTTTTAATGGAACCCTAGGATGAGCGTGCTGAAACGACCTTGGCAATGCAACTAAAGCAAAAATACACCATGCTTGTTCGATTGGTGCCTTGGTGATCTCTGTGGTGGAGATTTTTAAGTTGGACTTCTTCATTAGGTGAGTATTTTGGAGCTGTATTACTTGTGGGGTTGGTGTGATTGAGGAGGCACCAGCGTAACTATAGCTGGATGGGGGGGGGGGCTAGGTAGCTGTGTGGGGGGGGGGTGATCTGGTCCCGTACCTATCTAATGCAGAGTGGTGGAGCATTATACATACCTGCTCCAGATGCGATACAGGTCTCCTCCACTTCCTGGTGAATCTGCAAGTGCTGTGCAGCCAGCAAATCACCATGTGGCCTCAGTCCCCGCATGATGGTTGGATGACTGCACGGCAGTTCTAAAATCAACAGGAAGCGGAGAGGACCTGCATCACACCAAGAGCAGGCATGTATAACGTCCCTTTGCCGCTCTGCATTAGATAGGTTCAGGAACGGGCCCCCCTTCCTGGCTTCCGGCCCATCCCTCGCCCCCCCCCCCCCCCCCCCCATAGGTCAAGCTGATGTTTTATCAAACATTTATAGAATACTTTTATAAAATCAATCGGTAATCCATTGAACAAAAGAAAAGGCTCATTCATGTGTTCTACACTATTTCTTTATGTTGCGGGAATGAATGAAAGCCTTTGCTGACATCAATACTGCACTGCAGCTCAGCAGAAACTAATGTCACTGAGTTGTTACAGCCAAATCTACAGGTGCACAATGCACAAGCTGTCATGAACATCTAGTGCCTGGCGGGCGATTCATAACATACTTGTTACCTTATAACTAAAGTTTGGATAACAATGACTTAATTTACACAATCTCATGTTTAAAGCTATATCTTTACCCGGAGTCTTTGTCTCGTTGGGGATCAGGCAGCGCACAAAATGAGGGTGAGTGCTCCTCAAGTTGGTCATCAGCTTACCCAGATTTTCCTGTAAGGTACCATACAAAACAAAGTATTTTTATTGTCAGCTTCAGCGCACCTCCAACAAACAAATCCTCATTTCTGGACAGCAGAATTAGACAGAGCCACGCAATTCACTCCTTTACTCCTGTACTCCAAACTGTCCATTCAGAGCTGCTGGTATTGAAAACAAATACAGCCTTAGGGCTGGTTCACACCATGGGCTTGATTCACTAAACCGTGATAAGACAAATATCACACCTTATCAAAGTTATCACACGTTATCACAAATTATCCAAGTTATCACACGTTATCACACGTTATCAAAAGTTATCACACATTATCCAAGTTATCATACGTTATCAAAAGTTATCACACATTATCCAAGTTATCACACGTTATCAAACGTTATCACACGTTATCAAAAGTTATCACACATTATCCAAGTTATCACACGTTATCAAAAGTTATCACACATTATCCAAGTTATCACACGTTATCAAACGTTATCAAAAGTTATCACACATTATCCAAGTTATCACACGTTATCAAACGTTATCACACGTTATCAAAAGTTATAACACATTATCCAAGTTATCACACGTTATCAAAAGTTATCACACATTATCCAAGTTATCACACATTATCAAACGTTATCAAAAGTTATCACACATTATCCAAGTTATCATACGTTATCACACATTATCAAAAGTTATCACACATTATCCAAGTTATCACAGGTTATCAAAAGTTATCACACATTATCAAACGTTATCAAAGTTATCACACGTTATCAAAAGTTATCACACGTTATCTAAGTTATCACACGTTATCAAAAGTTATCACACGTCATCAAGGTGAACACACCTTATCAGAGCAGCATAGTGAGCGCTACAAACCCGCAGGGGCTCAGGGCAGGATGCGTGCCATTGCCAATTAGCAGGCACACATTCGTATCGCTCGCTATGCTACTCTGATAAGGCATGTTAACTTTGATAACGTGTGATAACTTTTGACAACTTGTGATATCTTTGATAACGTGTGATAACTTTTGATAGCGTGTGATAACTTTGATAACGTGTGATATCTTTGATAACATGTGATAACTTTGATAACATGTGATATCTTTTGATAACGTGTGATTTCTTTGATAAGGTGTGATAACTTTTGATAATGTGTGATAACTTTGATAACGTGTGATATCTTTGATAACGTGTGATAACTTTTGATAACATGTGATAACTTTGATAACATGTGATATCTTTATAACATGTGATAACTTTTGATAATGTGTGATAACTTTGATAACGTGTGATAACTTTTGATAACGTTTGATAACTTTGATAACAAGTGATAACTTTTGATAACGTTTGATAACTTTTGATAACATGTGATAACTTTTGACAACATGTGATATCGTTGATAAGGTGTGATAACTTTTGATAATGTGTGATATCTTTGATAACGTGTGATAACTTTTGATAACGTTTGATAACTTTGATAACAAGTGATAACTTTTGATAACATGTGATATCTTTGATAAGGTGTGATATTTATCTTATCACGGTTTAGTGAATCAAGCCCAATAAGCATTTTGAGTCTTTTTTAATCGCTAGCATTTCTAAAAGCTCTATAAAAGCACTTGTGTAATGAAATCCTATGTGAGTGTTTTCATACGAGCTACAAGCTTTCTTCCCAATTGCAAATGCAGGTCCTGCACCATTTTCTGGGTTATTGCAATGCAAGGTATAGGAAAAATTGCACATCGCTTTAAAAGCGCTTTGAACATAAATTTTGTGAGTGTTTTCAAGCAAATTTGCTTTAAAATACATTCAGTTCGGGGTCAGAGTGTACATCCTGTTTGTCTGCACACACATAATTGCAAAATGAAAACGCATACAAAATTGCTTGCACAAAAAATGGAAATCGCTCTAAAAACGCCACACAAAAGCACTTAGCGCTTGAGATAGCGCTTGCAAATTCTAGTGTGAACTAGGCCTTAAAGAGGCACTTAAGTAAAAAAAAAATGAGTTTTACTCAAGGGAGGCCGCAATAGCAGTATAGGTGGCGATATTGTGGTTGGGAACGCAGAGAATCACTCGCGTTCCCAGCCTGTCGGGTCCTGACGGCGAAACCGGAAGTAGCCGCCAATGGGGATGGGAGGATCGGAGAGACACGGCGAGGGCACCGATCAGCTGCAGGGGGCTGAGGGAAGCCCCAGGTGAGTAAAACTCATTTTTTTAAGACTTAAGGTTCACTTTAAATAGTACAGATATAGTATAAACAATATGCTTGGATAGCTAGTCTGCACCTCAGCAGACTTACCCTCTTCCCCCCAAATTCCCTAAGGGCCCACTTCCACTTGTGCGGTGCAAATTCGTCACGGAAATTTTACCGCAAATTCGCTTATGTTTTCGTATATGTTAGTAAGTATGCAAATTTAACCATTTCAGTGCATGTGTGTTTACATTGATTTTATGCAAAAACATACGCAAATTTGCGGTAAAATTCGCATAGCAAATTTCCTATTAAATACATTGTATGTGAATCACACACCAGCTTGCGGTGCACAAATTCTGATGGCTCTGCCGTGCGGATTTTTCCTGCACACAAAACCGCACAGAAATTCTGACAAGTGGAAACAGGCCCATCCACTTGTATTGGTTATACGAATCTGCATGCAGAAAACGCATGCAAATTCGCGATAGTGGAAACGGCCCATAGACGATAACCAGGGACAGCACGGAAAACAATGAATCTGTGCACAAGACCCGCCCAGACGCCCTTCCAGCCACACCCCCACCACACCTCTGTTAATGCATACATTTTTTATTTTTTAAATCAGTAATCCCCTGCTCTATCCCTAATAATAACAGTCAAAAAAAAAGGACAGTACTTCAAGGGAACCTAAATTGAAAGGGTTAAGGATGTTTCCTTTTAAACAATACCAGTTGCCTGGCAGTCTTGCTGATCTCTTTGGCTGCAGTAGTGGATGAATCACTGTGGCTGAAAGCATTAGAGTCACAGGATCAGCAGGAGAGGCAGGCAACCGGTATTTTCTTTTAAAAGGAAAAATCCATATCCTTCTCAATTTAGGTTCCCTTTCAGAGCTTCCACGTAAAGTTCTGCACAATATAAAGCTCAAAAGACCAAGTTGGGCGCTATATAAAGGATAACACTAGGAGGCGCCCAATGTATAATGAAATGGTTAAAGTCTGTATAAGACAAGACAAGACAAATAACATTTATATTGCGCTTTTCTCCTTGCGGACTCAAAGCGCCAGAGCAGAGCAGCAGACACTAGGGCGCGCTCTATTGGCAATAGCAGTGTAAGGGAGACTTGCCAAAGGTCTCCTACTGAGTTAGTGCTGGCTTACTGAACAGGCAGAGCCGAGATTCGAACCCTGGTCTCCTGTGTCAGAGGCAGAGCCCTTAACCGTTACACCATCAGCCAACTGCTGATAAGAACAGCATCAATAGGAATAAAGCTGTCAAGATGGAACAGAAACCTGAAGCTCCCTGGAAGGGCAAGGGGGGCAACCCTGATGTCCCACAACATCAACCAGTGTGGAAAATGTGCAATGGGGAAGCATGGTATGGTAAAAACTTCAGGTAGTGCTATAGGGCCTATGAGTACAGGAGGCCTGATTGATGTTCCCACATCCTGTGGCCACAAGACACAAAACTTAAACTGTATGGTGGTTGGGGGGGAGGATTACTATATGGATATACCGGAGCTGATCAAGGCAGTACTAATATTTTTAGAGTCTATGAAAATCTTATGTTAATTATTGTTATGCTTCAAAAGGTCCCAGCGCTGGAATGGCAAAGTGAAGGGGGACAGGGAAAGCCTTTGGAGGATCCACAGGCATCCCGATACCGAGGTAAGGACCCATTTTTCTTTTTTTCAGGTACACTTTAAGAGGACCGGCGTGATGACGCAGAGCGTCACCGTTCAGGAAGCGTTGGGCCGACACTCGGCCTGGGTGTCGCCGGTAATGAAGTCACCAGCGGGACCAGCAGAGGAGCCAGGAGGACGCCGGGGGACCACGCGGCCACGGTGGGCTGGAGGAAGCACCGGGTAAGTACCGATTTCATTATTATCTATTGCTCAGGGCCCCTTTAAAGGGCAAGCAGTAATAATCGAGATAGAAGGGGAGAAAATCAAGGCCACACCACTAAGCAGACATTACAAACAGACAGGGGGCGGACCAATGTGATGATGTAAACAGTGTGCTCATTTTATGCAACCTGAAAACAAATCAAATGTTGCACTGCCTGCATTCAATTGGTCAATTTTCAATCTGCATACATTTGCATAAAATTTGCATCAGCTTTGAATTGTTTGCATCATGTTGTCCATCCCGTCAAATGGAATGAGCTCCAATGGGTAGGTAAACACTCACATGAAAATGGAAGGACCTAGAATAACCAGCCCAAGTCAATAGCTTCACCTCCCTCCTTCCCCAAATTGATAGCCCAAGGTGAGGACCACCCAAAGTGGAGATTAACTGAACCCACTGCTCAGTGACGCAGAATCTTTGTCAAAATAAAGTAAAAAAAAATCCTAGTCAGACTGTTCTGGACCTACATGAGAGTAGGGCAGGTTTCCTCCACAATAAGAACACTTACTCTAAACAGGGCAGACACTGTCTGGAAAGACGAGCCCTTCTTCTTCTTCCCCCCACCCTTTCCAGCGTCAGGAGCTGAAATGATAATAGTATCATGTTAGATGGTCTTTCAGGATTTTGAGAATTCCAGCGAAGCTGCATCCACTGTTTTTGGAAGACTTACCGTCAGTTCCAGAATAACTGGAGTAGAGCATGGACAGTAACTTTACAGAAGACTTTTGGTAAAGGCCGATAACCGTTTCGTTCAGTGGGTCCTTGTTCTTGTCCAGCCAGCCAGTGATGTTGTATTCCACGGTACCAGCATAATGCACCAGAGCGAAGTGGGCTTCAGCTTTGCCTTTGCTGGGTTTGGGCTTCTCAAAGTTTTTGCACTTGCCCAAATGTTGGTCATAGAGCTTGCTCTTGAAGGAAGTGTCTGTAGCCTTGGGGAACATGCACTCCTCTTCCAGGATGGAGAAGATACCCATTGGCTGTATACAGAAGTCAATTACTAAAACTCAGGGCTTTATAAGATTTTGATCATGGAATTGAGTAATTTCGACACCCACCTTCTCAATAAGCTCAATGCAGGCAGCCAAGTCCATACCGAAATCAATGAATTCCCAATCAATTCCCTCCTTCTTGTACTCCTCCTGCTCCAGGACGAACATGTGGTGGTTGAAGAACTGTTGCAGCTTCTCATTGGTGAAGTTAATACAAAGTTGCTCCAAGCTGTTGTACTAGAGAAGAAGTCACAGATTACTATTTACATGTTGGCATTCACAGTACAGTTATCATGGCCTTTGCTAGCATTTTATCTTTCTACATACATCAAAGATCTCAAATCCAGCGATATCCAGCACACCAATGAAGAACTGCCTTGGTAATTTGGTGTCCAGCTGTTGGTTAATACGGATGACCATCCACAAGAAGAGCTTCTCATAGACAGATTTGGTGATAGCGCCAACGGCATTGTAAACCTATGGATGATCCCAGTAAGTCACTTCTTCTAAACATTACATTGTAACAAACCAAAACTTTTCAACACCTAGCCATATTACCTGCTGGACAGTCTGTCCCTTGGTGACATATTCATTGCCGACTTTGACCCTGGGGTAGCACAGAGCCTTCAGCAGGTCAGCAGAGTTCAGACCCATCAAATAGGAGATTTTATCAGCAACTGCAGAGTTAGAATAGAATAGAAAATCAGAGTTCACACAAAACAGGGTTTATGGCTTTTTGAGAAGACACTTTAGACATATTTGCAATGTATTTAATTCCCAAATTCGTACATAATGTGTATGATTTCATTGACTCACAGTCAAGGTTTGTGTGTGCTGTTGTATTATACTGTAACATATGGCCAGGTCTGGGCCAAGGCACAGGCAAGAGAGGCAGCAACCTAGAATACAGTGGGGAGGGATGTTGGCAAGGTTGCTCAAGGCATGCACGTAATTAAGGCGCCAGGAAATTTGGGCACTGGGCAAAGCCAAAAAAAACCTCCATGCCACTGTGGACTTAGGGTGAAGACGTAATTTGGCTGCCAGCTATTGCTGGTGGCCGAATTACGCTGTTTTATAGTAATTTGGGCTCCATCTTTTGACGGCAGCCATATTACTGTCTGAGAATTAATATAGCCGTAATTCACATTGGCCTCAATTTGGGTGCCGTCAGACTGTCCCTAGACTACCCCTATAGGGCCGGCATGTACAAGGCCTGAGGAAGCGGCTTACCCCGAGAAACGCGTTGTCATTGTGCACTATATGTTTTTGTTTTAAATAAATTGGAAATCTATTTTTTACTAATACTAACTCTGTTGAGTTATTTTATGCAAATTTACCAATCTATCACAAATTTCGGGGCGCCTCCTGTATCAGTCTACCTCTAGCACATCAATTCATAAAGGGCTGTGCGATAAAAAAAATCAGGTCATTGAAATACCACATTCTGTATTTTAGACTTTTGTTTGGTAATTCATAAAAATGTTTACAGATGCGGTAGAAGTTTGGTAACTTACCAAAAAAGTGGGCTTCTATTGAAAAAAACCTGTTCGGTGACAGCAGAGCAGTGTGGAGTTGTCTCCGTTTTGTTACATGCTGTTCCGTGCAGTGATGGCATTACAATAGTAAAAGGCATCCCCGACATCCCTCTGGAATATACATGTTTGTTATACTGCCTCTGCTCCCTCTGAATCTGTCCATAAGTCTTTCTTCACATTTTATTTTATTGTCAGAGCTTACATAAACGCCAAGAAACTTTAAACATGCCATGCTTAAGAGATTTCCCCACTGGCTCCTCCCCATCTTCAAACATGAACCTAAAGGTTTAAATGTCTGAAGGCTTACAGGGGAAACTTCTTTTGTTCCACTCTCTCTTCTCCCCCCCCCCCCCCCGAGAAGGCATCGCATCCTATTAACATCTGATCAGCAAGACTTGCAGGAGACAGGGGCTGTTTCTATTGGCTTTTTGCTCCTGTCTGTCATGGTTTATACCTCTCTGCTTCTGTGAGTCACGGCTCCGCACAGTCTCCATACTGTTTCCATACTGTTTCTGACACACCTGAGCTGCCGGTAATGTGTCTGGGCTTTACCGCATGCTCTAGTCTTTATGAATTGACATTTACTGACATTTTGAGGTATTTATCGCACAAGTCGGTTTGCGTGAACTTTCGCGAACCGCAAAAAGTGATGGCCTCAAAAGTGATGGAAAAGATGTTTCAAGGGGTCTAACACCTGGAGGGGGCATGGCGGAGTGGGATACATGCCAAAAGTCCCGGGGAAAATTCTGGATGTGACGCAAAGCAGCGGTTTATAGGCAGAAATCACATTGAATGCTAAATTGCAGGCCTCTTGCATGTGTATACATCAATCAGGGAGTGTAATTAGAGTACTGCTTCACACTGACACACCAAACTCACTGTGTAACGCACCGCAAACAGCTGTTTGTGTATTGACGGCCGTGCTGGACTACTGCGCGCACCATGGCCAGAGTGCAGGTGATGGTGGCTTTCCAGCCCATATGGTCGCCGGGCTGAGTTAGCTGAATGACAGAACTGTGACTATCCAGCTGATCAAATTTGGTCTGACCACAATGAAGCAACGACCTTATTATCTTTGGTGTGCCAACCCCCGAGACACTCATATAGCTGGCGGTCATTGCTTCATTGTGATACGCAAGCTCCTTCACCACGGCAAGGTAATGATCATAAAGGGGAATTTGGCACATGTACATGCCTTTTGTTTTGTTGTTGCAGCTGCAGTGCAGGCAGAAAAATGAGGCAGGCATGTACACGCACCAGAAAAATTAGTATAGCGGACGCTGCTAGCAGCTGCCTTAAAAATTCAGGAATCCACCTGGAGTCCTGGACCCTGTTGGTGGTGGCGAAGAAGGCAGTGAAGTGGCCTGCGGGCAGAGATGCTGTGTGGGGAGCGACTTAGTCTTGGGGCAGGCAGTCAGTCACACGGCCTGCAGGCAGAGATGCTGTGTGTGGGGACTGACTTAGTCTTGGGGCGAGCAGTAGCCCTCCGGGATCCATGCCTCATTCATTTTGATAAAGGTGAGGTACTGAACACTTTTGTGACTTAGGCGACGTCTCTTCTCAGTGACAATGCCTCCAGCTGCGCTGAAGGTCCTTTCTGACAGGACGCTTGCGGCAGGGCAAGACAGAAGTTGGATGGCAAATTGGGACAGCTCTGGCCACAGGTCAAGCCTGCACACCCAGTAGTCCAAGGGTTCATCGCTGCTCACAGTGTCTACATCCACACTCAAGGCCAGGTAGTTGGCTACCTGCCGGTCCAGGTGTTGGTGGAGGGTGGATCCAGAATGGCTAAGGCAAGGCGTTGTATTAAAGAATGTCGGCATGTCCGACATCACCATGAGATCGCTGGAACGTCCTGTCCTTGCCTGCGTGGACATGGGAGGAGGATTACTGGCAGTTGTACCTTTGCGTTGTGGTGTGATATCACCCTTAAACACATTGTAAAGCATAGTTGCCAGCTTGTTCTGCATGTGCTGCATCCTTTCTGCCTTCTGGTGAGTTGGTAACATGTCCGCCACTTTGTGCCTATACCGAGGATCTAGTATCGTGGCCACCCAGTACAGCTCATTCCCCTTGAGTTTTTTTATACGGGGGTCCCTCAACAGGCTGGACAGCATGAAAGACACCATCTGCACAAAGTTGGATCCAGACGTACTATCCATCTCCTCTTGCTCTTCCTCAGTGACGTCATGTAAGTCCTCTTCCTCCCCCCAGCCACGAACAATACCACGGGATATAATAGCACAAGCCCCCTGCGATGCCTGCTGCGGTTGTTCTTTTGCCGCCGCCTCTTCCTCCTCCACAGAAACACCTTCCTCATCATCCGAGTCTGACTCCTCTTCTTCCCCACAAGACTCTTCTTCCTCCTCCTCCCCCCTCTGTGCTGCCACAGGTGTTGAGGAAACATCTGGTTCTGATGTGAATTGATCCCACAATGCTTCCTGCCGTAACTGTTCCTCTTCACGCTCCTCCACAGCTTGATCCACCACTCTATGCACGGCACGCTCCAGGAAGTAAGCGTAGGGGATCAAGTCGCTGATGGTGCCTTCACTGCGACTCACCAGGTTGGTCCCCTCCTCAAAAGGTTGCATGAGCCTGCATGCATTTCGCACCAGTGTCCAGTTCGGTGGCCAGAACATCTCCATCTCCCTAGATTGTGTCCATCTACTGTAAATGTACAGGTACTGGGTGACGGATTTCTCCTGTTCCAGCAGGCGAGAGAACATGAGCAGGGTCGAATTCCAGTGAGTTGGGCTATCACATATCAAGCATCTCACCGGCAAGTTGGTTCTCCGCTGAATGTCCGCAAAGCGTGCCATGGCCGTGTAAGACCGCCTGAAATGCCCACACAACTTCCTGGCCTGCTTCAGGACATCTGCTAAGCCAGGGTACTTTGACACAAATCTTTGAATGACTAGATTCAGCACATGTGCCATGCAGGGTACATGTGTCAGTTTTCCCAAATTCAAAGCGGAAAGGAGATTGCTGCCGTTGTCACACACCACGTTGCCGAACTACACCTGGTGCGGGGTCAGCCACTGATCCACCTGTTTGTTAAGAGCAGCCATTAGAGCTGCTCCAGTGTGACTCTCCGCTTTGAGGCAAGACATGCCTAAGATGGCGTCACACCGTCGTACCTGGCATGCAGCATAGGCTCTGGGGAGATGGGGCTGTGTAGCTGGAGAGGAGATCGCAGCACCAGTAGAGTTGAACTGCCACTCAGCCAAGGAGGAGGAGGAGGATGACAGCGAAGAGGATGTAGCGGAAGGAGAGGAGGTGGCAGGAGGCCTGCCTGCAAACCGTGGAGGTGTCACAAGGTGGTCCGCTGCACAGCCACCTACTCCCTGCTTGCCATCGATTACCAGGTTGACCCAATGGGCTGTGTAAGTAATGTAGCGGCCCTGACCGTGCTTGGTAGACCAGGCATCTGTGGTCAGGTGGACCGCGGACCCAACGCTGTGTGCCAGAGATGACACCACTTGCCTCTCTACTTCACGGTACAGTTTGGGTATCGCCTTTTTAGAGAAATAATTGCGGCCTGGCATCTTCCACTGTGGTGTCCCAATGGCCACAGATTTACAGAAAACCTCAGAGTCCACAAGCTTTTATGGTAACAGCTGGCGAGCTAACAGTTCCGCCGCAGTAGCTGTCAGACGCCGGGCAAGGGGGTGACTGGCAGAAATTGGCTTCTTCCGCTCAAAGATTTCCTTCACGGACACCTGGCTGCTGTGGGCAGAGGAGCAGGAACCGCTAAAAGGCAGAGGCGGAGTGGAGGAGGGTGGCTGTGAAGATGCAAGGGAGAAAGCGGCTGAAGATGCTGCACCTGAAGGAGGAAGAGGAGAAGGAGGGTGGCTTTTCTTTTGTGCGCTGCTTTTGCTCAAGTGCTCTTCCCATTGCAGTTTGTGCCTTTTCTCCATGTGCCTTCGTAAGGCACTTGTCCCTACGTGAATGTTGGCCTTTCCACGGCTCAATTTTTGGAGACAGAGAGAACAGATGGCTTTACTCCGATCTAAGGCAAACACATCAAAAACTTTCCACACCACTGAGCCACCCTGGGGTGTGGGCACTATGGTGGCCTCAGCAGCTGATGTTGAAGGGCGTGTTGGCTGGCTGCCCATAGGTGGCGATACATGGCGCCGGACACTGCCACCAGCTGTTTCTGACAACGAGCTCCCCCTGCTTCTTTCAGCAACTTGTCTCCTCCTACTCCTCTCTGACTGTCCCCTTGGTCATCTTGTCTCTTAGGAACCCATGTGAGATCCGTATCATCATAATCATCCTTCCCAGCTTCGCTTGCCTCAGACAACTCCAAAACTGTACCAACAGCAGGCACTTCATCATCCTCCTTCTCACACGTTAAGTCCATAGTGTCGCCACCTAACTCAGACATACATATTGTAGCAGTAGTGGCTGTGAATCTGTGGTTTCACCACCAAATAACTCCCGCGAATTGTCAAATGCAGTGGATGTGGTACTTGTAGTAGCGCTGGTGGCTGCGGAAGATGAGGTGTTCTGTGTTAAATAGTCAACCACGTCCTGACAATCTTGGGAGGTGATGGGAGGTGCCTTCTTCTGAGCACTGTACTTTGGGCCAGGTCCGCATGAAATCACATCAACACTACCTCACACAGACCTGCTGGTGTCGGGTGGCCTTCCTCTGGGTCTGCCTCTACCTCTTCCGCTACCTGTTTTGTGCATTTCCATATCGGGAGGGGGGGGGGGGGGATGAAGTGAAAGGTATGCACTGATTTGACTAATATAAAGTGCAGTCACACAGGTGCAGCAGTTAACAGGTATGCACGGAGTGGTATATCACATTGCGTGCACTCACGAAGGTAGGTGGGTTCACTGAACACAGCAGCTAGGTATATGCAGTGATGAGGTGGGTTCACTCAACACAACAGCTAGGTATATGCAGTGATGAGGTGGGTTCACTTAACACAAAAGCTAGGTAGCTAGGTATATGCAGTGATGAGGTGGGTTCACTTAACACAAAAGCTAGGTAGCTAGGTATATGCAGTGATGAGGTGGGTTCACTCAACAAAACAGCTAGGTATATGCAGTGATGAGGTGGGTTCACTCAACACAAAAGGTAGGTATATGTAGTGATGAGGTGGGTTCACTCACCACAAAAGGTAGGTATATGCAGTGATGAGGTGGATTCACTTAACACAACAGCTAGGTATATGCTGTGATGAGGTGGATTAACTTAACACAAAAGCTAGGTATATGCAGTGATGAGATGGGTTCACTCAACAAAACAGCTAGGTATATGCAGTGATGGGGTGGGTTCACTCAACACAAAAGGTAGGTATATGCATTGATGAGGTGGGTTCACTCAACACAAAAGGTAGGTAAGTATACGCAGTGTTGAGGTGGGTTCACCGAACACAACAGCTTGGTATATGCAGTTATGGGTATTACAATGTGCAGCTGCCTATCACACACACAGGTAGTCACTGAATGTGCTGGACCTGGCTGGCAGTCTCACACACACAGTATAAATTACAAAAGCTGTCTATGCAACACAAGTGTTAGATCAGTGGGACACACAGAAAAAAAATAGATCATAAGAACAAGATTAGCTCTCAAAAGAGCTGTTGTGGGGTGCTATTATAGCAATAAGAATCAGCCAGGAGCAAGCTAACAAGCCAAGAGCCTAACTAATCTTTCCCTAGGTGAAACAGTCTGCAGCAGCTTTCCCTTCTCTCACTATAGCAGGCACACGAGTGAGTGTAATGGCTGGCGGAGCCTGCCTTATATAAGGGGGGAGTGGCTCCAGGAGTTAGTGCAGCCTGATTGGCCGGCGAGGGTGAACCACCCAAAGTTTGCCTGGAACCGTTCGGGCCATGTCTAGTAACAACCTTTATGAATTGACATTTTGCTAAGTGCTCGGTAAAGTCTGCTGTTTACTGCATTACCTCGTTCAGTAATGCTGTAAGAATCAAGGCCATTATGGCCGGAAGCTGGAAGTGCACGGTAGTGAGTCTTGCAACGCGTCCCAAAGGACGCGTGCAAGACACTTGGAACGCAGAGAAGACAACGGACTTATGGGTAACTAACCCCCTCTCTACCAGCCGCACAGCTGAGGCAATTAAGCCTCATTTGAATCACAAATTCGAGTTGCTAGACACCTGCATACTTACCTGCAATAAATCTACTTTCTGCATAGGTACTGCCTCCTTCTCTTCTTATAGCTGCTACAACTGAAATAACCAGACCAGGAGTCAGGGCCGGATTTGTACTCTCCAGTGCCCTAGGCCTGCTGTCACCAACCCCCCTCCCCCTCCCGACCACCACCACCAATAAACATTCTGTCCAACACTGACTAGCGATCACTGGTTTGAATGGGCTCATTTCAGTTGTGCTGCTCTGCCCCCATTCAACAAATAATTCCTGTAATTTGCGCTCCTGCCAGAATATGCACAGCAGCCGATAGTGTTCTGGGCATGCATACTTGAGAAATGACGCTGATGTATGACCGGTACTTGTCAAGAATGCATAACACTGTACGAGCCTCGGTTGCTATGCACATCTGGGCAGGAGTGAGAAATTACAGGGAGCGCAAGTGGCCAGAGCATGTGCTGCTTCTTTGTCCTCTGTGTGCAACTGGCTGCAGTCAGAGCCACAAACAGGTGGCAGGGCAGTGCAATAGAGAGAAGCCCATCCAAAACAGAGAACAGAGAACAGGTAAGTAACAAACATCCTGTCAAGACCTACTTTGGATGTTCTGTTGTAAGCAGAGTGGACCTGAAGTCAAAACTTCCTCTCTGCTCTAAAAGATATGCAACAACATAATCTTTAAAGAAAAACATTTCTTTGTTACAGCTGATACAAATCCTTCAATAAATCTGCAGTGTGTCTACTTCCTGCTTTCATGGAAGCAGACATATTGTTAACATCCTGTGCTTTCAAATGAGCTTAGATGTTGTAGCAGTCAGGTGACACAGGGTAGAGATCAAATTACAACTTGTGATTAGACACAGATGAAGGGGAATTAGACAGGCTCTCTAAATCTCCTGCTAGCCCCATAGACAGCCGTTCATGCCAATTGGCGTGGAGCTGTCCAGGGGCTGCCGCACTGCTCACGCCAATTGGCGTGGAGCAGTCGGGAAATAGTTAAAGCATCTGAATGATGCTGAAAAATCTATGTATCTCTTTTGAGTGTTGAATGTACATATGGTGGTATGCTCTTACATATTGACAGTATACAGGAACAAAGTCTGAAGAAGGCTTTTCTTTTAAACCAATAAATGGCATCATCCTGATTCAAAACTATCTGCTTTTACTGATGGCTAAGATGGTACAATGCTCTACTGCCAAACCATACACACTAGCATAGAGGTAGTAACAGCTCAGGTGTCCTTTAAAGTGACAGTTTAGCAATGAAAGGGAAGCAAACAGCATTTTTATTCTTGCAGTTATCATAGATGGTAGGAGCTGAAGGACAGAAAATGAGTCAGGAAAGAGTTAACTGAAGCAGACAATAGATCAGTGCTGGCTAGGAAGAAAAAAACAAAAGACAAACAGTCATAAATTAAGCTTACTAAAGAGTGTAATTAACAGCTGCTAGGGTCAGTGTCACGGCTGTAAAATAGAGAAGGGAAAGAAACTAGCAGAGCTCACTGATGTCTGTGAATGCCTGTATTAAAACTTAGCAGAACTTAGTTCTATCTGCTTTGTAATGTAAATCCCTGGTATTTCTCACATCAACTTGAATGTCCATCATACAGAGGAATGGATCATCAGGTGACAGCGGATGTGGATTGTCATAACACATCAGGAAGTGAGAGAGAGAGAGAGAGAGAGAGAGATGCAGGGATTGTGGAACTCTAATAGTGCAGAGTAGGGCACTGCTGTCTGGCTGCGCTGCGGGACCAGAAGAGATGATTTACTTTGACATATGACCTCTTCTCTTTCTCCAAGTCCTGCCGCCCTTCTGATCTTATTTGATTTTATCGCCCTAGGCCTTTGTGGCATTCCCAGAAATCCGGCCCTGCCAGGAGTGCCACTTGGCCCATTGACTCCCCTATGTGACTGTACTTCAGGACCATCTCTTGCTCCCATGTGACTTTGGCCATATGCTCTATATTGGAGCAGAAGCACAGACAGAAATGGCTAACAGCCATTCCCCTTTGTGCCACATATGATGATGTCAACAAAGCTGTGCACTCACTTACACAGGAGATATACCGGGTTTGTGGGGTGGCCAAATTGAGGGGTCTATTTAAATACTCAACTAGCAAATTTGGCTTTCACAGCTTTGTTCAGTTTATATTTATGGCAAGCTGTCAGTGTATCAACAACAAGCTATGACCTCCATTCATCCGAATGGGGTGTTCCTGAGACGGAAATAACGAGGCAATTGGGTTCTCAAGATGAGCTTCTACCCTTAGACCGCTAACCCGGTAGTAGAAGCAAGGGAGAACAGTATGGCTGCCCAGATGCAGTAGAGTATGTTTTGCGACTCTATCGCATGAGTTGTAATTTAGATTACCAATATTTTACTTTGCACTACACCCGTTCTTACTTTAACCCTCTGCTGTAGCTGCCTAACCCGCCACCTAATGCCTAACCCTAGCTTCCCTGCGGGTGCCGAACCCTGACTCCCCCACCTAATGCTTAACCCACCCTGACCCCCCCCCCCCCCCCAAGTGCCTAAAACTATCCTCATAATGTCCGCACCCAAAAAAATGACATGTGCAGCCAATTGGCTATCATTAGTTTCAAAGATAAATTACTATATAGTAGCTAATCGGCTACTAGCCACATAAGGCGGCCAAATCAATGCTTGGGTGATCGATTACCAATAAATAACACAGGCGTGTATTAGATGCCTACCGATTGTGGTGCCCAATTGACCGGATTCACACCTCCTTACTGTACCCACAGGAAGCCACGCCGTCATGCACCATGCCGTCAACCATGCCTCTTCTAACGAAAAGTTCATGCCGCTTAGATATACCCAAGCGGCGTGTCTGTACAGTGCTCAGTCCCCATAGTGTTGGCCGCAGGGTTGAGCTCGATCCGCACTACCGACATTAATTATACATGTCTATACATAGCTAAGTAAAGTGTAAAATGCCAATCACCTTCTGTGCCATCTGGCTCAGCCTGTTCCTCTCTTTGCTTCTGCTTGAATTTCATGTTGCCCTTGTGCATGACGGCACCAGTCATTTTGTAGATGCCATTTTTTTCGTCTGGCGTGAAGCCCAAAATGTCAATGGCGCCCTGCAAAACCCACAAACACGTTACTACTGCATGTTTAATCTCACAGCAGGTCCTAAGACAAGCTATCGGCATTACGTACGTCGGTAGCCATCAGCTCCTCCTCGTCATCGATACTCTTTACGGTAATCTCTCCTTGGCTGATGGAGGCATAATCATACGGGTTTGTTGTCAAGAGCAGCATTTCTGCAGACAGAAGCCATGTTTGTTAGAAGGTTGAGCTCCCTGCAGCACAGTCAGTCACCGAGAATGTTGCATTTGATGTGTATATGGTTAAATTAACTTACCGACAACCTCTGGCCTCTTGTTGGTCAGGATCTGGTAAAAGATGTGGTAGCTCCTTTCGGCGGAGAGCTGGAATGTGACTCTAGATTTCTCCAGCAGGTCTAAAGTGGAAGATCAGATAACAAAGAAAAAATGAAAAATGTGTTACATAGTTACATATAGTTATTTGAGTTGAAAAAAAGACATACGTCCATCGAGTTCAACCAGAGAACAAAGTACAACACCAGCCTGCTCCCTCACATATCCCTGTTGATCCAGAGGAAGGCTAAAAACCCTTACAAGGCTTGGTCCAATTAGCCCCAAAAGGGAACAAATACCTTCCCGACTCCAGATGGCAATCAGATAAAATCCCTGGATCAACACTGTTGGGCAATACCTAGTAATTATAGCCTTGGATGTCTTTCAACGCAAGGAAAGGTAGGGTGAGCTAAGGGTTTAAAGAAAACCTGAGGTGGATTGTAACATAAAAAATAGATAATTATAATAATAATAATAATAATATTCCGGCGTATAAGGGACTGGGTGTATAAGACGACCCCCCACCACCACCACCACCTTTTCCAGTTAAAATATAGAGTTTGGGATATACTCGCCGTATAAGACACAGACACGCACACCAAATAAAAATGTTAAAAATCATATACTAGTGCTATATATGAACAGATACTGGTGCTGTACTGTATGTGGTACCCAATATTTAACACTGTACAGGGAATTAACTGGTTGGATTGGTAAACTCTCCCTCTCCCTAAGTGGATTGGTAAGCTCTCCCTGTTTATCAGAGCGGTATGGAAGAATAGATCATGCTGTGCCCATAAAACACGCCTCTTTCACCAGTCTGGCCCGCCCTCATATCCTATTTACCTCCTTCTCTGCTTCTCAGATCTCGCACATGTGCGCCTGTGCTGCTTCACTACAGTCCTCAGCAGTGAGATCTAAGATAGGGCATATCACCCGGCATCAATGACACCCAGCGTATAAGACGACCCCTGACTTTTCAGAAGATTTTCAAGGGTTAAAAAGTAGTCTTATACCTAGGAAGAGAGAAACCTCTGGATCCTCAAGAGACTTCACATGTCTTCCTCCAGACCCCCACTGCCTTGGACTCTATTGAAGTTTGCGTCAGTGCTCCTCTTTATGCAGAATCACGGCCATGCTGCACTTGCAAAGGACCGCCCCAGCACAGTAGCACAGAACCGCGCATGGCCATACCCAAGCAAGTGCAGTACAGCCATGCTTGTACACAGCAGGGAGCGCCACAACGAAAACATATCAGATTTGTTTCAGGGGTCATCGCTTGGCAACGGTGAGGACAAGGACGACAGGAGAAGGCTCTGGGGGATCTAGAGGCTTTCCTCTTGGTAGGTAAGTATCTGTTTTTTTGGGTCACAATCCGCCTCAAATACACTTTAGCCAAGGATTGAAATTCTTTCTAGTCAGTAGATTACATCGCCTTTCCCACAAGAAATCTTTACATTTTCTCTAATAGTGCATCAGGGGGTCTGTGTGGCCAATAATGTGCTGAAACCCCTCCCACAATGTGATGCCATGGCTCTGACAGTTCCCTCTCTGTGATCGTCATTGCATTGTGGGAAGTAATGTCTGTTTCCAACTGCCACGCAGTCTTTCGGGGCATAAATCTCTATAAACAAAGATCTTTTAGCCTATCACATTCTTAGTGTGTGTAGTTATAGATAACGACAGTTGGTGTTGTATAGTTTTTTTTCCTTGTCTGCCAGTAGTAAAGATGCTGTCCTGCAAGCTCATTGTGGACCAAAAAACATGAACAAATTACATGGCTAATATCAATCATTTCTTGTTCTCTCTTCTGTTTTTTAACTTCTCACTTTGCAGTGTATTGATTTACTTTTTCCCCATACTACTATTTTTCAGTAAAGTTCCTGTTTAACAAACATGGCTATAGGGTTAGCTTTTGGAAGTCCTCCCATGGATGAATCATATGAACCAGTGATACATGATTAAAAAACATGAACCTCCGAATGAAAAGAAGCCATTCTACCAGGAACTCCGTAGGAAAGAATGTCACAGTGGTGAAGGCCATGAAGATATTTAACAGGGTTTTAAAACCTCCCTGGCATTATGATTATTTCCAGATTTATTGTCTAAAAGCCGTGCAATTTTTGCACAAGCTTTTAGACCCTAAAATCAAGAAAAAAAAAACATACCACCGAGTGATCTGCAGCAGCTCCTGCATATAACTCACTGAGGCACAGGATTACCGCTCTGAGCTGCGGATTTCTGTCCCGAGCCTGACTCGGGATTACCGCTAAAGAGATGAAAAAAAAACACAGAACAATAGTGAGTCGATGTTTCCGTTGATTAGGTTTATCTTTCTAAAATTACGTTTTGAAATATATATTTTTTGATTGGGAAAAATGATGGCTGACACTGGCAGGGGTGTAACTAGCCTTAATAGGGCCCCCCTGCAAAATGATAGCATGGGGCCCCCTTTGTCCTCAAACCCCACGGGATTGGGAGCCAGCGAATGGCAACAGAGAGTGTTCTGCTGTGAAGCTGTCTTTGGAAGCAGCAAAAAAAATGACACACGTTCCTGCACATGGTTTTCGTGAGTGAATGGGGGGGGGGGGTTGCCAATTGTCTGCACTTGAGTACGGGAGAGGGAGGTGGAATGGCCCCCAAAGCGTCTGGGCCCCCCTGCCATGGCAAGGGTCGCAGGGGTGATTGCTACGCCCATGGCTGACAGTACAGCAACATTTTTTCTCTCTGGTCTTTTATAGTGTGTCTATGCAGATTCATTCTCTCCAGTAGTTTCAGCAAGGTTTCTCCAGTGTATCCTCCCATATGTCACATGTTACAATGTATGATATACTCTTTCCCCCTCCATAGGGGCGAGCCACACATCTGTACAGCACTCAGTCCCAAACTGTGTCTGGCGGCACAGAATCACGATCCCTGCAGAAGACAGTAATTGTCCGTCTCTACGCACCCTTATATAGTTGATGTGGGAAAGAAGTAAGATTAGATCATTCAAGAAAAAAGCTTTATTAACCACTTGCCGACCGCGCACTCATACCGCGCGTCGGCAAAGTGGCAGCTGCAGGACCAGCGACGCAGTATTGCGTCGCCAGCTGCAGGCTGATTAATCAGGAAGCAGCCGCTCGCGCGAGCGGCTGCTTCCTGTCAATTCACGGCGGGGGGCTCCGTGAATAGCCTGCGGGCCGCCGATGGGGCTCGCAGGCTAAATGTAAACACAAGCGGAAATAATCCGCTTTGTTTACATTGTATGCCGCTGCTGCGCAGCAGCGCCGTAAGGCAGATCGGCGATCATCCCCCTAGTGGGGAAAAAAGGGGGGTGATCTGATCTCTCTGCCTGCTACATGATCTGTGCTGGGGGCTGCAGAGCCCACCCAGCACAGATCACTCAACACAGCGCTGGTCCTTAAGGGGGGGGTAAAGGGTGGGTCCTCAAGTGGTTAATCAACTCCTATGCTTCCATTGCAATTTGCAGTCAGCTACGAATTTCTAAAACTGACAGCACGTTCAACCACTCCCAGATTCCACGGCAAAATCTTTGGATCCCGAGCCTTCTGTCATGCTGCCCCTACCCTCTGCAACACATTGCCACACCCAATCAAGACAGCTCTAACCCTGGAGGCTTTTAAATAAAAAATGAAAAGCCACCTGTTTCCTTTGGCATTATGATAATATATTTTTTCCCTTATAACACATTTAACCACTTGACACCTGAGGCATTTTTCCTCTTGTGGACCAGAGCAATTTTCACCTGTCAGCGCTCCTCCCTTTCTTTTTCCAATAACTTAATCACTACTAATCACAGCGTAATGATCTATATCTTGTTTTTCTTGCCACCAATTAGGCTTTCTTTGGGAAGTACAGTATGCCAAGAATTATTTTATCCTAAATGCATTTTAACATGAATAATAAGAAAAAAAAATTATAAAATGCATTATTTTTCAGTTTTTGACCATTATAGTGTTAAAATAAAACACTCTACTGTGGATAAAAGCCACACATTTTATGTGCCCCTTTGTCCCGGTTATTGCAACGTTCAAAAAATGTCCCTAGTACAATGTATGGCGCCAATATTTAATTTGGAAATAAAGGTGCATTTTTTCAGTTTTGCGTCCATCACTAATTACAAGCCCATAAATTAAAAATTAATAGTAATATACCGCCTTGACATACATTTTTAAAAAGTTCAGTCCCTAAGGTAACTACTTATATATATTTTTTTTATGTAATTTTTTACCCCCTTTTATAAATAAAAAAAAAGTTTGGGTATTATGGGAGGGTGTGGGAGGGAAATAGTTAATTATATCAGTCAGTGTGGGGATTTTTATTAAATAAAAAGCAATTTTGGTGCAATATACTATTTGGCCACAAGATGTCCTCAGTCGTCATTTCCGATTCACGTACGTAAGCACGTGAATCGGAAGTAATCCGTGGCTGTGTAACACAGGAAGATACAATGAATGCCGGCGTCTCGTAGACGCTGGTTTTCATTGAATCGGGGACTTAGATTTATGAATGGGACCTGCGGTCCCATTCATTAACTTCCCCTCTAAGCGGCGGTAACGGCGGTGCGCGAGCACGCGCGAACGGGAGCGAGCGGCGGCTGCATGCCGCTGCAGACTTGTTTTCACGGCCCTGCTGCATCCTGTCTTTTTCCCAGGGCCGTGAATATACTGCACGGCATGCAGCAAGTAGTTGGCCACCTCCCTCCCTTATAAAGTTCCCAGATGTCTAGTGGGCCCCCTCCCTCCCCTATGCAGTTCCCTGGTGTTTAGAGGCCCCCACCCTCCTCAATACAGTTCCCTGGTGTTTAGTGCTTACTCCCTACCTCCCTCATATGGCTTATCCTGGTGATCTAGGGCTTCACCTCCAATATATGTTCCCTGGAGGTCGAGAGTGGGCCAAACCTAATACAAAGTGGGGAAACCACTTAAGTGTCAAACTTAATGGCTCTGAGGGCCAGATTTGACCAGTGGCTGGAGTTTGATATGCATGACTTGGATATTTAAGGTCTTACTGGACAAGGCCCAAAAATGTACAGTTTAAAGCATGGTAACTTTATTAGTAAAAACAATATCCATTAGATACAATGGTAATCATTCTACAGTAACACACGGTATGGGTAGACCAGTTGTCGATGAGGCCCAGAGGGGGTTCTTGTTTATCGCCCACAACTACTGAGCAGATGCCCAGTGTGTGGTGTAACCATCCCACCAGGTCACTACACACTGTTGCTGACACGCTGTGGTTGTAAATACTTTATAGCAGGGGCATAACTAGAAATCAATGGGCCCCCCCCTGCAAAAATTTAGATGCCCCCCCCCCCGGGGGCCTGCTCAGGGCCGTTTTGGGGGAGCAGGAGAGGACGCAGCATAAGGGGAGAGCATTGGCCCCCACATCAGCGGGGAGAGGGGCCACTCCCCCCTCCCTCACCTCAGCGCTCCCCCTCCTGCAATCAATAGGTGGCAGCAGCAGCAGTAGGAACTCAGGCATACCTCTGTGTTCCACCGCTGAGGTCCGATTTCTAAGCCTCTGATGCTACTTCCTGTTTAAACAGGAAGTAGCATGTGGCACTAAGAGATCGGCCCCCCTCCCCGCCGATGTGGAGGCCAATGCTCTCCCCTCATGCAGCAACCCCTCCTGCCCCCCCCCCAAAACGGCCCGTGGGTGCAGTGGCTGCAGCCCCCATTGTTACACCACTGCTTTGGAGGGAATAAATGGTGTAGCTTCAGCAAATAAATGGGTAGAAAAGCTGAGCTGAACCACCCGTAAGCGCCCTCACAGTTCACCATAAGAGTGTCAACAAACTGGAGTTGCCAGTGTGATCTGGAAGATTAAGGAGTGCTCATATTGTATACAGTGTCACAATCACCCCAGTGCTCAGAGTTGTGTTACTGCAGAACATTCTGCAACTACCATTGAATGTACTGGATATTGCTTTTACTAAAAAAGTTACCATACTTTTAAAGAGGAGCTGTCAGCCATGCTATTTCAGAAAAAAAAAAAACACATATATATATATAAGTAGATAAATACTTGCTCTACTTACATAACATATGTATGGCATTGTCCACGTTTTGATTTTAGTGATTTTTCTACAGTAAAAAAAGAGAAAATCCTTCTTAGCTTTTTCCATTTTAACTGTGGCTATTTTGAAGCCAATCCTGGTGTCATTTCCTTCCTTACTCTCCTCTGCCTGATTTGCCCGCCCTTCACTATAGAAAGTGCATTGTCTCAGCATGAGAAATATTGGCCAATCAGAGAGGAACAGAGGTGTGGGAGGGGAAAACAGGAGGGAAAGAGGCTTCAACCAATCAGGCTGCATTAGTTAGGTCTGAGGGGGAAGTAGATAAGCAAAAAAGGACAACCCAGCATGCCCTGCAACTTCCTTTTTGCATACCAAATTTTGTGTGTACCAAATAAAGAGTCAGGTAAACTGGGAAATGATTGTTTATCAACAAGAAAAGTAATAGTTATTTTAACTTTTGGATTGCCCGGTTAACATCCTCATTACTTGTTTACCAGATAAAAATAAAGAAATGATTTTTGATTTTATGCCTGACAGTTACACTTTAAATGTACATTTTGCGCCTTGTCTATTAAAACCTTTAGTATTTAGTATTGTTGATTCCCCAGTACCCTATTCGAAAGATTGCAGTCAACATCTACACTAACCCAGTAGCTCTCAGAAAACATTATTGTCACTCCTGGCTATCGCTTCTGTGCAATGCCTGTGCTCTATTTGCACACAAAGCAAAGTAAGCAAGCTGGAATATCTCTGTTAGTGAATAACTGCAAAGCACACAGGCCTGAACAAAATGAATTTCCCTTTAAAGGGACTCCGAGCAGTGCCTGTGGGTATGCCTTTAAGTATACCCACAACTAATTAATCATATCCTCACACCTACCAGCATGATGTTTGTCATTTTATCCCCCTGGGTTCCCTGTATTTCATTGCATTGTGCTGAATGGAGCTGCCGACACTGGGGAAAGTGTTGTCGTGTGTAATACAAACGAAAGCGAAAACTAAAAGGCATAGGGCAGCGGTGTATATATCATTGGAAAGAGGAGAAAGAGAGCTTCAAAATGATATGCATCTTTCCATAGTTACTGCACTGCTCGGAGACCCTTTAAACATTTCCGATTGCATCTAAAACAATAACAAATGGCATTAAACAATTCTCACAGGTCTCGATATCAGCAGAAGATAGTTTTCCCGTCGTCCCGAAATGGATTCTGATGAATTTACCCTGGAGGTTGAAGGAAATTATGGTCAGAAGAAAACAGGCAATGATATCACCTCTTTCTCAGAATAATCAGAGTACATTTTCCAAAAGTCCTTAATTTTATTCAAGGCATCTCTTGGGATCCCTGAGTATCCCCAGCAGTCCTGAACTGGGTTCATTAAAACCTGTAGGCTGCTGAGTGGGTAGGCTTTACCACCCTTTCTTGAGTCATATCAGATCACAGTCATGATCTAATCCTACCATGTTCATAGCCTAGTGTCCTACCATATTATTATGATGTTTTTATATAGGCCTGAGTCTTCTGCAGTACTTTACAAAGTACACAGTCGTGTCACTGACTGTCCTCAGAGGAGCTCACAATCTAATCCCTGCCATAGTGATAGCCTAATGTCCTACCATATTATTATTATGTATTTATATACATAATAATTGGTTGAAAGGGGTTGAAACTGAATGCTAACAAAACTGAGGTCATTGTTGTCCAAAGCCAGCGCTTGCCATCAAAACGGCTCTATCCTAAATCAACACCAATCAGGTTTGGGCATTCAGACATAAACAGCTCCGACCTTGAGCACAGCCTTGGTGTGCTAATTGATGGGGAATTGAGCTTCAGAAACCAAATCTTGGCTGTAGTCAAATCTTCCTACTTTCATCTGAAGAACATTGCAAAAACGAAACATCTCATTCCCCCAGAGGATCCCTCAACCCTAGTTCACGCCTTCATCACATCATGGCTGGACTACTGCCATGCCCTCTACGCAGGCCTCCCAAACAAGGAACTGTACCGCCTGCAATTAGTACAGAACGCTGCTGCCAGACTGCTAACAAACCAGCCTCCTCACTGTCACATTACATCCAGGGGAGTAACTAGAAGTCTACGGGCCCTCCTGCAAGAATTTGAGCCCCGGGCCGCTCATGGCCGTTTTAGGGGGGCAGGAGGGGTCGCAGCATGAGCGGAGAGCTTGGTAGCACGTCGGCGGGGCAGTCCCCCCCCCCCCCCCCCTCACCTAAGGCTCTCCCCTCTGCGCTCCCCTCCTGCCTCTATGTAATCGTCAGCAGCAGCAGCTATAATTACCTCCATTCAACACCGGAGGTCGCCGATCTGCAAGGGCTTCACATTACTTCCTGTTTTAACAGGAAGCAATGTGAAGCCCTTGCAGATCAGCAACCTCTGTGGTGGATGGAGGTAATTATAGCTGCCGCCGCTGCTGCTGACGATTACATAGAGTCAGGAGGGTAGCGCAGAGGGGAGAGCCCGAGGTGAGGGGGGAGGACGTGCTACCAAGCTCTCCCCTCATGCTGCGACCCCTCCTGCCCCCCCAAAACAACCATGAGCCCCCCCCCCCCCCCCCACGGGGGCAGGGGCTGCTTCCCCTATTGTTACGCCAGTGATTACACCGATTCCATGATCACTGCACTGGCTACCAGTAAAATGGAGAATACTCTTCAAGATTGGACTGTTGACATTCAAATCCCTACACAGCATGGGCCCTGGATACATGAAGGACTTGCTGAAACTGCATCACACCTCTCACACCCTCAGATCAGCAAGTTCTATAAACTTGGTCACTCCCACAGTGCACCTCAAAAGCTTTCTGTCATGCTTCCCCTACCCTTTGGAACTCCCTGCCACACCCAGTAAGACATCCCCTTCCCTGGAGTTATTCAAATCCAGACCGGCACGCCACCTGTTTAGCTTGGCATTTCCGGACTAGAGTTCATCCTCTGTAGCACAATTTACCAATCAACCAATTACTGGTCTGAGCCATTCTTATGCACTTTGAGTGCTATGGGAGAAAAGCACTTTACAAATGTTATTTGTTGTTGCTAAATAGCGCTGACATCTTCTGAAGCACTATACAGAGCAGTGCATAGTCATGTCACTGACTCCTCAGAGAAGCTCACAATCCAGTTCTACTATAGTCATGGTCTAATGTCCTAACATATTATTATTATGTATTTATATAGCACTGACATCTTCTGCAGCACTTTACAGAGTACATAGTCATGTCACTGGCTGCCCTCCTAGGAGCTCACACTCTAATCCTACCATAGTCATAGTCTAATGTCCTACCATATTATTATGTATTTATATAGCACTGACATCTTCTGCAGCACTTTACAGAGTACATAGTCATGTCACTGGCTACCCTCCTAGGAGCTCACAATCTAATACTACCATAGTCATAGTCTAATGTCCTACCATATTATGATTATGATGTATTTATATAGCGCTGGCAACTCCATGTAGATGGTGTCTTGGCCCACATTTGAATTGGGGACCCAGTGCTGCAAGGTAAGGTCAGTGTATTAATGGCTGTGTTCCATTATGACCCAGCCCAGGGTTCCAGTCTTTTACTCTCCAATTGCAGACAGTTTGCAAAAAAACTAGAGTCCAAGGACTGCTGGATGTGAAAAAAATCACTATTGGTTCTCAGAAATCCCTGTGGAGGAATGAATCAGTCAGATACAGTAACTACTTACAAAGCGGGAGGAGTTGTCATTCCTCAAGGTTTTGGCGTTGCCAAAGGCTTCCAGCAGAGGATTAGCCTGGATGATTTGATCCTCCAGTGTGCCCTGCCATCGAGAAAACACAAGTTCTAGCTTCTATATCAAATCAAGTCAAAGATAGCTTTATTGGCATGACCAAGATTCATACAGGCATTGCCAAAGCACAGGGAAAAGGGGGACATGGGAGGGGGTCACAACAGCAGATTCATCAACCATTAGATTTTAAAGTGGAGCTGAACTCTTGCACAGGACAGAAGGAAAACATAGAGAAATGCACCCTGTATGTATTTAGAGAGTTTAGCCTGTCTAATTCTCCCTCATCTGTGACTAATCACCACCTTAATTTGATCTCTCAGTTGTGTCAGCTCACGAATCTCCTCTGCCTCAGCAGAACAGCAAATTTGTGAACGCAGGATGTTAACCCTATGTCTGCTTGCATGAAAGCAAGAAGTAGATATACTGCAGATGTATTGCAGGATTTGCATCAGCTGTAACAAAGAAATGCTTTTTCTCTAAAGGTTATTATGCTGTTGTGTATCTTTTAGAGCAGAGAGGAAGTTCTAAGTTGAGGTCCACTTTAACCTTCTTGGCGGTAACCCCGAACGTAGTCCGGGGTAAGTCGCGCAGGAGGTTTTCTCAGGCCCTGCTGGGCCGATTTGCTTAATTTTTTTTCGCTACACGCAGCTAGCACTTTGCTAGCTGCGTCAGCACACCGACCGCCGCCGCCCAGCGCTCGATCACCGCTATCCGTCGCGACGCGATGCCCCCCCCCCCCTCGCAGACCCCGTGCGCTGCCTGGCCAATCAGTGCCAGGCAGCACTGAGGGGTGGATCGGGACTCCCAATGACGTCTGTGACATCATCTCGCCCCGTCGCCATGGCGACGGGGGAAGCCCATCCCGTTCTTTGAACGGGATTTCCTAATCAGAGATCGCCGAAGGCGATCGAAGCGGGCGGGGGGATGCCCTGGGCTCGCTACATGATTTAAAGAAAAAAAAACAAAAACTGCTGCGCTGCCTCCTGGCAGAATTTATTAGACCGCCAGGAGGGTTAATGCAAATATCAACTGTTAAAAAATCGTTGATCGCCAGAAAAATCACTGTGAAAATCGTGTAGTGGGTATGGATCTTAAAGTAAACCAGAGATGAAAATAAACAAATGAGGTAAACAATTGGATCTGTCCTTCTACTCCTAAAATGACTCTTTTAGATATCTCAAGGTTCAATTTTATGTATAAACATTTACAAAGCAGATTTAATGTTTCCTCGTCCCTGCTCAATTGCAGTGTCTCAAGATTCCCAGAGTGAAAATACATGAACTGTTGACTTTTTTATCTTTTCCTCTCACAGTAAAAAGCCCAGGTATCTGCTTAGGAAAGTATTTTATAGCTGTAATTTGCTGTCAGTGAGCCGACTGGAGAAAAACTGTCAGTTCCATAACACAGCATAAGTGTCTGTATGCTTGCCACTGTTTATTGTATATGCACCTGTCTGTCTCAATATGTCACATGTCATCTCTGGTACACTTTAAGGGTGAGAGGAAGTGATGTTTATACGGGAGGAAGGGGAATTATGTTGGCCACACATGCTATTGGGGAAGGGGAATGGTGGTGGCATGTGCTGTAGGTGAGGAAGGAGGGGGTGGGGTAGAGAAAAGGGGGGGGGGGGGGTGTCCACTATTCACATTTCCCTGGGCTCAACAGCCACCATTTTCACTGGCGACTGCCTGGATGGTTGTCCTCTATTTGTTGGGGGCCTCCTATCAATATTGATTAGCCTTTACATTTGAATTTGGAGGGTGGGTCAGAGGCCTGATGAAGAGACGTTGACAAGAAACAAGTTGGCGGAATTGCCTACAAATAATTGCAGCTCATCACGCTACTCATGGCCTTCTATTTGTCTTGCCATTTTTAGGCCTTCTATAGAAACACATACAATCCTTTTAATGATTTTTTTGGGTAGAGCTTTGCAAGCGATATTGGCAGCGATTTCCCTGCTCCTATAGATCACATTAGAATGGAAACGCTGCCAAAATGCTGCATGTCCTGCCTAATCGCAATCGCTCTAGTGGAATCTCTCCCATTTATTTACATTGACAAAGTGTTTAGGGAAATCGCTAACAATTTAAAGACTCTGTATTCAAAAAAAAGTCCCCTGGGGAGTACTTACCTCTGGAGGCGGAAGCTTTAGGGTCCCAATGAGGTCTCCCCCATCCCTGTAGCTGCAGGCAATACAGCGCTGGCTCCCCCGAAATCTTCCCTCGACAAGCCTGACAAGGCTTGATATATTTACCATCCCTGGCTCCAGCGGGGGCGCTGTTGCGGCTCTCAGCACGGAGATAGGCGGAAATAGCCGATCTCAGTCGGGCCCACTCTACTATGCAAGTGCAGGAGACTTGTGCCTGCGCAGTAGTGCAAACCAACAGCGATCGGCTATTTCCGCCTATCTCAGAACGGAGAGCCGATACTGCGCCTGCGCTGGAGCCGGGAAGGGAAATATTTACATCCCTGCTGTTCAGAGGGGCACAGCGAGACCGCCGTGGGACGCGGGTGGACGGGGGAAGCCTCGATAGGATCCGGAGGCTTCCCCCACCCGTGGTGAGTACCCCCTAGGGCAGGCATGGGCAAACTTGGCCCTCCAGCTGTTAAGGAACTACAAGTCCCACAATGCATTGCAGGAGTCTGACAGCCATAGTCATGACTCCTAAAGGCAAATGCATTGTGGGACTTGTAGTTCTGTAACAGCTGGAGGGCCGAGTTTGCCCATGCCAGCCCTAGGGGAACTTCTTTTAGTTACAGGTTTTCTTTAATGCAATCCCTAAATGCTCAAAATCACTGCAAAACCAATTTTGCAGTCCGTTCAGCAGAATGGAGTAAACAGAGCAATGTAAACCGATCCTTTTGATTAACATAGGATCCATTCACCTCTGTTAGGCCTCTTGCACACTACATGCGATTACGATTTTCTATACGTCCGATTTTTGATTCGGATTAAAAAAAGTCCTGCATGCTGCTACGATTTTTAATCGGAATCATAAAATCGGATGTATAAAAAAATTTAGCCTTAGGGTCCGTTCCATTCTGTTAAACGGACCGTTTTCGTTTTTTTTTGTCCAGTGTGAACCGGGTCTTATAGTTACACTGCCACTGGATTTGACTACTGGGTCCCTACAAGGTGCACAGGGTACTTGCCCATTACTGGCTGAGCTTGTAGAATCTTTTTACCTGCAGTTTGTTACTTGACTCTTTTTTCTTCTGTGGGTCTCCAACAGCTGCAATTGTTGCAAAGTACTGGATGACACGCTTGGTGTTCACAGTCTTTCCTGCACCAGATTCTCCGCTAGTCAGAAGGAGAGAAACAAAAAATCAAGTAGAAAGAGTTGTAGTCTACTGTTCATGTCTGTAGATTGGGCCTTAAAGGGAACCTGATGTGACAGGTTCATGGAGGCTGCCATATTTATTTCCTTTTAAGAAATACCAGTTGCCTGGCTATCCTGCTGATCCTCCACCTCTAATACTTTTAACCCCTACATTACGTACATATTGTACATGCGCCAGGGAGTTGGGCGCAGGGCAGTTCTCACCGGCAGCGTTAAATACTATTCCCCTCCCAGTTGTAGCAACTCGGAGAGAGATGTAATTCTGTGTCTGGCAGGGCCGCCGGCAGGGCATCACAGGGGGGACTGCAGTATGGGGCCCTAGTGAATCTGGGGCCCAGCATACAGGCGTACGGGAGAGGAATCGACGCGGGAGACTTGGGCGCAGGATACAGCCGGTATATGGCTGATCCTGCTGCTGCACAAGTCCCGACCGTGTTCATTACTATTCCCCCTCCAGGCTGGTGGAGAATGAAATAACTCGGCTTCCAGCAATTGCTGGAGGCCGAATGATTGTGTTTTAAAAGTAACTTCAGCTCCGTCTTCTGACGGCGACGAAGTTACTCCCTGTGCGCCCAAGTCTCCTGCGCTGGATTCACTGTGTTCGGCATACAGTTCAACACATGGGCTGCCCATTAATGTGATGAGAGGTGCCAGGAGGCTCATCCTCAAATTACCTTAGTCAGTTAGTGATTAAAATAAACCTGCGAATGGGAGAAAAGGATTTTTACTTAGCTGGGGCTCCTTCCAGCCCCTGTAGCCCATCAGCTCTCTCAGTACCCTTCTGGTCTATTCCGTTGTGCTCTTATGATGTCCACACAATCCAGCTAGGTTGCGGGGCACTGCACATGCACTGTTACAGGTCGCGTGCCTCTTCCATCGTGCTCACATAGCTGGGAGCGCTTTGTGCAAGCGCAGTCACAGTCTTAATGAACTGAGTATATGCAGAACCCTCCCAGGCATGGGAGCCCATGGAAAGCAGACACATGGATGTTAGAGTGTTCAGGCTTTCAAAGATTGGTATTTGCCATGTGGGGGAAGAGGGGAGTGAGGGGGGCCCAGTAGGTTTGTCCAGTATGGGGCCCAAAAAGTTCTGATGGCGGCCCTGGGGTGTGCTATTTGCTGGAGCCCCAAACTACTCTTGTGTGGGGCGCACATCATAGCACCAGTGCTCTGACAGCACTCAGCTTCACTGCTCGGCGCTGAGCACCGTGCGCCAAAGTAACCTGCTTCGCTGAGAGCTCCCCCCAATCCATCCAACCTCGTTGAGGTAGAGACTGTTATTACAGGCTATGTCATTTCTTACCTTAGGTAGTCTTTCACCACTAGCCACGCCCGCAGCAGTATATCTACACCCCGCTGGAAGACTGTTCTCGTCCCCATCCCAAAGGCATAGATATATATCTCCTGCTGCCGCTCACTACCGCGCAATCTCGCTACTGATCAGAGGGGAGATGAATGAATGGGAATGCAGTTCCCATTCCCATTCATTGATCTAAGTCCCTGTGTCAATGATCACCAGCATCAATGAGATGCCTGCTGTCATTGTAACAAAATTAATTACACAGGCACACATTACTTCCTTTTCTCATACTATTACTACACGGCAGGAAGAAAATGGGCTTGATTCACAAAGCGGTGCTAACTGTTAGTACGCTTGTGAAAAGCCCCTTATCATGCCTAAAGAAACTTGGCACGCGCTAATTAGCGCTCACGCGCAAAGTACCGCGAGGCGCGCAAAACGTTGCACCGGGTGCGACGAAAACTAAGGTCACATTGGATGCGCCCTAAACGTCGCATGGGTGCAACATTTAGGGCGCATCCAATGCGACCTTATAGGCGCATAGGGTCCGCTGTTTTCGTTTCACGCGCACCGGCTTTGTGTGCGCAAAGATTTGCGTGTGGTACTTTGCACGCGATCTTATTCAGCTTGGTGCGTGCTAACTACTTAGCCCCCTAGTTAGCACGCCCAAAGCCTTTAGACGTGCTAACTAGGTTATCACCAAATAGTGAATCAGGCCCATATTGTGAGTAGTAGTAACAGTAAAATTACACATACAGTGCTGCTCATAATTATTCATAATTATTCATACCCCTGGCAATTTTTCACTTAAAGCTACTTTTATTCAACCAGCAAGTAATTTTTTGATGGGAAATGACATAGGCCTCTCCCAAAAGATAATAAGACGATGTACAAGATCTACAAATGTACAAAAGTATCCAGTCCTAAATGATTCATATCCTTCTCAATAATCAATAGAAAAGCCTTTATTGGCTATTACAGTAATCAAACGCTTCCTACAATTGCAGACCGGCTTTTTGCATGTCTCCACAGGTATTTTTGCCTATTCATCTTTAGCAATGAGCCCCAAATCTTTCAGGAGGGAGGGTCTTCTTGCCATCGCCCAGATCTTTAGCCTCCTCCAAAGATTCTCAATTGGATTCAAGTGAGGACTCTGACTGGGCCACTCCAAAACCTTAATGTTGTTGTCTGTGATATATGGTAAAATACACGAGGGTCGTCTCTGGTTCACTTTAAAGTTAAAATTTGCCAGGGGTATGAATAATTATGGGCAGCACTGTACATACAATTGTTTCAATAAACAGACCTACACAAAATATAAAATTAACTCCTTACCTCCCACACTCTCCAATAAACACCCAAATAAAAGTTTTGCATTACATTTTTTTTTAAATCACAATTTAAAAAAATACATACGGTAAATAGATACCTTAGGGACTGAACTTTTTTAAAATGTATGCCAAAAGGGTATATTACTGTTATTCTTGAAAATATGGGTTGTAAATAGTGGAGGCAGAGTAACCAAGCTGCTCAGGGTGACCCAAACCACTAGGAATGTATAGGGGGATAAAAGAGACCGAAAAGCCCTCCTATTAATAAGCCCTATCCCATACAGCCATATCAATCCCTGCCATGTACTGATGTGTGTCAAAAGCCCAAAACAGTCTACATGTGGGGTTGGTGTGGCTGTGTAATATTTGAAAGCTATAGGCTAAAGCCAGCGGTTCTGGATGCTTGCCTTGCTTACAAGGGCGAAAAGGGATCATTTGCATATTCAGTAGTGGTGTATTGTGGGTAACCACAAATGTTCACTTGTAGCTGAATTATTGCAAATTTCCTTCTGTTTTAAGAAGGCAATTTTCACCAAATAGTGGAGGCAAAGCTGAATAAAATGTACCTTTATTTCCAAATAAAATAGTGGCGCCATACATTGTGATAGGGACATAATTTAAACAGTGTAATAACCGGGATCAATGGGCAAATAAAATATGTGAGTTTAAATTATGGTAGCACGTATTATTTTAAAACTATAATGGCCTGAAGACGGAGAAATAATGATTTTTTTCCATTTTTTTTTCTTATTATTCCCAGTAAAATGCATTTAGAATAAAATAATTCTTAGCAAAATGTACCACCCAAACAAGATATAGATCATTTTGCTGTGATGAGTAGTGATAAAGTTATTGGCATATGAATGGAAGGAGCGGTGAAAGGTGAAAATTGCTCTGGTCCATAAGGGGAAAACCCCCTCAGTGGTTAAGTTACTCTGTTTAAATACTTGCATGGTGCAGCAGATCTGGTGAAAGATTTTTGGAAATGGAGGGAAATGGAGGGCAATGGGGCAGTAGATCTCTGTCCCTAGACAGGTGAGGGTTGCTGCCTTCTTAGTAGAGGATATCAATAAATCCAGTCTCGGTTTGTAGAGCATTCATGTTCTCTAATAATGTCCACCCACAGGGAAAGTTACTAAATCGGCTCAAATATCTCATGTAAATATCCAGTACTCACGTAATCAGGACAGACTGGTTCTCCCGATCTGAAAGGAAACAGAAGTTGCTATGAGGGATTCTGCACTGGGAGGGCAAAACAGATCATATTTTGCCAGAAAAGGATTACAATGAAATGGGCCCTAGGCAAGATAGCAGTTTGTGCCCACTGCTGATGGTCACCTAGCTTTTTAGCAAGATTTGAATGGGGGCCACATGAGCTGTGTACTCGTTGCATTGAAGATGGGGAAACTATGTATGGAAGAGGAGTTTACAAATGGAAGAGTTCCAGAGGGTTTGTGCTACTCGATGAACATGGATGGGGGCCTGGGAGTAATCTTTGACTTTAATGCTGGAGATTGTTCAGATGGTCCCAGCACAGAAGCGGAGGGGCTTAGACAGACCGGGAAGCCTCTGGACTATTCAGAGGCTTTACCCTACTAAGGTCTAAATTAAAAAAAAAAATTTACAAGTATGCTTTAAGTATTTTCAATTGTCATTACGATCTATATTACGATCAAAACCATGAACAGCAATGTTGTCGTTTAGTGAGTTGATTGTAATGTTGATCATAATTTTTCTCCCCTGATGACGCAAGACTGTGAAACCAGTCGGGAAGGTAACAGGCGGCACGATTGTCTATTGATCTATGATTGACCATTACATGCGCGCTAATCTTCCAGGGTTCCCTGTTTATGGGCCCCGTATGTGAGTTATTGTTTTTATATCTACTGTCTTTTAAAGAAATTTTATCGAAATAAACGGGTTACGCTTACATATTGCCGTTTTTGTTTTCCTATATAAGTTCCTGAAACTTTACCTCCATACGGACGTCCACTGGATCTTCACGACGTCTGATGTTCCCTGGACGTTATCTGTGACCTGAGACATTTTACAACCTTATAATGTGGGTTGTTGGGAGCTGGTAAGCCTTTTCTAGGTTTGATGTTTGGCAGATACCTACCTGTGAGAATTTGATATATTGTGGTGAAGAATTTATCATTCCCTACATACAATGACTTTCTAAACCTGCGCTGACCTTTGATGTAATGTTGTTGTTTAGTGAGTTGATCGTAATGTTGTTCATAATATCGATCATAATTACAATCGTCATTATGAACAAAAAGCTGAATTTTATAGTGAATGGCCAGCTTTACACTTGTAGGATGGCTACACAGTGGTGGGAAAAGGGCTGCTTCCAGGGGAGTAATTAAAAGGGAACAGCCCTCACATTCACATGGGGGCCCAGAGCTGTGGGGGCCCAAAACTAATAACCTTCCCTTCCGCCAATGCAGGGGACTCTACTTCACATCAGGTATTTTTGGGGCTACACTTGTTATGGGCGTGAAGATCCTAATGGCCACACTTGTTTATGACCCTTGTGAGTTGGGCCCCCGGGCCATGAAGGGTACCAGTGGGAGGCAACGGAAGGGGTGCGAACATTGGGGGGGCACACCAATGTTTTGCTGGGGGCACCATGAGTTGTTAGTTACACCACTGGCTGGTTCAGACAAAAGGGGCATCGGATGCCGTACATATGGAAGGGAGACTGAACATGGAAGGGGTGAGCACAAGAACGTCTAGAAAAATGAGAAATCTGGCTTGGAACTTGGAAAAGCTGCATTTGGAATTAAAGCTGGGAGGGGCAAGGTAGAAGACATCTACCCTATGAGGACAATAAGAATAAATCAAACCTAATAGGAAGTTGATCAGAAACACATACAAGAACTTACCAGTTAACATAAACTGATAGGCGTTATCAGAGATGGAGAAGATGTGGGGCGGGGCTTCCATACGCTTCTTCCCTCTGTAGCCGTTGACAACGATGGGATCGTACACTGGCAGCCACTTGTAGGGGTTGACAGTGACACAAAACAGGCCCGAGTAGGTCTGGAATACAGATTTGGATTAAAAATATTGACATTCAGTCAGGGCCGGATTTGGGGGCTGGCCCCATAGGCTGAGGACTAGGGCGGAGCCTAGGGAGGGGTGGGTTAACAGTGTCCTAACAGCCGCCCATGAGATCCCCCACAATAATGGCCACGTTTGTCGGCAGCTGCCCCTCGCGTATCTCTGCACACAGAAGCATGTCTGTGTGTGCAGCAGCAGCGGAGCCGACAAACCAGGACAGAGCGGGCAGCTTTCCCAACGTGCCAGGAGCAGTGTCTGCATCCTTGCAGCCCTGCCTGCTGTCACTTAAAAGTTCCTACCGAAATGTGACCAGTAGCAATAGTACTTTGTATCCCCGCCCTCCTCCTTGCTCCTGTCAAATCGGAAATTTGGAGGGGCGGGGATACAGGAGATGGTTCAAGCACTGTTTTAGCCTCCGGAGCTGGTGAGAAATGAAAGTAGGAAAGAAGTATGCACTGTCTTTGTAGATGCACATTCTCCTCTTGTAACGTATTGCTGTACTCCCTGGCTGCTTCTGTGTGTAATCATGCTGTCTCTCTCCTCCCGTTAACACTGGCATGTGCTGCTGTAACATAGCTCCCAACTGTCCCTCTTTTGGAGGAACAGTCCCACTTTGGGAGCCTTGTCCCTCTTTCCTCCTCATTTGTCCCTCTTTCAGGACTTTGGAGTGCCATAATGGCTAGAAACGCCCCTGAAAATATATAAACTCTTTTGGTTTGGGTAGGAGGGGAGAATGATAGGACAGCACAGTGCTTGTAAGAAGTTTTGTGGCTGTCATAAGCTTTAGTAAAAGTGTTCCCAAGCCTGTCTTTTACATATAAAAAAAATGTTTACTCCACACTAGTCCCTCATCACTACTAAATAACGTTACACTGCCCAGGTTTTTTTCAGTGTCATTCTGAACCATACACATAAATACCTCCCAACTTTTTGAGATAAGAAAGAGGGACACTTAAGGTCCACCTCTGCCACACCCCTAATCACCCCCTGACACACCCCTAGTCACGCATACCATAAAGATTTCACAAGAAAAATATGTTGTTTTGTAATTCAAACCACTCTGGTCTTTTCTATCCTGGGTCATTTTCCTTCATATTAACATGTGAAAATAACAAATATATCCATTTAAAGGATGGAAATAAAGTTTTGAGTCAATGAAACACGTTTTTCAGTAGATAATATACATATATTTACATAAATCTGTACATGAGTCCTGAAAGAGGACAAATGAGGGAGAAAGAGGGACAGAGGCACAGGGTCCCCAAAAGAGGGACTGTCCCTCCAAAAGAGGGACAGTTGGGAGCTATGCACATAACATGCACCTGGTGCAAATGCGTTTGCAAACCAGCATGTGACACCCTCCATAGTCCACCACTGACACCCTCTCCCTAGATTTAGTGTGTAGCACAGTGGAGCACGGAATTCTATTTACTCCAGTGGCAGGTCATATCTGAAGTCCTATTCTGCATTGCAGCAAGGCACTTTATGCTGCATACTTCTGTACAGCTTCTAGATGTTCTTCCATGTCATGTGACGTGTCAGGTGCCATATAGAGATATGCTGCAGCAGAGCACCCCACTGCAGTGAAGGGGATTGTAAACCTGACCCACCTCTCAATAACATGTTCTGCTGTGCTGCTCTGCTATTTTATCTACGGGGCTGCACTGAAGGAGGGCCCCTTGGGATGTGGGAGAAAGGTGCCCCCCTTCCTCACAGAGGCTATGCCCTGTGATCTACCCAAAAGTTGGACGGAGCAGAAGGAAGTTGTGCAAAACAGGTAAAATGTAGCTATAGACAATAGTGATGAAGACTTATCTATATATTTGGCTGGAGCCCACTACAAAAAGTAAGTTGGGGGGGGGGGGGGGTGGTTAGGGACGGATCGGGTTACTCTGCTGGCGTAATACCGGTAGCGTTGCTGTACACACCTTAAAAATTGACAAAATTTGGCAGCTGCTGTATTTGTATAAAATCAGAATAACATTCACATTAACTCAGAATTACTGGCATCTTAATGACTGTCCCTAGTTTTATCATTTAAAACCTGTTTCTCCTGTGTCTGGCATGCATTACTGCCATACTCTATGGTACAAATAAGCATACATGAACAATGGCGCCTGGAAAAAAGGGAATAGGGGATTGCTGCTGGTAAGATACCGCTACAATTAGCGATATTTTAATACTGCATTTGGATAGTAAAATATTGGTAATATTTACCAATATTTTACTGTGGCTAAACCTAACCTTACTCTCAGACAGAACCCCTCCCTGTTGGTACCTAACCCCTACCCCCCCCCCCCCCCCACGGTGCCTAACACTAAGACCACCCCTGGTGATGCCTAAGACCTCCCCCAGCTGTGCCTAAACCCAATCCCCCCCCCCCCCCCCCCTGTGACGCTTAACCCTAAATCCCCCTCCTAAAGCCGCGATATGAGACTATGAAGGTAAATTTTCACGCTCGATTAGCAGCAAGAGGGGGCAATTTAGGCGGACAGGCTTGCAGGGAAAAAAAAATTGGTTTGCGGATAACTAAATTGCAGCATTGCATAGCGGGCTCTCCCTGCTAGCATCCAAATTTCCCTATCATGCCGCAAAATGCACCTTTAATTATAGGGGCCATTTTTTCCGCATGGGCTCCTGCACCCTTTTTTTACTCCTTCAACAAATACTTAGTTTGAAGAAATGCTGACTTACGTAGATCATCCAGGCTGCGTAACGCTCTTTGAGGTTATACAGCACAGACGCCTCGTTTAGGTGGGTCATCATCGCCATGTCCTCAATCTTATCGTACTTGGGAGGGTTTTGTGGAGAGACCTGATCTTCTTTAACTGTTACAGTCTGAAAAGAGAATATAGAGTATTCAGTGTTTCTGTTTGCTGTTTTATAGCCAATAAGCGTACTTGAAGCTCTTACCTTGCCGTCATCGGTGTCGACGGTGACTTTGCCTCCATCACGTCCTGTGATAAACCCCTTCACGTAAAGCTCCATGGAGTCTTCCACAAAGCATGCATTTTTGGAATCAAAGGGCTTGTTCTGAGCCTCCAGTCTTTCCTTCTCTGATTTTCGCAGGAATTGGGCGGCCGGCCCAAAGATCGACATTTCACCGTCCGAAGCCATGATGGCAGGTCACTTATGGGAACAACAGCAGAAGAGTTTATTCATCAAGACAACTGCTGATAGCGCAGGTAAGGTTTAGCGTGAGCTACACAAGTTGCGTAACGTGCGTTGGGCAAATGGCACAATCGCGTTCTGCTTATGACGTTTGTGCTGCCCATATTGGCCTCTATTCAATTACGTTTTTCTCCTGAGTTTTCTCTTAGGTGATATTTCCACATCTTTCAATAATATGCGTTTTAAGCCACCAGCAAACAAGAAAATAATTTTCACCAACAGTATATTATGTTAATTGAATAGTGCAGAAAAGTTGTTCTGAATAGTAGAGGAAAAATTATTTCCAAGGAGAAAACTCAGGAGAAAAAGATAAAGCGGATCAGAGATGAAAAACTAACTATAACAAGTAACTTGTCTATATATCTTATGCAAACAGCTTCAATAGAATATGTGTAATGATCTGCTCAGCTGTCTGCACGGGCAGACAGCTGCTTGTCCATTCTTTAGGTCTGAGTGCTACAGGTTTTTGGAAAAGAGACCTGTCTTCGCTTTGCAAGTTTCAGAGTTGCTCTGCTGGTGAGGAATTTGCATATACTTGTCATGCAAATTGCTTAGCTGCTTCTTCTGATGGCTTGCAGTATAAAAGCCATTTCTTCCCAGAATTCCTTGCTGGTCATGATGGTTTGTTCCTGCTAACTCTCCTGGAAGTATCATCCTTGCTATTCTTTGCTAAGATTATCATAGAGTAATTCCTTGGGACTGCACTAGGCATCCCTTCTAGTGCAGTCAGGTTGTATTATCTGTTTTGCCTTGTACTGTCTCTCTGTTGCAATTGTCTTGTCACCAGCGGCGGTCGACAGGAAATCGTTGTCTGTCTGGCAGTGTAGGCCAGAGCTGCGGTTGCTACTGGCTGCTCCGTCTGTCTGTCTGTCTGGATCGCATCCGCTCTAGCGTTAGCAGCGGTGGTTCCTTCTGTGCTCTGTCTGGGAGTGTAGGCCAGAGCTTCTGATGCTGCTGGCTACTCCTTCTCTTTGTCTTGACTGTTACGAACGCTTGCTGTAGGCTCGCTGAGGTAACCGTTTAGCAAGCGTTCGCGTTCTCTTTTCATGTTTGTGTTGCTTGGGTAGTTAGGGTGGCACGCTTATCACTGGGCGCCTATTGCGCAGTGATCGTGTCTTAAACGCGTTAGCTGTTGTGAATAAGTGTGGGGTTCGTGTTTAGTTAGCGTATGTTATTTTCCTTGATGTTCTCGTTGTTATTTGCTCTGTCTTTCTTGCTACACTTGTGCTCCGTCTGATTCAGTCTTGTGTCACTATTGGCAATCGCCACTCTTGCGATTGCGTTCCCACTTCCTTTCCGCTGTTGTGTGTTCACCGTCGCTGGGTGGCGACTAGATTGGTGGACACACATACATTGGCAATCGCCACTCTTGCGATTGCGTTCCCACTTCGTTTCCGCTGTTGTGTGTTCACCGTCGCTGGGTGGCGACTAGATTGGTGGACACACATAAATTCTGTCTCTGTGCTCTCTCTCTTTAAGGGCTATCTTGCCCTGCATTGCTTCAACTCGTACAATTCCCATCTGGCATCTGTGGCAGTGCAGAGGCTGTGTTCCTCTGCACTCCACAGCTCCATCTGCCGGTGGGAATCTCCCTCTACAGGTGCATTGCACCCAAGCTGGGTTCTATCAAATTATACGCTTGTGGAGGATTTCCGCAGTGTCAGCCCGCATCTTGGGCGCTGACCACGGGAATAATCCTGCATTCGTTACAATATGATTATTTCTTCCTGTGATACAATGACAGCAGCCATGTTGCTTGTAAACTCAGCCTGTGCACTCAGCCTGTGAAAAAAACCTAATCCCCCTCCTCCTCCCCTCTGCTTCTTAAATCTCTGGCTAGTAATACCTCCCCCTCCTCCTGCCCAGACTGAGGTCCCATGAGCCCTTGCTACTGTCTGAAAATGCCTTGGCTCTCTGAAAACCTGTGGGCGAGGCTTGTTTAGTTTATAGGGAATAAGAGTATTAAAACAAAAACAAAAAAGTATTTGGCTTGAGGAATGCCCTATAAACAATAGGAAATGAACACAATTATGCAATGAGTAAAAGTTCATCTCGGATCCACTTTAACTAACCACTTTGAATCCAGACCTGGTTTCCCACTTATGGACCAGAGCAGTTTTGACAGTTTAGCTATGTCCTTATTTAATCAGAAACAACTTTATCCCTACTTATGACACAGAAATGAAATATATATATTGGTTTTTTTTCAAGACAAACTAGGTTTTCATTGTATGCCATTTTTTCCCTCCAACAATTTTGTTTCCTATGAATTTTAATGGGAAAACAAGGAAAAAAAAGAGAAAAAACACATTATTTCTCAGTTTTACTAATTCCAGTTTAAAAATAAAAAGTGCTACTGTAGATAAAAAAACACACATTTTGTTTGGCTATTCTTACAGCGTATCAAAAAACTTAGAGTATGTTCCTGTCACAATTTATGGTTAAGATATTTGATTCTGAAATAATGCTACACAGTGTATTTTTCACTATGAACCGAGAAAATAAAAGTATTTTTAATGGTAAACATCAATCTCATTAGCTCAGGAAACATATATTCCCATTCACCAATTAGAGCTGCATCAGATAGTGCCAGAAATGTGCACAGGAGCAAGCCCAATCCTGCACAGCACTACTTCTGCTACAAGACTTATATCTACTGACTCGTGGCTTAGATGAAGTCACAGAGGACGTAGACATACTGCAGTGGTGTGTAAAGCGGTTAAATAGAGGTCCATAGTGTGCCACGCAAAATTTTGCAAATCAACCCCAATGTGTCGTTATCCAATCCCAAGGACTGTGACAGGTTAATGTTAATGAGTTGAGCGACTGGAACAAGAAAGGGTGAAATCCAATAGCCTAATATTGAAAAAAAATTCAAAAAATTGTAATCCTCATAGTGCTGAGAAAGTGTTCTCTCTCTACCGCGTGACTGACACCAATTTGTCACATAGTTACATAGTTAGTTTGGTTGAAAAAAGACATCTGTCCATCAAGTCCAACCAGAAAGTAAGAAAAAAAAAGAAAACAACAACCTGAACCTGCACATATCCCTGTTGATCCAGGGGAAAACAAAAAACGTTACAAGACCTCGGCCAATTAGCCCTAAAGAGAATCTGTATTGTTAAAATCGCACAAAAGTAAACATACCAGTGCGTTAGGGGACATCTCCTCTTACCCTCTGTCACAATTTCGCCGCTCCTCGCCGCATTAAAAGTGGTTAAAAACAGTTTTAAAAAGTTTGTTTATAAACAAACAAAATGGCCACCAAAACAGGAAGTAGGTTGATGTACAGTATGTCCACACATAGAAAATACATCCATACACAAGCAGGCTGTATACACCCTTCCTTTTGAATCTCAAGAGATCATTTGTGTGTTTCTTTACCCCTGCAGCTATCTTCCACTGAAGTGTCAGGCTGTTTCTTCCTGCAGAGTGCAGACAGCTCTGCCTTTATGTAATTCCTCAGTATGTGAAAGCCCAGCCAGCTCAGAGGAGGATTTATCCAGCTTGTAAAAGATAAGAGAGAAGAGAGAAGCTGCCCTAATCTAAATAATACACAGGCAGTGTGCAGAGAGGGGCCTGGAGGGGGGAGATGCATCACAGAACCACAACACTGAAGAACTTGGCAGCCTTCCAGACACAGGCTGACAAGTCTGACGAGAGAGATAAGTTGATTTATTACAGAGATGGTGATAGTAGAACCTGCTGCAGTAAGCCAGAACACATTAGAATAGCTTTTGGAACTTGTAGGATGATAAAAAACAGAATGCAATTTTTGCTACGGAGTCTCTTTAAAAGAGAAAAATTCCTTCCCAACTCCAGATGGCAGTCAGATAAATCCCTTGATCAACTCTCCTGGGTACTACTTAGTAATTATAGCCGTGGATGCCCCTTAATGCAAGGAAAGCATCCAAGCCCTCTTTAAAGGGAACCTAAACTGAGAAGAAAATGGATTTTTCCTTTTAAAATAATACCAGTTGCCTGACTCTCCTGCTGAACATCTGTCTCTAATACTTTCCGCCACAGCCCCTCAACAAGCATGCAGATTTCACCTGTGAAACCGCTTGTCTAATGTATTTCTATGAGATGGTGCACACCAGCGGTTTGAGGTTTTTCGCAAACCACAAACGTGCCTCCTGCTGCACGTTTGCGGTTTGTAGAAGCGTTTCTGCCTCAATGTAAAGTATAGGAAAAACGCAAACTGCTCTGGCTACATCAGAGCGGTTTTCCAGGCGTTTTTGTTATGGAAGCTGTTCAGTAACAGCTTTTACTGTAACAATATTTGTAATCTGCTACACAAAAACGCTCCCAAAAACGCTAGGCTTGTTTAGAAAACGTCTCTAAACATGCCTAAAATCGCTCTAAAAATTTGCTCCAAAAACCTCTAGCGTTTTGCAGATCTGCTAGAGGTTTTGGTGTGCACTGGGCCATAGAGTTTGCCATAACTACTTCCTGAGGTAAGATATTCCAGATATTAAACACTCTCACTGTGAAGCCTTGTTCACATTGCGTTTGGCTCGCGTGTCCGTGTGCGGTGGCCTTTTATTTTGAGGCTTTTTTTTTTTATTCCCGGCGCTTGCGTGGGTCGATTTTTTTGGGGGGGGTTAACGGTTTCCAAAGCGTTTTTCCCGAGCGTTTTGGTAATTCACTCCCTGACGCAAGTCAGGAAGTGAACTTTTTGATCCGGAAAAGAATAAATACAATATATTTATTCTTAAAAACAAAGCGGTTTTGTGAGCGTTTTGCGTTTTTCATATACCTCCCATTATAGCAAAAATGCCCTAAAATGGCTCAAGCACCGCTTTTGAAAACTGACAGCGCACTGAACGCTCTAGTCTGAACTACACCATAGCACAACATGGTGTAAGCTCTTTCAGAGCGTTTTCGAAAAAACATCCACGCTTAGATTTTCCCAAAAACGCCTCTAATGTGAAGAAGGCCTCAAGGACCTCTTTCTAAATAGATGGCAAAAACTTTTTTCCTCCACACACAAATCATGTCCCCTTGTCCGTCATACAACCCTAGGGACAAAAAGCTCATCTGCCAAGCTTTTGTATTGCCCTCTGATGTATTTATACATGTATAAATATTATAAATAAGCCCAGTTTGTCAAACTTTCTTGGTAAATGAGATCTTCCATCCCTCTGATTAATTTAGTGGCCAGTCTTTGTACCTGTTCCAAAAGGTCAATGTCCTTTCTATATTGTGGTGCATAAAACTGTTACTAGATTTTTTTAACTATGTCATGTCATCTACTGACCCCTTATAAGGGGTTGACTCCACGCATAAAGGTCCCCTGGTAAAATTGGCGCAGATCACAGGTAACTTTTTTTTTTTTTAACAATAAATATTTTATTTAAAGTGTTCTGAAAATCTACATTTCTACTTTGCTCTAAAAGATTCCTCACAGCTTTAGGGCTGGTGCACACCAAAACCCGCTAGCAGATCCGCAAAACGCTAGCAGATTTTTAAACGCTTTTTTTTATTTTTATGAGGCGTTTTGCTAGCGTTTTGCGGATTGCTGCTGCGGTTTTCAGTATAGTAGATTTCATATATTGTTACAGTAAAGCTGTTACTGAACACCTTCTGTAACAAAAACGCCTGCAAAACCGCTCTGAACAGGCGTTTTTCAGAGCGGTTTGCGTTTTTCCTATACTTAACATTGAGGCAGAAACGCATCCGAAATCCAAAAAATGCCTCACCCAGGCATTTTTCGTTTCTGCAAAACGTCTGCCGCTCTGGTGTGCACCAACCCATTGAGATACATTGACCAAGCAGATCCGCAGCCGCAAGCGGATCTGAAAACGCCCAAAAAGCCGCTCGGTGTGCACCAGCCCTGTAAGCTACTATCCCAGACATTTTTTCTAGCAGAACATCACTGAAATGGTTAAACAAAACACTTTGTCCTGCTATTCAGCTTCAAATCCGCATCCAAACTGGAGATAACAGTATCTTTGTTTGCATTCTAATGTTGATACATTTGTCTGTAACAAGTAAAAAACACTCTCTGAGAAGCTGTCTCTGCTTCAGGCACACAGACAGTTCAGAACAACTCATTAGAAGATTTTAATATATAATAAAAAGCAGTTGAAATAAAATGCAATGACAGCTTTCAGGGCAAGAAGAACTACACTTTTGGAAACTTGTAATTTGTAGACAGACAATATTACTTGTGCACAAAAGCAAATATTATAACTGTATGAATATTACAAAGTATTAAAACACATTTTTATTGAATGTTATGTCAAAGTTTCAGACCAGTTTAAGGTACTGTATTTCTTGGACTATAACAATCTCTTTTTCTCCCCCAAAAGCGGGGGGGGGGGGGGGGGGGGGGCTGATCAATGCATCTTATAGTCCAAATGCAGGGAGTTACTGACTTGTGAATGCCTGCCAATACGAACCTCCAACTCGCCGCAATGTCGGGGAATCCTTGTACTGTGCCCATGCAGAGGAGGACACGGGGACAAACGGTGGACCCAGGGGGAAGCAAGGGTGCATAGAGATGGACACAAAGGAGGAGGACAGAAGGAGAACAGAGGTGGACACAAGGAAGACACAAGAGATACAAGGGGGCATGTGGTACGAAGGGGGCATAATCCACAAATGCCCCTTTACCATGGATGCACCAGGTTTAGTATATATTTTTCCCCCTGGTTTTTGTCTTCTAAACCTAGGTGCGTCTTATGGTCAGGGGCATCTTATAGTCCGAAAAATATGGTATTACCTGAAACAACATTTGTTGGTTAGATGTCGACATGTCTGTGGATTTTGATGAGTGCAGAAAGAGGGTATAAACCTTTTTTGTTTTAATGCTGTCTATATCAACAACTGTGAAATGGTTCTCCACTTATTGACCGTGGGTCCTTCATGAGCATCCGTGCCTAACCCTAACCCCCCTCCCCCCACCTCCCGGCGGTGCCTAACACTAAAGAGTCCCCTGGGTGCTGCCTAACTCTAAAATCAGATGATGCTGCCTACCGTTACACCCCCCCCCCCCCACCCTAAAAAACCCCAAAAACTTAGATTCCCCACCTGCCAGTACCTAAGACACTCCCCCAACCCTTCCCATCGATATTTTCAGGGACAATGTTAATAGTTGTGTTTAGTTATTAATGGTAATTTTGACGTCGAACTTCCAACCAAGATGGATAAGAAAAGGGATCTGTTTCAAACCAATATCTTATCTAGAAAGGGCTAAGGGAAAAAATGGCTTTCTAAAAATATTTGAATGGAAAACAACACACTTTTCTTTTAAATTGCTTTTTTTTTTTTTAAATCATTCATATGTCCTGGCATTGAGCCTCGTCACTCACGTCAAAAAGCCAGGCCTGAAATTCTTAATCTGCGGTCTTCTACTTTAAAAGCCATGGCTCATAATTATTATTGTTATTAAATAAAACTTTATTTATAAAACATAAAATATTATGCAGCACTCTCACTGACAAATAACAGAAGCCCTGGTGGGTGGCAATTTCAAAGAAGGTGCTGAGGTCCCTCCTTAGTCTCTAGACCAGGCATGGGCAAACTCGGCCCTCCAGCTGTTACAGAACTACAAGTCCCACAATGCATTTGCCATTATGAGACATGACTGTGGCTGTCAGACTCCTGCATTGCATTGTGGGACTTGTAGTTTCTTAACAGCTGGAGGGCCAAGTTTGCCCATGCCTGCTCTAGACTGATGGTGATCCCCAGCAGGAAATTAACACATGGCAGCGGTGGGTTCCCATAATTAGTGGTGGGAGTGTAATGAGAATAGACCAGGCAATCAGAAGAACAAATATTAAAGTGGGCCAAAACTCCGACATAACATTCAATAAAAATGTGTTTTCCTACTTTTTATTACTCATACAGTTATCATGTTTACTTTTGTGCATAAGTAATATTGTCTGTTTACAAATTACAAGTTTCCAAAGTGTAGTTTATCTTGCCCTGAAACCTGCCATTGCATTTTATTCAAACTGCTTTTTATTATATATTAACATCTTCTAATTGGCTGCTCTGAGCTGTTTGTGTGCTTGAAGCACAGAGAGCTTCACAGAGAGCCCCCTTTCCCTTGTTACACTGTGTTTACACACATGCATCAACATTGGAATGCAAACAAATATACTGTTATCTCTAGTTTGGATGCAGATTTGAAGCTGAATAGCAGGACAAAGTGCTTTGTTTAACCATTTCAGTGATGTTCTGCTAAAAAAAATTTGGGGGATAGTAGAAATGCTGACTTTCAAACCAATTTAAGAAGAGAAATATAAATATTAACCGATTCAGGGTCGCAGTAAGTAGAATCTACTCTGCATCTGTGGCTCTCTAACTCTTATGCTGAGGAGTTTTCAGTGCCGCAGTTTACCATGGCCCGAGCCGGTAGCTGCTCCCTGGAGGAAGTGAACTCGGCTATCATGTGACAGACAAGCTTCTTCCTATTGGTCAGGAGCCGTTTTCAATGGCTCCTGACCTCCTGATCACTGTGAGCCAATTACAGTGATCGGGAAGTGAAAGCATGAAAAAAAAGCCTCTGGTTCTTAAAGGGACCAGAGGCACCCATCCCAAAGGAGTTAACAATCTGAAAAACGGTTCAGAATCAGACCACAAAATGCTGCCAGTGGAAAGGGGCCCTAAGGGTGCCTTTGCTCATCGGTTTTAGGGCTGTCCTAACTTTTATAAACATGATGAAAATGGAAGCAAAGAATTTACTGACATAAATGATTACCTTCGAACCGGAAGGAGAATTTGTCGCCTTATAAGTAATGCCGCTAATACTATGTTAACTAATAGAAATAATATTTTCTCAACAGGGTCAATTTTCACATCCCGAATAGGAGGATGATCACAGCAAGTTAGTGATACAGCTGGTGTTGTACCTGGTTACGATGGTCTCACTCTTCAGCCAATGGAGTTCCAGGAAGAAGCTAGGAGAAAATAGCAGAAAGTCAAACTTCCGGGTATACTTTGTACATGTAGAACTGAAGTGTGTGTGTGTGTGTGTGTGTGTCGCTGATCGCCGCTGGGAGGCTGATGACGTCATTAAAGCGAGGATGCGCTGCTGCAATCTCCGCCCCCAGGACTTTACCACTGAGCGGTCCTGGGGCTGCCGCCACGTTCATGCCAATTGGCGTGGAGCGGTCGGCAAGAAGTTAAACAATGCTGATTGCTTGGCTACCCTGCGGATCCTCTTCCTCTAATAGGTTTAGCCATAGCCCCTAAACAAGCATGCCACTCCATTGTTTGACAAAAATTTGACTGGATTAGCTGCATGCTTGTTCCGGGTCCGATTTCAGACATTACTGATGCATGAAAGATTAGCAGCATAGCCAGGCAACTGGTATCGTTTAAAAGGAAATAAATATGGCAGCCACCACATCCCTCAGTTCAGGTCGGCTTTGAAGTTAGTATTTGGCATATTTTTTTTGCTTTAGTATCTTAGCGCCAAAGCACAGCCTACGGATTCCTTTTAGGACTGGTTCACACGGACGGTTGTAAATCGCTCTCACCAACCAGCAACGTAAGCACCGGTTGCGAAAGTTAAATCCACTATGGCGATTCACAAATGATTTTGGGCAGATCAAAAACACCTAATGGAGCAGCGTTTGTTAGGCTATCAATCTGTTACATTTAAAAAAAAAGAACATTCTACAACCCCCCATGATAACCAACCCTTACCGACACGCAGCGTGTTCGTTCCGATGGGCAGCGATTGAAGTATAATAACATCTGCAGTGCAGCGCATCTGCTGAGAACTGACCCTGAGAATGAATGTATCAGCTTTCCCTCCTCGAGAAATCATTTTCAATCTAGGTAATAATCCCAGAAAAGCTGCACAGCAGATCCGCCATGCGAAAGGACTTACCCAGAGATGGACCACCGTGCAGGGTGTCCTGAGAAGGCAGCCTCTTTTTATATATAATCCCGGCTGGTCCCCCTGGCAGGTGTTCTGCTATGTAAGGGAAGACTAGGCGGACGGTGGCGCATTAGGATACCAGCAGAACGTTATTCTTCATTAATATGATTGCTATTAATACCCTGACTCTTCTTTATTGGTGTGACCAATAAATCGGGACAGCTCAGGCAGGTTCTTGGCAGAGCCGGTGCGTCCGTCTTGGATGGCTGGAGTAATTTATGGGCATCTGAAGAAGATCTGGCGACATGACATGACCCCAAGGCTGCCCGGGCCACATACGCTTGAAGATACACCACATTTGTATGAAATGTGCCGCAACATAAACACAGGTGAGGAATACAGCGGCCAAAGGTTCTGTAATTTCCCTGCATGCATTAAAGGGATCCTGAGGTGAGAGACATATGGAGGCTGACATATTTGCTTCCTTTTAAACAATGCAGATTGCCTGGCCGTGCTGCTGATCCTCTGCCTCTAAAGGTGCATACACATACAATCCAATCTGGACTCGACTCTTCTGTAGTAGGTTTCAATTTTTTATTTGCTTTTCAACAGCGGTTATACAGCAACAAGAAAGCACAGCGATTCGGGCTCCCTGCCCTTTCTCAAGTGCTCACTAGTCTGAACACCAAGTCCTACTCATATAGATAATATCTGCCTCTAAAGGTGGCCATACGCCCCTGGAGCAGTTCATAATAAATCTCACCTATCCAGCTGCCGCAACTCCCGGTCTTCTCCACTATCTCCCCGGAGCACCACCAGGTGTGTGTTTGACGTCCTACAGGCTCACGTGGTATACACGTCACCGCATGATGGCGCTTGGTGTGACGGCGGTGCTCGGGGAAAACAGTGGCACAGTGGAAGCGACCAGGAGGACATCAACCTGCACGTGATTATGACGTGCAGGCGGCTGCTGTTGCGCGCACCCCAGTGTTGCCCCCCGTTAGCCCGGAGATCAATGAATGGAAACATAATTTCCCCACATTGATCTAAGTCCCCGGTAGAAAGACCGACGGCTTCTTATCAGAAGCTGCCATCTTTCTGATTAAAAAAAAAGTTTCCCGTCCGCCTTCCAGGACTAAAAATGTTTTTATGACTGTGGCCATCTTGTGCCAAATAGTAAAACTACATCTACATACATTTTTTTATGAAATAAACACATATTATTACATTTAAAATTAACTGTTTACCTACCACACCAAAAATTACCCAAATAAATTTTTTCATGAAAAATAAAAATTACAATAAAAAAAAACCCTACATAGTTACCTAAGGGTCTGAACTTTTTTAATGTGCACGTGAAGCTGGTATATTACAAACAGTTTTTAAATTATAAGCATGTAAGTAGTGCAGAAGTGCACCGGAGGCGGGGCCAGAGCATCGGTGAGTGGCTGCACGGGCACAGGATGTCTGCGTGGGGCCATTAGAAGCCCAAGGTAAGTTTAACTCTTTTTCCCCTACCCCCCTACAGTACTCCTTTAAAGAGAACCCGAGGTGTGTTTAAAGAATGTTATCTGCATACAGAGGCTGGATTTGCCTATACAGCCCAGCCTCTGTTGCTATCCCAAACCCCACTAAGGTCCCGCTGCACTCTGCAATCCCTCATAAATCACAGCCATGTTGTGAGGCTGTGTTTACATCTGTAGTGTCAGTCTCAGCTGCTCCCCCACCTCCTGCATAGCTCCGGTCCCTGCCCCCGTCCCTTCCCTCCAATCAGCAGGGAGGGAAGGGATGCAGGCGGGAACTGGAGTTCTGCAGGAGGCGGGGAGAGCAGCAGACTGACACTATAGAGATAAACACAGCCAGCTCTGACAAGCTGTTTGTCAGCAGCGTGGCTGTGATTTATGAGGGATTGCAGAGTGCAAGGGGACCTTAGGGGGGTTTGGGATAGCAACCAAGGCTGGGCTGTATAGGCAGATCCAGCCTCTGTATGCAGATAATATTCTTCAAACCCACCTCAGGTTCTCTTTAAAGAAAACCTGTAACAAAAAAAAAGTTCCCCTGGGGGGTACTCACCTCGGGTGGGGGAAGCCTCCGGATCCTAATGAGGCTTCCCCCGTCCTCCTCGGTCCCACGGCGGTCTTGCTGTGCCCCTCCAAACAGCGGGGATGTAAATATTTACCTTCCTGGCTCCAGCGCAGTATCATCTCTCCGCTCAGAGAATGGCGGAAATAGCCGATCGCTGCCGGCCCGCTCTACTGTGCACAAGTCTCCCGCGCCTGCATAGTAGAGCGGACCGACAGAGATCGGCTATTTCTGAGCAGAAAGCCGCAAGAGCGCCCCCGCTAAAGCCAGGAGTGGTAAATATTGCACAGCCTGACAAATTGTCGGCTGTGCGTTCCGTGGGCTGCAGCGAGACCCCCGTGGGACACAGGAGGACGGGGGAAGCCTCATTAGGATCCGGAAGCTTCCCCCACCCGAGGTGAGTACCCCCCGGGGGAACTTTTTTTTGGTTACAGAGTCTCTTTAAGCGATCAGATAAATGCATTGGAATTAGCAGAAAATAAACCTTGTTGATGTCCCAAATCGAGTCTAAAGTTTAGGGTTTGACGACATTTTAGTTTATCAGAAAAATGTTTTGTTTTAGATCAGTTGTTATGGATAGGAAATACATATTGATGGTGAAATAATCAATATACAGTATTATGGCATTTTATTTCTGATCACATTTACCTGATCAATAGGTCGATTCCTTGCTGAAAAATGTGCTGTTAGTGATCACCTTAAATTTGTACATATCCACAGAAGATGCTATGTACTATAAATCAATAATAATGACAATAACAGATGTTTTTCTTGTTTTTATTTCTTCCCCTTCTTGGATCTTGCAGCTACCATCAGTGTATTTGACTTCTTTTTTCCAAAGCAAATAAAATGTGCTTATTAAAATCTACCTTGCGTTGTGTCTTTTATGTCCCTTTTAGGGTTGGGGCTCACAATGGGAGCTTTGCGTTATCGTAAATCATCCACAATTTTCTAACTTGTTGAATTGCCACAATTTCCCAGAGCATTCCCAATTTGGCTACTGTAGCCACTGTTGCCATTGCTTCAGGATTGCTCACAAAATGCTGCAAGCAGCGTTTTGGGATTGTTCTGTGATCACGGAGCTGCTAGTGGGACCACCCTCATAGGGACCCACTGGCGCAGTACTTTGCTAATCTCCAACAATGTGCAAGCGCTGCCAAAGCAGTCTTAAAGGGTCCCAGCCCCCCACTGTAGCTGTTGCTTTCAGCTATAACTGAAAGGACAACTGATGTGCATCCCAGGTGAAGGTAATGTCCATGTTTCCCTATGGCCTCTTTCACACTGTACACTGAAAAACTGAAAGCTTTTTCACAGTGCACCGCTATGGAACAATTAATCGGTTTAAACACACCTGGGTACAGTGTAAAAAAGGCCTTAGGGGCGTACACACATCCAATTTTGATTGGTCAGTGACTGTCCAATTTTACCACTTTCATGTAGTACAAGAGATTTGCCATTATTTTTTATCACCGGTAAAGTAATTTCCGTGATGTTTGTTTGTGGGGACTTTTGTACACCGTGTGTATGGACCTTTAGCCCCCACTAACAGTCTAGCTATTTGTTTTAATTGTAATTAGTCATTCAAGGTTGATACGTCACTTAGCACTCCGTGTATCAGAGGTAAAAAAGCTTTATTGTGAAGGCTTTCATTCAATCAATAAAATGCAGTCAGTTGTCAATAGCATACATGTATAGCACGTAGACATACCTTTCCTGGCTCGAGGGGCGGCCTGGTAGAGGATCGTTTCGTTTGTTAAAGCGTCTTCAGAGGCAGTGTAGCAAAACGATCGCAGCGCCTCCCATTCCATGTGCAGCCCCCTCTTCCATGTGTATCATCCATATACAGCAGCCCCTCCCATTCCATGTGCAGCCCCTCTTCCATGTGTATCATCCATGTACAGCAGCCCCTCCCATTCCATGTGCTGCCTCCTCTTCCATGTGTATCATCCAAGTACAGCAGCGCCTCCCATTCCATGTGCAGCCCCTCTCTTCCATGTGTATCATCCATGTACAGCAGCCCCCCTCCCATTCCATGTGCAGCCCCCTCTTCCATGTGTATCATTCATCTACTGCAGCCCCTTCCATTCCATGTGCAGCCCCCTCTTCCATGTGTTTCATCCATGTACAGCAGGTCCTCCCCTTCCATGTGCAGCCCCCCCTTTCTATGTGTATCATCCATGTACAGCAGCCCCTCCCATTCCATGTGCAGCCCCCTCTTCCATGTGTATCATCCATGTACAGCAGCCCCTCCTATTCCATGTGAAGCCTCCTCTTCCATGTGTATCATCCAAGTACAGCAGCGCCTCCCATTCCATGTGCAGCCTCCTCTTCCATGTGTATCATCCAAGTACAGCAGCGCCTCCCATTCCATGTGTAGCCCCCTCTTCCATGTGTATCATCCATGTACAGAAGCTCCTCCCAGTCCATGTGCAGCCTCCTCTTCCATGTGTATCATCCAAGTACAGCAGCACTCTCCCATTCCATGTGCAGCCCCCTCTTCCATGTGCATCATCCAAGTACAGCAGCGCCTCCCATTCCATGTGCAGCCCCCTCTTCCATGTGCATTATCCATGTAAAGCAGCCCCCCCTCCCATTCCATGTGCAGTCTCCTCTTCCATGTGCATCATCCAAGTACAGCAGCCCTCTCCCATTCCATGTGCAGCCCCCTCTTCCATGTGTATCATTCATGTACAGCAGCGCCTCCCATTCCATGTGCAGCCCCCTCTTCCATGTGTATCATCCATGTACAGCAGCGCCTCCCATTCCATGTGTAGCCCCCTCTTCCATGTGTATCATCCATGTACAGAAGCTCCTCCCAGTCCATGTGCAGCCTCCTCTTCTATGTGTATGATCCAAGTACAGCAGCCCTCTCCCATTCCATGTGCAGCCCCCTCTTCCATGTGCATCATCCATGTACAGCAGCCCCTCCCATTCCATGTGCAGCCCCCTCTTGCATGTGTATCATCCATGTACAGCAGCTCCTCCCATTCTATGTGCAGCCCCCTCTTCCATGTGCGATATCCATGTACAGCAGCCCCACCCATTCCATGTGCAGCCTCCTCTTCCATGTATATCATCCATGTACAGCAGCCCCTCCCATTCCATGTGCAGCCCCCTCTTTCATGTATATCATCCATGCAAAGCAGCCCCTCCCATTCCATGTGCCGCCCCCTCTTCCATGTATATCATCCATGTACAGCAGCCCATCCCATGTGCAGCCCCCTCTTCCATGTATATCATCCATGTAAAACAGCCCCTCCCATTCCATGTGCCTCCCCCTCTTCCATGTGCATCATCCATGTACAGAAGCTCCTCCCATTCCATGTGCAGCCCCCTCTTCCTTGTATATATATATGCATATACTTTATGTATCCCCTCTTTCATGAGCAGCTCCCTCGAGCATGAGTTTCCTTTTTTTCATTTGCTGCTCCCCATTTTCATTTCATCTGTAGCAACCTCACTTTTATGTCCGATGCCCCCTTGAGCTGCAGCATCCCAAGGCCTGGGCCTCTGTGGCCTTTCCAGAAATCCGGCCCTGACTATCACCTGGGTGAATGTGAACCGTCACAGAGGACCGCAGTGCGGTGGAAAGCAGGTGAAGCACTGCAGGTGGAAAGCACGTTCTTTACCATCAGCTTTCCATTGTGTTTGGAACTGCCCATCCACATCACTGCAGCTCTGCCTCTTACAGCGCAAGAAAAACCGACAGAAGCGCTGGATTTCATAATGCTGGGTACACACCATTCAAATTTCCGGCACATCGATGAGTCGATAAGATTCATTCTGACCAATGTAAAATTACAGTAGCTCCTCATTGATAACAGGATCGATTTTGTGCAGTAGTTATCAAAAATTGATTCTGTTATTGGTCGGGTTCTGATTGGAAGTGTCAGAAATAATCGTTTTGACTCAATCTGCCAGGAAATTGAATGGTGTATGTCTAGCATAAGGATTCAAGTTAAAGCATCACTGCCACTTAAATAGGAACTTAAAGGAGTCATCAGGGCATCAGGGCCCACGTGGCCGTGATTGACAGCGCCGATCGCGCAGGCGCAGTACTCCTCCAGGTCGCTCTGACGTCATCGCTGGGGACCGGGTCGGAGCTCCGGCGAACGGCTGCGGGCAGAGCTGTGGCGAGGGAGGTCCTGGGAGCTTGGGGCTGGAGGAAGCCCCCGGTAAGTACCACTCATTTTACTATATTTGCCCTGATGACTCCTTTAAGCCAAAAGGGGGAAAAATCAATACTGTACATTGCAAAGTGAGAAGTAAAAAAAATAGAAGAGAGATCAAGAAATGATTGATACTCGCCATGCAATTTGTTCATGTTGTTTGATTTATAGTGAGCCTCCAGGTCACCATCTTTACTACTGGCAGACATGACAGCACCAACTGCCATTATCTATAACCACACCCCCTAACAATGCAATAAGCCAAAAGGTGTTTTTTTTCTTTATAGATATACAAATGCAGAGAGGAAGATACTGGTTGCTTGGCAGTTGGAAACAGCTGTTATTTCCCACAATGCAAAAAGGTTCCTAGACAGTAAACTGTCAGGACCATGGCCGTGGTGACATTACACTGTGGGGGGTGTTTCAGCATAATATCAGCTATACAGACCCCTTGATGATCTGTAAAAGAGGCGCACTAAAAGCAAATAAAATGGAAAAAAGTGAGGTGGCTTACCTCAATAACGAGAACTTTGTGAACACTTTGTGGACACAAAGGATATTTATTAAGCACAGACAACGCGTTCCTCAGGCCTATAGCGCCAATAGAATCAAAGCTGTCCAATATAGGGAGCCTCCTTGTGCTTAGTATACCCCCCAACAAAGGCTGTTGGAGTGGTCAAGACAGACCTCTAGAGGTCTTTGCCCCACTAGTCGTCTGTCACTGTTTTCAAGGAGAGCGACCGCATTCAAGGTCCAGTTGGGCCACCCTGAGTGAGGTCGGGTTCATGGTCTCCACCGCTTCTTGTGGTTGGTTGCTCCTCTGCAACCTACTTTTCTGAGTAGAAAATCTATTTACATTAAACCCTGCATCTTTACATATTGCACTATTGGGCTCTTGTGTTTGCTTCCTCTATTTTCCTTAATGCTAGGTACGCACCAAACAATTTTCTGTTAGATTTTCTGTTAGATTTACCTGCCAGATACATTTTTTCCAACATGTTGAAAAAAAAAATCTACCTGGCAGGAAAGTCTAACAGAAAATTGTATGATGTGTACCTAGCAGCCTTTGATGAATTGATGCCACATTATACAAATTTCTGTTAGATTTACCTGCCAGATAGATTTTTTTCCAACATGTTGGAAAAAATCTATCTGGCAGGTAAATCTAACAGAAAATTGTATGGTGTGTACCTAGCATTAGGGTGTCTAGACACCCCTACTACTCTACCCTTGATGATCTATTCCAGAAAAGGTTAAGATTTCTCGTGGGAAAGGGGGTATCGGCTATTGATTGGACTGAAGTTCAATCCTTGGTTACAGTCCCTCTTTAAGATTTAGGAATGACATTTTATGGCAAAGGATTTGGTTAGGCAGACAAAGAGAGGCTGATATACTGAATGATTAGTACAGGATTTTATTGATACCCTACATAATAGTTTTTTCTCACATCAACTTTACCAGAATACTTAATCCTACGTTCCCCTGAAGTTTGCTGTGTAAGAGGCCTTGGTTGATGGATTCCGGTGACAGTTACATTATATAGCAGCCATCGATCTAGTCCCAGCTATCTGTCCCCGTCTTCAGACAAGAGCATGCCGTTCTGAATTCCATTACCCAGTGATGCCTGTACCGGGTTCTTCCTGTACTCAGTTCCCACTGTACCAAGTATTCATCACAGGTGGCTCCAACTGGCAGGGGGGACAGATTTCAGAGCGGTACATTGTGCTCTGCAGCGAGTATGTCTGAGGCAGGGTCTGTGACCGGTACATTGATAAAGATTTTCTTCCTGCTGTCCTATGAAGTCTGGTTCCTTTAAAGGGAAGAGACTGCCTTATTTATTTCCTTTAAAACAATACCAGTTGCCTGGCCGCCCTGCTGATCTATTGGCTGCAGTAGTGTCCGAATAACACCAGAAACATGCATGCAGCTAATCCTGCGCACATAATACATGCCACGTCACCCCTGCCTCTTCCTTCACCACGCACATTCACGCGACACCAGTCTCTCCCACCCGCTCCCGCCCACTTTATTCCCATTGGTCACAGACGTCCAGCTGCCCTATCACCGCCCCCCGCTGACGTCACTTACCTCCTCCCCTCGTTCTTTCTTATACTCCGCACTCCAATACAGCCGGCACAGAGGTGCCAAGCAACTCATCGAGTACATGTTGGTAAGTGACTTCTCCGCATTTTGCGCCCCTGGTTCACCTTTTTGCCTCTTATTTACCTGCACCCCCATTGATTAGTCCCAGGCACTATCAATACCACCCTGCCTCTTATCTTTATATCACTCCTTCTCACACCCTTATGTGAAATCAGACTGTTACATTGTTTACATAGAGTAACCTCCACAGGTGCTGATTCCCATAGGGACACTAGGTCCATTTTAAATTGGTACTGTCTACTACATTGTACAATAGAATACCCTTATTTTGATATGGGATATCCACATGTGAATTATCTTTAAGCACATTATGTGATACAACTACAACACACCTAGTATTCTGATGGTTGTCAATTGTCTCTGTCGTTTTTTCAGTGTATTGCTCCTGTCTTTTATTGCCTGAAGAAGCGGGTTCTCGCCCGTGAAACGCGTTGCGACTGTCATTAGGAGCAAACGAATAAATTGTATATTATTGATATTATTACAAGTACATGTGCCTATCTTTGGTTGGCTAGTCCACCACCACAACCGAAGCAATTTTAAACTTTTTATTGACTTTTATCCTACCGGCGCCTCTGTACACCTCCGCGCAGCTAATCCTGTCAGATGTGACAATAATGTCAGAAACACCTGATCTGCTGCATGCTATGGCCAAACAAATTAAAGGCAGAGGATCAGCAGGACCGTTACAGTAAAAAAAGGGTGCATGCGTCAAGTGGACTATTTGGGCTCCGCCATATGCACCAATGTTAAATATCTATATTTCTGCATCCCCCTTCACTTTAAATCCCCAGACTAGAAAGGGGGGGCACCTATACCTGGCTAACCTATACTGGGGCACCGATACCTAGCTATCCTATACTGGGGTACCTATGCCTAGCTATCTGGGGCACCTGTACTTGGCTAACCTTTACTGGGGCAGCTATACCTGGCTAACCTATACTGGGGGCACCTATACTTTGCTACCTATACTGGGGGCACCAATACCTGGATACCTATACTGGAGACTCTTCTACCTGGCTATCTATACTGGGGATACTTATACCTGGCTACCTATACCTGACTACCTACATTGGGGGCATCCATCCCTAGCTATTTATACTGGGGGCACCAATACCTGGCAACCTATACTGGGGCTGCCTATACGTCGCTACCTATATTGAGGGCACCTATACCTGGATACCTATACTGGGGGGGGGGGGGGGGCTAAATGCCACATCGCAAATAACATTCTTGAGCCTACATGGGAGGGGGAACACAATTTTTACACCCTTGTCCTGGGAGCAATTTACCCTAGAAACTATCCTATACCTATACAGAGAGAAGGCACATCCGCTATCTATACTCAGGGGGCTACCTAATAATGGAGTGCTGGGGGCACATCTGGCTACCAATACTGTAGGGTTACATAATTTTGCAGGCACATCTGGCTACGTTTACTGGGAAGGCCTGCCTAGTACCAACTTTTTGAGATAAGAAAGAGGGACATTTAAGCCAAGCCCCTCCTATACCCCTTTCTATCCTGGTTAATTTTCCTTCATACAGTATTAACATTTAAAAATAAGAAATATATAAATTAAAAGGATTGGAATAAAATTTAGAGTCGATTAACCATTTCAGCATGCAGGTATTTTTCACCTTATGGAAGAGAGGAATTTTCACCTGTCAGCGCTTCTCCCTTTCATTCCCCAATAACTTTATCAGTACTTATCACAACAAAATGATCTATACCTTGTTTTTTTGCCACTAATTAGGCTTTCTTTGGGTGGTACATTATGCTAAGAATTATTTTATTCTAAATGCATTATAAAGGGAATAATAAGAAAAAAATGAAGAAAATCATAATTTTTCAGTTTTCAGCCATTACAGTTTTAAAATAATTCATGCTACCATAATTAAAATCTACACATTTTATTTGGCCATTTGTCCCGGTTATTGCAATGTTAAGACAAGACAAGACAAATAACATTTATATTGCGCTTTTCTCCTGGCGGACTCAAAGTGCCAGAGCTGCAGCCACTAGGGCGTGCTCTATAGGCAGTAGCAGTGTTAAGGAAACTTGCCTAAGGTCTCCTACTGAATAAGTGCTGGCTTACTGAACAGGCAGAGCCAAGATTCGAACCCTGGTCGCCTGCGTCAGAGGCAGAGCCCTTAAACATTACACCTCCAGCCACACCAGTACGCTAAATAGGATACAATGTATTGCTACATTGTAAGAGGGAAGTGACGTAGGCTTCCATTGGAAGCCTGCGATCACAGTGCGAGCGGGGAGATTCCTATTCATAAATTTAACGATCGGGCAGCGGAAACCGGCAAAAATCAGCTCCATTTACAGAATAAACACTGTTTTTGAACAAAAACAGTGTTTATTCTAGGCAGACATGTATGGATTTGGCACAGGGGACTTTTGTCCCCTGCAGCCAATCCCCTCTGCCAGCGGCAGCAGCGCGATCGTGGGCATCTGCCGGCAGGATCGCCCGCAGGCCACCCAAACTGCAGGAATGTGACTAGCGCGTGACTAGAGGCTCACGTCCGGGTGGCCAAAACACATTTTTCAGTAGATAACATAAATATATTTACACAGATCTTTACATGAGTCCTGAAAGTGGAACAAATGATGAAGAAAGCGGGACAGAATGATTTGGTTCCCAAATTGGAATGTCTCTCCAAAAGACGAACAGTTGGGAGAACACCTGACTATCTAAAGCTGGCCACTAATGGTCCAATTTCTAGCGAAAAATCGTTTGAGCGATCAGAAATTCTGATCAGAAGTGAAATATTGTAATACATCGTTCACTACACCATCAACGAACCAATCTTTGCTTCCTATCTATTACAACTAACAAGAAAATCCAAATTTTGGTTCGCCGAAAATTCATTCGGACGACATTTTTTTCACTCGTTCATAATCGTTCATAAACCAATGGAGATTATTTACAACCAATACGATTAGAATTTCTGATCGCTCTAACGATTTTTCGCTACAAATTGGACCGTTAGTGGCCACCTTAAAGGTGGCCACTAACGGTCTAACTTCTAGTGCAAAATCGTTCGAGCCACCAGAAATTCTGATTGGAAGAAAAATAGTTCATTATACCATCAACGAACCAATCTTTGCTTCCTATCTATCACAACCATCAAGAAAATCCAAATTTTGGTTTGACAAAAATCTAATCAACTGAGATTATTTTCAACCCATCCGATCAGAATTTCTGATCACTCGAATAATTTTTCGCTAGAAATTGGACTGTTAGTGGCCACCTTAACACTTGCCACTGCCAAGAGCGCAGTGTTCTTGATAGCAGCATTTCGATTTTTGTGGGCAAAGGATAGTTGAAATCTGTGGGAGGTGAAAGGGGGGCACAAAAACCTAGTTGCCCTCAGGGCTTTGTGAAACTTAAAGAGAAACTCTGACCAAAACTTAACTTTATCCTAATCAGTAGCTGATACCCCCTTTTACATAAGAAATCTATTCCTTTTCACATACAGACCATCAGGGGGCACTGTATGGCTGATATTAACCTCCCTGGCGTTCTGGGTAATGCGTACATAAGTACGCATTACTGTTTTTATAAAAAAAAAAATTCCTCGCTGTAGCTAGCGTATTGCTAGCTACAGCAGTATGCCATGCCGTCCGCGTACGCATCCACCCTCCCAATCCTCGCCGGCCATACTTACGCATCCGAGATCCCGCAAGAAGCGTGACTTCCTATCGTCACTTCTCCTGTCGCCATGGTGATGATCGGACATGACGTCATGACATCATGGGGAGCTCCGATCCTTCCCATTGCGCAGCCTGGCGGTGATTTGCCAGGCTGCGCTTGGCGTTTCGGGGGGGGGGACACAGCCCCTTTCAGCGGGGCATCGCGGCAGATCGGCGGGTAGCGTCGGCGATTGGACAGAACATGTAGCTAGCAAAGTAAAAATACCCTCCAGGGGCTGAGCCAGGGGCGTAGCAATAGGGGGTGCAGAGGTAGCGACTGCATCGGGGCCCTTGGGCCAGAGTTAGCTCTCTATTGGTCCTATGCTCATAATAATGACTTCTGTAGATACTTTGAATAGTAATAATCATTAACACACTGTTCCCCATCCCCTTCTTGCACCGCTGACACTGTAGTTGCCATTGGCAGATTTTGGTGCACCGTATAAATTGTTATGTATAGAGTGCTTGGGGGGCCCCATTGTAAAACTTGCATCGGGGCCCACAGCTCCTTAGCTACGCCACTGGGCTGAGCAATCCTCCTTGGCGTACATGGACGAGCTGAGCTCGTCCATACCGCCAATGAGGTTAAGGTGAAACCCCTCCCACAAAGAAATTCTGAGTATGTACTCTTGGCAGTTTCCTGTCTGTGAACCTTGTTGCATTGTGGGAAATAGCTGTTTACAGCTGTTTCCAATTTCAATAATTTTTATTGGAATTTTGTTTACAGCTGTTTCCAACTGCCAAAACAGCAAGCAGCAGCTATATCACTTGCCAGCAGTAAAAATGGCACCATGTGATAAATGGCAGAATATAAATCATTGATTTAAAATATTTTACAATGGGCAAACACTGACTAAATCGTTTATACATAATTATTGTAAAAATGATGCACCTTTTTTATTACATTATTTTCACTGGAGTTCCTCTTTAAAGCCAGCTCTGCACACCTGAAAAGAAAAGAGGGATAAGGGAAGAAGAGGTGGTGCTCCCAGCGTAGAAGCATCATTTTGCTTTTACCAGGGGTTGCCTCTAGCCATTTTATCACTTCAGGCAAGAAAACCTGTGCTTCTAACCCCCAACCTGGTGGTGTTCCCCATGAAAATAATTGTAATGCGCCAGTGTTTCACCAGAAAATAATCGTAATGCGGCAATGTTTCACCAGAAAATAATCGTAATGTGTGTAGCATTTCACCAGAAAATAATCGTAATGTGTGCAGCATTTCACCAGAAATCAATCGTGATGTGTGCAGCGTTTAACCAGAAAATAATCGTGATGTGTGCAGCATTTCACCAGAAAATAATCGCAATGTGTGCAGCATTTCACCAGAAAATAATCACGTGTGCAGCATTTCACCAGAAAATAATCGTAATGCAGCAATATTTCACCAGAAAATAATCGTAATACAGAAATGTTTCACCAGAAAATAATCCTAATGCAGCAATGTTTCACCTCACCAGAAAATAAGCATAATGCAGCAATGTTTCACCAGAAAATAATCCTAATGCGGCAATGCTTCACCAGAAAATAAACCTAATTCAGCAATGTTTTACCAGAAAATAATCCTAATGCAGCAATGTTTCACCAGAAAATAATCCTAATACAGCAATGTTGCACCAGAAAATAAAACTAATGCGGCAATATTTCACCAGTAAATAATCATAATGCGACAATGTTTCACCAGAAAATAATTGTAATGCAGCAATCTTTGACCAGAAAATAAACGTAATGCGGCACTGTTAGCCAGAAAATAATCATAATGCAGCAATGTCTAACCAGAAAATAATCGTAACGCAGCAATGTTTAACTAGAAAATAATTGTAATGCAGCAGTTTCACTGGAAAATAATCGTAATGTGTGCAGTCAGTGTTTCACCAGAAAATATTACTAAAAACAATTACTCATCTGCAGATGACTCCTCTCCTGGCGCGCAGCTCCCCTGATCTTCATAACTCCCATGCTGACACTACAGAGCAGGGCTATGTGAACATGGCGCCGGAAGCCCTGTACTGGAGACACAAATAGTCTCCACTGCAGGGCATCGAACTCCATCTTCCTGTAGCCGTGTGTAATGTGTGCAGCGTTTCACCAGAAAATAATCATAATGCAGCAATGTTTCACCAGAAAATAGTCGTAACGCAGCAATGTTTCACTAGAAAATAATTGTAATGCAGCAGTTTCACTGGAAAATAATCGTAATGTGTACAGCGTTTCACAAGAAAATATTACTCCAAAAAATTACTCATCTGCAGAAGACTCCTCTCCTGGCGCGCAGCTCCCCAGATCTTCTTCATAACTCCCACGCTGACACTACAGAGCAAGGATGTGTGAAGATGGCACCTGATGCCCTGTCCTGGAGACACAAATAGTCTCCACTGCAGGGCTTCGGACGCCATCTTACTGTAGCCATGTGTAAATGTGTGCAGTATTTTACCAGAAAATAATCATAATGCAGCAATTTTTCACCAGAAAATAATCGTAATGCGGCAATGTTTCACCAGAAAATGAGCGTAATGTAGCAATGTTTCACCAGAAAAGAATCATAATGCAGCAATGTTTCACCAGAAAATAATCATAATGCAGCAATTTTTCACCAGAAAATAATAGTAATGTGGCAATGTTTCACCAAAAAATAATCATAATGCAGCAATGTTTCACCAGAAAATAATCGTAATGCGGCAATGTTTCACCAGAAAAGAATCCTAATGCGGCAATGTTTCACCAGAAAATAATCATAATGCGGCAATGTTTCACCAGAAAAGAATCATGATGCAGCAATCTATCACCAGAAAATAATCGTAATGCAACAGCGTTTCACCAGAAAATAATCATAATGTAGCAATGTTTCACCAGAAAATAATCGTAATTTGTGCAGCGTTTCACCAGAAAATAATCGTAGTGCAGAAATGTTTCACCAGAAAACTATCGTAATACAGAAATGTTTCACCAGAAAATAATCGTAATGCAGCAATGTTTCACCAGAAAATAGTCGTAATGCGGCAATGTTTCACTAGAAAATAATCCTATTGCAGCAATGTTTCCCCAGAAAATAAGCGTAATTCGGCAATGTTTCACCAGAAAATAATGCTAATGCAGCAATGTTTCACCAGAAAATGAGCGTAATGTAGCAATGTTTCACCAGAAAATAATCCTAATGCAGCAATGTTTCACTAGAAAATAATCATAATGCGGCAATGTTTCACCAGAAAATAATCATAATGCGACAATGTTTCACCAGAAAAGAATCGTCATACAGCAATGTTTACCAGAAAAAAATCCTAATGCAGCAATCTTTCACCAGAAAATAATCGTAATGCAGCAATGTTTCAGCAGAAAATAATCGTAATGCAACAATGTTTCAGCAGAAAATAAACGTAATGCAGCAATGTTTCACCAGAAAATAACCGTAATGCGGCAATGTTTCACTAGAAAATAATCCTAATGCAGCAATGTTTCCCCAGAAAATAAGAGTAATGCGGCAATGTTTCACCAGAAAATAATCCTAATGCAACAATGTTTCACCGGAAAATAATCTTAATGCAATTTTTCTCGCCATCCTCCGCCGCCTCCTGAATCTTCCGCAATCAGGCATGGTAAGTCATTCAGTCGAGGCCAGCGCAGCACGCCCCAGATGGGAGGACTTACCAGGGCTGATTGTGTAAGATCCAGGAGGCGGCGAAGGTCGGCGAGGGAGCGATCAACTTGCAGGGGGCTGGAGGAAACCCCAGGTATGTACACATTTTTTCTCCTGCTCCATCTCAGGTTTCCTTTAACTTTTCGCTTGAGTTTTCTCCTAGGTGATATTTCAAACTTGTCAATAAAAGCCTTTTAAACCCCCAGCAAGCAAGAACATACTAAAACTTTTGCTAGTACATTTTCACCTACTTTTTGCTACTATTTTTGCAATTGCAAAGAGCTTAAAGTGAACTTCATGACTGAAAATCTACTCAGCAGCGCTGAAAAGGCTTGGTGTTTCTTTAAGGGCCCGTTTCCATTAGAGCGAATCTGCATGCGTTTTCTGCATGCAGATTCGCATACCAATACAAGTGGATGGGGCTGTTTCCACTTGTCAGGAATTCTGTGCGGTCTGCTGTGCAGAAAATATCTGCACGGCAGAGCCGTCAGAATTTGCATGCTGCACACCCGCACGTGAATCGCCGGTAATGTAATTAATAGGAAAACCGCAAGCGTTTTCGTCTTGCGGTTTTCCATGCATTTTCGCGTGCGTTATCGCTTAAAAACCCATGTCAATGCCTCCCGTATTGAAAATCGCATAGCGCAAACCGCGAGCGATTCTGTGTGAAAATCCGCATGGAGACGCAAACGAATCTGCACCCACATGCGGATTTGTTGACGCGTTTTCCGCAACAGATTCCCAACACACAAGTGGAAACGGGCTCTAACAATTTCACAGCATCAGAAATTTGTTTTTCTTACCCAAGCCTCATTTTTAGTTGCAAAAAAGCTAAGCTCCGCCCCTTCAAAGAAATCTGCCCGGGCATTTTTCCCTTGATGCTGTGCAAAGCATGATGGGATTTCTGATGTTGTTGTTCTCATTGCCTAGCGCGCACAGCTGGGAGGAGTGATCAGGACACAGGACAGTTGGAACTGTGGCTCATGCTCCCTGTCACCTCCTTTCAACTAAAAAGATGGCTGCCCCCATGAATTCACAAAATGTGCCTGTTCTTTTAAAACAGGGTGGGTAAGAGATTAAATTATCTGTTTTAATTAACATAACTAATGTAACTTAATGACAATATGTTTGTTTAGGCTGAAGTTCCTATTTAAAAGGTATTATAAAGAGAAGTTGATAAATTATCTCCTAGTAGAAAACTCAGGATAAAAGGTGAATTGCATATGGGCCCAGAGGATCAACAGGACTGCCAGGCAACCTGCATTTTTTTAAATTAAATAAATATGTCAGCCCCTATATCCCTCTCACTTCAGGGTCCCAGCATCTCAATGAGCATCTGTGAGATGGATTATTGTTGAACAATGGGAATGCATTGTGTGTGGCTGGCAATGATCAGGTGTCATCTGCATCTTTGTGGATGGATTTACAGCAATGTCTTTCTGCTGTATCCAGCCAGCTGCAAGGACCATGTAGATACATCTGAGAGATGCCAGGCAGAAATAAGAGCACCTGCGCTCTGTGCAAGTTCAGAGTGGCAGAAGTTACATTGAATCCCACAGTTCAGGCAAAACTTTTATATCCATTTAGCACAGTAACTTATTTTAAATCGAGTAACCTATTTTAAACTGATTATGCATTACCTCTTTTTTCTCTTAAAGAAAACCTGAACTGAAAATTAAAAGTCAAAATAACCATACACAAGTCATACTTACTTCTCATACATACACTGTTAAACTGTAACATCGCCCACTTGAGCCATAGGGAAACCTGGACTTTACCTGGTACATCAGTTTTCCTCTCAGCTATAACTGACAGCAACAGCAACTGATATATTTCAGAACTGGAAGGGATCATTGTCAGAAGAAAATGGTGAGCTTCTGAGAGGAACTGATAGCAAGGTAACTATGTAATGTTCATTTGAAGTTACCTCATGTGTTTATTTTAAATAATTTTACTCAATACAGGTTCCCTTTAAAGTGTTGATTAAAAAACAGGAAATTACCGAACCTGCTCCTCCAGTTCATAGATCCAGTGGCATAGCTAGAGATTATGGGGCCACATAGCGAAACTTTCATGGGGCCCTCAGATGTAGTAACTCTTCAGCAATGCCACCTGCCCCTACCCTGTGGATATGAGTTTATTGGCAATTTACATTTTCGTGCAATCTACACTGCATATAGTCCATGGGCACTGAGAGGGTAGAGGAACACAAAAAAATTAATAGTGAATACATCAAGTACCACCTGGGCCCCTCTGCTCCAGTGGCCCATAGCAGTTGCTGTGGCTGCTATAGCTATTGCTACGCCCCTGCATAGATCCTTAGCAAGTAAAAGCTGCCTCAACACACCAAGAACCAAGCTCATTTTTTTTCCTGGGGGTCGGGGGGGGGGGGGGGGGGGAGGAGTCTAGAAAGAGGTGTATTACTGTAGCTCATAGCCTGGACTACAATAGAGGTCAACCAGGGCCGGGCCGAGGCAGAGGCAAGAGAGGCTCCAGCCTCAGGGCGCAGTGTAGGAGGGGCGCACAACTCACTCACCTATCATTCTCCTATTGTTTGAAGCAGAGAGAAATAATAAAAAGGGATACATGGCAGTGACTGCAAGCCAGATAACTGGAAATTAAGGTGTTGGGGGCCCTGGGGCGCCTCTTAGTCTCACAGCAATCAGTGTGTGATGACTGGGGTGGGAGGGGTGGAGGGGCACAATTTAGTGTCTCAGCCTTGGGTGCTGGAGGACCTTGTCCCGGTTCTGAGGTCAATAGATCACTTAAAGAGGAACTGTCATCAGAATAACATATTAAATAAAATATCTTTTTTTTTTTTACAATATTCATTTATAAATGATTCAGTCCCATTTTAAAATCTTTACTCTCCCTGATTTACTTTTCTTTTGGCAGATGATCTCTGCATAATGTTCATTTACTGAAAGTTCTAAAGCCAGTAGAAAAGATCTTGGGTCTCCCAGAATGCTCTGGGAGGAAGAATTCCGCATATTAAACAGCCAAGGCTAAGGCCACATACACACATCAGACCATAGTCTTTTGAAAATGAAAGATCACAGACCAATCTTACCACCCTTCATGTAGTATGAGAGCCATACCTTCCCAGTCTATTCTATGGAGCTGAACTCCCCATCAGACAGAAATCTTTGCAAGATGCTGCACACAAAGATGCTGTACACATGCAACAGATCAGTATCTGCAAAAGATCTGTTCCTGCCAAAGATCCGTTCCTGCAAAATGCATTCATAGTCTATGAGATCTGCAGATCATCATACACACCTTGTTTAACTGACATTCATCTGCAGATCAGACAATCATCTGCAGATCTGAAAATCCCAGTGGTGCTCAGCAGAGCTCGAATATTCGAGTAGCTCGAATATTCGAGCTCTTTTTCAGCTATTCGAGCTCGGTATTCGAGCTCCGAATAGCTGCAGCTATTCGAATGGGCTATTCGAGTAAACGCGAATAGCCCATTCACTATTCGAGCTATTCGAGCAAACGGCGCTATTCGAGCTCGAATACCGAGCTCGAATAGCGTCATAGCCCAGATTGATGTCCTTAGAGCCAATCAGAGGGCTCCAAGGCCCTCTGACAGCAGCCAATCACAGAGGGGGACCCTGGCCAGCCCCTACCCTATAAATAGCGGCCGCCATGTTCCGTTTCTCCGTCCTTGCCTGAGACTTGCATAGAGAGAGAGTTGCTCCTTTGTGCTTTGGCTTAGCAAGAGCTCTATTGTGGTCATTTACCTAGCGTTTTTGCTCACATACACCTCCTATACACACCTATATTGTTGTTAGTTAGATAGACATTGTATTTTAGTCAGTAGCTTTTGTGTTACATAGAGAGAGACTCAGACAGCTGCTGCAGGCTTACAGCTTTAGGCCTCAGGGCCTTGCCTGTGTGGGCAGCTGTCCTCCTGTCCTCTGTTAGTTTATTTCTCATTAGTATTTAGACAGTATTAGACAGTATTTCTGCTGTCCTTTACTACTTAGTGATTGTATTTTGTATTGTAGTTATATACTGTAACTGTACTAGGACACTCACTGACTGTCACTGTTCATAGGCTAGCTCCTGCGTGTGCTTGCACTCACTGTCTGTGTACACACACTCTATTTCCTTCTGAATAGTTATATACTGTAACTGTACTAGGACACTCACTGTCACTGTTCATAGGCTACTAGCTCCTGCGTGTGTGTGTGCACTCACTGTCTGTGTACTGTACACACACTCTATTTCCTTCTGAATAGTTATATACTGTAACTGTACTAGGACACTCACTGACTGTCACTGTTCATAGGCTAGCTCCTGCGTGTGCTTGCACTCACTGTCTGTGTACACACACTCTATTTCCTTCTGAATAGTTATATACTGTAACTGTACTAGGACACTCACTGTCACTGTTCATAGGCTACTAGCTCCTGCGTGTGTGTGTGCACTCACTGTCTGTGTACTGTACACACACTCTATTTCCTTCTGAATAGTTATATACTGTAACTGTACTAGGACACTCACTGACTGTCACTGTTCATAGGCTAGCTCCTGCGTGTGCTTGCACTCACTGTCTGTGTACACACACTCTATTTCCTTCTGAATAGTTATATACTGTAACTGTACTAGGACACTCACTGACTGTCACTGTTCATAGGCTAGCTCCTGCGTGTGCTTGCACTCACTGTCTGTGTACACACACTCTATTTCCTTCTGAATAGTTATATACTGTAACTGTACTAGGACACTCACTGTCACTGTTCATAGGCTACTAGCTCCTGCGTGTGTGTGTGCACTCACTGTCTGTGTACTGTACACACACTCTATTTCCTTCTGAATAGTTATATACTGTAACTGTACTAGGACACTCACTGACTGTCACTGTTCATAGGCTAGCTTCTGCGTGTGCGTGCACTCACTGTCTGTGTACTGTACACACACTCTATTTCCTTCTGAATAGTTATATACTGTAACTGTACTAGGACACTCACTGTCACTGTTCATAGGCTACTAGCTCCTGCGTGTGTGTGTGCACTCACTGTCTGTGTACTGTACACACACTCTATTTCCTTCTGATTACTGATTAATTATTGTAAATTCTACTTCCTGACAGTTACTACTTACTTACTGTAGTAGGGACACTCACTCAGTCACTGTTCATAGGCTAGCTCCTGCACGTGTGTGCGCGTGCGTGCACTCACTGTCTGTAGTGTACACACACTCTATTTCCTTGTGATTACTACTGATTATTGTAACTTCTAGTTGTACTTCCTGACTGTTACTACTTACTTACTGTACTAGGGACACTCACTCACTCTCTGTTCATAGGCCAGCTCCTGCGCGTGTTTGCGCGTGCGTGCACTCACTGTCTGTAGTGTACACACACTCTATTTCATTGTGATTACTACTGATTATTGTAACTGCTAGTTGTACTTCCTGACTGTTACTACTTACTTACTGTACTAGGGAGTCGGGACACTCACTCAGTCACCTCACCCACCAACCCACTCCATTAAAGTACCCCACTTTTCACCCGCCCTTTTCAAAAACGTTTGTGTTTATGCCCAAAACATCGAAGATGTCTGGAAGTGGCAGCCAGCGCGGTTTGGGCAAGGGGAAGGGCAGCAAGGGAATCAGGAGGAGAGGGAGCAGCATTGTGGCAAGCCGCGGGCGCGGCCGCGCCACCATGCACAGTTCCGCAGCAGCAGCAGCAGCGTCAGTGGCTAACATTCCTCCCATAGCCACTGGCCGTGGACGCCTTGGGCGCCGCCCAGCAGGAGCATCTGCAACTCACGCTGCAGAGACACAGCAGCAGCAGCAGCGTGTAGCACCTGCTCCGATTTTCCTCCAGCCGGGTCGGAAACGTCCCATTGAGGAAAAGGATGCAGACACTGTGGTGCAACTGATGATGGAGGATGAGCAGCCCGCCATCAGCTCTGCATCCGAGGCCTCCACCCTCACCACCACCACCACCACCCCTGTTCGCAGCAGCCGCCCAGCAGGGCCTGGGGAGGAGGCCAGTTCACCGTCAGTCGCCGACCTGTCACTCAGCACTCTTTTGAGCCCAGGCATGATGCGTCAATTGTCTGCTGTTGTTGGCGATTTGGAGGAGGAGATGCTGATGGGCACTTTGGGGGATGAGGGATTGGACAGCAAGACTGTGGCGACAGTCAAGCAGCCCATCCATGCATCAGGAGAGGAGTTTGGGGGGTCATCATCCCAGCAGGACATGTTTCAGGAGGGGGAGGCTGATGATGACACGGTGACAGACAGAGACTGGGTGCCACCACCTCCAGGGGATGTCGTCCTCAGCAGCTCTGAGGAGGAGGAGGAGGATGCGCTTGTGGGCCTTGCAAGGAGGCGCATCATTGCAAGCATTGGCAGCAGTAGGCAGGTCCCACAGCCTGCTGGTGTCTCAGGCTCAGCAGCAGCAGCAGTAGCATCTGCCAGTACCACCACCAGCCGCACCCAAGCCCCCCCCCCCCCAGCCACCACAGGGAGACAGGCAGCAGCGGTTCCATGCCGTAGGGGGTCGTTTTTGTCACCAATCTGGCGTTTTTTCACCATGCCCACAGTGTACAGCAAGTACGCCACTTGCAACCACTGTCAGCGGAAGTTGAGCAGAGGTGCAGACCCCTTAAAGTTCAGCACCAGCTCGCTCATCAACCACCTTGCTGCGAAACATTTCCACCAGCATGAGGAGTTCCAGAGGCTGAAGGCATCTGGTGCTGGCAGTGGCACCACACCCATCACTGCACAGCCTTCAGCAGCAGCAGCAGCAGCAACAGCAGCCACCCGCCCTCCTGCTCCTCCAGCAGCACCAGCAGGAGTGCGGAAACGCACTGCTCCTCCCCCCTCTGCAACTCCTGCCGCTGACACTGAGGCCTGTTCTGGCAGCCAGTCCTCAGTGGCCTCCTCTGCTGTGTCTGCTGATTCCCGTGCCAGCAAAAGGCCACGCCAGAGCCTTTTGAGCGAGTCCTTCCAGGGGGTGGTTAGGGCTCTGCCTCCCAGCAGCCGTCGCGTGCAGCAGCTGAACGGCTTGCTGGCACGGGCCATGTGCTCCCAACTCCTGCCGTACACGCTTGTGCAGGAGGGGAGCGACATGCGTGCGCTGCTTGCTTGCGCAGCCCCAGACTGGCAGCTCCCCAGCAGACACTTCTTCGCCCGCAAGGCCATTCCTGCACTGCACCGCTTTGTGATGGCCAATGTGGAGCGAGGGCTGGAGCACGCGGTTGGTGAAAGGGTCCACGTCACCATGGACTCCTGGAGCAGCCGCTTCGGGACAGGCCGCTACCTGTCTTTCACTGTCCACTGGGTCAGCTTGGTGGAAGGGGGTGAGGATGGGAGAGCAGCAGCGGGCACAGCAGCAGCAACACAGTGGGTGGTGCCCCCCCGCAGGGTCAGGGGAACTGCAGCAGGTTCCTCCGATCCTCTGCCATCCTCCGGCACACCTGGCCAAACCCCCCGCCTCAGCAGCAGCGTGAAGGCCCGCCACTGCCAAGCGCTGCTGCACTTGGTCAGCCTTGGGAAGACCAAGCTGACGGCAACCCATGTGTTGGCCAAACTCCAGGAGCAGGAGAGGATTTGGCTGACCCCCAGAGGCCTCAGAGTCGGAGAGGTGGTGGCCGACAATGGGGCCAATCTGGTTGCCGCAATAGACAGGGGAAACCTGACCCACATCCCCTGTCTTGCCCACGTGCTGAACCTGGTGGTGCAAAAGTTCTTGCGCACCTACCAGGGGATGGGCGAACTGCTGGTAACGGCAAGGAACGTTGTGCGTCACTTCCGGCGCTCGGCTGCAGCCTGTGCGAGCCTGAAAGACGTGCAAAAGGAGCTGGAGCTGCCACGCCATCGGCTGATCCTTGACGTTCCGACTCGCTGGAACTCCACCCTGGCGATGTTGGAGCGTCTGGTTGAACAGAAGCACGCTGTCAACCAGTACCTTGCCCTGGCCACTGTTTCCGCCGCTCGGAGAAGGGACAAGACCAGCAACATCCCGTCCATCGTCCCCGATGATGACTGGAGGCACATGCAGCAGGTGTGCTTAGTGCTGGCTCCCTTTCTGCAGGCCACTAACATGGTGAGCAGGGACCATGCTATGGTCTGCGAGTGGGTGCCCCTGGTTTGTCTGCTGAACAGGGCCCTCGATGCTTTGCTGGAACAGGGAGCGGCAGCCTTGGACCAGCAGGAGCGGCAAGCAGCTGCACAGTCCACCTCTGAGGGGGAGGAGGAGGAGGACTTGGTGGAGGTCCCTGACCTTGCTGCTGATGAGGGGGATCAGCACAGCGCAGCTGAGTTGGTGCGGGGGTGGAGAGAGGATGAGGCGGCAGAGGAGGAGGATGAGGAGGACAGCACTGCCGTCGATGTGCCAGCACACGTGGCCCGCCTCTTCCCAATGGCAGCGCACATGCTGGCGTGCCTGCGCAAGGACCCCAGGGTGATCCAGATGAAGCAGAGGGAGGACATCTGGATCAGCATGATGTTGGACCCACGCCTCAAGGGGAAGTTGAGCCAGTTCCTGCCGCCTGCAGGAGGAGACCCAGCGCAACAAATAAGGAGCTTGCAGCAGGCCCTTGTTGAGCGCTTGGAGGAAGCCTTCCCCCAGCCTTCCACCCCCACTGTCCAGCAGCCAGCACAGAGGCAGCAGCAGGTGCCTGCATCCAGCAGCAAGCGCCCCACAGACCTGCTGTCTCTCAGCCACGAGCTCTACAGGACTGTAGAGGCTCCGGCAGCAGTGACTAGAGAGGAGGTGCATGATGCAGCAGCATCCTCCTCCGGTCACAGCCAGCGCCTGACCCGCATGGTGGCTGACTACATGGGGTCCTACAGCGGGCTTGACAGCGATGTCCCTGTTGATCCCATGGAGTATTGGGTCAAGCGCCTGGAGATCTGGAGCGAGCTGGCGCAGTACGCCCTGGAAGTGCTGTCCTGCCCCCCTTCCAGCGTGCTGTCCGAGCGCTGCTTCAGTGCAGCTGGTGGCGTGGTCACCGAGAAACGCTCACGGCTGTCTCACAAGTCTGTGGACAGACTGACGTTTCTCAAGATGAACCAGGCGTGGGTGGAAGGCGAGTTCCTGGCCCCTGTTGTCGGCGAGAGGGGGACATGAACTGGCTAAGAACCATCGTTAATGTGCCTTACCACCCTTTACCACCTCCTGGCTCCTGCTCACTAAGCCAGCCTGGTTCAGTTTGACTATTACGTCGCCTGCAGCCACACATTTTACACCTACAGTGGGCTGCTGTGTACTGCCCTTCTGCTGTCTGTCTGTGTTTCCCACTGCCAGGGTACACAGAATTACATTCTGCTGCCACTCTGCCACCAGCTATTACGTCAAACAATAGCTATATATCTGTGTAATTGGTTGTACAAACAAAACCAAAAAACCATTAAAAAAAAAAAAAGGTTTAATTTTTCTGAGGTGCCCGGGTTGAAAACTGTGTTGCCCCAGTTGTGTATTGGACACGATGTGGGCTGCACGACCGCTGTCTGGGACCTCCTGTTGTGTTTATTTACAGCCCTGGTATCACCGCTAGGTACCAGGGCTATTATGTCACGCTGCCTGCCTGCTGCCACACTCACACTACTCCTCCATTGCTCCTGCTGCTGCTGTCTGTCTGTGTTTCCCACTGCCAGGGTACACAGAATTACCTTCTGCTGCCACACTGCCACCAGCTATTACGTCAAACAATAGCTGCTCACATTACTCCTCCATTCCTCCTGCTGCTGCTGCTGCTGTCTGTCTGTGTTTCCCACTGCCAGGGTACACAGAATTACATTCTGCTGCCACTCTGCCACCAGCTATTACGTCAAACAATAGCTATATATCTGTGTAATTGGTTGTACAAACAAAACCAACAAACCATTAAAAAAAAAAAAAAAGGTTTAATTTTTCTGAGGTGCCCGGGTTGAAAACTGTGTTGTCCCAGTTGTGTATTGGACACGATGTGGGCTGCACGACCGCTGTCTGGGACCTCCTGCCTGCTGTGTTTATTTACAGCCCTGTTATCACCGCTAGGTACCAGGGCTATTATGTCACGCTGCCTGCCTGCTGCCACACTCACACTACTCCTCCATTCCTCCTGCTGCTGCTGTCTGTCTGTGTTTCCCACTGCCAGGGTACACAGAATTACCTTCTGCTGCCACACTGCCACCAGCTATTACGTCAAACAATAGCTGCTCACATTACTCCTCCATTCCTCCTGCTGCTGCTGCTGTCTGTCTGTGTTTCCCACTGCCAGGGTACACAGAATTACATTCTGCTGCCACTCTGCCACCAGCTATTACGTCAAACAATAGCTATATATCTGTGTAATTGGTTGTACAAACAAAACCAAAAAACCATTAAAAAAAAAAAAAAAAAGGTTTAATTTTTCTGAGGTGCCCGGGTTGAAAACTGTGTTGTCCCAGCTGTGTATTGGACACGATGTGGGCTGCACGACCGCTGTCTGGGACCTCCTGTTGTGTTTATTTACAGCCCTGGTATCACCGCTAGGTACCAGGGCTATTATGTCACGCTGCCTGCCTGCTGCCACACTCACACTACTCCTCCATTCCTCCTGCTGCTGCTGTCTGTCTGTGTTTCCCACTGCCAGGGTACACAGAATTACCTTCTGCTGCCACACTGCCACCAGCTATTACGTCAAACAATAGCTGCTCACATTACTCCTCCATTCCTCCTGCTACTGCTGCTGTCGGTCTGTGTTTCCCACTGCCAGGGTACACAGAATTACATTCTGCTGCCACTCTGCCACCAGCTATTATGTCAAACAATAGCTCTATATCTGTGTAATTGGTTGTACAAACAAAACCAAAAAACCATTAAAAAAAAAAAAAAAAAGGTTTAATTTTTCTGAGGTGCCCGGGTTGAAAACTGTGTTGTCCCAGCTGTGTATTGGACACGATGTGGGCTGCACGACCGCTGTCTGGGACCTCCTGTTGTGTTTATTTACAGCCCTGGTATCACCGCTAGGTACCAGGGCTATTATGTCACGCTGCCTGCCTGCTGCCACACTCACACTACTCCTTCATTCCTCCTGCTGCTGCTGTCTGTCTGTGTTTCCCACTGCCAGGGTACACAGAATTACCTTCTGCTGCCACACTGCCACCAGCTATTACGTCAAACAATAGCTGCTCACATTACTCCTCCATTCCTCCTGCTACTGCTGCTGTCGGTCTGTGTTTCCCACTGCCAGGGTACACAGAATTACATTCTGCTGCCACTCTGCCACCAGCTATTATGTCAAACAATAGCTCTATATCTGTGTAATTGGTTGTACAAACAAAACCAAAAAACCATTAAAAAAAAAAAAGGTTTAATTTTTCTGAGGTGCCCGGGTTGAAAACTGTGTTGTCCCAGTTGTGTATTGGACACGATGTGGGCTGCACGACCGCTGTCTGGGACCTCCTGTTGTGTTTATTTACAGCCCTGGTATCACCGCTAGGTACCAGGGCTATTATGTCACGCTGCCTGCCTGCTGCCACACTCACACTACTCCTCCATTCCTCCTGCTGCTGCTGTCTGTCTGTGTTTCCCACTGCCAGGGTACACAGAAATACCTTCTGCTGCCACACTGCCACCAGCTATTACGTCAAACAATAGCTGCTCACATTACTCCTCCATTCCTCCTGCTACTGCTGCTGTCGGTCTGTGTTTCCCACTGCCAGGGTACACAGAATTACATTCTGCTGCCACTCTGCCACCAGCTATTACGTCAAACAATAGCTATATATCTGTGTAATTGGTTGTACAAACAAAACCAAAAAACCATTAAAAAAAAAAAAAAAAGGTTTAATTTTTCTGAGGTGCCCGGTTTGAAAACTGTGTTGTCCCAGTTGTGTATTGGACACGATGTGGGCTGCACGACCGCTGTCTGGGACCTCCTGCCTGCTGTGTTTATTTACAGCCCTGGTATCACCGCTAGGTACCAGGGCTATTATGTCACGCTGCCTGCCTCATTGACTGCCTGCTGCCACACACTCATCCTCCTCCTCCTGCTGCTGAATTTACCTCCTGCTGTCTGTGTGTTTCCACTGCCAGGGAGCACATACAATGGCGCTTCCAACATGCGTGCGCCACCAGCTATTTGTTACGCTCAAAAATAGCTGCATTTCTTTAAAAAAAAAATTGAAAAGAGAAATAAGTGAAGAAGAAGACGATATAGAAGAAGATGAAGAAGATGAAGAAGAAGAAGATGAAGAAGAAGAAGATGAAGAAGAAGAAGAAAATGAAGAAGAAGATGAAGAAGATGAAGAAGAAGAAGAAGAAGGAGAAGAAGAAGAAGATGAAGAAGAAGAAGAAGAAGATGAAGAAGATGAAGAAGGAGAAGAAGAAGAAGAAGAAGATGAAGAAGATGAAGAAGAAGAAGAAGATGAAGAAGAAGAAGATGAAGAAGAAGATGAAGAAGAAGAAGATGAAGAAGATGAAGAAGAAGAAGATGAAGAAGAAGAAGAAGAAGAAGAAGAAGAAGAAGAAGAAGAAGAAGATGATGATGAAGAAGATGAAGAAGATGAAGAAGATGAAGAAGAAGAAGAAGACAATATAGAAGAAGAAGAAGATATAGAAGAAGATATAGAAGAAGAAGATATAGAAGAAGAAGATATAGAAGAAGAAGAAGATAGAAGATAAAGAAGAAGAAGAAGAAGTATATACAGTACTGAACAAAATTCTGGACACAACTTCTCTTTTCACCTTTTTTTTTTTTAAAGGAACATCCCCACAATATCACTTGCTGTTGTTACTTGGAAAAAAAGATGTTTCTTGCATCATTCACCCTCAAAACAAGTGTTGGAAGCTATTTAAGGCCAATTCGAATAGTCAGCTCGAATAATGAGCTCGAATACCGACTCGAATAGTGAGCTCGAAGTCCGAGGTCGAATCGAATAGTAAAAATTATTCAACTCGAATATTCGACTGACCTCGAATAATTTACTATTCGAATTCGACCAAACTCGAATTTTAAAAAGGGGTATTTGAGCACCACTGGAAAATCCATCCTGGTGGATCTGATCTGCAGATGAATGTCTGTTAAACAAGGTGTGTATGATGACCAGCAGATCTCAGACTATGAATGCAATTTGCAGGAACGGATCTTTGGCAGGAACGGATCTTTTGCAGATACTGAGCTTCTGTGTCTGTACAGCATCTTTGCAAAGATTTCTGTCTGATGGGGAGTTCAGCTCCATAGAATAGACTGTGAAGGTATGGCTCTCATACTACATGGAAGGGGGTAAAATTGGTCTGTGATCTTTCATTTTCCAAATACTTTTTTCTCAAGTGTGTATGTAGCATAAGTCTCAGTGGGAGGGCCGGGCTACATGCCAATAAACAGCAATACATATAGTTCTGATGCGGAAACCAGGAAAAATACCGTAAAAGTGGGCATCCTGAATAATTTACCGCTTTCTACTATATGTCACTACAGGGTCTCTTTAGGTGGAAAGGTGCCAATGCAATTTCTAATGAACGATCATATTTTTGATCAGATTGTATTGTATGTAGAGAGAGAAGCTGGTGGGCCCAATCGATCCTGAATAATCACATTATACATTTTTTTCCTTCAAGAGAAGGGCCAAGCTTTTTTGAAAAAAAGAAACCTACCTGGGGTTTCCTCCAGCCCCTAGTGCAAATATGTTGTTTTATAATTCAAATCACACTGGTCCTCTTTTCTTTCCTGGTTAATTTTCCTTCATATTAACATGTGAAATTAAAAAATATATATAAATTTAACTGGTTCCGGACCGACACAGACGGCAGAGCTCTGTAAGCAGGTCAGGAGCTGCTTTCCTTGGCTCCTGACCACGTGATCACGGAGAGCCAATCACATTGGCTCCCATTGATAGACAGCGTCAGGAGCCAATGAAAGCAGCTCCTGACCGGCCGTTAGCACTCTGCCCTCTCAATGAGAGGAGCCAGCGGTGATGGGGCAGTGTAGTGACTGGCGAGAGCAGCGGGTATGTACGGTGATTCGTCAGGCGGCGTTTTACCGTGCCAGCAGTCTCTGGTCCGTAAGGGGGCAGAGACTGCTGGCACGGAAGTGGTTAAAGGGTGGGAGAAAAGTTTAGAATGAATTAAACACATTTTCAGTAGAAAAACATATATATTTACAGAGATCTGTACATCAGTCCTGAAAGAGGGACAAATGAGGAAGAAAGAGGGACAAAAGGACTAGGTTCCCAAAAAGGAAGTGTCGGGACCTATCCCCCCCCCCCCTTCCTAAGGATCCAACTCCTTGACATTCTGATTAGTTCTGCTCCTTTCACTCTCCTGACCCTGGCAGTGTCTGCGAGTTTCTACACAGCTTGTTTTCTCATTACGGGGTCAGAGACAGAGACACTGGTGCTTGTACTCTGTCAACACTCTGCCATCAGAGCTCGTGGGAAACCCTGCAGTAAGGCAAGCTCATTACCCCCCTCTTCTTCTTCTTCTGAGTGTCAGACGCCAATTCCGCTTATGTTAACAAAATCCCAATCTACGCAGCTCAGTTCTACACATTGCAAGGGCTAAGGGTTAGTTCCGACGAGCATCTGGACCAGCAGCGTGGCGTTTCTCTCACATACTTTCTGCAAGTGAGCAGAAAAGCAATTGGCAACTTTCAATGGCCCTTCCTGTCGTTTGATCGATGTGTTTTCGAAAACAAAGAACACACTGAGAATCCCCCATGAGGAGATGGACTACTCCAAAACCTGTCGGCTCTGTCAGATTTTAACTGCTTACTTTTTTTGCTGGAGTAGTCCATTAACCACGTTGCCGCCTCTTGCACGCTGTGCACTGTCCCTCCGACTTCCGGCTGCAAAGGCAGATGATGGAGAGCAGAGTGCATTGAAGCGGTGACAGGCAGCAACATGGGAAGTTAAGCCTGGGCTGCAGCTGAAAGGGTTATCGAACGCTACATATAATTTCACATTTCACTGAACTTTAGGCATATAAACCATCTGCACTGCAGTCCCATAAAAATGGCAGCTCCTGCTGTGCGCAACGAATTAGTTATGCAGTCCGTCCTGTCTGCACGTCAAACATCGGAGTAAATTCATTTAAAGTGACACTGAAGCGGAAAAAAAAACTCATGATACAATGAATTGGTTGTGTAATACGGATAATTAATAGAACATTAGTAGCAAAGAAAATAGTGTCATATTTTTATTTTGAGGTATATGGCTTTTTTTATAATATTGGATCATTCTCTTATAATTGCAGTTTCCACAGTACACTCAGCATTTTAAATGATTTCACCGAGCAGGCTAATGACCCTTTGAACATTTCTCTGCAGAAAAAAAAACATAAACAAAGAAGAAACAATGAGAATAATTGTTGAGATAAGTGAGAGAAATAGTTGAGATAAGTGCTTCAAATGACAGTGCTGTCAACCACTTTATAAAGTCGCAGAGCTCACAGAAGCTCCTTTGCATAGATAACAACTGAAGTTTAACTCTTCATGTACTGGAAACAATATTAGACTCTTATCTCTGCTGCTAATGTTTTATTTCTTAGCAGTACTACACATACAAATCATTATATCATAAGTTTATTTTCACTTCAGATTCCCTTTAAGAGCAATAATCCCAACGCGCTGCTTCCTCCAATCTCGGCTGTCTTTTTGAATTTCCCCCACGTGGCCCTGTACCACATCTGGCAGTGCCATGGAGCTCTTCCAAAAGATGCCGGACATCGTAGGAAGTTAGGAGTTGTGCCAGCGTGGCAGGTGAGCCTGCAACACTCACCTCAGGTCCATTGGATATATGTTCTCTTGGGGGGATCGTACGGGAACCGAACACCAATGTCGCCACGCACCCAATTCAACCCTTACGACCAACATTTTTCCAGCTTACTGGATGGATCATATCAATTAATTTGATCAGAAATTGATCGCAACGATCAATAAAGCATCACACACTACCAGATTCGATCATTATGATCAAATCTGCCGGTTACCAATACCAAAAAAGCTGTGTTTTTCTATGTTTAGAATTGTTAGGCGAACTTGGTGCAGTGTTGCTGATAGAGCGAACTGTTGGACACATTCCTGACTCAAACCCGGGTTTGCCACACTGAACCATGTTGCTGGCTGTCAAACTGGTCTTTCCCCATATCCCGACTTACTATCTGGTCGACACGTCTTCCTGCACTGTGCTAACGTCCCCGAACCATAGAGAGAGGGATTGGTGGCGGGCTGGATCGGCAGTCCCATTTAGTTCGCCATCCAGATTTCTATTGTCCGGGACCTATGCCATCACTGCAGCACCGTAAGAGATGATGGTGGATTAGTCGGTGGAAACGGGGACATACAGAATGGTAAACCAGAGGAAGAGGTGACCTTAGGGAATCGTGATGTTGAATGGCGGGAACATCATGCAGTATGGTTAGGTGGACAAACCTAACCATACTGCATGATGATAAACAAACCTATTGTTTTGTTCACTATGTAAACTATGATGTAAGCACTGGCCCAGGGACCAGGAGATTTGCTATGAAGTCATGCTTTCCAAGCCCTGGGTAATGCATGTTGACCAATACATGCTGACTGATGTTTGCAATAAAAAAACCTGAAAATGTGCACTGCGATAATTGAATCAAACTGCTGCCAGTGAAAAAGGGCCCTGACAGTAGGTTCTGCCTGGTTGCACCCACTACACCTCTTAGCCAGAAGCCATGTGATCTTTTGCCGAGGTAGCAGGTTATATAAGGGAAGTTGAATGAGGCAGCTTCAGTTCATTGAAGACAGTTACTACAACATTAGGTGAGGTGTGAGGTGTACAAGTGTAAATAAAAAGGTGTGTAATTGGTGTTAGCATTTTTTTATTTATGTTGATTTTATATAGCACTAACATATTCCACAGCACTTTGCAGAGTACATAGCCATGTCACTGAGTGTCCTCAGAGGAGCTCACAATCTAGTCCCTACCATAGTCATAGTCTAATGTCCTTCCATATTATTATTATTATTATTATGTATTTATATAGTGCTGACATCTGCAGCACATTACAGAGTACCTAGTCAAGTCACTGACTGTCCTCAGAGAAGCTCACAGTCTAATCTCTACCATAGTCCTAGTCTAATGTCCTACCACATTATTAAGCATTTATATAGCAGTCAGTGTTGCTCGGATACCTCATTATCCTATTCGAGTTTGGTCGAATTCGGATAGTAAACTATCCGAATTCACTCGAAGTTCAATATCCGATTTAATCGAATATCCGATTCGACCTCGGATATCCGACGTCACTATCCGAGTCTGTATTCGAGTAAAATATTCGAGCTGGCCTTAAATAGCTTGTAAAACTTGTATTGGAGGTCAATGATGCATGAAACCACCTTTTTTTATGAAGAAAAACATCAAGTGATTATGTGGTGATGTAGTAGTTATAAAAAAGGTATCAAAAAAAGTAAATTAACTTCATGAAAAGTGTTTGCATGAGAAGGTGTGACCAAAATGGTTGTAAGTTGTAAGTCTTCATTTACGTCGTCTTCATCTTCTTCTTCTATATCTTCTTCTTCTATATCTTCTTCTACTCGAATCTTCTTCATCTTCTACTTCTTGTATGGTCTTCAATTATCTTTTTCTTCTTCTATATCTTCTTCTTCTTCCTCTTCTTCTATATCTTCTTCTTCTTCTATATCTTCTTCTATATCTTCTTCTTCTATATCTTCTTCTTCTTCGTCTTCTATATCTTCTTCTTCTTCGTCTTCTTCTTCTATATCTTCTTCATCTTCTTCTTCTATATCTTCTTCTTCTATAACTTCTTCTTCTTCTCTATAATTATATTATGTGTCTTGGTTTTCCTTTCTTTTGTAATATTTTTTTTTACTTCATTTGTGGAAATATTTTATTTTAATAACAACACCATAGTTATATCTGTGTTGATGGCATAATAGGTAGTGGCACATTGCAAGCCACAGCGCCTTTTTCTGTGTACCTTGGCGGTGGTAAAACACAGACATCAGCAGGAGGAGGAAGTAGTTGCAAGTTGTAGTGTGGTAAATTTAATAGCTGGTAGGAGAGTGGGTGGCAGCAGAAAAAATAGTTCTTCTTCTGTTCTCCCTGGCAGTGGTAGCAGCACACAGACAGCAGAAGCTCAATGCAGCTACAGGAGGAGGAGTAGTGTGTGTCAGGCAGTGTGATGTGACTGACATAATAGGCCCTGGTTCCGAGCGCTGGTATAAGGGCCGTAAATAAACAGCATGAGGTTCCAGACAGCGGTCGTGAAGCCCACATTGTGTCCAATGCACAATTGGGACAGCACAGTTTTCAACCCGGAAACCCCTAAATGAATTACAATTTTTTTTTTCAAATTGATGCAGCTATTTTTGAGCGTAATAGCTGGTGGCGAATGGGCAGCAGCACCTTGTAATGTGTTCCCTGGCAGTGGAGACACAGACAGCAGGAGGAAATACAACAACAGGCAGCGTGAGGTTGAGTGTGTGGCAGACTGGCAGCAGGCAGGAGGGCAGGCAGCGAGACATAATAGGCCCTGGTTCCTAGCGGTGGTTCCAGGGCCGTAAATAAACAGCATGAGGTTCCAGACAGCAGTCGTGAAGCCCACATTGTGTCCAATACACAATTGGGACAGCACAGTTTTCAACCCGGACACCTCTAAAATAATTTAAATTTGTTTTTTCCAAAATAAATAATGCAGGGCAGGCAGTTATTTTTGAGCGTAATAGCTGGTGGCGCATGGGCAGCAGCACCTTGTAATGTGTTCCCTGGCAGTGGAGACACAGACAGCAGGAAGAAATACAGCAGCAGGTGTAATGTGTGTGCGCACCTTCATGTCCCCCTCTCGCCGACAACAGGGGCCAGGAATTCGCCTTCCACCCAACCCTGGTTCATTTTGAGAAATGTCAGTCTGTCCACAGACTTGTGAGACAGACGAGATCGCTTCTCAGTGACGACTCCACCGGCTGCACTGAAGCAACGCTCTGACAGTACGCTGGAAGGGGGGCAGGAGAGCACTTCCAGGGCGTACTGCGCAAGCTCGCTCCAGATCGGCAGGTGCTTGACCCAATACTCCATGGGATCAACAGAGGCCACACTGTCAAGCCCGCTGAAGGACCCCATGTAGTCAGCCACCATGCTGGTCAAGCGCTGCCTTTGACTGGAGAAGGATGCTGCTGCAGGCACCTCCTGTCTAGTCATTGGCAGCTCTACACTCATGTAGAGCTCGTTGGTCAGAGACACCAGGTCTGTGGTGCGCGTGCGCTTGCTGCTGGTGGATGCAGGCACCTGCTGCTGCCTCTGTGCTGGCTGGACAGTGGGAGTGGATGGCTGAGGGAAGGCTTCCTCCAAGCGCTCAACAAGGGACAGCTGCAAATCCCTCATTTGTTGCACACGGTCTCCTACTGCAGGCAGGAACTGGCTAAGCTTCCCCTTCAGACGTGGGTCCAGCATCATGCAGATCCAGATGTCCTCCCTCTGCTTCATCTGGATCACCCTTGGGTCCTTGCGCAGGCACCTCAGCATGTGCGCTGCCATTGGGAAGAGTCTGGCCACGTCTGCTGGTACATCATCGGCAGCCCCAGAGCCGACAGTGCTGTCCTCCTCTTCCTCTACCTCCTCCACCTCATCCTCTCTCCACCCCCGCCCCAGTCCAGCTGCGCTCTGCTGCTCCCCCTCATCAGCAGCAAGGTCAGGGACCTCCACCAACTCCAAGCCCTCCTCCTCAGAGGTGGCCTGTGAAGCTGCCTGCAGCTCCTGCTGGTCCAAGGCTGCCGATCCCTCTTCCAACAGTGCATACAGGGCCCTGTCCAGCACACACACCAAGGGGACCCACTCGCACACCATTGCATGGTCCCTGCTTACCATGTTGGTGGCCTGCAGGAAGGGTGCCAGGACTGAGCACACCTGCTGCATGTGCCCCCAGTCCTCCGTGGAGATGATGGACGGGAGGTTGGTGGCGGCACACCCAGTTGCAGTGATGGAGGCAACTGTTTCTCGTGCAAGGTACTGGCTGACAGCCTGCCTCTTTAACCAGACGCTCCAACATCGCCAGGGTGGAGTTCCAGCGAGTTGGAACATTGATCATGAGCCGCTGCTGTGGCAGGTGCAGCTCCTTCTGCACCTCTTCCAGGCTCGCTACGGCTGCAGGCGAGCGCCGGAAATGACGCACAACCTTCCTTGCCGCCTCAAGGAGTCGGTCCATCCCCTGGTAGGTCCGCAGGAACTTTTGGACTACCAGGTTCAGGACGTGCGCCAGGCAGGGGATGTGGGTCAGGTCTCCCCTGCTGATTGCAGCAACCAGGTTTGCCCCATTGTCGGACACCACCTCTTCGACTCTGAGGGTCAGCCAATTCCTCTCCTGCTCTCGGAGTTTGGCCAGGACATGGTTCGCCAGCAGTTTGGTCTTCCCCAGGCTGACCAATTCCAGTAGCGCTTGGCAGTGGCGGGGCTTCACGCTGCTGCTGAGGCGGGGGGTTTGGGCTGGTGTGCCGGAGGATGGAAGCGGATCAGAGCAACCTGCTGCAATTCCGCTGACCCTGCATGGTGGCACCACCCACTGCGTTGTTGGTGCTGCTGCTGCTCTGACAGTGCCCAATGCTGCTCCCCCATCCTCACCCCCTTCCACCAAGCTGACCCAATGCGCGGTGAAGGACAGATAGCGGCCTGTCCCAAACCGGCTGCTCCACGAGTCCATGGTGACGTGGACCCGTTGACCCACCGCCTGCTCCAGCCCTCTCCTGACATTGGCCATCACAGAGCGGTGAAGTGCAGTGATGGCCGTGCGTGCGAAATAATGTCGGCTGGGGATTGGCCAATCGGGGGCTGCACACATCAGGAGCGCACGCATGTTGCTCCCCTCCAGCACAAGGGAATAAGGCAGGAGTTGGGAGCACATGGCACGTGCCAGCAAGCCGTTCAGCTGACGCACGCGACGGCTGCTGGGAGGCAGAACCCTGACCACCCCCTGGAAGGTGTCGCTGAGCAGGGTCTGGCGACGCCTTTTGCTGGCACGGGAATCAGTGGAGGGAGCAGAGGAGGCCACTGAGGACTGGCTGTCAGAACAGGCCTCAGTGTCGGCGGCAGGAGTTGCAGAGGGAGAAGGAGCAGTGCGTTTCTGACGCACTTCTGCTGGTGCTGCTGGAGGAGGGCGGGTGGCTGCTGCCGGCGGCTTCGCAGTGGTGGCGGGTCTGCCACTGCCACTGCCAGCTTCCTTCAACTTCATGAACTCCTCATGCTCATGAAAGTGTTTCCCTGCAAGATGGTTGACCAGAGAGGTGGTGCCAAACGCAGAGGGCTCCTTCCCTCTGCTGAGCTGCTGGCGGCACTGGTTGCAGGTGGCATACTTGCACTCCACATATGGCAGGGTGAAAAAATTCCAAATTGGGGAGGTGAAGTTGCCCCTTCGGCTGGAAGGTGCTGCTGCCGCTGGTCTCCCTGTGGTGGTTGGAGGGGGGGGGGGGGGGGGGGTTCTTAGTGCGGCTGGTGGTGGCACTGGCAGAACTCGTCTCCGGATCAGCACGCTGTGTGGCCTGCATACCACGCCCACTTGTGATCCTGCCCATGCCTGCGATGCTGATCCTTCTAGCAAGGCCCACAGACGCATCCTCCTCCTCAGAGCTGATGACATCCCCACTCCCAGGACCTGGCACCCAGTCTCTGTCCTTCACCCTGTCATCATCATCCTCCCCCTCCGCAAACATGTCCTGCTGGGATCCCACAAACTCCCCTTCTGCATGCATGGGCGGATGGACAGTCACCACTGTCTGACTGTCCAAAGCATCATCCCCAAAGTGCCCATGAGCATTCCTTCCTCCTTCAATTCTGCCGCAACAGCACTCCATAACCCCGCTGTGCTTGGGGATAAGAAGGTGCTGAGTGACAGGGTGCTGGTGTCGCCCGCTGGGGCTGGAGAACTGCACTCCTCCTCCTCCTCCCCAGGAGTGGTGGCGGGGGTGGAGGACTCGGTTCCAGAGCTACTGGTGGCCTGCTCATCCACCATCAGTTCCACCACAGAGTCTGCGTCCTTCTCCTCAATAGGACGGCTACGACCTGGCGGTGGGAGGAGCATCTGCGCCACACGCTGCTGCTGTGTCTCTGCAGCGTGACTCCCAGCTGTTGGGCGGCCAAGGCGTCCACGGCCAGTGGCTAATGGCGGAATAGCCACTGGTGCAGACGCAGAACTGCGCATGGTGGTGGTGGTGGCGCGGCTGCCACGCCCACGACCTCCTCTCTTGGCGATGCCCTTGCTGCCCCTGCCCAAACCGCGGCTGCCAGTGCCAGACATCATATATTTTTAATATCATACAAATGAAAAAAAAAAAACGTATGTATGTAAAGGCGGTTGGGACAAGTGGGGTACTTTAATGGGGTGGGACTGGTGGTGGTGGGTGTGTGAGGTGACGGACAGGTGTACTCTACAGCAGAGATCGGTGTAGCGCTAACGAGAGAGTGCGCAGTGTGCACACAAAGACCCTAGCTGATGCTGACTGACGGTGTCCCTAATTACAGACTACAGTACAATTCAGCGAATACACAATACAAGCAATATAAACAATAGGACGGGTGTAGCACTAATGAGAGGGTGCGGACAGCGCAGACCTGCACTGCGCACACAAAGACCCTAGGTAACGCGGTGACGGACGGTCCCTATACACAGACTAGAGTACACTACAGTACTACTAACTAAACAATAGAAGAATCTAGCTAAATAATAGAACAGGTGTGACTAGATTACAGAAAGCAGATACAGGACAGGTATAGCAGTAAAGCTGGGCCTTGCTAACTACAAAATAGTACAAATCTATCTAACACAGAAGTAGTAGTACAGTAGAGAGCACAGGTAACTAGAGACTAGAGCACAGAGCAGGGCAGGCTTCCTTGCCTAGGCCCAGGGCCTAGCTGCTGGCTGCAGCTGCAGCAGTAACAGTCTCCCTCCCTAGTCCCTAATCACACAAACTAAACTGCCTAAAATACAATCTATCTACAATACAAAGCAATACAGTTGAATTTCAAGTGTTGGAGTGTAAAAACGCTTGGTTTAGAACAATATAAATGCACTTGCACACAGACAAAAAGCACTGGAGCAATCTCTCAGTACAATCAGTCAGTAAGTCGCAAGCAGGACGAGTGAGGCAAGATGGTGTCTGCTATTTATAGAGGGGGGCTTGGCCAGGCTCCCCCTCTGTGATTGGCTTCAGTCAGAGGGCTGGGAGCCCTCTGATTCGCTTGTGAGGACTCGAGGTGACGTCAGACGTGACGCTATCCGAGCTGGTGACGCTATCCGAGCTCGGATAGCAAGGATATCTCCGGATAGCTGCTTGCTATCCGAGTGCGCTCGGATAGCACAGCCCGGATAGCTAATACTATTCGAGCTTGGTATTCGAGCTCGAATAGTGAAAAAAGAGCTAGGATATCCGAGTATCTCGGATATCCTAGCTCTGATGAGCACCACTGATAGCAGTGACATCTCCTTCAGCACTTTATAGAGTACATGGTCATGTCACCTACTGTCCTCCTAGGAGCTCACAATCTCATCTTACCATGGTCATAATATAATGTCCTACCATATCATTATTATGTATTTATATACCACTGCCATCTTCTGTAGCACTTTACAGAGTACATAGGGGAAGAGGCCGAGAGCCCAGTATAGTTTAGTATGTACTGTAAATTGGGTATGGAAGGTAAGTATAGGTAGGTTATAGTCACAAATAAGGCTTACCGTCCAGGCAACCACTATGCAGGCAGGTGAGGAGATTAGACCTGTCCCCACTCAGGATTAAGAAGTCGCTCTCTGTTGATCGGGAAAAAGGAAGAATTCCCCTCCACCAGGGGTGGAAACAACTGCAATAGTAGTACAGAGGCGCCAACAGGGTAAAAACAGTATTTCTTTAACCACTTCGCCATATCTGGACGCATATATCCGTCCAGATAGGCAGTGGTGCTGCAGCTGTGTGGTGCGCGCGATCGGGCGCGCGCCCGCGCCCGCTGCCTCCCCGATCAGTGAATGGGAATATAATTCCCATTCACCGATCTAAATCCCCGGCAGAAATACCGACGCTTTCTCATCAGAGAGCGTGGTATTTCTGCCCCCAGGAAACTTCTTCTCTTCTTTTTAGTTCCTAGATGCGACATCGTTCGCATCTAGGAATTTTTTGAATGTGGCCATCTTGTGGCCAAATAGTAAACTGCACCCACATACCTGTACTGAATAAAAAAATACATTACATTACATCTAAAATTGGCTATTTACCTCCCAAACTAAAATTACCCAAATACAGTTTTGTATTAAAAAAAAAAATAAAAAAAATTACAATTAAAAAAAAAAAAAAACTACATAAATAGTTACCTAAGGGTCTGAACTTTTTAAATATACATGTCAAGAGAGTATCTTATTAATTTTTTTAAAATTATAAGCTTGTAAATAGTGATGGACGCAAATTGAAAAAATGCACCTTTATTTCTAAATAAAATATCGGCGCCATAAATTGTGATAGGGACGTAATTTAAATGGTGTAATAAGCGGGACAAATGGGCACATAAAATGCATGGGTTTTAATTACTGTAGCATGTATTAATTTTAAACTATAATGGCCAAAAACTGAGAAATAATGATTTTTTTCCATTTCTATCTTAATCTTCCTGTTAAAATGTATTTACAGTAAAGTGGCTCTTAGCAAAATGTACTACCTAAAGAAAGCCTAATTAGTGGCGGAAAAAACGAGATATAGATCAATTAATTTTGATAAGTAGCGATAAAGTTATTAGCGAATGAATGGGAGGTGAACATTGCTCGGATGCATAAGATTTTCGAAGCTGTAGGCTGAAGTGGTTAAAATGGATAAAATGAGTAGGTAGCGGTGGACTTACCCCTCCAAAACAGACACACAAAATTGCTGTTTTAAGCAAAAATTAGTTTATTTACATACTCCGAACAAGGTGCAATGCGTCTCGCGGGTATATCCCACTTCCTCAGGCAATAAATAGGAGCATATCACCAATGCGGTCCGGTACGTAGCCTGGCGCCTCTGTTATGCTCCTATTTGTTGCCTGAGGAAGTGGGATATACCCGCTGTTATGACTTCAGGGTAGATCTTCAGTCTCTGTTGACCTTTCCATGAAGGAAGAGGTGTTGCCCACTAGTGGAGTCTAAGTGACCACGGGTCTTCACCCACACCCCCTTGAGGGGAGTGCAGGACCACACCCCCTTGAGGGGGGTGCAGAACTTCGCTGCCTACTGCCCACCAGGTCACTACTGGGATTGCTTCAGCAAGTGGTCAGGAGAACAGTGACACTAGTTGTGGAGTAGACTTGGTCAGACGGTAGCCAAAGGTCCAGGGCAGGCGGCGTTCTACGGAAGTCGGGGTCACAAGCCAGAGGTCAGGCCAGGCGGCAATCAATGGTAGTCCAGGAAACAGAGCCAAAGGTCGGGGCAGGTGGAGATCAGCGGTAGTCGGGGTCACAGGCCAAGGTCACAACAGGAGATCAAATCAGAATTTCAACAGGACAGGAATAACGGTTCACCAAACAGGTTAACCAAGCTGTCAGAACGAGCAGCACTGCAGTTGAGGGCAGTGCTGCTTTTATACTGAGCATTGGCGCAGAAATTAGCGCTTTGTGCACGGGCAGAGCACGCGTAACACTTTGCGCAGGTGCGCTTAACACTTTACGTGCGCATGCGTAGCCATATGCCGAGCCGGAAGTGAGCAGAGAAGACCCAGAAAGCCCCCGCGTGTGCGCACAAGAAAGTGCGCCCGGAAACCCCGTGGGAGACCAATGCGGTAAGTCAGGGAATCTTTGGTGAAACTGTCTGACCAGTCTAGGAGCGTGTACATTACAGGCAGGTTCCCAGGAATTTTCTTCCACTCCAAACCCTTTCCATTTAATTAGATACTGGAGAGACCTTCTAATTCTCCTACTGTCCAGAATCTTTTCCACCTCAATCTCTTCCAGGCCCTCAATAAGAACTGGTTGAGGGGGATCAGAAGAACGGCCAGGGAAGTTGTTTGGAATCACTTTCTTCAGACAAGAGATATGGAAAACGGGATGAACACAGAGGGAAGCAGGAAGAGACAATTTAAATGCCACTGGATTGATCTGTTTCAATTCAGGAAAAGTGCCAATAAATCTGGGAGCAAGATTTTTGGAAGGACAGTGAAGCTTGAGATTAGAAGTGAAAAGCCCATCGAGATCTCCTGGAGTTAAAACTGGACTCTCCTTTCGGAGCCTGTCTGCAAACTTTTTTCCCCTTTCATGAGCTTGCTTTAAAGCGCTATGAACAGTATTGAAGTTGTTCTTCATGGCTGAAATTCTCTCCTGCACTCCAGGACAGACGGAGGAGAAGTCGAAACCAGGTAAAAATGAAGGATGAAAACCATAATTAATGAAAAAAGGATATTGCTGAGTAGAATTGTTGTAGGCAAACTCTGCGGTAGCCAACAGAGTATACCAGTCGTTTTGAGAGGCCGAGGTAAAAGATCTAATATATTGCTCCAGAGTCTGATTCATTCTCTCTGTTTGTCCATTAGAATGGGGATGGTATCCGGAAGAGAGAGATACTTTAATTCCAAGGCCCCTACAGAGTTCCTGCCAGAACCTAGAAGTGAACTGAATTCCACGGTCGGACACAATATAGGAAGGTAATCCGTGAGGTCGGACAATCTCCTGGATAAAGGTTTGAGCAGTCTCTGCTGCAGAAGGAATGCGCTTGAAAGGCATGAAATGGGCCATCTTGGAAAATCGGTCTACAATTACCAGGATGGTAGTGAACCCTTCAGAGGGAGACAAGTTCACCACAAAGTCCATAGCGATATCTTTACATGGTTGAGTTGGAACAGGGAGAGTATTCAGAAGACCCCAAGATCGGGCATGAACATTCTTAGAATGGGCACAAGTCTCACATGAGGCCACATAAGATCTACAGTCCTTGGACAACTCTGGCCACCAGAAGTTCCTCTGCACTAGTTCCCGAGTCTTGTTAACCCCAAAGTGTCCAGCCAGTCTACTGTCATAGCAGGCTTGAAGTACCGATAGGTGAGTCTCTGTGGGAGCAAAGATTTTATCTTGAAAGTAATAAAAACCTTCCTTGACTGGCAGATTGGGGAGCTTACTCAGACTAGATGAAGCTTGTTCAACCAATTCAAGAAGACTTGACTGCAAGAGCAGGAAGTGTTGAGAAGACAAGATGTTCTCTGAGGCTGGATCAGAAATGGATTCTGACTGGAACATATGGGATAAAGCGTCCAGTTTGGTGTTCTTAGATCCAGGACGATAGGTCAGATGAAAATTAAAACTGGAAAAGAAGACCACCAAGCCTGGTGTAGCCTCAACCTCTTGGCAGTTAGGAGATACTCTCAGTTCTTATGGTCAGTGAGTATCAGTATAGGTTGTTCAGCGCCTTCTAGTAGGTAGCGCCACTCCTCAAGAGCCACCTTAATAGCCAGAAGCTCCCAATCAGCCACGTCATAGTTTCTCTCTGAGGTGTTTAGTTTTCTACAAAAGAAGGCAACCGGGGGAAGAATGGCTTTAGGACTAAAGCGCTGAGAAAGGATTGCTCCAATAGCTACTTCAGAAGCATCTACCTCTAGGACAAATGCTTGAGATGGATCAGGATGCTTCAGGATGGGTGCAGAGGTAAAACAGGATTTAAGATTTTCAAAAGCTGACTGAGCTTCAGGAGTCTAATGGAAAGACTGATGAGTACTAGCCAATTGGGTAATGGGAGCCACAATTTGCAAAAAGTTCTTCAAGAATTTTCTGTAGAAATTAGCGAAGCCAATGAAGCGCTGTATTGCTTTTCGGTCAACCGGTACTGGCCAATCAAGAATAGCCGAGACCTTCTGAGGGTCCATCTCCACACCTCCAGGGGAAATCTTCAAGCCTAAAAAATTGTATCTTATCGAATACACATTTTTCGGGCTTAGAGTATAGTCCGTGGATACGGAGGCGGGCCAGGACCTTTTTTACATGATTACGATGTTCCTCTTGAGAAGAAGAGAAAATAAGTATGTCGTCAAGGTAGACTACAATGAAGTTATCAATGTAGTCTCTAAAGCTGTCATTGACGAAGTGTTGGAACGTAGCCGGGGCGTTACATAAGCCGAAGGGCATCACCAGGTACTTGAAGTGCCCAAAACGGGAATGGAAAACCATCTTCCACTCATCCCCTTGCAAATTCTGATCAGGTTGTAAGCTCCTCTCAGGTCGAGCTTAGAAAAGATACGGGCAGAACGGAGTCTCTGGAATAAATCAGGCATGAGAGGTAGTGGATAACGATTTTTGATGGTAATTTTATTGAGATCCCGATAATCAATGCAGGGACAAAGAGAACCATCCTTCTTCTCTACAAAGAAGATCCCTGCTCCAGCAGGAGACATGAAAGGCCAAATGAATCCTTTATTGAGATTCTCCTCTATGTATTCCTTAAGGATCTGAGTCTCAGGTTCCGAGAGAGTGTAGGTCCTTCCAAAAGGGATGGGAGCTCCTGGTTGGAGGTCGATAGGACAGTCGTATGGACCATGAGGTGGTAGAACGTCCACCTTGGATTTGTCAAAGACATCCAGGAAGTCATGATAGGCCACCGGAATCATGTCCTTCTTTGGTGAGTTCAGACAGAACAAGGACCCCGCTCCTGGGAAGCAGGAGCGTAGACAATAGTTCAAATTAAAGTATACCTCTCGAGAGACCCAACTGATGACAGGATTATGAGTCCTCAACCATGGCATTCCCAAGATGACAGGAAACAACGGGGAAGGCAGTAGATCAAAGCTTAAGTATAGGGAGCAGAAGTTGTGCTAACTGGACATCCAAGAAACAAGAACAGGCTCCCGAATCCACGATGGCCTCAATCGTGACGGTCCTTCCGTGCAGCCCCTGTAACAAGAGGGTGAGCGGAACATGGCAAGCGGTAAAACAGGTGAACCACTTGCACACACCACAAACTCAGGCTCACCGGAAGGTCTGACTGGGCAGTTGTTACGGAAGTGTCCAGAGGCCCCGCAGTACATACATAAGTAGAACGATCTCCAGCGTTGTCTCTCTTCTTGTAAGATAGTTGGTCGGGCAAGACCTATTTGCATAGGATCAGGTTCATCTAACACTGAGGGAGCAGGAGATACAGGAACAGACAAAGGTTTTGAGTTGGGCAGATTCCAGGCCGGTCTAGCAGATCCGGATCTTTCAGAACGTCTCTCACTCAGTTGCCTGTCAATCTGTATGGAGAGGCGGATAAGATCCTTTAGAAAATATGGAACCCCAACCCTGGCCAGTTCATCCATGAGAGTTTCAGAGAGGCCCTGGTGGAATTGGAAACTCAAAGCAGAATCATTCCAGGTGACATCCGCCTCCCAGCGGCAAAACTTCATCACATAGTCCTCTACGAGTCTCCTTCCTTGTCGAAGGGACTGGAGAGCGTTTTCAGCAGATGCCGCCCTTCCAGGGTCATCGAAGACCTCTGCCATGGTTTTGAAGAAGGTAATAAGATCTCGTAGGGTCAGATGGCATTGTTCCACTAAGCAAAAGGACCATGCCTGGGGTTCCCCTTGCAGAAGAGAGATGACTGCTCCCACCTTAATCTCTTCATTTGCATAAGTCCGAGGCAGTAAAGAAAAGTGGAGACGGCAGGCACTTTGAAATCATCGGAACTTAGATAGATCTCCTGAGAATCGCTCTGGCAATGGCAATCTGGGCTCAGGTGGAAGGTAAGTAGCTCCCTCTAGATGAGCTGGAACTGGCTCGTCATTGGTCAGAGAGGAAGCCAGGGGAGCGGAGGCTGAAGCAGGAGCAGGATTCCCAACAGGTGTAGAAATAGGGCCACGGAGCTTGTCCCGAATCTCTTGATAGCCCCTCTGGACTTCGTCCACAGAAACCTGCAGTTGAGTAACCAGATTGTAGAGAATCTCCATCAGAGAATGCGCTCCACTAGCGTCCATCCTGGCTGCTCGTTACTGTTATGACTTCAGGGTAGACCTTCAGTCTCTATTGACCTTTCCACGAAGGAAGAGGTGTTGCCCAGTAGTGGAGTCTAAGTGACCACGAGTCTTCACCCACACCCCCTTGAGGGGAGTGCAGGACCACACCCCCTTGAGGGGGGTGCAGAACTTCGCTGCCTAGTGCCCACCAGGTCACTACTTGTATTACCTCAGCAAGTGGTCAGGAGAACAGTGACACTAGTTGTGGAGTAGACTTGGTCAGACGGTAGCCAAAGGACCAGGGCAGGCGAGTTCTACGGAAGTCAGGGTCACAAACCAGAGGTCGGGGCAGGCGGCAATCAACGGTAGTCCAGGAAACAGAGTCAAAGGTCGGGGCAGGCGGAGATCAGCGGTAGTCGGGGTCACAGGCCAAGGTCACAACAGGAGATCAAATCAGAATTTCAACAGGAAAGAAACAACGGTTCACCAAACAGGTAAGCCAAGCTGTCAGAACGAGCAGCACTGCACTTGAGGGCAGTGCTGCTTTTATACTGAACATTGGCGCAGAAATTAGCGCTCTGCGCACGGGCAGAGCGCGCATAACACTTTGCGCGTGCACGCATAATACTTTGCGCACGCGTACGCATAGCGCCTTGCGCGCGTTACCACTTGTGCGCGTAACAGTCTGCACGCATGCGCATCGCGCAATGCACCTTGTTCGGAGAAATGCAATGCACCTTGTTCGGAGTGTGTAAATAAACTGATTTTTGCTTTAACCCTCCTGGCGGTATGAAAAATTCAGGAGGCAGCGCGGCAGTTTTTTTTTTGTTTTTGTTAAATCATGTAGCGAGCCCAGGGCTCGCTACATGATAGCCGCTGCTCAGTGGCATCCCCCCGCCCGCTTCGATCAGGAAATCCCGTTCTTTGAACGGGATTTCCTGATCGGAGAGCGATCTCCGATCAGGAAATCCCGTTCTTTGAACGGGATTTCCTGATCGAAGCGGGCGGAGCCCTGGGCTCGCTACATGATTTAACAAAAAAAAAAAAAAAAAAAACCTGCCGCGCTGCCTCCTGGCGGAATTTTTCATACCGCCAGGAGGAAAATCAGTTTATTTACACACTCCGAACAAGGTGCATTGCATTTCGAGGGTGTCACACTTACCACGTCGGTCTCCCGCGGGGTTCCCGGGTGCGCTCTCTTGTGCACACGTGCGGGGGCTCTCTGGGTCTTCTCTGCGCACTTCCAGCTCGGTGTATGGCGTAATGCGCGATGCGCGTGCGTGCAGACTGTTACGCGCACAAGTGGTAACGCGCACAAAGCGCTATGTGTACGCGTGCGCAAAGTGTTATGCGTGCATGCGCAAAGTGTTATGCGCGCTCTGCCCATGCGCAGAGCGCTGATTTCTGGCTTCCCCCGTCGCCATGACGGGGCGGGATGACGTCACCGACGTCAGCGACATCGTGACGTCATTGGGAGTCCCGATCCACCCCTCGGCGCTGCCTGCCACTGATTGGCCAGGCAGCGCTCGGGGTCTTGGGGGGGGGGCGGAGAAAACCTCCTGCGCGGCTTACCCCGAACTACGTTCGGGGTTACCGCCAGGTAGGTTAAACAGCAATTTTTTGTGTCTGTTTTGGTGGGGTAAGTCCACCGCTACCTACTTCCTTTTATCCATTTTAAAGAAATATTGTTTTTAGCATGTTGGCACCTCTGTACTACTATTATAGTCATGTCACTGACTGTTCTCAGATGAGCTCACTCATATAGCCAATTTTGCAGGAAGCTAATTAACTTATACATACATTTTTGGAATGTGGAAGGAAACCCTCGCAAACACGAGGAGAACATACAAACTATCACTGCAACCCGAAAGTGCTATCCACTCCACCGCCACGTTAGCTATGCCCAGAAAATCAGCAATTGATTCCCTGGCGTCCAGAACCACCGTAATGGTGTTTCTAAGCACTGCTCGCCTATCGCTGTCTACCCACGTCAGTCACGGTAAATGCTCAGAGCTTTGCTGTGATTAAATGTTTAACAACCCTACCAGTCTCATCATTAACTGGTATTTGTCAAGTCGTATTCCGCCAATCCCTGGGAACGTGGCAGTTCTGGAAAGCCGCCATGCTGTGTGTGTTCCCGCCTCCGGGCAGCACGGCTCCACTTAATAACGTGATGATGAGCACATGAGTGGCCAATCCGGCTCTTCTCAGGAGGCTAAACACATCCTGCTATGATGACTTTGCCCTTGTACTTGAAGGCGACTACACCAGTTTTAGCTCTCCTTGAAATTCAGTATGGAACGTGCGGTTTCTCCCCCTTCTCCCTGCCGTGATCCTAAGTAAATGCAAACAATCTTGAGCAGACATCCGATACTTCGCCGCCCACCAGTGACATCTGGCCGCTATTCCTGGCCTGGCATGCCTCGGTTAGCATGGAGGAAAAAATGTAGCAGCAATCTATCCCCTTCTGATTTTATTAAGCACCATCTTAAAATTAATCACATGTGAAATTAATGGTGTTACTTTATATGTGGCGAGAGCTCCCGGAACAGATCGGAACCTTCTCTAGTTCTCTTCTTCTCTGTTGACAGCCTCCTGAGATACAGGCAACATCTACTACGTTCAGTGGGCCAGATCAGACAATTTATTGCAGCTAATTTGGGCTTCAAGCAAACGTGAAACAGAAAAAAACCCTTATGATATAATGAATTGTATGTGTAGTATGGATAATGAATAGAATATTAGTAGCAAAGAGATATATAGCTTTTTTTTAACAAAAAATAAATAAATTGCATAATTCTATTGTATTTGCAGTTAAGAAAGCACACTCTGTCTTATCAGTTATAAAGCAAAGCAGTTATAAAGCAAAGCAGAAACAATGACTTTTAACTTATAAAGCAGTTACAAAGCAAAGCAGTTATAAAGCAAAGCAGAAACAATGACTTTTAACTTTCCTGCTGTAAAACATTATCTCAAGCTGGCTATCACAGTTTCTTGGCTTTTTAAGTGCTTCAGAAAACAGGACTGTATTTGACCCAGTGGGTTGAATAGCTCAGAGAAGCTCTTTTGCATAGATAACAACTGAAGTTTTTTTTTAACTCTTCCTGTACTGGAAATCAATTTGAGACATTTTTGTTGCTACTAATGTTCTATTTCTTAGCTGTGCTACACATACAATTCATTATCTCATAAGTTTATTGTCACTTCAGGTTTGCTTTCACCTTTTCAGCCTACAGGGTTGAGAATTTTTTACATCTGAGCAACTTTCACCTCCCAATTATTAGCCTATAACTTTATCACTATTCATCACAATGAATTGATCTATATCTTGTTTTTTCCGCCACCAATTAGGGTTTCTTGGGTGGTACATTTTGCTAAGAGCCACTTTACTGTAAATCCATTTTAACAGGAAGAATAAGAAAAAAAACTGAAGAAATTGATTATTTCTCAGTTTTCAGCCATTATAGTTTTAAAATAATGCATGCCTCCATAATTAAAATTCACGTATTGTATTTGCCCTATGTCCCGGTTATTACACCGTTAAAATTATGTCCCTATCACAATGTATGGCGACAATATTTTATTTGGAAATAAAGGTGCATTTTTTCAATTTGCGTCCATCACTATTTAGAAGCCCATAATTTAGTAAATCATTTTGATATACTCCTTTGACATGAATAGTTAAAACGTTTAGACCCTTAGGTAACTATTTATGTTTTGTTTGTTTTTTTATTATTGTAATTTTTTTTATTTTATTTTTTATTAAAACTTGTATGTGGGTATTTTCTGGTGTGGGAGGTAAACGGGATTTTACATGGGCAAAAATGTATTTATTGAATGTAAAGTGATTTTTGGTGTAGTTTGCTATTTGGCCACAAGATGGCTACAGTCAAAAAGTCCTGGGAGCGATCGATCTCGCTCCCAGGAAGAAGATAGAAGCAGGGGAACTTTTTGATCTCAGAAAAGCCGCAGTGTCTGAAGAGACGCTGTCGGCTTTTCTCCGGGGGGGGGGGGGGGGGGGGGGGGGGGTCCGATCAGTGAAAGGGATTTATAATCCCTTTCATTGATCGCTGGGCTAACGGCCCCCAGCGGGAGTGCACACGGGGGGGCCCGCGGGAAAATTTTCGTCCAGTTAGGCTGAAGTGGTTAAAGGAACACTATCGTGAAAAATTTTAAAAATTTATTAAAATACATGTGTATGCATTTAATAAAATGTACATTTCTCCCAGAGTAAAATGCACCACAAATCACCGGTGTCCTATATTGCTGTCACCTACATTAGGTAGTAAAATAATTGACAGATCTAACAGATTTTGGACTAGTCCATATCCTTAGGGGGGATTCTCAGGGTTTTTCTGTTTTCAAGAGCACTTACCGAATGGCAGTTGCTTAGTTCAACTGCCAAAATAATGTGCAGGCGACCAGGGAGTGCATTTGTAAAGAATAAAGGAGATACAGATAATCCCCCATGAGGTGATGGAGCAATCCAAAACCTGTCAGATCGCTCAGTATTTTAAATACTACACTATATAGGACACTGGGATCTCCTGTGCTTTTGTTTTTCTTGTTTTTCTGGAAAGGCCTGGGGACTTCTCCAGGCACCTCTCTAAACTTTTTTAACCTCCTTAGCGGTGTGATTCTTTCCAGATTTTAGTTTCTAAAAGTGGTACGTTTTCTCCGGAAATAATCAGACCGCTATGTATAAGCAGACAGAGAGCCCCCCAGTTTAGGCAGCCAGAGAGTGACCCCCTGGTGTAGGTAGCCAGAGTGTACCCCCCTAGTTTACATAGCCAGAGTGTGACTCCGCTATAGGTAGCCAGAATGTGCCCCCTCCCCAGTACAGATAGCCAGAGAGGTCCCCAAAAGTAGGTAGGCAGACAGTGTAGCTTCAGGTGGGTTTTAAAAAGGTTAATTACATTTTCAGCAACCACCAGTCCGCCACTGTGATCTGATTTGGCCCAGGTAAGGGTTGCAAATGTCTGCCACTTACAGGCAAGGTTTAATGAATCCAAGCCGTGCTTGTACTCCGAGGATAGCAAATCAGGCCTATTGTCTACATGGGGGATATGTAGAGAGTCTAACAATGCCTTGAGACTCCTCTCTGCCATCCTGCAGAGATTTTACCAGGAAGCACAGCTGGACAGAGAAGCATGCTGCAGTGAGGACAGGTCAGCCGGTCACACAGTCACTATATTGTTTACATCACACATTTCCTCTTCCGATTTGTCCCGCCCTCATAACATCACAATTTCAAAGCAGTTGAGAGAAGTGAAGTTTTTTTTTTTCTCCAAGAATGCCAGGAATGCCAGATAATGTAAAGGTTTCCAGTATCCCATTTTGGAGGGACAATGACTATTTTGGAAACAAATCCACCTCGGTCCTCAATTCCTCCTTACTCATCCCTTTCTTAGCTTCTGTATATACTGTGCATCTGTATAAATACATGTGCTATTTAAAGTGTCAAAACTATGTTTCTTTCCTTTTCTAGAAATGTCTGCTCATTAAAAACCGGGCGCTAGGGCTCCGCTCAGTGTTTGCCCATTATAATCTTTCCTCACTCTGATTTGAATTTGTAAATTTATCACAAGTAGTGATATCTCTACTGCTGGCAGGGCGCATCACTGCGAAATATTTGTTATGCATTCCGAAGTGAGCAGAAACAACACCTGGTCTCTCAGATTGTGCTGCGGTAAAAGCCTGTATGACATCATAGCCTAGGCTAAACTTCATTGGGAGGTAGGGTTTACATACCAATATACAGTAATATATAGATATAGGAATTCTGAAACCAGGATACTAAATGTACAGTACAGACCAAGGTTTGGACACACCTTCTCATTCAAAGAGTTTTCTTTATTTTCATGACTATGATCATTATAGATTCACACTGAAGGCATTCAAACTATGAATTAACACATGTAGAAGTATAGTACATAACCAAAAAGTGTGAAACAACTGAAAATATGTCATATTCCAGGTTCTTCAAAGTAGCCACCTTTTGCTTTTGATTACTGCTTTGCACACTCTTGGCATTCTCTTGATGAGCTTCAAGAGGTAGTCACCTGAAATGGTCTTCCAACCAGGGCCGGATTTCTGGCAAGGCCACAGAGGCCATGGCCTAGGGCGGCAGAAATTAAGCTCTTCTTGGGGTGGCTGAGTGGCAGATAAGTGTGTGCAGGCAGTCAGGGAGTGTTGACATTGGTGGCCGTCCGCTTCTATTTATTTATACCCGCCCGCGGCACTCCTGGACGCGAGTTTCAGCCTGCTCTCTCTCCCTGATTACTGTCTGCTCCACTGAGTCACCTTTCCCCCCTCCCTCCTCATACACGCACTTCGGGCAAAGTCTGTTCCGTCCGCGGCCGCCCTGCATTAACATAAGGTATTAGCTAGCAGCAGGCGGCCGCGGGCAGGTACCTGGCTAATCTTATGTCCCCGACTATTACACTGCAGCAGCTCTCCTCCGGCATCGCAAGTGGCAGAGAAGAGCAGAGCAGCCAATCCGCTGTGCTCAGATGCTGAGAGGTGCCCAGGCAACCAATAGCGCGGCTCGGGGGGAGTGGCTTGGGCAGCACTATGATTTTCATTGGCCGGTGGTGGCTAGTGACTTACGGCGGCAAGAGGGAAACTTTGTTGTGTTTACAAGCATGATGCCGGCTAGGTGGGCTGAGGAGGGGGGAGACCACCGTGCACAGAGAGGCCAGACTCAGGCGCAGCTTATCAGTGATCATTGCTGGTAAGCAAATAACATTGAATAGAACCCGGGTGCCCATTGTTCAGTGTCAGGGAGCTGTGTGAGGTTTCACACATTATGCTGAGACAAGTAAACGAACAGCTGCAACACACAGTACATATCTCACTTGGAAGCTGCAGCTGAATGCTTTTATCTCAGCCTGGCTGATTTATTGCCTATTCCTGGTCACTGTCACCTTTCCTCCTCCACTTTTCTTTACACTCTGCCTCTATCTTGTGCTCTCTGTCTCATTTCCTTCCTCTTAATCTCTATTATGTCCTTCTCTTTTTGCTCTTCTTCATTCCTTCCTCTGTCTCTCCTTTCTCATTTTTTTCTTTGGGGTAGAAAGAAAAATTGAAGCAAAGGCTGGGAAACTGGACTGATATCTTCTTCCACTCTGTCTTTCGCCCCCACCACCTTGTCTCTACCACTCTCTATCCCTCTCTCTCTCCTCATTCTTTCCCTCTCTCACTCTCCCTCCCTTTGCTACCATATTTTTCACTATGGTTGTCCCCTCTCTGGTACTTTTCCTAATCCTCCTTTCTCTGGTTCTCTCATCCCTGTCTTCCCCTATATCGCCCTTGACCACATGTTCTCCACTCTTTGGTTCTCCTCTTATCTCTCCTCACTCCTGTCTTACCCACTTCCTCTCTCTAAATTATTTAGAGCAAACTTATGTGGCTTGCGTGGAGCACATTTGGATACTTTCATCTTAAAGAGGCTTACCTTGTCCTCCATTGCCAGGCCACTCCAGCGCTGAGACCCTCGAAGTGCAGCCCCAGTGCGTCTGCGCAGTACCAAAACCACTCAGACAGCGGCAGAAAAACATGAGCCTGACCGTGTTTATGCTACTGCACAGGTGCAGACAGCTCGCACTGACATGTAATATAGAATAATGCCATTGACTCTATTCAGAGGAGATCACAATCTAATCCTTTCATAGTCTAATGCCCTACCATATTATTATGTATTTATATAGCACTGACATCTCCTGCAGCACATTACAGAGTACATAGTCATGTCACTGACTGTCCTCAGAGGAGATCACACTCTAATCCTACCATAGTCATAGTCTAATGCCCTCCCATATTATTATTATGTATTTATATAGCACTGACATATTCTGCAGCACTTTACAGAGTACATAGCCATGTCACTGACTGTCCTCAGAGGAGCTCACAATCTAATCCTACCATAGTCATAGTCTAATATTAATAATAATAATCTGAACATTTATATAGCGCTTTTCTCCTGTCGGACTCAAAGCGCTCACGAGCTGCAGCCACTGGGACGCGCCCAGGAGGCCACCCTGCAGTGTTTGGAAGTCTTGCCTTGAACTACTTACTGAATAGGTACTGACCCTAGCCAGGATTCAAACCCTGGTCTCCCATGTCAAAGGCAGAGCCCTTAACCAGTACTCCATTCAGCCACTGCTAATGTCCTACCATATTATTATTATGTATTTATATAGCACTGACATCTTCTGCAGCACATTACAGAGTACATAGTCCTGTCACTGACTGTCCTCAGAGGAGCTCACAATCTAATCCTACCATATTCATAGTGTAATGTCCTACCATATTATTATTATGTATTTATATAGCACTGACATCTTCTGCAGCACTTTACAGAGTACATAGTCATGTCACTGACTGTCCTCAGAGGAGCTCACAGTCCAATACTTATCGCAGTCTGATGGCTGGTTCACAGGATGCAACTCTCCATCAGATCGATGGGTTGAATCCATTATTTCTGATACAATCTGCTTCCTATTGATAACCGGATCGATTTTGTGCAGTAATTATCTGAAAATGTATTGCAATATCAATCTGGAGCAGATCAGATGTGTTGGAAATTATCAGTTTCTACCCATCGATCTGATGGGAAGTTGCATTGTATGTACCAGCCATAATGTCCTACCATATTAGCAGATTGACTTGTTTGGGGTGCCATACAATCTGAAGTGGGCTTGCCAGCAGGCAGCAGCCGTGCAGTTTGAAGCCCACCCTGCTGTCACTCCAAAAGGTTAACTCTTTCCCCCCATGCTCCTCATGCAGAGTGGGAGGACCTGTCTGAAAGCCAGGAGAGATCCAAATATGCCAGATTACCATCACAGGCCTGGGCAGCAAGTATGGGCTTATAATATTTTGCGTGCATATGTAGGGCGGGGGGAAGGGGGGGGGGTTGGGGCGGTTATTGACTGTTGGCCTAGGGCACTAAAAGATACAAATCCGGCCCTGCTTCCAACAGTCTTGAAGGAGTTCCCAGAGATGCTTAGCACTTGTTGGCCCTTTTGCCTTCACTCTTCGGTCCAGCTCACCCCAAACCATCTCGATTGGGTTCAGGTCTGGTGACTGTGGAGGCCAGGTCATCTGGCGCAGCACCCCATCACTCTCCTTCCTGGTCAAATAGCCCTTACACAGCCTGGAGGTGTGTTTGGGGTTATTGTCCTGTTGAAAAATCAATGATGGTCCAACTAAACGCAAACCGGATGGAACAGCATGCCGCTGCAAGATGCTGTGGTAGCCATGCTGGTTCAGTATGCCTACAGTGGCGGGTGAGCGGTGTACCACTATTCCCAGCAGACACAGAGTGGCAGTAAACAGAATGCTATATAGTGTGGCTGAGCGAGGTACACAGAGTGGCAGTAAACAGAATGCTATATAGTGTGGCTGAGCGAGCGGTGTACTACTATTCCCAGCAGACACAGAACAGTAAACAGAATGCTATATAGTGTGGCTGAGCGGTGTACCACTATTCCCAGCAGCGACACAGAGCACAATGCTATACAGTGGCGGGTGAGCGGTGTACCACTATTCCCAGCAGCGACACAGAGCACAATGCTATACAGTGGCGGGTGAGCGGTGTACCACTATTCCCAGCAGACACAGAGTGGCAGTAAACAGAATGCTATATAGTGTGGCTGAGCGAGGTACACAGAGTGGCAGTAAACAGAATGCTATATAGTGTGGCTGAGCGAGCGGTGTACTACTATTCCCAGCAGACACAGAACAGTAAACAGAATGCTATATAGTGTGGCTGAGCGGTGTACCACTATTCCCAGCAGCGACACAGAGCACAATGCTATACAGTGGCGGGTGAGCGGTGTACCACTATTCCCAGCAGCGACACAGAGCACAATGCTATACAGTGGCGGGTGATCGGTGTACTACTATTCCCAGCAGACACAGAGTGGCAGTAAACAGAATGCTATATAGTGTGGCTGAGCGAGGTACACAGAGTGGCAGTAAACAGAATGCTATATATTGTGGCTGAGCGAGCGGTGTACTACTATTCCCAGCAGACACAGAGTGGCAGTAAACAGAATGCTATATAGTGTGGCTGAGCGAGGTACACAGAGTGGCAGTAAACAGAATGCTATATAGTGTGGCTGAGCGAGCGGTGTACTACTATTCCCAGCAGCGACACAATGACTGGGGGGACCCTGGCTAGCGTGGCTGGAGCGCGAACTACCCTGCCTGCCTACCCAAAGCTAAACCCACAGACAAATGGCGGAGATATGACGTAGTTCGGGTATTTATTTACCCGAACCACGTGACAGTTCGGCCAATCAGAGCGCGTTCGAGTCCGAACCACGTGACCCGTTCGGCCAATCACAGCGCTAGCCGGACGTTCGGGGAACGTACGGCCATGCGCTCTTAGTTCGGCCATGTGGCCGAACGGTTTGGCCGAACACCATCAGGTGTTCGGCCGAACTCGAACATCACCCGAACAGGGTGATGTTCTGCATAACCCGAACAGTGGCGAACACTGTTCGCCCAACACTACCCCACACCATCACACCTCCTCCATGTTTCACGGTGGAAACCAGGCATGTAGAGTCCATCCGTTCACCTTTTCTGCGTCGCACAAAGACACGGTGGTTGGAACCAAAGTTCCTGTGCTCTCTGTGTTTCTTTTGTCTTTCTGGAAGGGCCTTCAGAATACTCTAGCCATCCTCCTAGTGGGTCCATCTAAAAATGGCGCAGGGAAAAAAATGGCGCACCGTTCTGCCGATAAATGTATCATAAAATGTTTTTTACCGTTTTAATGTAAATACATTAAAACGGTAAATAGCGTTTTATGATACATTTATTACGGAACGGTGCGCCATTAAAAAATGCAGGGGGCTAGTATAGGCAGCAGGGGTTGGGGGGAGAGAGACAGCGGGACACTGGAGGGAATAGGCATAGGTGGAGGATATGTGCAATATGCATATATTACCTTGTCCCGGCCGGCAATCGCTCCTTCCCTCCGCTCCCTCACTTCTCCCATTAGTTTGCTTGTAGTCCTGCAGCCAGCCAATCACCATGCAGGGACTGAAACCCACATGGTGATTGGCTGGCTGGCTGCAGGACTACAGCAAACTAACTGAAGGAGTGAAGGAGCGGAGGGAAGGAGCGATCGCCGGCCCGGGACAAGGTAATGTAGGCATATTCCACACAATCACCACCTATGCCTGTTCCCTCCAGTGTCCCGCTGCCTCTCTCCCCCCCCCCCCCCAACCCCCACTGCCTACACTAGCCCCCTGCATTTTTTAAGACTTATAACGCTATTTAGCGTTATAAGTGTAAGGCTCATTGCCTGTGCCTTTTTTTAACACTTATAACTCTAAATGGCGTTATATAATTAAAGTCAATCCGGTGCCATTTTCATTCCCATGGCGCTGTGTGCCATTTTTATCTGTCACACTCCTAGTAGCCTAAACACCAGGGGCGTAGCAATAGCCATAGCAGATGCTATGGGGCCCTGGAGTAGAGGGGACCCAGGTGGTACATGATGTATTCACTATTAAAAGATACCCGAACTGACATGTGACATGATGAGATAGACATGGGTATGTACAGTGCCTAGCACACAAATAACTATGCTGTGTTCCTTTTTTTCTTTTTCTGTCTCAAAGAGTTAAATATCAGGTATGTAAGTGGCTGGCTCAGTCCTGACTCAGACAGGAAGTGACTACAGTGTGACCCTCACTGATAAGAAATTCCAACTATAAAACACTTTCCTAGCAGAAAATGGCTTCTGAGAGCAAGAAAGAGATAAAAAGGGAAATTTCTTATCAGTGAGGGTCACACTGTAGTCACTTCCTGTCTGAGTCAGGACTGAGTCAGCCACTTACATAACTGATATTTTACTCTTTCAGGCAAAGAAAGAAAAAAAGGAACACAGCATAGTTATTTGTGTGCTAGGCACTGTACATACACATGTCTATCTCATCATGTCACATGTCACCTCGGGTATCCTTTAACTTTCTAGTGTTCCTCCACCATCTGTCGGTGCCCATAGACTTTATACAGTAAAATTGCATGAGAATGTAAATTGCCAATTAACTCATAGTGGGGGCAGAGGACATAGCTAAAAAGTGCCTACACCTAAGAGGCCCACGAAAGTTTTGCTATGGGGACTAATAATCTCGAGCTACGCCACTGCTATACACACTTGCAAACAGTGCCCAAATTGATCTCAAACAATCTAATTTTGGAAAACCTCAATTTCAAGTGTGTATGGAACTAATATTCCACCAAAAATAAATTGAAAAAGCTCAAATGCTTAGGTAGATACATTTATCCAAATGCATTGTTGGAATTCTTGTTCTTCCCGTCCTGGGAGATCACTCTCTACTACACAACCACTTTGGATGTCACCATTATGCTGGGAATACACGATTCGTTTCTGCCACAGATAGATGGTTTGACATGTCCAATCTCCCGTTCGATCATTTTGCCACTCGATTTCTGATAGAGGTGAATGGAAAAAGATAAGAAGAACAAGCGGAAGATAAGAGAATTGAGTGCAGAATTGAGCGGCAAAAACGATCGAACGGGGAATCGAGCGGCAGAAGCGCATTGTGTATTCCTAGCATAATGCACCTATACCGATCAAGCTATTGGAAATAGATTGGGGTCTCTGGAAGGGTTTTTGGCATGTGTTCTTTCACTCAAGAGCTAAAAGTTTCCTGAAGAAGTAAAGGGTGTTTCCCAAAGTCTACAGGAATGGCAGGGCGGCTGCTGGGGTCACATGTCTCACAAGCAAGTCTCCAAGTTCTGTGACAGATTTCACATTCTGTTTTCTTAAGTTCTTGACTGGTGGAGAAAGGGTCAGGACAACAGGCGTCTACATCTGAGGAATCCCATGCTAGATTCAACCTCACAGGCCAAGTTTTTCTTAATGTGTAGGGAGTGCGTAGCAAGCAGCAGGTCGTGAGTTATGGCCGACTTTCCTGACAGATCTCACCATGCATTATTTCTTACTACAGACCAAATTTTCTGAACCAGTGCTGGCCACTCACATAAACATATGGTAGGCTGATAGATTTATCTTTTTTGAACTAAAATAATGGTATATTTAAAGGACACCTTTCTTGAGGCAAAGATACGTAAGATAAGCAAAGAGGTATGTTCATGAACAGTGTCGAAGGCCTTTGCAAAGTCCAAGTATATCACATCTACAGCATTCCCAATATCCATATTAGCATTCACTACCTCATAAAAGCTGAGCATGTTAGTCAAACAGGACCTGTCTTTAGTAAACCCATGTTAATGCTGAGAAATAAGATTATTTTCTACTATGAAGTCATGTATAGTATCTCTTAGTAACCCCTCAAATAGTTTGCATACAACTGATGTTAAGCTTACAGGTCTATAATTTCCTGGATCTGATTTTTTGCCCTTCTTAAATAATGGGAAAATGTGGGCTGTACACCAATCCACTGGGACTCTGCCAGTTGAAAGAGAGTCACAAAAAGGTAAGATAAAGGGGTTTATCTATAACTGAACTTAATTCCCTTAGGACCCGAGGATGCATGCCATCTGGGCCAGGTGCCTTGTCTATTTTTAATTTATTTAGTCTTGCCTTCACTTCTTCCTGCGTTAAGTATTTAATATTACAGTTAGAAGATTGAGACTCTTCTGCCTCTGTAATTTGCAACAGTGCTGTTTCCTTTGTGAAGACAGAAGCAAAGAAAGCATTTAATTCCCACCCTCATCCTTTAGGAGTCCTATACAGTCAACCTTTCTTTTTTTAGAGTTGATGTACTTGTAAAACTTTTTGGGGTTAGATTTGATATCCCTAGCGATTTGATTTTCAGCTTCTATCTTTGCGATATAGGGGAATGATGAGGCAGAGAAGAGGAGGGAATGGTAGGTTGATGGGAGGGAACATCATGGCAAGCCTGCCTCTTCCTATCTGCAAATTTTACTTTAGCCAAAAGTCAAATTTTTCAAGGAGGGTAGAAGAGTGGGATGTCTTGACACTCTGAGGAATAAAGACACAGAGACAATGGAAACTCAAAAATCAAAGTTAGTAGGTAATGGATAGTGTATAAAATAAAAAACAATCTACTCACAAAGGTTGGTTGCAATTGGGGAAACCAACCACTTGAGGCAGGTGGAGACATTCTCCACTCGGGGTGTCACAACGGGACTAAATACGGTCACTCTTTTAGGTCAAAAACAACTGGTTGTCACAATGGCATCCACTTTGCAGGGCCTGGCAGAGGCAAGAGAGGCTCCAGCCTCAGGGTGCAGTGTAGGAGGGGGCGCACAACTCACTTAGCTATCATTCTCTATTGCGTTTGAAGCAGAGAGAAATAAGAAAAGAGGATACATGGCAGTGACTGCAAGCCAGATAACTAGAGATTAAGGTGGTGGTGGTGGTGTGTGTGTGTGTGGGGGGGGGGGGAGGGGTTAGGGCACCTGTTAGTCTAATAGCAATCAGTGTGTGACGGCTGGGGTGGGAGGGATGGAGGGGCACACTTTGCCATCTCAGCCTTGGGTGCTGGAGAACCTTGTCCCAGCTCTGCCACCATGATGTAATACCCCCCCCCTCCCCCCCCATTTTTTTTTTTTCAAGGAACATTTGTGTACATGTTTGCAATCTTTTATATGCGCTCATGCATGTGTCATTTCGCATAGCAACTTTTCCGCGAATACCGTGAAGTTCATTTGCGTGAAAATCCACGTCAAAATGGTATGCAAATTTTCATGTAAAAATGTGCAAATTTTCTATTGACTTGCATTAACATTAACACAGATCTATTGTCTGGATTTTAAATGTAGAAAATTTACAAACGTAATTTTGTACAGACTTGCTAGTGCAATACAAGCGTTGGGATGCAAGACACCTTACAGCAAGCGTGTTTTCGCAGCCCTGCAAATCACATGCGAATATTAATGAGTGTAACCCCTGCCTTAATCATTTTGATTAAAGTTGGTAGTAAGCTATCGACCAACAAAACTGTTTTGTAAGCATCAGTTGGATTTTGGATAGTTTAGGGCAGAGATGGTCATCCACCAATCCATGCATCTGGACCATCCAGGGTTGCATGGCACTTATCAGTAAACAAGACTTTGAAAATAATTTGTGTAGTTCTGGGTCCACAGCAGCCGTTTCTGCTTTGTGAGCATTGGTTAGGGATGGCTGAATAACTGCAATGCTCTGGAGGATCCAGCACCTTGAAGTTCACAGGACTCCGGAGGTACCAGCAGCTTCAAATGCCTGTTTGCTGCTTTGTAATGGCATTTTAGCAGCTGCTCTCTTAATCGAATGAATTGGTCTGGCAGAAAACCGTCTTAATTTTGCCTTTATCTGTGTATGTGCTGAGTCAAACACAAATATTTTAACAGTACGATTATGCTTAAAGAGAACCAGAGATGAAGCAACCTCATGTATTTTACCTTATAAATCAGTGGGAACATGACAGTAAACACCTAATCTGCTCTTTGTTACATTGTTCTCTGTTTAATTTGCCTGTTATCACCTCTAAGATAAGAATCCCGACTAAGCAGTCGGTCTGGCTTTGCTACAGAATAATTATAGCTGAGACTGTGTTCTTTGCTGTCTTCAAGTCCAAGCCTGCCCCCTGCTGGCTTTGCTCAGGAATCATTATAGCTGAGTCATTATAGCAAAGCCAGAATCAATGCTCAGTCCGGGATTCTTATCTCAGCTAGATAACAGACACTTTTAGCAGTGAGGATGGAACAGAGAGCATGGTAAATGTTTTCTCTAATGTTCCCACTGATTTCTATGGTAAAATACACAAGGGTGCTTCGTCTCTGGTTCACTTTAAGTTTTCATGAAATATCTAAGGCATTCAACTATTTCACACTTTTTTCTGCAGCAGAGAGATCCTTTTGTCTTTCCCAAATTTCTTGAAAATGGTGGTCTGCTTTATAATTTGGAATGTTTTCTTAAAGAGACTCTGAAGTTTCCCAAAATTTCACTAGCACTTAAGCAGTATAACCCAAGCTAAAACGCTTCATCCCCGCGGCAGATCGCTGTGTTTAACCCCCCAAATACCGGGGGAAAAATTCACGACTTTCAAAGCGTGGATTTTGCTTCCTGGGGAGGCAGAGCTTTGAGCTGCAACTCTGCCACCATGCGCATCAATCCGCGTGTATCTCCGCCCCTCCCCCACCCCTCTCAGTGAAAGAACACTGAAAGGGGCAAGGAGAGGCAGCGATCAGTGGGATTGACATGCATGGAGGCAAAGCTCTGCCTCTATCAGGAAGCCCCCCCCCCCCCCCGATTTCAGCCCCAGGGATTTTGAGGGTATAAGACCCTTGTTCTGCTGCTGGGATGCGGTGTTTTAGCTTGGGTTATACTGTTTAAGAGAATTCTGAGTCCCTTTAAGTAGTTTTTCCTTTAATTTGGTTTCCCTGGCAAACTAATTATCAGAGGTGTCCGAGATTGATTTCGGTGAGCAAATGAGCCCTGAGACACAATACCATCCATGAGTTTAACTGAATAACAAAACACTAAGGGCTCATTCTCAATTAAAAGCGCAAAACTCTATCGATTTGCACGGTAAAATCACTGTACACTCTCACGATTTTTGAGCGATCGCAATTATCGCTTTTTAACCACTGTACCGCGATTGCTCTAAAATCACAGAAAAAAGCCGCAGGCACCCCAGTTTTGCAATTGCCGCTAATTGTGAATCTCCCGCCGCAGCAATCGCGTCAGTGAAATCACTGCCATTAGTTAGTATTGCACTAGCGCTTTAAAAAGCGCTGGTGCTTCGGTGATTAGCAGGAATCACCCACTAATTGTCTCAGCGAGAACGGGCCCTTAGGCCTTGTTCACATTAGGCAACACAGATGGCCGTCCATTTGGAAAGCAAGCGCACACGATCGCACGCCATCTGCGTTGCTGGGCGTTGTGCTGCTGATCCCATTCATTTAAATCTTCGGGATCCCGAGTGTGCCTGAAGACAGAACACTCCGTACTGCGCATGGGCAGTATGGAGCGGCCAATCTTTGGGAGCACTCGGGATCCTGAAGACTTCCGAAGCCTCCAGCAGTGGCAGAGAGCAATCTCTAACCCATCGGTTGGAGACGGCTAACAGGGAGCCAGCACTGGAATGAGAGGACCAGGAGAGAAGAGGGAAGGATCTATAGGACCCAGAGCCTTCCCTCTTTTTAGGTGAGTATCTGTTTAACTACTTACAGTGGCTTGCAAAAGTATTCGGCCCCCTTGAAGTTTTCCACATTTTGTCACATTGCTGCCACAAACATGAATCAATTTTATTGGAATTTGACATGAAAGACCAATACAAAGCGGTGTACACATGAGAAGTGGAACGAAAATCATACATGATTCCAAACATTTTTTACAAATCAATAACTGCAAAGTGGGGTGTGCATAATTATTCATCCCCCTTTGGTCTGAGTGCAGTCAGTTGCCCATAGACATTGCCTGATGAGTGCTAATGACTAAATAGAGTGCACCTGTGTGTAATCTAATGTCAGTACAAATACAGCTGCTCTGTGACGGCCTCAGAGGTTGTCTAAGAGAATATTGGGAGCAACAACACCATGAAGTCCAAAGAACACACCAGACAGGTCAGGGATAAAGTTATTGAGAAATTTAAAGCAGGCTTAGGCTACAAAAATATTTCCAAAGCCTTGAACATCCCACGGAGCACTGTTCAAGCGATCATTCAGAAATGAAAGGCATATGGCACAACTGTAAACCTATCAAGACAAGGCCATCCACCTAAACTCACAGGCCTAACAAGGAGAGCGCTGATCAGAAATGCAGTCAAGAGGCCCATGGTGACTCTGGATGAGCTGCAGATATCTACAGCTCAGGTGGGGGAATCTGTCCATAAGACAACTATTAGTTGTGCACTGCACAAAGTTGGCCTTTATGGAAGAGTGGCAAGAAGAAAGCCATTGCTAACCGAAAAGCATAAGAAGTCCCGTTTGCAGTTTGCCACAAGCCATGTGGGGGACACAATAAACATGTGGAAGAAGGTGCTCTGGTCAGATGAGTCCAAAATGGAACTTTTTGGCCAAAATGCAAAACGCTATGTGTGGTGGAAAATTAACACTGCACATCACTCTGAACACACCATCCCCACTGTCAAATATGGTGGTGCCAGCATCATGCTCTGGGGTGCTTCTCTTCAGCAGGGACAGGGAAGCTGGTCAGAGTTGATGGGAAAATGGATGGAGCCAAATACAGGGCAAACTTGGAAGAAAACCTCTTGGAGCCTGCAAAAGACTTGAGACTGGGGCGGAGGTTCACCTTCCAGCAGGACAACGACCCTAAACATAAAGCCAGGGCAACAATGGAATGGTTTACAACAAAACATATCCATGTGTTAGAATGGCCCAGAATATAAATCCAATCGAGAATCTGTGGCAAGATCTGAAAACTGCTGTTCACAAACGCTGTCCATCTAATCTGACTGAGCTGGAGCTGTTTTGCAGCGAAGAATGGGCAGGGATTTTAGTCTCTAGATGTGCAAAGCTGGTATAGACATGCCCTAAAAGACTAGCAGCTGTAATTGCAGCAAAAGGTGGTTCTACAAAGTATTGACTCAGGGGGCCAAATAATTACGCACACCCCACTTTGCAGTTATTGATTTGTAAAAAATGTTTGGAATCATGTATGATTTTCGTTCCACTTCTCCCATGTACACCACTTTGTATTGGTCTTTCATGTGGCATTCCAATAAAATTGATTCATGTTTGTGGCAGTAATGTGACAAAATGTGGAAAACTTCAAGGGGGCCGAATACAAGCAACTGTACGTACTAGTGGCCTCTGCCCCCTTAAAGGGGTTCTTCCGCGAATGAGGAAAAAAAATCAAAATGGTTTATGCATAATCTATTAAAAATCCTTCTAAAATAGTGTGAAAAGTTTTTTTAAAAAATGAATGGTTTCACCAATACAACATGTAATGTATACAGTGACGGCTGAGGTGACTGTGAGGCTAATCCATTTGTTAGGGGTGGTTTTTTTGTTACTGTCATTTCACAAGCTGCTCCCTACCTAGTTTTCATTGCTGTAATGCAGGGCTATGATGAAGTGCTGTGCAATGGCAGTTACAGCTGAATAACGGCTGTGCTGCTCTGTAGTTTCTGCTTGTACTTCCTTACAGAGCTGACCCCCCTCCCCCCCCTCTCTGTACTGTACTGTACTGAACTGTAGCTCAGGCAGCTAACTTGCCGTGCAATGGATAGGAAGTCCTCTGCACAGACGCTGAAGTCTGGTTGCCCGGCAACGAGGTAAACACGTGATTTGCTCCGAAGAGCTGCCCGACCTCTGCCTACAGGGAGAGGCGGGGGGAGGGGGGTCAGCTCTGTGAGGAAGTACAAGCAGAAACTACAGAGCAGCACAGCCGTTATTTTAATAGCTGTAACTGCCATTGCACAGCACTTCATCATAGCCCTGCATTACAGCAATGAAAACTAGGTAGGGAGCAGCTTATGAAGTGAAAGTAACAAAAAAAACACCCCTAACAAATGGATTAGCCTCACAGTCCCGTCAGCCGTCACTGTATACATTACATGTTGTATTGGTGAAACCATTCATTTTTTTGAAAAAATTTTCACACTATTTTAGAAGGATTTTTAATAGAACATGCATAAACCATTTTGATTTTTTTTCCTCATTCGCGGAAGAACCCCTTTAAGGACCAAAGACCGCTGGCACAGAAGCGGTGGAATCCCGTCGAATTGCCGCCCATATCCGTCACAACCGCCATTACCTCCGCACGTCGGGATCCTGGGCCACACACTCTGCCTGTCTCTATGACGGCAGAGTTCCTGTGAGCCGGTAAGGAGCCGCTTTCATTGGCTCCTGACCCTGTCTTTCAATGTAAGCCAATGGGAGTGGCTTACATTGAAAGACAGGGCCAGGAGCCAATGAAATCAGCTCCTGACCCGCTCACAGGGCTCTGCCATCATAGAGACAGGCAGAGCCAGTGAGCTGCGGCAACAGACGGCGGGGATTAAGCAACAAGATAGGCGGGAGCGACGGAAACGGCAGATGCGTGCAGCAGCGGCTAATTGAAGTCTACGCCCTGCCAGCCAGATGACCACCAAAACAGGAAGTAGATTTCAATTAGCTCAGTCCTTAAGTAGTTAAAAAAGAAAAAAAATTGCTTCATACTCCCTTTAAACACAATCTGCATAATAATTTGGGGCGCAGCGTAAAGACACTATTCCTATACAATGCCCAATCCAATGAAAGTTCAAAGAGCTCATTTGCATTGCTCTCTTTTATACATATACCTACAATAAAGACAGAAAGAAGGCTGGAATGCCGCTTTGAAGGCCACCTGCCACTGACAGATATATGTGTGTGTGTGTATACAGTATATATAGGTCAGTGTGTGTTTGTGTGGGCATGTCAATCTGCGATGAGTTATAACAGTTGCTTCTCATTACACACCATTCCTCAGCCAGTCCCCAAACTGGCCACCTTCGTAGAGACACGGTGTCACATACTGCCAGCCCAGCCTGACCCGGAAGACACAACGTTGACCCCTAGGGGAGGCAGGCTGTAAATACGTTTGCCAGATGTCTGCAGTGATTTCTAGGGATTCTGCAAGTGTTTCCTGAAGGTAGACACAAAGAGGACCTGTCGTGAAAACAAAAATAAGCAAACAAAATAGCTTTTTTTTTTATAATAGTCTGTGTTTGCCCATTGTGAAATCTTTCCTCACCCTGATTTACAATCTGAAATTAATCACAGGTGGCAACATCTTTAGTCCTGTCAGGCGCAGTTCTGGGGAATGTTTGTTTCTGAGAATTTCAAAGCCAGTAAAAAAAATGTCTGGTCTCCCAGAATGCCCTGGGAGGAGAATACACATACCGTATCTAATTGGCCAAGACTAAGCATCCCCGGGAGGGCGGGTTGCATACCAATAAACAGCAATTTCTAGATACAGTAAGTGTTTCTGATGCTGAAACCAAGATAATTACCATAAAAGTGAGTATACTGAATAATTTACTGTAGTCTACTCTATATCACTACAGGGCCTCTTTAACCACTTCAGCCTTTAGTGTTTTTTCACCTCATGCATCCGAGCAATTTTCACCTCCCATTCATTTGCCAATAACTTTATCACTACTAATCACAATGAAATGATCTATATCTTGTTCTTTCCGCCACCAATCAGGCTTTCCTTGGGTGGTACATTTTTCTAAGATCTATTTTATTCTAAATGCATTTTAATGGGAATATTAAGAAAAAAATTAAAAAAATGCATTATTTGTCAGTTTTCGGCCATTATAGCCTTAAAATAATACCTGCTACCATGATTAAAACCCACGTATTTTATTTGCCCATTTGTCCCGGTTATTACACCATTTAAAGGGACTCCGAGCTCATAAAAAAATGAAAGTTGTACTCACGTGGGGCTTTCTCCAGCCCAGTGCTGGTCGGGAGGTCCCACGACGGCGTCCTGGCTCTTCTCCTTCTCCCCGCTCCAGAATGGCTGACAGGCCGCAGCCCGGGCGACACTCTACCGAGTGTCGGGCTGCTCCTTCCGCGTATGACGCGGATTACGTCACACGCCGGCCGCCTCGCGTCATCACGGCGGTCGGCGTGGCAGTACGGCGCATGCGCGCTTTAATGGCGCATGCGCAGTACTTTCACGCCGGCCGCCGTGATGACGCGAGGCGGCCGGCGTGTGACGTAATCCGCGTCATACGCGGAAGGAGCAGCCCGACACTCAGCAGAGTGTCGCCCGGGCTGCGGCCTGTCAGCCATTCCGGAGCGGGGAGAAGGAGAAGAGCCAGGACGCCGTCGTGGGACCTCCCGACCAGCACTGGGCTGGAGAAAGCCCCAGGTGAGTACAACTTTCATTTTTTTATGAGCTCGGAGTTCCTTTAAATTATGTCCCTATCACAATGTATGGCACAAATATTTTATTTGGAAATAAAGGTGCATTTTTTCAGTTTTGCGTCCATCACTATTTACAAGCTTATGAGTAAAAAAATATTAGTAATATAACCTCTTGACATGCATATTAAAAAAGTTCAGACCCTTAGGTAACTATTTATGTTTTTTTTTTAATTGTATTTTTTTTTATTAAAAATTGTATTGAAATATTTTTGGGTGTGTGAGAGGTAAACATTTAATTTTAAATGTAAAAATGTCTATTCATTTAAAAAAAAAGTATGTAGATGTAGTTTTACTATTTGGCCACAAGATGGCCACAGACAATTTTTTGTTTTGGGCTTCCTGTAAGCGTACTTACAGGAAGTGAAGAGGTGATTTGTAACAGAACGATCTTGGCTTCTCCACAGAAGCCAGCGATCGTTGTAACGGGGACTTAGATCAATGAATGGGATCTGCATTCCCATTCATTGATCTCTGGGCTAAAGGGCGGCCCGCGCACCCTGTCGGTTCCGGTCCTGCCAATCCCGCGGCTCCGTTTTTTCATGGACGTACCTCCTACATCCAGCATGCATATTTGGACCTAGGAGCTACGTCCTAAATGCTAAAGTGGTTAAGAACTAAAATCGGTCAAAAGATTCATCTGAAATGTTGGTCTTTAGTTGGGCCATTGTTAAATTGATGGTAATATCTTCATAATATCAAAATCAAGTGATAATTGGATCATGTATGGGCAGCTCAGGGGTGCGTACACACATCCAATTTTGATTAGGTAGATTGACTGGGGAAAGCTCATTCGTCGTGGGGCATCGCTGTGAGGTTCCCCAATCCATCTTCCGATGTCTTCAGGTGAGTATTCAGCATTAGACAAACACATCACCTGGCTACAGCCATGCAATGTGTACTGTTTCTATAGTGAGAGGGGAGGGGGGAAGACATGATAGAGCGGCTTCCTGTAGGCGAGTTAGAGAGGGAAACAATGTGCTCATTTGTCACTGTTAACGATCCACAGTTGGATCTTTAACATTACAGGGCAGCTATACACACGATAGAGTCTGGGCCAAGATGGCCTGAAACACGCAAATTCCTCCAGATGACATTCATTGTGTATTTGATAATTGCTAGGACAGGAAGAGGGAGGCTTGCCACAACATTCCCTCATTCACCCTCCCTATCCTAGCCCCTTTTACTCCCCTTAGGGGGGCGGGGAACAGCAGGGACTATCACGGCAATCTTGCCTATTCCTGTCTGAAAATATTTTTCAGTGAGGAGTGATTGTGGGGACCAAGGAGAGGAACAGACTCCGCACAAAGATATGTGGATCCACGCTCCGGAATATAAGACGCACCCAGGTTTAGAGGGCAAAAACTAGGGGGAAAAATATATACTAAACCTGGTGCGTCCATGTTCCAGGAGCCTCTTGTACATATTCTCCCCAAATGATGTCCTTCTGTGCCCCCCATGTGTCCTCCTGTGTCCCCATGCCTACGTACTCGTAGCTACCATCACTACTGAGCATGACTGCAGACGTGGGGTTTTCTTCTCCCAGGTAACAACACCAGTATCACACGATGACATGCATGGTGTTACAGACCCTGAATTGCACTCGTGGCTGGGAGGCCGGCAGGGTCCTATGTAAAGGGTGGCCTTAGTATGAAATCTATAGAGGGATCATCAAATGAATTTTAGAGAGTTCTCTCTAAGGGCTCATTCACACTACAAGAGCTTTTCTGAGAGCTTTGTGATTTGAAAAGCTCTTGCTAATGTAATGCTATGGGTGTGATCCCACTTGAGCGATGTGATTTTGTAAAAATCCCCCATAGCATTGCATTAGCAAGAGCTTTTATTATCTCTAGCGCTTAAAGAGAGTCTGAAGCTAAAATAAATCATACTTTTTACCTGCTATTTAGCTTAAAGGGATACTGTAGGGGGTCGGGGAAAATGAGTTGAACTTACCCGTGGCTTCTAATGGTCCCCCGCAGACATCCTGTGCCCGCACAGCCACTCACCGATGCTCCGGCCCCGCCTCCGGTTCACTTCTGGAATTTCAGACTTTAAAGTCTGAAAACCACTGCGCCTGCGTTGCTGTGTCCTCGCTCCCGCTGATGTCACCAGGAGTGTATTGTGCAGGCCCAGTATGGCCTGTGTCTGCGCAGTACGCTCCTGGTGACATCAGCGGGAGCGAGGACACAGCAACGCAGGCGCAGTAGTATTCCTTTAAGGAGTATGAGGAGAAGAGAAACACTGCATTCCCACGGCTAAACGTGGGCTTTATTACCCCCAAATCCCAGGGGCAAAATGCAGGGAGCGCTTCCTGTAAGAGGCAGAGATTTGCACTGTAGCTCTGTCTCTACTGGAGGCAATCTCCGCTGATCGCTGCCTCTCCCCGCCCCTCTCAGTCTTCCTTCACAGAGAGGGGTGGGGAGAGGCGGAGATCCACGCGCAGATTGACTTCAGTAGAGGCAGAGCTACAGCACTTAGCTCTGCCTCCCCGGGCAGCAAAATCCCCGACTTTGAAAGTCGTGGATGTTTGCTCTGGGATTTGGGGGTATAAAGCCCTCGTTTGGCCGCTGGAATGCAGCGTTTCACCTCTGCTCATATTCCTTAAAGGAAAACCAGAGATGATCGCTTTGGCACAAAATAAACATATCCCCCAATAGATTTGACAAAATAAATACTATACCTGGTATTTTAGCCACTCTGGTGCGCCATTTTTTGTGTTTTTTTTAACTAAAACTCCATGCAAAACTCAGTTCATCGTAAAAGCATATTATTTAGTGGGCTGTGTGCAAAATGAAATCACCATTTCTAAAAACCTCCTATGACTAACAAATTAAAAAAAAACGGTTTTCAATATACCCTAACATTAGCAGCTCCTCCCATCTCATCACAGCTTTCTGTGATGCTGCAAATATACAGAACAGGAAAGCAGAGCCAGAAGAGGGCAGGCTTGGGCTTGAAAAGACATCAGAGAAGACAGACTCGGCTATAATGATTCCTGAGCAAAGCCAGACTGAATGTTCGGTCGGGGATTTCAGGGCTGGTTAGAAGCAGGCTGAGCAGTGAATAATGAAACGGAGAGCAGGGTAGGTGTTTTCTCGAATGCTCCCACTGATATATATGGTAAAATACTTGAGGGTGCTTCGTCTCTGGTTCACTTTAAGCTAAATAGCAGGTAAAAAGAAGAATTTATATTCGCTTCAGACTCTCTTTAAAAAGCTTTTGTAGTGTGAACCAGCACTAAGTGCATGTAAACATCAGACTTCAACTGTATATGAGGACTGCATTCCGCGATCTTAGACTGACATCAGTGGTGCGTTTTTCTACGAATTGGAGCGGCCCTGATTTCTGTATAATTAATTGCCCATTGTGAATGGAGGCCTTTATTGAAGTTTTCTCTTCCGAGTAAGCGCCATTTCCTGCCCTCGGAGATCCAGGGCCCAGGTGTGTAACCCCAGGTGGGGTCATAAAATCTAATTTTGGGCTCACCTCAGTGGCAGCTAGGCATCCTGTCGGAAGCAATCTCTTTTAAGCTTGCTGGAACAGTGGCACGGTGACAGCTGGGGTCCCCTCTCTGATAACGCAGCCTGCATTATGTGCTGAAGGGCCGCACACTGTGCACATCCAGGAGGCGGGAGGGGGGAAAAAACAATGGAAATACCGGGAAGCCGTGCTTTAAATCTGATTTTGTTTGCCTGCAGGACTCTGCTAAATATAGCGGCGTGTATATTGCCTGCTGGGGTCTGGCAGCAAGTTGGAAATAACAATCTATGTTCTTATCTGCAGGGCACACCTCGCAAGTCAGGAACATATTCCCTGCTAATGATAGCCGGCCTTTCATATCTCCCGAGACACAGGGAAAAGAATATTACATCTCATCCGCACAAACGCAATCTGCTAAATTGCTGCTTACAAGATTTCAGATCCTTAAAGAACAGCCAGAAGCATGTATATTATCTATACATTCTATCTATCTATCTATCTATCTATCTATCTATCAAGCATGAGTTGTTGTTATTATTATTTATATGGCGCCGTCATCTCCCGTAGTGATGTACAGAGTATATCGTCTTGTCATTAACTGTCCCTCAGAGGAGCTCAAAATCTAATCCTTACCATAGTCATAGGTGTGTGTATGTATCGTGTAGTGTAGGTATCGTCTAGGGCCAATTTAGAGGGAAGCCAATTAACTTATCTGTATGTTTTTTAGGCTATGGGAGGAAACCAGAGTACCCGGAGAAAACCCACACAGATACAGGGAGAATATACAAACTCTATGCAGATAGTACCCTGGCTGAGATTTGAACCAGGGACCCAGCGTTGCAAGGCGAGAGCGCTAACTGCTACGCCACTGTGCTTCTGTGTGCTCTCTCTCTCTCTCTCTCTATGGGCTTGATTCACAAAAGAGTGCTAACTGTTAGCACGGGCGTTTTCGCGCAAATTTTCGCATTGCACGCGATCGCGAAGTTTCGTGCGCAAACGTGAATTTTCCAGCAAAATCGATATCGTTTTCGCGCGCAAAATGTTATCGTTTCACACGAAAATTCGTGATCGTGTGCAATGCGAAAATTCGCGCGAAAACGCCCGTGCTAACAGTTAGCACTCTTTTATGAATCAAGCCCTATCTCTAAAAAAATTAACAATTTAAATATATGGCCCAAAAACCTGTTTCTGCTGCAGATCATAAACGCACTGCGTTGCGACTGATTTTTGCCAGTCCTAACTTACTTTTTTGTGCTTTTCTTTTTCCTGTGGGATATAAATTTGGCATTGCATTCACAATTTGATTGGCAGTAAAAAAAATTACATTAAATCTTAAAAAAAATCGCATAGCACTGTGACCACGTTTGGTATGCGCTCCCATTGAACATTACACAAACGTATATGCTCAAAAACTAAAGCAGGCAGTGCGTTTGTGTAGAAAAAACACATCAGTTTAGTAGAAACCCTGCACCACAACTGGCAACGCCGCAAAACAATTTATATTGTACTACTGGCGTTGTTGTGATCAGAAAACCGCACACATTCTGATAATCAAATGGAAACACACACAGTGGAAACAGGTCCTTGGACTAATGGTGAGCGCACGCCACATCCTGACTGAGGCAGTAGCTGTGGTACAGACATGCATGCCTGACTTGGCTGTGGGGAAGGAGACCCCCCATGGTGAAGGACTGCAATGACACCTAGCCGAAGAATATTCATCACAGCCGACTGCTATTCCCTGCAGATGAGCTGAGTGTAGCGTACCAGCAAACAGCACACAGACAAGAAATCATTGTCTGATTTGACCTCAAAGACCCCTTTCTACAAGCAGCTAAAGGTGGCTAGCGCTCGGCATGGTGGTCAGGTGGTCGCCCCCATAGAGTTTCATCTGAGGAAGGCGGTTATGTCCTCAGACACAGCGTGAGACGATTTGAATGCAACCGTGTGTCAAATGTGACATGCACAGCGCAAATGCTGTCATCTGATTGTTTAATTGCAGTTGAAAAGAGGCCTTAACCTCCTGAGCCATGGAAAAGAGGCCTTAACCTCCTGAGCGATAATCCCGAGCTGAGCTCGGGGTATATCGCGCAGGAGGATTTCTCAGGCCCTGGTGGGCCGATTTGCATAATTTTTTTTTTGTTACACGCAGCTAGCACTTTGCTAGCTGCGTGTAACTTCCGATCGCCGCCGCCCGCCGCCGCTCGCCGTGCAGTCCCCCCCCTCTCCGACCCCTTGCGCAGCCTGGCCAATCAGTGCCAGGCAGCGCTGAGGGGTGGATCTGGACTCCCTCCGACGTCACGACGTCCATGACGTCGGTGCCGTCATCCCGCCCCGTCGCCATGGCGACCGGGGAAGCCCAGCAGGAAATCCCATTCTGAACGGGATTTCCTGCTTACTCTGATTGCCGAAGGCGATCGGAGTGGGTGGGGGGATGCCGCTGCGCTGCGGCTATCATGTAGCGAGCCCTGGGCTCGCTACATGATTTAAAAAATAAAAAATTTAAAAAAATAGTGCTGCGCCACCTCCTGGGCGATATAATTGTATCGCTCAGAGGGTTAAGTTGTGTTTCCACAAGGATATGGAAGCTCACATGCATTTTTCAAAATGCAATTTTTTTAATGCAAATTTTCGCATAATTGACAATCATTATATGGGAAACTGATTTTTTTTTTTGGGATCGCAACGGACTACAGGACATGCATTCAATGGAAACTATTCCTTTAATTTGCATTGCTTCTAGTGCTGGAATAAAGTCTACGGACTTCTTGTTAACAAAAGTAAAATTACATCTATATACATTTAATTAAATATCACATTCGTTTTTAATCCCTTATCTACCCACCACCAGGTAACTTTTTATAACTATTTATACTTAAAAACATAAGGTATTTTTTTTTAATTTTGAGGGAATATTACTGTTATCTTTGCAAATAAGGGCTTGTAACTAGTGATATATAAAGAAGCACAAAACAAAACAACACACCTTTATTTCCAAATAAAGTATTGTCCCCATACATTGTACTAGAGATGTAATTTAAACTTTGTAATAATCGGGACAAATAAAATGCGTGGGTTTAATCTACAGTCCCACGTTTTATTTTAAATCTATAATGGCTGAAGACTGAAAAAAAATTAATTTTTCAATGTTCTTATTATTATTTTCATTGAAATGCATATAGAATAAAATAATTCTTAGCAAAAAGTACCACCCAAAGGAAGCCTAAACCCAATGTATAGATCATTTTGGTGTGATAAGCAGTGATAAAGTTATTGATGAATGAGTAGGAGGAGCTCTGAAATGTGAAAATTGCTCTGGTCCATAAGGGTAACACAACCTGCAGTGGTCAGGTGGTTTTAATTTGTTAACTTATTTAACCTCTAAAATATTCTGGTTATAAAGTCTTCCTTCACTCAATAAAGTAATATAATACTGTATAAGGATCATATAATAAAAATATATTTAAATGTCCAAGGCCTCTACACCATATAAAAACACTAGAAACTAGCTGATGGCCCGGCGTTGTCCAGGTATGTAATTGGCTGGTGTCGGCTCCGTCCACATTTTCTAACCCTAACACACAATTATTAATTTACTTAATGACTTAGTTTGTGAGTTTTGTGGTCTTTGGCATCAATAACTTGCATTCAAAAAAAACAAAATCTGATTGACTGTGGCTCCACCCCCTTTTCTGAATTTGAACCCCAGTCGCCCAATGACTAACTGTACCAGGATTGAGGCTTGTGCCATCAATAGAGCAATAATGGCAGCAATGAAATCTGCCCCTTGAAAATCAATAGATGAAATTTGATTGGCTTTTGTAAGCTCCACCCACTTTTCTGAAGAGTAATCCCAGTCACCCAGTGACCAACTGTGCAAAGTTTGAGAACCCTCCCATTAAAGAGAACCCGAGGTGTGTTTAAAGAATGTTATCTGCATACAGAGGCTGGATCTGCCTATACAGCCCAGCCTCTGTTGCTATCCCAAACCTCACTAAGGTCCCCCTGCACTCTGCAATCTCTCATAAATCACAGCTGTGCTGTGAGGCTGTGTTTACGTCTGTAGTGTCAGTCTCAGCTGCTCCCCCGCCTCCTGCATAGCTCCGGTCCCTGCCCCCATCCCTTCCCTCCAATCAGCAGGGAGGGAAGGGATGCAGGCGGGGACTGGAGTTCTGCAGGAGGCGGGGAGAGCAGCAGACTGACACTATAGAGATAAACACAGCCAGCTCTGACAAGCTGTTTGTCAGCAGCGTGGCTGTGATTTATGAGGGATTGCAGAGTGCAGGGGGACCTTAGGGGGGTTTGGGATAGCAACAGAGGCTGGGCTGTATAGGCAGATCCAGCCTCTGTATGCAGATAATATTCTTCAAACCCACCTCGGGTTCTCTTTAACAGTGTAAGAATGGCTGGAGTTTACATTTTCCCAGTAAAATTTGTATTTGTCTCCGCCCCCTTTTTGGTTATGGGGATAAAAAGTATCCTATACTTTATTCCAGGTAATGTACTATGTGTGTGCCAAATGTCATTCAAATCCGTTCAGCCATTGTTGCGTGGTTGAGTAACAAACATCCAAACTTTCGCATTTACAATATTAGTGAGATATATAAGTTACTCTAAATTGGGTATTTTCTTTATGTCATAGTTTTCCGAAAACAGGATTATTTGATAACCTTGATCTAACATGCCATTCTAAGGTCATATTATTTTTAGTTATGTTAATTAAGTCACTTAAAGGTGGAATTTCTTCAGATTTCCAATTAGAAGCGATAAGCTGTCTTGCGGCACATACAAGATGGGTTATAAAAGGTCTATAATTTAAAGGAAGAATGGCACCTTTGAGATTAAAGATGAAAGAGACTCCCAGAAGCAAGACAGTTTACGGAAGCTCAGATCTCCAAATCTAATTAAAGGGGAAAAACTGTAAAATGTAAAATATGTGCAAACATATACAAATAAGAAGTACATTTTTTCCAGAGTAAAATGAGCCATAAATTACTTTTCTCCTATGTTGCTGACACTTACAGTAGGCAGTAGAAATCTGACGGAAGTGACAGGGTTTGAACTAGTCCATCTCTTCATAGGGGATTCTCAGCAAGGCTTTTATTCTTTATAAAGATATTCCCGAAAAAGGATTTCAACAATGATGCTGGGCAGCTTCCCTGCTCGCTACACAGTTTTTTGGCAGTTGGACAGAGCAGCTGCCAATTACTAAGTGCTTTTGAAAATAAATATATCCCTGAGAATCCCCGATAAAGAGATGGACTAGTCCAAAACCTGTCACTTCTGTCAGATTTCTATTACCTACTGTAAGTGACAGCAACATAGGAGAAAAGTAATGTATTGCTAATTTTACTCTGGAAAAAAATGTACTTATTTGTATATGTTTGCACAAATTTTAAATTTTACAGTTTTTCGCTGTAGTGCCCCTTTAAGTCCAATAGGGCATTGGCAGTTCCAAACGACAATAGATTAGATGAAACTCACCAAGTTTATCAAATCCTAGTGGTTATAGACAGGCAGTGCAATAGGCAGATGAAGCTGTGTTAAAGAACAAGTTACACCCATGCTAACCTAGAAATAAAAACACATATATAAGTAGATAAATACTTGTTCTACTTACATAACAGATGTATTGCACTGTCCACATACATTATGATTCCTGTGAATTTTATAAAGGGAAAGCAGAGAATCCTATTCTAGGCACTTTCCATCTTGGTTACCTTTGACCTCCTGACATCATTTCCTCCCTCATTTTTTTTCCTCCTCTTGCTAATTGTGTATTCGTTACGCGCCCTCCTCCCAGAGTCTTCAGTCACTCCCACCGAGGTCTATACTTGGAAGTGCACTGTCTTATGTCATTAGAAGGAGGGGGAAATAAAGGGAAGATGAGGAATATATTATAGATAAAAAGACCCCCAGCATGCAACTGTTTGGCAATGGCGATTAAAGGGCCAGTGTTCCTAAGGTATGTGATAACTCCAAACCATAACAGCAGAAAAAGTTTTGAAAGTTTGAATGCAGGATTAGCATCTTTATCACTTAATACACTCAGACCAGTTGCTGTTGAAATTAGATTTTTATGGCGACAATCCCACAAACTCGACCCAAAGATCAAGTACAAAAATCATATACTTACCTAAGAAGAGGGAAGCCTCTGGATCCTAATGGGGCTTCCCACGCCATCCTTTGGTCTCCCATTGCCACTCACGGACCTTCCAAAGATTACCAACAAGGGTTTGTGAGTAATCTGATCAGGCCAGCACTTATCTTCAAGCTTGTGTGTGGCTGTATGGTGGAAGCCGCTCTTGTGTCAGAAGAGGAGCATGGCCTTAATCAGCTGGAGGGTCCTGAGCAGCATCGGATGACCAAAAGACAGTGTGGGAAGCCACTGAAGCAGGCGATCTCAACCAGGGCCCCTGGAACCCTTCAAGGTAAGTTGCCTCAGCTGGCAGGTTGAGAAAGTTTCAAAAGTACGTCCCTAGCTTCTCAATGTCCTCTTCACTCATTTTCTCCCCATCCTGAATTCTAGCTTCCCTATTTGTTCATCACTGGTGCAATGGCCATGTGACTGTTATGACACATTACATTGGTGATGAATAAACAAAAAGAATGCCAGAACTAATAATCGGAATCATTTATTGCGTCAAATACAAATGGGGCTGGAAATGGTTTTGGCTTATACAGGTTCTGGAAGGATGGGGGGATAATGTCCGAAGGTCAAGAGCCGAGGCTGCCATACTATGTCGCCACCAGTCGCACTTGGCAATCATCTGTCGAATAACTAAGGCTATGTATACAGCAGAGGAAGAGAAAGAGACAGAAAACTCTAACAGAGGGCGTCTATAATGGGGAGCGCAGTGATGGAGGGCATGAAAAGATGGGTATTCTAAAAAGGAGAAACGTGAAATGGGGACTTTTGCAACAGTAAAAAGTGGTAAGCCTCACTATCACCCATTTTTGAAGCAAAATCATACCAAAAAATAAATCCCTTCTCCTCCGCTAATGCAGGGCTTTCCAAATCCAAAAATTATTTGAAGGGTTCCTCCAGAGTAAAAAGGCTGCTCCGGAGGATCCATCGCCTTCCCTCTTCTTAGGTAAAGTATTTGTTTCCGATGCTTGGGTTCTCTTTAAAGCAAGTTTGAAGTGATAAGTAAAATAAAAAACAGGTACTTACCTAGGGAGACCTCACTGTGTCCTCATTCCCACACAGGCTCCTCCGTTTGAATGTTTCGCTGCGGGAGACTTTGGCAGTCTTCAGAAGCACTCTGGCTCCCGAAGACCGGTGGCGCTGTACTGCGCTCGCGTGTGCGCAGTACAGAGTGAGCGCAGTACAGAGTTGCCTGTCTACGAAAGCCAGAGTGCTTCTGAAGCCTCCCCAACCCGGAAGAGAGCAGTCTATGACCGAACGGTCATGGACTGCTAACGGGGGAGCATGCCAGGGAGCGCCAAGACCAGCAGGAGAACGGGAAGACTCTATAGGACCCAGAGCCTTCCCTCTCCTTAGGTGAGTATCTGTTTTTTATTTCCATTCTCACTTTAGACTCCCTTTAATTTAATTACTCAGCTACTACAGTATATACACGTTGTTGCAGAGCCCCTGTAGCTGTGAATTACGCTAGAACTCGCCTGTGCTCATTAACCCACCTCCCCCTAACTACACTAACCAAAAGGTCTGATCCCCCCAGCCCCCACCTGATCCCCTGCAATGAAGTCCTCCCCCATTGCTGCAATCAGGCAGCATGGAGGATTAGTCAATAAGGATCTCTCACCTGTCCTCATTTCCAATGGCAATTGGGCTCCCCTCCATATACTACTGCTGCCAGCCAATTGAATTGGGTCTCAGCTTGATGACATGATAATCAAATTAACTTATTAATATGAATTTGTCTTCATTGAGGTAAGCCACCTCATTTTATTCATCTTTTATTTTGTTTATAACTTAGTTTTTTCATACCCCTGGGCACCTCTTTTCCTCCCTTTGCCCTTAGATTGGCCAACAGAACATATTATCAGCTTCCTGTCCTAGTAGAACCCGAGTCCAGAGAGAGCTTTACACCAGGCCGGGATTTCAACACGGAATCTTCACACATTATCTTGCAATGAGCGGAATATCGGTCCCCCCACCTTTCTGCACATCTGACACCTCTCTAGCATCTTCTTAGCAAGTTCCCACCACAGATAGGAGCCTGTTACTTTTTATAACTATCTAGTAAAGTGGGACTGTCTATATTGAGGGAGAGTGAGGCAATGCTTGTGCAGCAGCATGGTTAAGGTCGTTATCGCCTGCTATGTCACTGGCAATAGTGAGGTCACATGCTCACTGTCCGCACAGGCATAACCACATCTATACAACAGGGTTGTCCAATTCCCCTATTATTCCTCGTCCATTCTTTACTCAAATAGCAACTGTAGTGAAAATACTGGAACATAATGAATACAATTTTTTATTTTTTTTTACACAATATTCATTTATTAATTATTTAGTCAGGGTTTGCCCAATGTAAAATCTTCCCTCCTGATTGATCACTGTAGGCGACATCTTGTTTCACAATGTTTGTTTACTTCAAATTACTAAGTCAGTACAAAATATACCTGGTCTCCCAGAATTCTCTGGGGATGAGAATTCCTCATAGCTAAACAGCCAAGGTTAAGCATCACTGGTGGGGCTTTATAGCAATATATAGCTCTAGGAAGGGTTTCTGATGGTGAAACCAGTAAAATTACGGCGGTGGGAGGACACCTGTCTACCTGTAGTGGGCATAGAGGGGGCAGCGGGAGGATATCTGACTACCTATACTGGGCTGGGGGGGATAGCATAGCAGGGGGAGGACATCTAACTACCTACACTGGGCGGGGGGCATCTGACTACCTATACTGGACTGGGGTGGTGGGGGAAGGACATCCGTCTACCTATACTGGGCTAGGGGGGTAGATGGGAGGACACCTGTCTACCTATACTAGGCTGGTAGGGGACATCTCTCTACCTGGGCTAAAGGGGGGGGGCAGGCGGGAGGACATCTGTCTACCTATACTGGGCTGGGAGGTGACATCTCTCTACCTATACGGTGCTGGTGGGTCGGGGGAGGACATCTTACTACCTACACTGGGCTGGGGGGAACATCTGACTACCTTATGCTGGGCTGGGGGCATCTGTCTACTATACTGGGCTGGTGGGTGGGGGGAAGACATCTGTCTAGCTACACTGGGCTGGGGGGGAACATCTGAATACCTATACTGGGCTGGGGGGGGGCATTTGTCTACCTATACTGGGCTGGGAAGGACACCTGTCTACCTATACTGGGCTGGGGGCATCTGTCTACCTATACTGGGCTGGTGGGTGGGGGAGGACATCTGTCTACCTATACTGGGCTGGGGGGGGGGGGACATCTGTCTACATATACTGGGCTGGGGAGGACATCTGTCTACCTATACTGGGCTGGGGGGGACATCTGTCTACCTATACTGGGCTGGGGAGGACATCTGTCTACCTATACTGGGCTGGGGAGGGGGGCATCTGTCTACATATACTGGGCTGGGGAGGACATCTGTCTACCTATACTGGGCTCGGGGGGGGGGGGGACATCTGTCTACCTATACTGGGCTGGTGGGTGGGGGGAGGACATCTGTCTACCTACTACCTATACTGGGCTGGTGGGTGGGGGGAGGACATCTGTCTACCTATACTGGGCTGGTGGGTGGGGGGAGGACATCTGTCTACCTACTACCTATACTGGGCTGGTGGGTGGGGGGAGGACTTCTGGCTACCTATACTGGGCTGGTGGGTGGGAGAGGACATCTGTCTACCTATACTGGGCTGGTGGGTGGGGGGAGGACATCTGTCTACCTATACTGGGCTGGTGGGTGGGGGAGGACATCTGTCTACCTATACTGGGCTGGGGACATCTGTCTACATATACTGGGCTGGGGAGGACATCTGTCTACCTATACTGGGCTGGGGCATCTGTCTACCTATACTGGGCTGGGGAGGACATCTGTCTACCTATACTGGGCTCGGGGGGGGGGGGGGGGACATCTGTCTACCTATACTGGGCTGGTGGGTGGGGGAGGACATCTGTCTACCTATACTGGGCTGGGGCATCTGTCTACCTATACTGGGCTGGGGAGGACATCTGTCTACCTATACTGGGCTGGGGCATCTGTCTACCTATACTGGGCTGGGGAGGACATCTGTCTACCTATACTGGGCTGGGGCATCTGTCTACCTATACTGGGCTGGGGAGGACATCTGTCTACCTATACTGGGCTGGGGGGGGGGGGGACATCTGTCTACCTATACTGGGATGGAGGGAGATCTCTGGCTACCTATACTGTGCTTGGGAAGGGAGGGGGGGGGGGGCAGGGAAATCTGACTACCTTTACTGGGCTAGGGGGAAACATCTGACTTCCTACACTGGGCTGGGGGGAGGACATCTGCTTACATATATTGAACTGTGGGCTCCCACATCATGCCATGGCTATGCCCATTGTTCACCTTGGGGGCACAAATTATGTGCCGCTTGCAAGGGCCACAATAACCTTAGCACAACACTCCTGCTAAGAAGACCCATAGCCACTTAGAACCAGCATCCCGGCCCACGCCTACCACTGGTGTCGGGGTCAACAGGGATTACCGAATAATTTATACGTCACAAATGCAAACTGTCCACATGAATACAGAAATTATTACATCTACATGGTAAATAGGAGCAGAGACATCAACAGACATATTTAGTGTGAATGTACATGGTACATAAGGAGGGCTATATAAAGAAGGAGCCCTTGGAGGACTGCAGGAAGGTCAGGAGTCTATGTTGAGCGCAGCTGTCTAGGTTTATGGGAACGCTTTGAGCAGATGACGACTGTGGCATGCCGAGACGTCTCAGAAAAGAATCTTAGTGCCCTTATCGCTCTTCATGTCACCTGTGTCCGGCGGAGCACATGACCATTAGACGAGAGCCGTGTATATCACTGGGGAAAACACTGCATATACATGGCAAGCTGCTAAAATTAGGGAGGACCCTGTGCTGCTAAACTCATTGGTGATGACAGACATAGAAGTATATCCATACAAAGGAAGGTTTTACAATGCCTGGCACTGGGCGGCTCAGGGGTGGCAGAGATACAGGTGGTGGGGCTTCAGTACAGGAGAAGCTGGCAGGGAGAGAGCAGCAATAGGCAGGCAGGTGACGATCTATACATCTTCCCTAATGACATCCTTCATCACTCCCTCTATGTAATCTATCTGCCATCTATCTATCTATCTATCTATCTATCTATCTATCTATCTATCTATCTATCTATCTATCTATCTATCAATCTGCCTTTTCTATGTATCTAGTCTATATATTATCCATTTGTGTAGATATATATCAGTTGTATATCTATTATCTATCTATCTGTCTTATTTCTATATATCTTTCTTATCTATATATCATCTATCTAGATATCTATCAACCGCATATCTATATATCATCAATTATCTATCTCTCTGTCTATCAATTTATTATCTCTCTAGATATCCACCAACATTATATCTACCTATCATCAATTATTTATCTATTTAATCTATAATCCTTAATTTAATCTATAATCCTTAATTGATTACATGTCTATCTATCAATCTATCTATCTACCTACCTTTCTTGTCTATATGTCATCTATCTACCTTCTATCTACTTATGTACCTAATATCTATCTACCATCTCTATACCTTACTATCTATCTACCCAATATTTATCTATACACTATCTTTATGGTCCTCTGCCTATCTATGTATCTATGTATGTATCTATGTATGTATGTATGTATGTATGTATGTATGTATGTATCTATCTATCTATTGAATCTATCTATCGAATCTATCTATCGAATCTATCTATCTATCTATCTATCTATCTATCTATCAAATATCGAATCTATCTATCTATCTATCTGTCTGTCTGTCTGTCTATCTATCTGCCTATCATCTATTTATTTATCTTTCCATCTTTCAGGGCCCTTTCACACCGGTGGCGTTCTGCTTGGTTTTTGAAAAGGCTTGCGATTTTCCAAACGCAAGTACAGTAAAGTTAGAATTGGAATTGTGGGAGTGCGTTCATACTGAATGCGTTTCCAATTTTCTAAAAAGGCAATCCGTTTCCTGCTGCATTTTTCCTGTGCTTTAAATGAGGCCAAGGTGAATATCGCAAAACGCTTTTGGGTTTTGCGATTGCATTTTGCGATTTTTGGTTTGAAAGAGCCCATAACCTATCGTACAATCAGTTTCTCTGTCTATCTATCTATCTATCTATCTATCTATCTATCTATCTATCTCTCTATCTTTGTTCCCACCCCCCTGTGGCTGAGATGGCAGCATGTATGGTGGGTAATATTCAGTGAAAACTTCCCCCTACATAATGTGGCACAGAGGGATTGACAAGAATATAAGTAAATCATGCAGAGAACACGTGGAATGGAATACAGTGTCACTATAGCCGGTGCTGAGCTGCTTCCAGCTGGCTGATGAGAATAGCGGCATGCTTTCTGGGGAGGGCAATGTCACACAGATGCATTGCTCTTCCCTACAATTGAATTGGCCCTGAAATGAGAGCAATATTTTATGTATGGAAATTAGAGCAGTAATTCTGCTTTGGCCCCCCGGGAACAGTCAGTACCTCCCTGCCTACAGAGGGAGGCCCATCGCTCAGATACCCCCCCCCCCCCCCCCCATAATCTCATTTCTCCAGCCGCTAATGTAATCAGGTGACACCAGTCCCCCCCCCCCCCCCCCACCACCACCAGGATTGCTGCAGTTCTGAATACATTATTTCAGGGATCAGGACTGTCTCTATACTCTGATCCGGGGGCGGCCCTGATAGCTGTGTCACCCTATATTACATTATAGTAGGATGATGAAAGGGAATCCGCTCTCTCTGTTATCATCTCTGCTTTGTAAGGCTTCTTTGTAAAAGCCACCTCTTCACCTGGGAATGCTGATGGATGTGAGGAAATCTGATTGCAAGTCTCTGCTGAAAGATGTCTTCTCTTCAGGCACAAAAGGAGAAAAGAGGTGCCCAAAAAACAAATAAATAATTTAAGAACTATAAAATAGATATAGTAGAGGTGGCTTACCTCAAGGAAGGCACTATGTGTGTTCATAACAGAAATACATTTGATTACACAATGGTTTTTAGTGACACGTTTCGTGGAGTGAAACCCACTTCATCAGGCCAAAATTGAGGTAAGCCACCTCTTCAATTTCTATTTTGCAGTTTTTTAATTATTTTATTCTTATTTTAGACATCTCTTTTCCCCATTTTGTTTCCCACTCTCCTTTGGAGGTAATCTGTCATGGCTCTAATACGGTTTCCATGTGGGTGGGGGCGGCAATACAAAAATTCTCAAAATGAAATGACTAAACAGTAAGAACTTTCTGGGGCCCCCGAGTGGAGGCCGGACTTCTCCACATGCCTAACGGCTGGTTGCTCTCATGGGCTTTTTTTTCCTTATAGGTTTTTTTTCCCTTATGGTTTTTTTTTTCCTTATAAGGTGCAGCATCACCTTATCCCTCCTAGTGACTACATTCTCTTCAAACAAGGCAATGCTGCACTAGTAAAACGCAATGGGCCTAATGTAATCCATTTCTCCCAGGCTGGAGAGCCAGAGGTTTTCTGTATCCTCGTAGAGCCCACTGTTCCAGCATCTTCTGGCCGTGCTCTCAGCCGTGGAAGAACGCATCCGGACTGGGCGAGTAAGGTCTGCACATGCTCAGAAGAATGAAGCCATCTGTGCATGGCTTTCATCCTCTGTGCACAAGTACTTCATTCTACTGGGCATACATGGGGGTTGATTCACTATAACAAATAGCGTGCCTTATCAGAGTTAATATGCCTTATCAGAGTTAACATGCCTTATCAGAGTAGCATAGCGAGCGCTACAAACTTATGCCTGCTAATTGGTAATGACAAGAGCTCCACTCGTCCTGCCCTGAGTCTCTCACTTTAAAGGACATTATCCCCGCACTTTGATTGGCCCAACAGGCAGCCTATTGGGCCAATCAAAGTGCAGGGATAATGTCCTTTAAAGTGATTGGACCAGCAGGGGCTCAGGGCAGGACGAGTGGAGCTCTCGCCATTGCCAATTAGCAGACATGTTTGTAGCGCTCGATATGCTACTTCTGATAAGGCACACTAACTCTGATAAGGCACATCAACGCAGATAATACGTGTTAACTCTGATAAGGCACACTATTTGTTATAGTGAATCAACCCCTTGGAGATTACTCACGCATCAGAATCGATTTAATCACTAAGTACGGCAGGGTCATGCCCCAAATTAGTTTTGACACACAAAGGGAACGTACAAGACTTAGGCCCGGTTCACATTTGCGCTTTCAGCCAAACGGATCCAGTGAGCGGATCCGGTCTCCGCTTCACCAGATCCGGATGGCTCGTCCGTGACCTTGTTCACATTACTGAAAACGGATCTGATCAATGATTGATCGGATCCTTTTCACTCGGCAATACATACCTTATCTTCATAGGCAGCCAGCGGTAGAGGCTTCCGTCTTCTTCCGCTGTGACTACACAGCGCATCATGTGACTAGTCACATGACGCGGAAGAAGACGGAAGCCTCTACCGCCGGCTGCCTATTAAGATAATGTATGTATTAAGCCTCCCTAGCCCACCCGCCCGGCTGCTGCACCCTCCCCTCACCCTCCTGTCGCTCAGGATCGCGTCGGCCCATGCCCCCATCCCCCATGGAACAGTCCGTTTCTTCACTACGGTGAAGAAATGTTCCGATTCCCATTGCCCCAATGCTGCAGTATTTTTGTCCGGACCCGTTCTGTCTGGAAAATTAGGGCCTGCAGCATTTTTTGGATCCGGGGGCCGGAGCGTACGGAACGTATCCGTACCAACGGATGCATGTGAATGGATCTATAGGTTAACATTGGATCCATTAACATCCGTTCCGTTTGTACACTATACGTTACAGTTATGTTCCGGAAAAAATGCTAATGTGAACCGGGCCTTAAAGTGAACCTGAACCAAGTAACATTTAAAATAAACACATGATGTACCTGCAAATGAATATTACATACTTACCTCTATTTGCCTCCATTTACCGCTTGCTTCAGTTGTCCTTTAAAGTGAAAATCCCCCTTTGTTGTAGCTGTACAAACCTATAGGATTTAGCTAAACGTTATATCGAACGGAGTATGCTGATAGGATACACGAGTGTATTCATATGTGCCTACTAATATTTACCAGCATGTCTGATCGGTTTCCAACCAAGAAAACCATTTTTTATCAGTCATTTCCAGTCAGTCTGCAACAGAATTCACTTCCAGAGAGCAGAAAATCTATACATTTTGATCATATTTATTCAGTTATGTATCAGGTGGGGATTATGCAGAGCATCAGCAGAAATAATGCCAGGTCTCCCAGAATGCCCCGGGAGGCGAATTCCGCAGAGTTAAACAGCCTAGGCTAAAAATCACTGGGAGGGCGGGGCTTCATACAAATATACACAAACACATATACACGCAGGAAATGTTCCTGATGCTGAATGCAGGATAATTACCATAAAAGTGGGTGTCCTGAATAATTTACTGCATTCTACTATATGTCATTACAGGGCCTCTTTGAGTGTACAGCACATGTGTAAGTGTACAACATGTAGGCAAGCATACTTTTGGGTTGCACGATGTGGGTGTACAGCACAAGGTTCTGTGCACAGCATGCGTGTATGGGTACAATACATATGTGTACATGGGTATGGGTACAATACATATGTGTACATGGGTATGGGTACAATACATATGTGTACATGGGTATGGGTACAATACATATTTGTACACTCGTATGTGTACAGCATGCGGGTATATGGGTTATGAGAGTACAGCATGCCGGTGTAATGTGAGTGAGTAAGTGTACAGCATGGTTAACTATGCAGCACCTTTGTACATGACAAAGTAAAGCAGGCTGGAAACTAGTGTTGTCCGGATCATGAACGATTCGGATCTTTGATCCGAATCTATTTTGTGAGTCGAATCATCCGAATCATCAAAATGAGTGATTCGGATCGCAAAAGGGGCGGGGCCAGGAGCGACACGCCCCCTCTCAGCGGGTAGCAGCGGGGTCCTGGAAGCAGAGCAGAGATGGATCGCTCTGTTGGAGGGGACTCAGGGGAGGCAGCCTTGCACAGGGACAGGTAGAGGGGACATGGGTGCCACTGCCACATATGTGTAGAGCACACATACTGGCTGCAATGTGCTGCCCATTATAGGCTGTCTGTTCTGTAGTGCTGCACAGTGATCACATGGGAAGCTTTTGGCTCAGCTCAGCATAGCTCAGTAACTTTGCAGGCACTGTGATTGCAGCAACGGCAATATGATCCTCCTGCACTCGGCACTAAACAGCTGCACTTATCTTTGGGGAATGCTTTCTTTCACTGTGCGACGTTTCCATTCAAGGTATACAGATGAACATGTAGGTGAAATATATGTAAAGCATATGATTGCAGCATGTGGGTATTGTGTGCAAGCAAACATTTCTGCTCTCTGCTCGTCCCTCCTCCCTTCTCTGTCCACTCCCTGCCCTCTGTCTATCTTCTCCCCTTCTCTGTGTGTCCTCCCCCCAACCCTTCTCCTGCCCTGCTAGTCATTTCAACCCCCGAATGCTTCGGTAGTAAAATGATCCGAGTTTCGGATCTAAGATCCGGATCTTTTCAATGATCCGATTCGAATCATCCGGATCATTGAAAAGATCCGAACTTCCCATCTCTACTGGTAACGGTACAAAAGATGCAGCATGACATGTGACCACTAGATGGCAATGTGGAAACACACAATGATAATAAAGTCTTCGCATTGTGCCAGGGTTGTGTTCTGAGTATTGTATTTTCCATAACTAAAGCGGAACTGAATACTGTTAAAAAAAAAGTGTTTCACTTACCTGTGGCTTCTGCCAGCCACTTGCAGCCTTCCTGTCCTCCAAGATCCTCCGTTCTCCCGCCGCCAGCTACTTTCGTTACTGTCACTGTGCCTGTGCGCCCCAAGCCACACGTATCTTTCTTCGCATTCCAGCCTGCAAAAGCGCCCTGCACTAATAGCACAGGACGCTATAGCTGGCAGGATTGTGATGAAAGATACGCATGGCCCGGGCGCTGTGTCGATGGTAGCGATAGTAGCTGGCGGCGGGAGAACCAAGGACGCAGAGAACCGGCGCAGGACAGGAAGGCTGCAAGGGGCAGCAGCCACAGGTAAGGCAGAATCAGAATCAAGTTTAATGGCCAAGTACAGGGGTTTGTACCTGGAATTATTTTTGGCACAGTCAGGCTCGAGTAGTACACTAGACAAATTATACAGATATACAGTATCGTAGACACAAGACAAATTATACGGATATACAGTATCATGGACAAGCAGGTATACAATAAGTAGTACAGGAGGGCAGTAGAGTAATTAAGTAGCTCTAGACTAGTTGGGGTGATGTAACATGGGTGGGCTACTACCCGGATATAAGCGCTGGGGCAAGGGAGTGCGACTGGGAGGGTGCGTTGAGGATATCAATGGCTTGGGGAAAGAAGGTGTTTCTGTGTCTAGTGGTCCTGGTGGGAAGGGACCTGTAGCGGCGGCCTAAGAGGAGAAGACTGAAATAGCCGTTGCCAGGGTGGGTGGGGTCTCCTGCTATCCTAGCGGCCCTTGAGCGCAGTCTGGACGAGTGAAACACTTTGTTTTTACAGTATTCAGTTCCGCTTTAGAGGATACTCCAGGTGAAATCGCCTGTAGAAATGTAGGCTCTGGGCGTGTATGGGCAAAGTCCTCATGCCATCCGCCCCTCCTGTTCATGGCCGTCCTCCTCCTTTCCTGTGTAAAAGGCTTCATTGTCAATACATGCACTGCTGCCAATACATGCCTGGGGCCTCAATTTGTACAGGCGAGTTCACCTCGGGTATCCTCTAAGCCTGGTACACACATGCAATTTTGATTGGCCATGTAGTATAAGAGCTTACCTACACAATCTTCTAGTACTCAAAGTGTGTTGGCCCTCATACTCATACTACGTGGAGTTGGTAAAATTGGTAATTGATTGGTCAATCAAAATTGGATGTGTGTATGCGCCTTTAGGCTATTGCACCATGTACACTCAATTAAGAATGATTGTGTCTGCCAAGTAGCCCCTATAGTGGCATTCCATTATCTCAGGTAGCCCTTATTTTTTGTATAAATGCTTTCCAAACATTCCTTTTTACTATACTGAAATGAAAAAAAAACGTAGGGCCCGTTTCCACTATCGCTAATCTGCATGCATTTTCTGCACGCAGATTCGCACAACCAATACAACTTAATTAGCCTGTTTCCACTTGTCAGGAAGATGGAACGTTTTTCTGTGCAGGAAAAATCTGCACAGCAGAGCCATCAGAATTCGCACACCGCCTCGCATACAATGTGATTAATAGGAAATTTGCATGCGTTTTTGCTATGCGAAATTTCCATGCAAATTCGCGTACGTTTTCGTCTAAAAAACAATTTAAAAACACACAGGCACTGACATGGTTAAATTCGCATACTTACAAAAACGTACGCGAATTTGCGGTAAAATTTGCATCCGCATGCGAATCCGTTTTCGCGTTTTCTGCAACGAATTCGCACCGCACAAGTGGAAACGGGCCCTTACTCAGGATTGTTTGTATAATTTATAATCTTTTTTTTATCCTCACAGCTTGATCAGGTAATGGTGATCGTTTAACAAACCTTGCACCAAGGAATTTCAATCAAGCTTGGAGAATCAATGAAGGAGAAATCCCTTCGGGAATTGATCTTCTGACTTCGTTCACTACCTACCGTATATACCAATATTTGCCATACACATTTTCCTGGCTGTCGACAGGGCCGGTTCTAGACTTTGCTGCCTGAGGCAATCTTGTAATGATGTGCCCAACCCGATTTGCAATGATCGCACAGCGCCCGACAATTTACTCTGCTTCATTTAATGCTCTCACATGACATGCTGCAGCTCAACACAATAGCACACTGGCTGGCTACAAGTCTGTGACAAACAAACTGCTCACCCTCAGCCACTCCATTCCTCCTCTGGAAGGTACACACAGTACATAAATGCTGCCCCTGAAATCTCTGCGCCTGATGCAAATGTTTCACCCTTCTTCATGAGAGAACCGGCCCTGGCGATCTCTTGGCAATGCTCTCATACAGGGGCACCGCCAAGGTAAAAGCAAGGCGAGCCCTGCTTGTGATTATGTAGATGTAATATAAGCGCAGTGTATTGATATAATCAATCAGCAGCCAGAGGTTTTCCAATCCACCAGGGAACAGAATGTCAAAGATAAGCAATAGTCCTCAGCACTCTCTAATGCACTCTCGCACACTGTGCAGCCTGCAGACACCTTGTGCTCAATATTCCACCACTGTCACCCAAAAAAAACATATGCAGGAGTCACAGAAGGGTACAATTTGTTACAACAACTCACAATCATTAAAAAAAATAATAATCCCAAACTCACATGGTGGGTCAATGCACACTGGACCCTTTTGCTTTAAAACGCATCAATACACTATTGCACAATAACCAGTAAAGTGCCAAGCACTGAGAAAGTCACCAGACTGTAGTTCAGAAAAATTGTGTTTGTTGCAGTTAGCATTCAGTTTAGAGGTGGTGGGGGTGAGTTCCCTGGAGGTGAGAGGTCCAGGGCTTGCCCACACTTCCCTCTAGGTATCGCATGGTGGTTTGGGGGACCCAGCCAGTGAGAGAGACCTGGGACCCCCGGCTGTCATGCGGACCAGTGTTTGTAGTTCAGAGAATGACCGTTCTCCTTCCTGACCAGGTTTCGGCCTTCTTCCATCATCAGACGAGCACAAGGTGTCTGCAGGTGTCATAGTTACATAGTTATTTTGGTTGAAAAAAGACATACGTCCATCGAGTTCAGCCAGAGAAAGTACAACACCAGCCTGCTCCCTCACATATCCCTGTTGATCCAGAGGAAGGCGAAAAAACCCTTACAAGGCATGGTCCAATTAGCGTACCTCTCATGACGTCAGAGGCGCCAGCCAGAGGTAGCCATGGTGACTGGAGCCATGTGAGCGCATGCGCAGTAGAGCCCGGAGGACGTCCGATGACGTCAGAGCGCCGGCGTGGGACGCAGAAGTTCCGGGCCTTGGAGCGCAGAAGAGCCCGACCTGGCAGCCGGCCTGGCCAGGTCGGGCGCGCCACCGGAGACCACCGGGAGCCTGCGGAGCGGCGGCGAGGGCACCTCCTGCCTGCCACGGGCTGGAGGAAGCCCCAGGTAAGTGGAATTTGATTTTTATTTTTTTCCCACCCTCCCTGAACCTTCCCTTTAACATACTGTTCCCCATCCCTTTCTTGCAACTCAGACACTGTGGTTGTCCTTGGCTGGTTTTGGTGCACCGTATCAATTGTTATGTATAGGGTGTTTGGGGGGGCCCCATGTAAAATTTGCACCGGGCCCATAGATCCTTAGCTACGCCACTGTATCCAAATCTAAAAAGGTAGCATCATTTAAACAACTTTTTTGATCACATATCCCTGGATGCTTCCAAGGGGTTTAGGGGGGGCCTTGTCGCAATTAATTAAGGTCCCACCCTGGGCCTTTAAATGGTTAACTATGCTACTGATTAGAGGGTGGGTGTAGGGTTGCAACCTCATCCCTCTAAATATCAGCACATATGAATAATACATGCCTTGTGGCTAGTTAGATGCAGTTCAGGCACTGATTATGTGTGTGTAGCCCCAGAACCTGTATAATTCATGTGCCGGTATTTAATGATGAGGGGCACACTGATTACCATGGGTGGCCAGTGCCCCAGCTGGCCTCAGTGTAGTACCGCCACTGAACACACCACCTGGTGGTCCGGCTCATAAACCCTTAACATGCTGCACAGCCATGGCGGGAGTAGGGGGGGAGGGGCGGCCACAGCGGTGGGAGTAGGGTGGGCTTGGGCAGGAAACCCCCCGATTGCCCAGTAAAGGGAGTATAGTTACCGCAGTATAGCTAGTATAGTTGCCCCAGTATAGGTAGTATAGTTACCCCAGTATAGCTAGTATATTTTCCCTAGAATAGGTAGGGTAGGTAGGTAGGTAGTAGTATAGTTGGCCCGGTATAGATACTTGTCCCTGTATAGTTAGCATAGGTGCCCCCAGTATAGCAAGTACAGTTGCCCCTGTATAGTTAGCATAGTTGCTCCCAGTATAGCTAGCATAGTTGCCCCTGCATAGTTAGCATGGTTGCCCCCAGTATAACTAGCATAGTTGCCCCCAGTATAGCTAGCATAGTTTCACCAGTATAGCTAGAATAGGTGTCCCCAGTATAGCTAGCATAGTTGACCCTGTATAGAAAGTATAGGTGCCCCCCAATATAGCTAGCATAGTTGCCCCTGTATAGAAAGTATAGGTGCCCCCAGTATAGCTAGCAGTTTCCCCTGTAAAGAACGTATAGGTGCCCCCCAGTGTAGCTAGCATAGTTGCCCCTGTACAGAAAGCATAGGTGCCCCCAGTATAGCTAGCATAGTTGCCCCTGTATAGAAAGCATATGTGCCCCCAGTATAGCTGCCCGTGTATAGAAAGTATAGGTGCCCCCCAGTATAGCTAGCATAGTTTCCCCTGTATATAAAGTATAGGTGCCCCCAGTATAGCTATCATAGTTGCCCATGTATAGAAAGTATAGGTACCCCCAGTATAGCTAGCATAGTTGCCCCTGTATAGAAAGTATAGGTGCCCCACAGTATTGCTAGCATAGTTGCCCCAATGCGTGCTCTCCCCTCCACCCCGCGGCCGCCCGTTCCTGTTACCATATGAGCTGACAGCCGCTTCCTCCATAGTTCCCGCCGCCCCTCTCCTCCGTGAGTCATAATCTCACAGCAGCGCATCTCGCAGCTGCTGTGTAGAGTTAGGAAGCAGGAGAGCGGCTCCCTGTAGCGGTGATGTATTTCACCGTTACCATGGGAACCGCTGCCCTGCTTTCTGACTCTACACAACAGCCGTGAGATGCACCCGCGCTGCTGTGAGAGGAGTTCTGCTCTGCCCAGCGTAAAACGTCTCGCAGCCCGGTATTGGGCCGCAGATCGGGGGTTGGGGACCCCTGGATTAAAGGACACCCGAGGTGAAAATAAACTGATAAGATAAACAATTGCATCTATCCTCCTCCTAGAAATGACTTTTTTTTTAGATATCCCACAGTTGTATTTTATATTTAAATCTACTTTTTAAGTTTTTATTGTTTCATTGTTTCTGCTCAATGACACCTTCATTGAAGTATGCCAGAGCTAGTGCTATATTAATACCCAATAATAATATGGTAAGACACTAGCCTATGACTATGGTAGGGATTAGTTTGTGAGCTCCTCTGAGGACAGTCAGTGACATGGCTATGTACTCTGTAATGTGCTGCAGAGGATGTCAGTGCTATATAAATCCATAATAATAATAATATTAATAATAATATGGTAGGACATTAGACTATGGTAGGATTAGATTGTGAGCTCCTCTGAGGGCAGTCAGTGACATGACTATGTACTCTGTAAAGTGCTGCAGAAGATTTCAGTTCTATATTAACCACTTAATGACCGCCTAACGCCGATAGGCGCCGGCTGGTCGTAAGTGGAATTACATGGAAACTTTCCATGTCAGTTCACGGAGGGTGTCTCCGTGAACAGCCTGCGATCGCGGCTCGCAGGCTAATTGTAAACACGCAAGGAAGAAATCCCTGGTGTTTACATCATACGGCGCTGCTGCGCAGCAGCGGCGTAAAGGAGATTGGCGATCCCCGGCCTCTGATTGGCCGGGGATCGCCGGCATCTGATAGGCTGCAGCCTATCAGAGGTCGGCGCAGGACGGATTTAGGTCCTGCGCCGCCCAGGGGAAGGAGGGGAAGGAGGGAGAGGGAGCGAGGCCTGAAATCGCTGCGGAGGGGGGCTTTGAGGAGCCCCCCGCTAAACGCAGGTAGCCGGGGGGCGATCAGACCCCCCCAGCAGGACATCCCCTAGTGGGGAAAAAAGGGGGGAAGTTTGGTCGCCCTGGCTATTACATGATCTGTGCTGTGGGCTGAACCCAGCACAGATCTTCCCAAAATAGCCTGGTCCTTAAGTGGTTAATCCATAATAATAATATGGTAACACATTAGACTATGGCTATAATATTATGGTAGGGCATTAGACTATGACTATGGTAGGGCTAGATGGGGAACGCCACTGAGGTCTGTCAGTGACATGACTATGTACTCTGTAAAGTGCTGCAGAAGATGTCAGTGCTATATAAATAAAAAATAAATAAATAACGATATGGATGATTTATATTCCCGTGTGCAGGGTTGGCCACCCAGGATGTCTGTACAGATATTAGATTGTTACTTGATCTGATCATAAACTGTTTTCTTTTTGGAAACAGCAGGCTTGTGTCTCTGCAAGCTTTTGGGACTTACAACACAATTTATGCTCATTGATTCACTTAGGTTAGAACACTTGTGACTCATCTGTCTGTGATGTGTAGCACACAAATGCGATCTGGAACATTGGGCGTGAATGGCTGACCTACATTCGCTGCAGACTATTTATAGACACCACTAGGTGGCAGTAAGACACTTGTACAGATTCTCCACGCACACACCACTGTGGAGGATGGGGATCCACCGCATAATTCCACCAGGTTTGGAATATAAGTATTAAAGCATACCTGATATGGAGGATGACATATTTATTTTCTTTTAAACAATGTACATTGCCTGGCTGTCCTACTGATCCTCTGCCTCTAATACTTTAAGCTATAGCCCCTGAACAAGCATACAGATCAGATGTGTGACTGAAGTCTGACTACTGGTAGATTAGCGGCATGCTTGTTCCAGGTGTGTGATTCAGACACTGCTGCTGACAGAAAGAATGGCAGGACCGAATCAGGGAAAAAAAAGGGCACCACCATAAGCGCCGATCATAAAAGCCATTATTTGCGGCAAAGAGGAAAAATTTGGCCGCACCGCGAGCCCGCTATCAGGTGCCTCCGATGCCGAAATTTACCCTTTGCCACAAGTCACAGCTTTTATAATGGATGCAATTTGCAGCAAAGAAGATACATTTCGGCACCTAGAGGCGCTTGATAGAATTGCAGGCACCAAGGCATGCAGAATTGCAAATTACACCCACTACGCAATTTGCATATCCGCATACCTCGGCACCTGTGAATCTATCAGGTGCCGAAATTTACCTTCTTTGCCGCCAATTGCAGCTTTGCCCTTCGGGCGCACTCATATTTCTTTTATTTGCCGCTCTACGGCGGCAAGGGGGGGGGGGGGGTAGAGGGGGTTAGGGTTAGGCACCACTGGTGACAGTACAGACACAGTACAGTCATGGTGGACTATCTCCAGTCATACCAACTGACCAGTAACAGGAAAAGGGTTGGTTTGTCAAAGCTATTGTTCATTCCTCAAAACGGACCTGAACTCAGAACGTCCTCTCTGCTCTAAAAGATACACAACAGCATGATAACCTTTAAACAAAAAACAATTCTTTGTTACAGCTGATACAAATACTGAAATACATTTGCACTGTTTCTACTTCCTGCTTTCACGGAAGCAGCCATATTGTTAAAGTAAACTAGAGACGTCGCTAGCTACAGATTTGAGACTTACCTCCAGTAGCATAAACACATGAGTCCCTCGCCGCCCTGCCGTGGTCTGCTGTTCAGCTGCGATCAGCCCCGGTAACTTGCTCAGTGGGGTCCAGTCTAGGTCCAGCACTAGACCCGGACTGACGCGACTGAGCAAGTTACCAGGGCTGATCGTGGCTCAACAGCAGACCGCGTGGGACTCAGACGTGTTTATGGGGTGGGAGGAAGCCCCGGGTAAGTATCAAATCTATAGCTAGCGACGTCTCTGGTACACTTTAACATCCTGTGCTTTCAAAATGAGCTTATCTGCCATCTCTGCCGTTGTGGTCAGGTGACACAGGGGAGAGATCAAATTAAAGTTGTAATTAACCTTTTCAGGACCACGTGCATTAGATCCTACGCCGCACTTGTGGCTGTTCTAGCCTGATGCGGCGTAGGATCTACACCGGCCCGCCGTTTCCGCTCCAGACACGATCGTGTGCCCCCCAGAGGGGGATATTAAGCTGTCATATGACAGCTGACATCTCCCCCGAGTGATCAGCAGCCATCGCATATGGCTGCTGATGCTGATCACGTGATCACTACGATCGCTGTCGGATCGTAGTGATCACTTTGACAGCGGCGGCGGCAGGGAGGAAAAGAAGAGGATCCACTCACCTCCCTGCTGTTCCAGCGCCGATCGGTGCCCCCCTCTGCTCTGGCCGGCATCTCCGCTTCTAATGCCGCTCATCTCCGGGTCCCGGCTTGATGACGTCATCAAGCCGCGACCCGGAACTGAGCGGCATTAGAAGCGGAGATGCCGATCGGAGAAGAGGGAGCTACTGCGGCTCATCGCTGGAGCCTGGAAGGTGAGTAATGGCTGCTGGCAAAAGGGGGGACACCTGCCACCATGGGGGGACACACTGCACAGCCAACCACAGGGGGGATCCGGCCGCCTGATCCCCCGAAACGCGCACCCTCCCTTCCCCACCGCCAAATGCCTGGTCCTTAAAGGAGGTTAGGCGTCCGGTCCCGAAAAGGTTAAAGAACAAGCGACACCCATGCTAACCTAGAAATAAAAAACATATATATATATAAGTAGATAAATACTACTTCTACTTACATAACAGATGTATTGTACTATCCATGTAATGATTCCTGTGAATTTTATAAAAGAAAAGCAGAAAATCCTATTCTAGGCAGTGGCCATCTTGCCAAGCTAATGCTGACATCATATCCTCCCTGACTCGTTTTCCCCCCTCCCTTCTCATGCTCATTGTGTATTCATTACCCGGCCTACTCCCAGAGTCTTTAGACACTCCCACTGAGGTGTATACAAACAACTGCACTGTCTTTTTTTTTAAATTTACACATCCAATCACTGAGTCACCTCAGCCTGGCTTGTAAATAAAAGTAATCAGAGGGTGTTTCTGATAAGGAGCTAGGCAGGGAAATAAATGGAAGAGGAGGAATATATTATAGATAAAAAGAACTCCCAGCATTCAACTCTGTTTGGAACTAGGGCCAGTGCTCCTAAAGTAGGTGATAACTACAAACCATAACAGCAGAAAACATTTTGCAAGTTTTTAATGCAGGATTAGCATTTTTATCACTTAACCTTCCTGGCGGTAACCCCGAACGTAGTTCGGGGTAAGCCGCGCAGGAGGTTTTCTCGGCCCTGCTCGGCCGATTTTCTTAATTTTTTTTTTGCTGGACGCAGCTAGCACTTTGCTAGCTGCGCCAGCACACTGATCGCCGCCGCCCCGCGCCCGATCGCCGCTATCAGTTGCGGCGCGCGGGCCCCCCTGCCCCAGACCCCGTGAGCTGCCTGGCCAATCAATGCCAGGCAGCGCCGAGGGGTGGATCGTGACTCCCAATGACGTCACGACGTCGGTGACGTCATCCCGCTCCGTCGCTATGGCAACGGGGGAAGCCTCCAGGAAATCCCGTTCTTTGAACGGGATTTCCTGATCGAAGCGGGCGGGGAGATGGCGCTGAGCAGCGGCTACATGATTTCAAAAAAAAAAACTGCCGCGCTGCCTCCTGGCGGAATTTTTCATACCGCCAGGAGGGTTAATACACTCAGACCAGTTGCTGTTGAAATTTGATTTTTATGGTGACAATACCGCTTTAAACATAGATGAGGGAGAGTTAGACAGGCTAAACTCTCTAAATACATACAGTGTGCATTTCTCTGTTTTCCTTCTGTCCTGTGTTAAAGTTCAGGTTCATTTTAAAGCTAATAGGAATCCATATTTAAATAAAAAAAAGTCAGATACTCACCTAAGGAGAGGGAAGGCTCGGTCCTAATGAGCCTTCTCTCTCCTCTTCCAATGCCCTCCGTGCTGCGCTGGCTCCCTCGTTCGCATCCGCCGCCGCGGGGACTTTGGAAGTCTTCCGGAGCCGAGTCCTCCGGAAGACAGGCGGCTCCATACTGCGCACGTGCGTGTGCGTTATAGAGGGCACTCGCACGTGCGCAGTGTAGAGCGGCCCGCCTTCGGGAGCACTCGGACTCCGGAAGCATTTCCAAAGCCTCCCTTCGGCGGGGAAATGGTCGAATACCGCTACGGGGGAGCCAGGACAACAGCGGGGACCGGGTGAGGAGAGGGGATGCTCTATGGCATGGGTCCCCAACCTGGGGGCCGCGGCCCCCTGGGGGTCCTTGGGCAGATTTCTGGGGGGCCGCGGCTTCTCCCCCTCCCCCGCGGCCGCCGCTCCTGTTACCTTATGAGCGGGCGGCCTCTTCCTTCCTTATATTCTCCAGCCGCGGCTCTCCTCTTCGCAGCATGTCGTATTACAGCAGCGCTTCCTGCGCGGCTGCTGTAAGGGGTAACTATACTACCTAACTAACTATACTGAGGCAACTATTGTCCTTGTACAGGGGCAACTGTGTTAGCTACTTATACTGGGGGCAATACCTACTTACCTATATACTACACTCAAAATCAGGGAAAAGAGGGGGGGCTGCCACCGCCACTAACCACGCCCCCCCCCCCCCCCGGGGGCCCCCAGAGAAAAGTTTGGTTGGGATAGTGGGCCCCGGGCTTAAAAAGGTTGGGGACCCCTGCTCTATGGGACCTAGAGCCTCCCTCTCCTTAGGTGAGTATCTGACTTTTTTTTATTTAAATTTCGGTTCCCATTAGCTTTAAAGGATAACTGAAGTGAGAGGTATAAAGAGGCCTTTTAAATAATACCAGTTGCCTGGCAGCCCTGCGGATCTATTTGGTTGCAGTAGTGTCTGAATAACACCAGAAACAAACATGCAGATAATCTTTTCAGATCTGACAATAAAGTCAGAAACACCTGCTCTGCTGCATGCTTGTTCAGGGTCTATTGCTAAAAGTATTAGAGGCAGAAGATTAGCAGAATAGCCAGGCAACTGTTATTGCTTAAAAGGAAATAAATATGGCAGCCTTCACATACCTCTCTTTACAGTTGCTCTTTGAAGCAAGCATGTGACCAGAGGGAGATTTGACCATTTTCACGTCATGGGGCTCCGTCTTGTGGCAAGGTGGAGAGCAGAGCAGCGGGAGCACCTTGCTTTACCACCATCCAGCGAAATGACATGTCCTCACTACTCTGAAGCCGCCATACAGCCTATTTCCTTGTGACTCTTGATGCAGGTCACGTGACATGCAGAGGTGGAAGCCGCAGGGAAATAGACTGTACAGTGACCACAGTGAAGAGAGGACTGAGAACCCGTCGCTATACTGGATGAGGGTAAAGTATGCCGCTGCACTGCTTTATAATACAGGGAGAGTGGACACACGTAAGCATCAGCCACAAGAGCACATTCAGCAAGTTCTAACCAAATATGATCACAAGGTCCCAGCGCTGGAACGGAGGGCTCGAGAATCAGGGGAAGCTATCGGAGACAACCTAGTGGGCTTCCTATTTATCAAGGTAAGTATCTCGTTTTTATTTTATACTACATGTACTCTACTTTTTTTACTTCATGTACTCTTTAAAGCATCCTTGTACCTAAAGAGACTGTTCAGTGTTAAATAACCGTTACATAGCCCCGCCCTGCATAGCCCCACCTCCTAAATGCTGTGGCACCTCCCTGGCACTCTCTATCTTGTCATAGTCATGGCACTCTTCTCATAGGAGGCGGGGCTATGTGGCGGCACACACAGGGCTCTGGAATGCGTTAGAGGAAACAGACCCGGCAAGTAATAATAACTTTCCCTGAGAAGAGATCGGTAGAAGGTTTATTTTACACTGATTAGTCTCTATAAGGTTTGGTTCACACATAAATCTGTACATTTCCGGTCCAATCCTGTCAGTTTTCCATTCGTTTTCTATCAGTTTTACCTGACAGGATTGGAACATTACACCTCTTCTGTGTTAAAGAGAAACTCCAACCAAGAATTGAACTTTATCCCAATCAGTAGCTGATACCCCCTTTTACATGAGAAATAGAATGCTTTTCACAAACAGACCATCAGGGGGCGCTGTGTGACTAATTTTGTGCTGAAACCCTTCCCACAAGAGGCTCTGAATACCGCGGTACTCTGGGCAAACTGCCACAATGTAACAATGTTCACAGACAGGAAATGGCTGTTTAAAGCTGTCTGTAACAGCCAGAGCAGCTAGAAACAGCTACATAACTTGCCCACAGTAACAATGTCACCATGTAATACATGTCAGAATGTGAATCTGGGAGAGGAAAGATTTTACAATGAGCAAACACTGACTAAATCATTTATACATAATTATTGTAAAAATCAAGCACTTTTTTTTACTACATTATTTTCACTGGAGTTCCTCTTTAACACACCCATAGAAACACATACAAACTGACAGGACTAAAACGGAAATGTAAAGATTCATGTGGGAACAAAGCCATAGAAAACTCATACAAAACTGATGCAAACTGTCAAAACCAGACAGGACAGAACGAGAATGGAACTTTACACCTTTTATGTGTGAACCAAGCCATAGAATATTGATGCAAACTGTCAAAAAGTGACAGGACTGGAACAGACCTGTACACCTTTTATGTGTTAAACCAACTTTAAGGTGGCCACTGATGGTCCAATATCTAGCAAAAAAATCATTCTGATTGAATTGGTTGTAAATAATCTCCATTGATGGGCACAATCTATTACGAACGATCATAAAAATAGTCGTCCGATTGGATTTTCGTCTAACCAAAATTTGGATTTTCTCGTGGGTTGTGATAGATAGGAAGCACAGATTGGTTGGTTGATGGTGTAGTGAACGATTTCACTTCCGATCAGAATTATCTGATTGCTCAAACGATCTTTCGCTAGAAATTGGATCTTTAGTGGCCAGCTTAAAAGAGCGTTTCCACCTTCAGTGGTAAAGTCAATTGCGTGGCCTACTGAGTACCAAAGAACCTGTCTAGGTACTCTGTACTTCTGAGTGTCTGTGCTGAGTTTACCATAGTGTGTCAGTACAGCCAAACCGCCCCCCCCCACGCACACACACACACAGATTTATACGCATACTCCCATCTGTATAGCTGAAGTGATCTTTTCGCAGGTCACCGGATACTCTGCACACTTTACAATTTAATCTATCTAAACACAGGCAAACGAGGTAAGCTTTTTTCAACCCTTCTACAGCATCAAAGGTGGAGATACCATTTAAAGAAAAATTCCAAACATTTCCACACCCATTTCTTGCCTCACTTGTAATCTGTGTAATATGCTTTGTAAAGATAACCTTCCCATGCGTTTTTACCTCTGAAAAGTTAGGCCTCTCAGGTGGGAGGCTGAAGGTGGTAATCCTATGTCTATCAGCTGCTCCAGTGCACTGGCACCATGCACTCAGCACGGGTAGTGGAGAGGCAGTCACTGCACTGCGATGCACTGAGACAATGCTTTCTTGTCTCTTGCCGGATAACCACACTGCATGTCAAACGCTGACACACATCGAACCTACAAACGCTGCCATTCGGCTGCATTAAAGAGGCACTATAGTGACACATAGTAGAAGCACCCCTGCTGACAGCCCCCGTTCCTTATTGGAGTGAGGCAGGCAGATGAAACCGGACTATTTTCCACTTGCCTCCGCATCGCGCATCGATCTGTCCGACAATTAAATTGCAGTTCTGGCAAAGGAAAAAGGACAGCAAGGGTGCTGGGACTTGACTCCGCCCCCTTCACATTGCCAGACGTGGCTCCGCCCCTTCATCCAATTTCATTTCTCTGCATACTCTGCCTGCTGTGGCTCAGCCCCCTACTCTGCGACAGTACTGTCAGCAGAGCACTGGAGCATAGCTTCCAACTGTCCCTCTTTTGGAGGGACAGTCCCGCTTTGGGAGCCCTGTCCCTCTTTCCTCCTCATTTGTCCCTCTTTCAGGACTTTGCCCCTCTTTCTATGTAAATATGTATATATTTATCTACTAAAAATGTGTTTGATTGACTCTAAACTTTATTCCCATCCTTTAAATTGATATATTACTAATTTTAAAATGTTACTATGAAGGAAAATGAACCGGGATAGAAAGGACCAGTGTGGTTTGATTTATAAAACATGGTTTACATGCCTCTTTCTCATCTCAAAAAGTTGGGAGGTATGCTGGAGGGGATACAGAGACAGAAGAAGCCCCGCCCATGGTATAGAAGCCCCGCCCTTGCCAACAGAAGCCCCGCCTCCACCTTACACCAGGAATCCTGAATGGGGCTAAGGTGAAGAAATGTGGGAGCAGGTAGGATAATGTCTCCCAACTTACTAGTAACAGTAGCACCCAATGAACACTCCCCAGTCCCCACCCTCCCTCAGGAGCCCCCAGGGACCTCTCCCCAGTCCCCTCTCTCCCTCTGGAGCCCCAACAGACTTCTCCCCAGTCCCTCCCCCCCCCCCCCCCTCAGCTCCAGTGACCTCTCCCAGTACCACCCTCCCTCAGGGTGGTAAAGGTAAAAGGTACTGCACCACTAGGCTCCTGGTTTCCCCTCATCTATAGGCACCAGGATTCCTAGTATAGGATTAATAGTGACCGCAACTCCATATACAGTAAATTATTCAAGATGGAGGTTTAGAAATGTTATTTATTTAGACAGCAAAGACTAGCAGAGTCGGTACAAAAATAATCCGACTCCAACTCCGACTTCTCAGTATTTGAAACCACTGACTCAGACTTTAACTTTGACTACAGGTACCCAAAATAGCTCTGACTCCTCGACTCCGACTCCATAGTCCAATACTTATCAGGGCTGTGGATTTGGTACAAAAATCATCCGACTCCAACTCCCAACTCCGACTCCTCAGTTTGTAAAAGCTCAGACTCCAACTCTGACTTCAGGTACCCAAAATTGCTCCGACTTAAAGGGATACTGTAGGGGGGTCAGGGGAAAATGAGCTGAACTTACCCGGGGCTTCTAATGGTTCCCCGCAGACATCCTGTGTTGGCGCAGCCACTCACCGATGCTCCGGCCCCGCCTCCAGTTCACTTCTGGAATTTCTGACTTTAAAGTCAGAAAACCACTGCGCCTGCACGCCCGTGTCCTCGCTCCCGCTGATGTCACCAGGAGTGTACTGCACAGACACAGACCATACTGGGCCTGCGCTGTGCGCTCTTGATGACATCAGCGGGATCGAGGACACGGCAACGCAGGCGCAGTGGTTTTCAGACTTTAAAGTCTGAAATTCCAGAAGTGAACCGGAGGCGGGGCCGGAGCATCGGTGAGTGGCTGCGCCAACACAGGATGTCTGCGGTTGACCGTTAGAAGCCCCGGGTAAGTTCAACTCATTTTCCCCTGACCCCCCTACAGTATCCCTTTAACGACTCCAACTCCAACTCCACAGCCCTGAAAACTAGTCACCTGTTTTTGGTGTCTAAATAAATGTTTGTGAACTTCCCTCTTGAGGTGAGAATGTTCATTATCATTGTACGACCACATGTACGTTCACGCATATTTTTGGGCCTCCTCCTCCCACCCAGTATAATACTGTTTGTATGATCTCTAGTTTTAAAGAGAACCCGAGGTGGGTTCTAAGAATACTAATAGCAGACAGAGGCTGGGTCTGCATATAATGCCCAGCCTCTGTTGCTATACAGCGTCCCTACAGGGGGGCCCCCCTGCGCTCTGCCCTGCCCCCCATAAATCACATGCTGCGGTTTACCTCTGCCTATCAATCTCGCCGCTCCCCCGCCTCCTCTAGGTCGCTGTTTCCCGCCCGCTTCCCTTCCTTCCAATCAGCGGCGAGGGAAGGGACGCAGGCGGGGAGCGGTGACCTACTGTAGAGGAGGCGGGGGAGCAGCGAGATTGATAGGCAGAGGTAAACAGCGGCATGTGATTTATGGGGGGCAGGGCAGAGCGCAGGGGGGCCCTGGAGGGACGCTGTATAGCAACAGAGGCTAGGCAGTATACGCAGACCCAGCCTCTGTCTGCTATTAGGATTCTTAGAACCCACCTCGGGTTCTCTTTAATTACACCGTGTTCCAAATTATCATGCAAATCATATTTTTCTCTGATTTCCCTAAATAGTGGATGCAAGTGGCAGTCAGCATAATTTTTAAGCCATCAGACTTTTGAGTATAATTCGAATTTTACTGAACAAATCTCCTAATATTAACTATGATTTTAAAAAATAAAAAAAACTTAAAATGCACTGTTCCAAATGATTACACACGACAGAGGTTCAAATCATTTTATTTGTTGAATTTGCAGCATTAGTAGGTCATATTTACTGAAATCAAACGCTATTTCAATTAAAAACATCTTAACAGGTCAAGTTACATATGAACATAGGACCCCTTATTTGATAGTAGCTTTACAATTCTTGCATCCATTGAACTTGTGAGTTTTGGGATAAATTTTGCTTGAATTTCTTTTCAGGATGTCAGATTAGCCTCCCAAAGCTGCTGTTTGGATATAAACTGCCTCCCAGTCTCATCAATCTTTTGCTTGAGGTTGCTCCAAAGGTTCTCAATAGGATTTAAATCAGGGGAGGATGGGGGCCACACCATTAGTTTCTCTCTTTTGATGCCAATAGCAACCAATGGCGCAAATGTAATCCTTGTAGCATGATATGGTGCATTGTCATGCATGAAGATAGTTTTATCATGGAAAAACAGTTCTTCTTTTTGTACCATGGCAGAAAGTGGTCAGTCAGAGACTCCACATACTTTTCAGAGGTCATTTTCACACCTTCAGGGACCCTAAATGGGCTCTGAACAGCTCTCTTCCCATGATTCCAGCCCAAAACATTACTCCACCACTTCCTTGCCGACATTGCAGCCTTGTTGGGATGTGGTGGCTGTTAACCAACCAACCACCAGTCCATCTATCTGGACCATGAAGAGAGGCACATGGCACTTATCAGTAAACAAGATGGTTTGAACATTAGGATCCACTGCAGCTGTTTCTGCTTGTGAGCTTAGAATAGGGGTGGGTGAATAGAAGGTTTATGCACTGAAATTCTCTGAAGAATCCTTCACTTGGCTGTTCGTGGGACTCCGGAGGCCCCAGAAGCTTCAAATATGTGTTTGCTGCTTTGTAATGGCATTTTAGCAGCTGTTCTCTTAATCTTATGTATTTGTTTGGCAGAACTCTTCCTCATTTTGCTTTTATCTGCACAAGACGGTGCGTGCTCTGAGTCACCCACAAATCTTTTAACAGTACGATGATCATGCGCAAAGGGAGTCTGAAGCCCCCCCACAAAAAAAAACTAAAAAAAAAACCAGATACTTACCTGAGAAGGGGGAAGGCTCTGGGTCCTATTGAGCCTTTCCATTCCTCTCATCTCGTCGTTCCTGGGCTGACCCGTTAGCAGTCTACGACCCATGAGTCAGAAACTGCTCTCTACCGCTGTGGGTGGGCTTCAGAAGTTTTCAGGGGTACTTGGGCTCTCGAATATAGGCCGCTCCAAACTGTGCATGTATGAGCGCCCTCTCTTGAGCACTCACAGTACAGAGTCGTCCGTCTTTGGGAGCATTTGAGCTCCAGAAAACAGCTGAAAGCCTCCCGCGGCGGGAAATTTAAACGGAGGCACCTGCGGGGGAACGAGGGGATGAGGAGAAGAGTAGGAAGGCTGTATAGGACCCAAAGCCTTCCCTCTCCTTAGGTAAGTATCTGCGGGAGGAGGACAGCGTGGCAAGAGATCCCGGACTGTGCAGCCGTCACACGCTGGGACAGGTGAGTAATTACTGCTGCTGCATTACACGCAAGGGATCCGGGAGCAGTGCGAGTAAGGGGAGCTCTTGCAGGGGTTGGGGGCCCTGGGGCAATTGCCACCTTTGCCTCTATGGCAGCGCTGGCCCTGCCTGAGTGAATTGGTGGTCTGCCCCTGCACTTCATGGGGGGGCAGATACTGGTTGCACTCCTATTACCTGAGGGGTGGGGAAGGGACAGATACTGGCCGCACTTATTACTGGTGGGGTGGGGAGATACTGGTCCCACTTTTAATCTTAGAAGCCCTTCTCTAAAAAGGGGGCACACATCCATTTTTCCTCGCTCTACAGATGCTGCAATGCTACCTCAGGAATGCTAGAGGAACACACTGCCTTACAGACAGCAATGCAGTGCTTCTGAGGCTGCATGTACAGTATAACCACGTGGCAATGTTAACCAATTAACGCCTATATAGAGAGATCTCTAGGCAAAACCTGAACACACCTCCCAACTTTTTGAGATGAGAAAGAGGGACACTTAAGCCACACCCCTGACCATGCCCCCTGTCACACCCCTAGTCACGCATACCATAAAGATTTCATAAGAAAAATATGGTGTTTTATAATTCAATCCACACTGGTCCTTTCTATACTGGTTCATTTTCCTTCAAGCTGGGTTCACAGTGGAACGTTACAGGCGCACGTTAGAGCAGCAATGAAAAATCAATGGGCTGTTCACAGTACCCACGTTGCGCTACGTTGTAACGCAGCACGTCTACATAACGTACTGCATACAGTACTTTACACGCGGCTAAGCCGCGTTAGACGGTTTGCACATGCTCAGTAGGGGTTGTTTTTTTCATTTTATAGGCGGAGAGGAGGCGGGGAGAGGCCGCTACGTAGCCAGGCACATGGCTACTTATTATTCACTGCACTTGCAGTGTTTACATCCTGGAGCGGCCGCGGATTGGCTGGCGGGACCACGTGATGCGGAGAGCTCCGCTCACGTGGTCTCCGCAGTGCCTCCGACAGAGCAGGCGCACCAAGAGCTGCTTGTAACGCGGCTCTTGGTAGCGTCCTGCTCCAACACCACCAGGCGTTGCGTTAGGAGCACGTTATGCGACCATAACGTCCCCTAAAACGCAACGTCCCACTGTGAAACCAGCCTCATAGTAACATTTTAAAATTAGTAATATATCAATTTAAAGGATCGGAATAAAGTTTACAGACAATTAAACACATTTTTAGTAGAGAAATATATATATTTACATAGAAAGAGGGACAAAGTCCTGAAAGAGGGACAAATGAGGGTGAAAGAGGGACAGAGGAACAGGGCTCCAAAAGAGGGACAGTTGGGAGCTATGCCTGAAAGCAGGAAAAATCAGGATCAAAGTGGAGCAAAACAGGGACGATTGGTGTAGCTGCAGTACACTATGATATACAGTACATGCATGCACCTCCACACATGTCACAAAGGTCCTCGGCATGCGGCATCCATCGCGTGCCTCCTCTGGCATTCCGTGTATTATATGAGATGACAGGAAGGGTACTCTTTGATTAACCTGAACTATACCGTAAGGAGCCTTCCTGGAAAGAATCAATGAAAGTTCAGAAATATCCCTGGAAATGCCGGTGCCGTGTAGAGCGGATGCACAATGGAAATGCCACAAGCTGCTGGGGACCCGTGTGACACTCACAGCAGATCTATATATAAAAGTACAAGGAGGGATGCTGAGATGTGACCCCAGCGAGGACACCTGACTGTACCGAGCATTGTTCCCAATCGCTTTACTCCGCTGCCAAGTCCTGAGATGGGAAGAGGCAGGACTGTGGGGGGTGTCGCCTCTACCCTGCAGGAGGGGGATAAGGAGCAGTGCTGTATTATATACAGCATGGCTAACGCGGTCTCCTCTTGTAATACAGGGAATGGCCAGCGCTCTGACACAATATTACACAGCCTGCAACATGGAGTAATATTATGTGACTGAATATGTGTAAGATGTGAACCCAGGGCCCATCCTGACCTCACCCAATAAACTGATGAGATAAATCACTTTAACTTTAGGAGTGATCCTATAAAGAACTTTCCTGAGGTCACATATTCTTATTTCAGATTTGAAGTGTAGCTGAGATGCAAAAGGTTTCAGGTTTGATACTTACCTGGGACTTCCTTAACCCTTTGGGGAACAGCTGTCCAACCCCCCGTAAGGACCAAGCTATTTTACATGCGGGGGGAGGGGGCATTTGGGGGGTCAGGCAGCCAGATCCCCAGTCTAGCTAGCTGGGCATGGTATCCTTCTTGTAGCCAGGTGTCCCCCGTATAGCCTGCAGCCTTTACTCACCTTCCAGGCTCTAGCAATGAGGAGCTGTGGACCCCTCCGCTCTGGCTGGCATCTCCGCTCGTACTGCCATTAAGTTCTGGGTCACAGCTTGATGACGTCATCAAGCCGGGACCCAACACTTAACGCAGAGCGAGCAGGTATGCCGGCCAGAGCAGAGGGGAGCACCGATCACCAGGGGAACGTCAGGAAGGTGAGTGGTAGGGATGCACGATTTTGGGTAAAAATTTAAATTGCGATTTTTCTGTCAAAAATTGTGATTTCGATTTTTTTTCACGATTTTTTCCAAAACAAGCTGTAGCACTAAATTCACAATGTACCCCTGAGCTTAAACAATAGTGTGTGGACTGTGGGGTCCGACAGGGGTCCCCAGGGGTGTCTCGGGGGGATGGGTGGCGTCCTAGTGTAGTGCACAGTGTCGTGCACAGCAGGTTTTTTTTTTTGGGGGGGGGCTTGGGTGTGGCGGCATAGCTAGCATAGTTGCCCCAGTATAGGAAATTTAGTTGCCCCAGTATGGCTAGTATAGTTACCCCAGTATAGCTAGTATAGTGCCCCAGTATAGCTAGCATGGTGCCCCAGTATAGCTAGTATAGTGTCCCAGTATAGCTAGTATAGTGCCCCAGTATAGCTAGCATGTTGCCCCAGTATAGCTAGCATGGTGCCCCAGTATAGCTAGTATAGTGTCCCACTATAGCTAGTATAGTGCCCCAGTATAGCTAGCATGGTGCCCCAGTATAGCTAGTATAGTGTCCCAGTATAGCTAGTATAGTGTCCCAGTATAGCTAGCATGGTGCCCCAGTATAGCTAGTATAGTGTCCCAGTATAGCTAGTATAGTGCCCCAGTATAGCTAGTATAGTGCCCCAGTATAACTAGTATAGTGCCCCAGTATAGTTAGTATAGTGCCCCAGTATAGCTAGTATAGTGCCCCAGTATAGCTAGTATAGTGTCCCAGTATAGCTAGTATAGTGCCCCAGTATAGCTGGTATAGTGCCCCAGTATAACTAGTATAGTGCCCCAGTATAGCTAGTATAGTGCCCCAGTATAGCTAGTATAGTGCCCCAGTATAGCTAGTATAGTGCCCCAGTATAGCTAGTATAGTGCCCCAGTATAGCTAGTATAGTGCCCCAGTATAGCTAGTATCGTGCCCAGTATAGCTAGTATCGTGCCCAGTATGGGTAGGTAGTGTCCCACTATAGTGCCCAGTATGGGTAGGTAGTGCCCCAGTATAGCTAGTAAAGTGCCCAGTATAGCTAGTATAGTGCCCAGTATGGGTAGGTAGTGCCCCAGTACAGCTAGTAAAGTGCCCAGTATAGCTAGTATAGTGCCCAGTATGAATAGGTAGTCCCCCAGTATAGCTAGTATAGTGCCCAGTATAGGTAGGTAGGTACGTCGTACGGGAATCGGGGGGGGGGGGGGGGGCGGATCCAGTGGCAGAAGCAGTGCATATTTATGATACTAATGAGCCAGGCAGCGGGGAGACGAGTCCAGTCCGGAGCGGCGCTTCACACACAGCTTCTCCAATCGCTGGATAGCAATGGTATGACGGAGGCGGTAGGCGGAGCTGTACTAGAGCGTACAGCTCCGCCTACCGCTTCCGTCATTCCATTGCTATCCAGCGATTGGAGAAGCTGTGTGTGAAGCGTCGCTCCGGACTGGACTCGCCTCCCCCGCTCATTAACATCTGAAAATATGCACGGCTTCTGTGGCTCGGCGCAGTAGTAGGCAGACCATGGCCATGCGGCCAAGCGTGGGCACTAAAAACCGAAAACCGCCGGATACATCCCCAGATAGTCTTCACAGGAACCACGGTTTCGGTTTAAAACCGAGAAATAGTGCAGCCCTAGTGAGTGGATCCTCTTCTTCCCCTCCTACCGCCGCTGCCTATAGTGATCACTACGATCCGCCGGCGATCATAGTGATTACGTGATCAGGAGTCAAGCGCGATGGCTCCTGATCACTGAGGGGAGATGTCAGCTGTCATATGACAGCTTAATCTCCATTCTCAGGTGCGCATGATCGCGTCGGCAGTGGAACCGCCAGGCGGCATAAATCCTACGCCGCATCAGGCTTAGACAACCACAAGTGCGGCGTATGATTTACCTACAGCGGTCCAGAAAAGTTTAAAGGGAATGTCCAGGCAAGCGGAAAAAAAAAAATCTGCTTACACGGGACTACCTTGCAGCCGACATATCCCACGCCGTAGCCCCGCTCTCAGCCACCTCGTGAGGCCGTCCTCTATTGCGCCTGCGCGAGTGCCGCTGTCAATCAAGTCCACATTGTCCGGTGTGTACTGCGCATGCGTTGTAAACTCCGGACAATGTGGACTTGATTGACAGCGGCACTCACGCAGGCGCAATAGAGGACGACCTCATGAGGAGGCTGTGGCATGGGATATGTCGGCTGCAAGGGGCTCTGTCATTTACACTACATGCATGCCACGATACAATGCGCTCTGTCGTTTACACTACATGCATTGCTCATAGACTTACATTACCCCGAGCACCGCGGGTTAAGCACTGTACTTGTGGTAATGTGCTGTTGCCCTTGTGTCGGCTCAGATACTTCCAGCAGCAGACTGAGGACGGGGGCGTGGCAGCGATCCGTGGCTATGGGGCTGGAGCCAGTGGCGTAGCTAAGGAGCTGTGGGCCCCGATGCAAGTTTTACAATGGGGCCCCCCCAAGCACTCTATACATAACAATTGATACGGTGCACCAAAACCTGCCAAGGACAACCACAGTGTCAGAGGAGCAAGAAGGGGATGGGGAACAGCTTGTTAGTGATCACTACTATTCAAAGTATCTATAGAAGTGATTATTACCAGCACAGGACCAATAGAGAGCTCATACTGTAGTTGGAGGGCCCTTCGGGGCCCCTCTGGCCCAAGGGCCCCGATGCGGTGGCTACCTCTGCACCCCCTATTGCTACGCCTCTGGCTGGAGGAAGCCCTAGGTGTGTATAAAAAGTTTTATTTAACGCAGCACTGATACACCTCCAGGCTGATCGGTCCTTTGCTGTCTTCCTGCTCTTTCTGGATCCTAAGCATTTTGCCTTGGAACGTCATCCAGTCGGCGCAGGCAAAGTCCAGCCGCGCACACTGCCGTCAAGCTCCCGTTGCTGCAGAACATTCCTGCCGACGGGAGCGTGACGGGGGCTGCCCCAGACCGGAGGACTTTCCAGTGCGAATTGTGGAGGATCCAAATGATTGCACAGCGCCCAACAATTTACCCTGCTATATTTAATGTTCTCACATGACATGCTGCAGCTCAACACAATAACACACTAGCCGGCTGTGAGTCTGTAACAAACAAACCGCTCACCCTCGGCCACTCCATTCCTCCTCAGTCAAGACAGCAGTGCCACCTCCTCCTCCCTGCTGTGCAATTCGAATGATCACTGCTGCTCTCCTGCCTCCCCCCTCCTCACTCACTGTCAGACTCCTCACACAGCACAACAAGCTACTTTTCCCCAATGATGACCTCTTCACCTTGCTCTCCTTTTGCTTTTCCTCCTATTCTGACTGCATTCTGTAAGGGCCTGTTTCAACTAGAAGCGGTGTGATGCGGCTACATAGCCGCATCGCACCGCGGGTGTGCTGAAACACATGCACAGCAATGGAAGAGTTTCCACTGCGTGCATGTTGTGCGGAGCGATCCGATAATCTGCAGCATGCTTCAGATTCGATTCTCGCATGTCCGCATCCGCCCGCAGCCGTGTCTTATCTCTGCAATTGACTTCCGCATCGGGAGATACGGAAGTGACGTGGGTGCTGGGGAAAGTGATGCGTAGCTGCATCACATCACTTTCGCCAATGGAAAAGGGCCCTAAGCGTAAACACATTACAAACATGCTGCCCCTGTAATCTCTGCGCCTGATGCAAATGTTTCACCTTGCTTCATGAGAGAACCGGCCCTGTGTGCAAGGATTACTTGTACGCACTTGGCTGTGTAACCTCAGCTTTTACCTTCCCAGCACAGGCCTATCTTCTGCTCAGCTGCTGAGATTGGTTGAAAGCTATCTAATAATGTGACTTTGCTGGGGGCGTCGCGAACTATAGTTACGCCCATGACACAGGATTGGAACTTGACTAATGATTATTTGGACTTCATTAGTCCAGTCTCTTGTTTAATTAGAAGTTATTTTCTTCCCTGAAGCAAAATAGCCAACACTTGCTTGTATGTCATAAATATAACTGAAGGGCCCATCCAGCAGTGTATGGTCCCTTTGCATTGCGCCTATAGGCCTGTTATTTTGTTGCTAATGTTCGCAGATAGACAGAGTTTCAAAATTTCCCTGGCAATCTTCAGTAGAGTTGTCTCAGTTCCTCCTGCAGGAGGATGGAGCTATTGGCCCGTCATGGCTGCTGCACTCTTTATTTGTGTGTTTCTGTACACAGCATGCTAGAGCTGGGCTGCCTCAAGTCACACGACCCCAGATGGCACCGCTGGACTCGGCACGGCATGCCCTCCACTGTGCCCGGCCGTCAGACATATGTCACAGCGTCCTAGTCAATCACGGCAGATCCTGTCAGCTTTGTCCGCAGAGCCTGCCTTGTCAGAGTCAATGTACTCCCAGCGTCACTCAGCAATGACAATCGGGCGAACAAACCGGTTTGCGGGGACAACTCCCTCCACAACGTACACAAAGGCGTGACTCGCTGACCCTCCACACAGCTGTCCTACGGCAAATCTATGGCAGCGCTCTAAACAGAATGTCTGAGTATATCCTGGCAGATTTGCCTGTTATAATAGAACATATAAAAAGTCTCATTCAGCTGTATTTCTAGATCTGTGTAGCACTCAGTGGAAGAGCTTGTCATTGTTTCCCTATAAGTCATGTTTGATGTTAAATAAATCACTTAAAATACCTGACCAGGAGCCCAGACTACCTGCACTAAGGACTGTTCTTGCTAACGACTGTAATCTGCTCACACAGATTTAGTCTGTGCCTTCCTCCTTGCAGCCTAAATAGTGTGGATGATGCAATCTGAGCAGCAGCAGAAGCCACACCTGCAGAGCCTGAAAACTGATTATACTCTCCTACTTCTGGTTATTATTTATACTTCTGGTCATGTGATCACCATTTGAAAACAGAATTTTTAGCTGCAGAAACCTCATTTACCATTAATATCTGAGGACTCTAAACACTTAAAGTGAATGTTTACCACTTTAAAAATCAAAAAGTCAGATACTCACCTAAGGAGAGGGAAGGCTTGGTCGTAATGAGCCTTCCCTCTCCTCTCCCGGTGCCCGGTCCCGTGCAGGACCCCCGTAGCAGTATTCGACCAGTTCGGTCAAATACTGCCACTTCCGCAGCCGAAGGGAGCTTTCGGAAGCCTTCGGAAACACTCGGGCTCCCGAAGACGGGCCGCTCCATACTACGCATGCGCGAGCATCCTCTATGACGCATTCGCGCGTGCGTAGTATGGAGCGGCCCGTCTTCGGAAGCCCGAGTGCTCCCTGCGGCGGCGGACGCGAACGGGGAAGCCAGCGCAGCACCGAGGGCATCGGGAGAGGAGAGGGAAGGCTCATTAGGACCAAGCCTTCCCTCTCCTTAGGTGAATATCTGACTTTTTGATTTTTAAAGTGGTAACCATTGACTTTAAAGAGGAATGCAGTATATTATTCAAGATGCCCACTTTTACATTAAATATCCAGGTTTCAGCAGCAGAAACACTTCCTATAGCTATATATTGCTGTATATTGGTAGGCAGCCCGCCCTCTCAGTGATGCTTAGCCTTGGCTGTTTATTATGCAGAGTTCTCCTTCCCTCCCTCCCAAAGCATTCTGGGAGACCAGTTATACTTTGTACTGGGTTTGGAGCTATCAGTAAACAAACATTCCACAGAGCTGCACCTGACAGGACTAAAGATTTCACCACCTGTGATAAATGAAACAATGTAAATCTGGGTGAGGAAAGATTTTACAATGGGCAAACACTGAGTACCGTAAATATCATTTATAGATGACTGAAAGGTGGCCACACATGTTACAATAAAATGATCCCATTTGATGGCTATTCCATAAAAACTATTGATTGTAAAGAACACTTAAAAGCTTTTTTTGTATTCATTCAAGAAATCTGATGGAATTTTACTTTTTTTTTTTTCCATAAAAGAAGATATAAAGTAGTAGATTCTTCTGATCATGTGACGGTGAAGGATAGATTGTCAATCACTTGATTTATAGAGCCAAACAATTTTTTCAGCGTGTGATAGTAGCAAAAAGTTTCTGAACCGTGTTAGCCAAACAAATTTTTTGTAAAAAACAATACCTTTTTAATGGCTAACTAATAGAGTTAAATGATGCAAGCTTTCAGGGATCTAGTCCCCTTCTTCAGGCATACTTCCAGATGTTAGCTGAAGTAAAACACTGATGCAGATAAATGGTAAACATGAAGATGACAGTTGTGCTGGTTACTGTTATTCAGCGTGTGATACGTTGGTCAAATTTTTGAAATATTTAGTTGGCCATTAACGATATAATCCTGCAAATTGTTTCGGTCGGTCATGCCCACTAATGGGCAAAACTCGCTAGCCAATCCAATCAGACTGATGGGATCAATCCAAAAAACTGATGGATTCCATTAATCTGATCTAACGGGTGTTCGGCCGATAGCGGGCACAACGGATCTCCGGTGATCGGCACAGTGCTAGTGCTGTGATCAGTAAAAGCACTGCATGTAGCATCTAGAGAACAACAGCGCTGTGATTCCCAGAATGAGAATCACAAACTCAATTACTGGAAAATTGACACACAAAATCATCAAAAATCATCTTTCATTGTGAAAAGGGCTCGTTTCCGCTGGCTGCACTCCGATTCCATTGTTGTAGTGCTCGCGCTTTGCTGATCGCAAGAACACCGTGTTTAACATGTTAATTGCACTGTCTCTTTTCCACTGGTGCATTTCTTTTTTTAATACCAGCCACAAATAACAGCTAAAAATAGAGCTACTTTTAAATGGAGAAAAATGTGATTGTGATGCTGATCATGATTTTCCATCCCGGCTTGTGGCTCCGTTATGGTACGACTTCGGCCTAAAGTCATCAGGCCCGCTTCGCGCTTTGCCGATCCGCGTCATCACGGCGGCTGGCTACGCGTCGTCACGCCAGCCGGTGTGGGAGTCCTGAGCATGCACGGATCTCTGATATTGAACTGCGCATGCGCAGGATTCTCACACCAGCCGGTGTGATGACGTGTAGCTGGCTGCCGAGGCGACACGGATCGGCAAAGCGGGAAGAAGGACTAATGACTTCATCCTGAAGTCATACCATAACGGAGCTGCCAGACCGGCAGAGGAGCCAGGAGGACCCCGGGGGGACCTTGCGGCCTACGGTGGGCTGGAGGAGGCCACAGGTAAGTTAAACTTTCATTTTTAATGAGTGCTCAGGGCCCCTTTAAGTCTTGTGCACACCAGATAGTTCTTGGCCGAGGTGACCAGTCAGGGATCCTGCCGGATCATCTCGGCTGAGGGCGGAGCAGTGCTTTTCAGCGCTGCTAGATTTGGGCGCAGCCGGCTCCTCCATAGACTTCAATAGGAATCACTCCCATTGAAGCGCTCAGTGAGTAACGTCGGCTCCATCAGAAGACGGAGCCGAGGTTGCTTAAAAACATAATAATTTGGCCTCCAGCAATCGCTGGAAGCCGAATTATTTCATTCCCCCACTATCCATGGCGGCCTGGAGGGGGAATAGTAATTAAATCGGTCCGGACTTGTGCAGAAGCAGGATCAGCTATATACCGCTGTATCCTGCGCCCAAATCTACCGGCGCCGATTTCAAATGTACTCGCTAAGGGTACTATTATCCTACTCACCACGTCCACTCCATCATGTTCCGCCTTCCCCCTTCTCCATAGCAACAGAATGTTTTGGTAGCTGTACAGCATCAGGCCGATCCCTGTGGGCAACAGAAATTGAATGTGTGTATGCACCTTTAGCTCATGTTGAGGAAGACAATGCAACTGAGTAACAGGACACTGAAAGTCAAAAAACTACAACTGCCTGCTGCTGACTCTGCTTCTCTCAAAGTATAAAGATTCATTTTTCCCTTGCCACATGGTCTCATATAAATGTTTGCTATCGGTCACACAAATGTCTTGTTTAATCGCGTAGATAAACCGTATCAGTGCCCTGTACGGGTGAACTTTGCAGAGCACACTATAAATTGATTACGGCTGACCTAAAAATGTAACCCAAAAAGTTAAAGGAGAAGTCTAAAAAGTTAAAAATAATAGTTGGGGGAGATAAAAGTTGTATCATTGCTCCTACCTCTGAAACTGGTTTACACTTTGTCTTTGTTTTGCGTTAAAGGCAATGTCCAAGCAAATTAAAAAAAAATCTACTTACCCAGGGCTTCCTCCTGCCCCAGCCGACATGTCCCATGCTGCAGCTCCACTCTCAGCCGCTGGCCCGGGGTCCCCTCCGCTGCAGAGGCCGACCTCGTAAGGCCGTTCTCTACTGCGCATGCGCGACCGGCGCTGTCAATCAAGTCCACGTTGTCCGGAGTGTACTGCGCAGGTGCAGAACTATTGTGCCTGAGCAGTACACTCCGGACAACGCGGACTTGATTGACAGCGGCGCTCGCACAGGCGCTCTGCACCGACGGGGACCCTGGGTCGGCGGCTGAGAGCGGAGCTGCGGCGTGGGACATGTCGGCTGCAAGTGGATGGAGGAAGCCCAAGGTAAGTACATTTTTTTTTTTTTATTTGCTCGGATATTTCCTTTAACCACTTCAGCCTTCAGTCGTTTTCTCACCTTATGAATCAGAGCAACGTTCACCTCCCATTCATTCGCCAATAACTTTATCACTAATTATCACAATTTATTGATCTATATCTTGTTTTTTTCGCCACCAATTAGGCTTTCTTTGGATGGTACATTTTGCTAAGAATTATTTTTTTCTAAATGCATTTTAACAGGAATATTAGGAAAAAAATGGAAAACATTCATTATTTCTAAGTTTTCGGCCATTATAGCTTTATAATAATAATGCTACCATAATTAAAACCCACACATTTCATTTGCCCATTGTCCTGGTTATTACACCATTTAAATTATGTCCCTATCACAATGTATGGTGCCAATATTTTATTTGGAAATAAATGTGCATTTTTTCAGTTTTGCGTCCATCACTATTTACAAGCTTATAATTTAATAAATATTAGTAATATACCCTCTTGACATGCATATCTAAAAAGTTCAGACCCTTAGGTAACTATTTATGGAGTTTTTTAATTGTAATTTTTTTTTCTAGTTAACATTTTTATTTGGGTATTTTTTGGGTGTGGGGGGTAAACAGTTAATTTTAAATGAAATTAATTGTGTTATGTGTGAAGAAAAATGTATGTGCATGTAGTTTTACTATGTGGCCACAAGATGGCCACATTGATTTTGTTTACTTCCCATCCTGTAAGCGAGAAGCACAAGGAGGATGTCATTTTTTGTTCAGAAAGACCACTGCCTCTGAAAAGAAGCCGTCGGTTTTTCTACCGGGGACTTAGATCAATGAATGGGGACGGGGGCGAGCATGGGAGCAGCAGCCCAGCAGCAGCCTTTTGGACATGAAAGTCATGTCCAAAAGGTGAAAATGGTTAAAGGGGTTCTGTGGGGGTTTCTAAAGAGAAAAACTGCCACTTACCTTGGGCTTCTATGAGCCCCATGCAGCGGTAATGTCCCACGACGCCCTGCTCCCATCCGCCGTTCCCCGCAGCCGGCACCGGGCTATTATTCGTCTGACATACAGACGAATAATGCGCGTTGCCGTGCCTCCGCTCGCGTCATCTGAGGCTTACTGCGCAGGCGCAGTACAACGGAGCATTGTACTGCGCTTGCGCAGTAAGCTTCCGATGACGCAGGCGGAAGCGAGCGGGTGCGAGGCCACTCTAGCGCAGCCGCAGTTGGATCCCATACCGCTTAGACCGGCGGCTGGCGGCGGAGAACCGCAGATGGGAGGAGGACGGCGTGGGACATTACCGCTGCACCGGGCTGATAGAAGCCCAAGGTAAGTGTCCGCTTTTCTCTTCCACAACCCCCCACAGAACCCCTTTAAAGAACACCTGAAGTGAGAGGGATATAGAGGCTGCCATATTTATTTCCTTTTGAACAATACCAGTTGCCTGGAAATCCTACTGATCTCTTTGCCACCAGAAGGGCCTGAATCACACACCTGATACAAGCATGGAACTAATCTAGTGAGAAACATCTGATCTGCAGTATGGTGGCGAAGTGGGATTGGGCAGCGGCCTTGCAGCGATGGGTCCCTGGTTCAAATCCCATCCAGGGCATTATCTGTAAGGAGTTTGTATGTTCTCCATGTGTTTGCATAAGTTTCCTCCAAGCACACCAGTTTCCTCCCACATCCCAAAAACATACAGATCAGTTAATTGGCTTCCCCATAAATTGGCCCTAGACTATGATATATACACTTCACGATACATACATAGATATATGACTATGGGTGGGACTAGATTGTGAGGCCCTCTGAGGGACAGTTAATGACAAGACAATATACTCTGTACAGCGCTGCAGAAGATGTCGGCGCTATATAAATACTAAATAATCTGCATTGTTCAGGGTCTATGACTAAAAGTATTAAAGGCGAAGCATCAATAGGACTACCAGGCAATTTACATAGTATAAAAGGAAATAAATAGGGCAGCCTTTAAATCCCTCTCAGTTCAGGTGTGATTTAACTGGTACAGCCCCGCTGTGTCCGGGATCTACGCCCCTGTAAACTTCACTACAGCAGCGAGGGCATAGATACACATATGGGGCTTGAGTCACTAAGAAAAATAGCATGCCTTGTTAAAGTTAACATGCCTTATCAGAGTAGCATAGCTAACTTATGCCTGCTAATTGGCAATGAAGAGAGCTCCACTCATCCTGCCCTGAGCCCCTGCAAGTTCGTAGCGCTCACTATGCTACTCTGATAAGGCGTGCTATTTGTCTTATTAAATCAAGTCCATGGTGTTGTCTGAACTTTGCACATTTCCCAGTATGAAGTGAAAGCCTCTAGATTGTAAGGGCAGGGACCTCCTCCTAGTGTTTCTCATACCGCTGTAATTTTAACATATGCACATGTACCAACTACACATCAACTATGTATGTATTTGTATTTATTCTATTAAATGTCATGACTGTACAGTGTCTTGTATTTCTTCTTATGTATATTTGTTCCCCATAATTTGTTTGTACAATGTACAGCGCTACGGAAGATGTTGGCGCTATATAAATAAAAAAAATAAAATAATAATAATAAAAAGCATATGAGTACAGAAGTGTCCGTTTTCACTAGGCTAGTTTCCGTGTCTGCTTCGTCCGATTCGATCACCACTGTGATGTATACTCATGTGACTCCATGCTGCCAACTCCTCCGCTCAGTCCCGGGACACAGATCGGGGCTGGGCAGAAGCATCAGGATCCCAATTGGGTTACAAAAGACCAATGGGAATTCTCAGCAACAGGGAGGATTCTCATTGGTTCATGGAGAACTAATGAAAATTCTTCCTGTTGCTAGTGAGAATTGGTCTCCTATGGGGAACCCCATGAACCTACCAGCCTCCGGGCTGTGTACTGAGGGACTGAGTGGTGGTGGCACACATGACTGGCCATGTATAAGGGTGGATGTGATTGACGCAGGACACGTGATCGAAGCGGATGGGGGGAGGTAGAGCAGACAGTGAAATTACTGCAAGCAGATGCAAAGTGGACGGAGCGCATACCGTGCCCGATTTGCATCTACTCTAGTGTGAACTGGCCATTTCTCAGTTCTCATTGTCACAAAGTTCTGTTTAAAGAAACGTAACAAATCCGAACAGATGTGAACGAATGCAAAGCAATAGGATCTGTTCACATCAGTCCGTTCGGTACGTATCTATTAGTTGCGCTCTAATGAATGGAATGCAAGTTTGGGTAGCCTGCGATGATTCTGGATTAAACGGACAAAGCGGATACCAACGGGTATACCGAGCGGGTGGCAAAGGGTTACGGAACGCATGGATGAAAAAAATGATACCCAAAACAACACACTGATCCTTTGAAATGGGAAACGGATCAGTTTTTACAGGATCATTGTTTGATCTGTGCTGTGTGAACCGAGCCTTAAAGGACAACTGTAAGGAGGCTGCTATGTTTTTTTTCCTTTTGTGCAATACCAGTTGCCTGGCAGCCCTGCTAATCCTCTGCCCCTAATACTTTCAGCCATAGACCCTGAACAAGCATGCAGCAGGTCAGGTGTTTCTCACATTCTTGTCAGATCTGACAAGATTAGTGCCTGCTTGTTTCTGGTGTTATTCAGACACTGCTGCATCCAAATGAATCAGCAGGGCTGCCAGGCAACTGGTATTGCCTAAAGGGATACTTAAGTAAAATACAAAAAATTAGTTTTACTCACCTGGGGCTTCCCTCAGCCCCCTGCAGCTGTCCGGTGCCCTCGCAGCATCGCTCCGATCCTCCTGTCCCCGCTGGCGGCTCCTTCCGGTTTCGGCGACAGCTGCCGACAGGCTGGGAACGCGAGTGATTCTGCGCATTCCCAGCCACAATAGCGCCCTCTATGCTGTTATTGCGGGCCGCAATAACAGCATAGAGGGCGCTATTGTGGCTGGGAACGAGAAGAATCACTCGCGTTCCCAGCCTGTTGGCGGCTGTCGCCGAAACCGGAAGGAGCCGCCAGCGGGGACAGGAGGATCGGAGCTATGCTGCGAGGGCACCGGACAGCTGCAGGGGGCTGAGGGAAGCCCCAGGTGAGTAAAACTATTTTTTTTTAATTTGACTTAAGTATCCCTTTAAGGGGGGATAAATATGGCAGCCTCTATATACCTCTCGCTACAGTTGTCCTTTAAGGTCTAAACCTACTACGTGATTTTTCCGATGGCCGGCGATTACTTGAGCAATAAGCGATCCTTTCTCTCAATGTGGGTACAGGTGTGCGATTACGCAAACAACACTAAAGCTGCTTACTCGCCACCCAACGTGTCCTGTGCCCTTGACGACGGTCAACAGTGATGCCTCTTCCTGCCGGTGGGTGTGCACGACATCGGGGATCTAAGCGATCTACCGTGACAGTCGTTGCTGCAGCACGGCACTAAGCGACGTTCGCGTGGTTGTGCGCCTGTACCCACATCGTGATATCGCGGAAATGACAGCTGGGCACTCAAAAAATCTTCAGTCATTGGAAAAACCGCATTGTGGGTGCATAGCTTTAGCGAAACGTGGCAATAATGACCTTCACAGCAGATTGGATCTTTTAAGATCCCTGACGACTCCCACACAAAGCACCGCAATCGCTTAAACTGTCGTTCATGCCCGTCGTGTACCATCACGTATACCTGCCGCCAGGAAGGTGGAGTGCTCGTCATCGTGGGACGTCACTTGGATCCATCTTCCTGAGTCGGGAGGTGAATATTTAGCTTTACACACCTTCTACATGCGTACATGTAAGCAAGCTGAAATATTGTGTGACACTACTCCCTACAAATGTACAGAGCTGAACTGGAGGGATTGCCTTTTTCTCAGCATCGGTTTGCTGGGGTCTTAGTTACCTGTCGAGCTCCCACAGGCACACATGGGACGGTAGCAACTGCGCTGGGCTACAGTCAATTTGTCTTCGCCCACTCCCACCAGCCATTCACAAGTCAGGAGAAAGCCCCTCCCAGCACTTTGTAAGGGCTGCAGGGTCCATCAGCAGACACATGTGAAAATTCAGAGGACTGTAATAATCCTGCCATACAGCAGCCACAGCTAAATACTTTCAGCTGCCTCTCTGGATATTGGCACTACCAGTATGAGAATTTCTCCCGGGATCTGAGACGACTGTGGGATACAAGCAGGAGGTATGCAGGGCACTTCCAAACTTTCTTTGTCTTCTATTCTCTATTCTTTTTTGGGTGAACTTTACCTTTCTGTGAAGTCATAGTATGCTGCACAGCTGTTGCTGATGCAGGAGTTCACATGTAGGGACAGATGACGTATCCTTGGGCATGCTTGGCTTTATAGTTCTACCCAAGCTACTATACTTACCGATTCTCTGAAGCATGTAATCTGATGATTGATAATTTGACTGTATTAAATGGGTTCTTTGAACTTTTTTGATGCGCTGACTAGGGCAGGCTTGATATAACCCTAATAAAAAAAAAGGAAATTGGTATTAAGGTTGATAGCTTTGATTGGCTAGCGAAATATATTTTTCGATGCAAGGTTTTAGGGATATACAGTTGCCTTCCTCAGGCATAATGCTATTGCACCAAATGTGTCCTTAAAAGCTTGAATTTGAATATATATAGTATCTAAAGCCTATTTAGTATCTATTTAGCATCTAAAGTCTGGTACACACTTTCAATTTTGATTGGCCAATCACTGACCAATTTCACCACCTTTATGTAGTATGAGTGATTATCTACACAATCTGCTCATAGTATTCAAAGTCTGTTGACATGGAGGTGATGAACTTGACTAATCATTGGCCAATCAAAGTTGAAGGTGTGTACCAAAGTTAACGGTATTGCATGGATCACCAACTGTTTCTATCTGTTCCAAAAGGAAGATATCACAGGCAAATCCCTTAATTGCAAGACTAAAGCCTGCTACACACATCCAATTTTGATTGACACGATTGGCCAATTTTACTACTTCCATGTAGTATGAGAGCTTACCTACACAATCTGTTCATAGTATTCAGTATCTGTTGACCCTAATACTCCATGGAGCTGGTAAAATTGGCCAATCATCAACCAATCAAAATTGGATGTGTGCATGCACCCTTAAGCCTGGTACACACTTTTAATTATAAACGATGAGGAGTGGGAAACCAGGCATTGGCACTGCTGTGTACTTGAAGAGGGTTGCAGTTCTACCACTCGGAGTGGGCTGGTCAGCCAAAAGACCAAGCTAGCGTGCGCGGACCACAAGATACAATGCAGTGGTGGAAGACAAGGCAATGGAGGTCGGCACTGCAAGCAATCCGGGTTATTTAATATATGAATAGACATGTAAAAGTGCTGTCCAGCGCAACAAGAAAAGTAAGGTGCACATACTGTTCCCGGTGGGCAGTCAGTGGAAGGTGGGTGCTGGGCACAGCTGCCTGACTGCCGTTTCGCACAAAAATGCACTTCTACGGAGGCTCCTTCCACTGACTGCCCACAGGGACCGGTATGTGCACCTTTTCTTGTTGCACTGGACAGCACTTTTATATGTCGCTGATTGCTACTTATACAGTATATTGAATAACCCGGATTGCTTGCAGGGCCGACCTCCATTGCCTTGTCTTCCACTACTACTACTACTTCCACTTAATTATGATTGGTCAATCACTGACCAATTTTACCACCTCCGTGCAGTATGAAAGCTTACCTACACAATCTGCTCCTAGCATTCAACATCTGTTGGCATTCACACTACATGGAGGTGGTAAAATTGATCATTATAATTGAAAGTGTGTAGCAGACCTATTTATAATGAGTAGCGCCTTTGTTTAATGTCACATTTGTAAAGGAGAGTGCAGGTTTTGTTGTTTTTTTTTTCAAATTTTTGCTGTGTATCACACATACCTTAAAGTGGAGGAAGGGCAGGGCCTGAACTTCCACAGGGGTATGCTGGGCAACTGCCTAGGGCTCCAGGCACCTAAGAGGCCATAGAGCCAGGGATAGAGGAGGTTACAACAATGGTCAAGAACTGAAACGTTCACTTTTGCCTAGGGTGCCATGTTACCTAAAACCATCCATTAGTAACAGAGCTCCACTGAAATGAATTGAAGATGTAAAGCGGTGAGAACATTTGGGAAGTATTGCTAAAGTGTGGCAATTTGATAAACATCTGGATTTGTTTATCTCTACTTTTCATAAGCTGATGATCAGTTCTCTTATGACGCCACATTTATAAGCGTGCTAACAGGTGTTCCTTCTTTGGAGACCTGCACTTGATCAGTGGAGAATTGCAGTACCCTGTATATCCTGAAGTGGGCATCACAAGCCACATTTACCAGCACTGGAAAAAAGAACTGTTGTATCATTAGCTCTGTATCGGTGTTCCGACTGGTTGTAAAGTTCCACATGTCACTCCTTTACTTCCCCTTCACACACTGTTATTTTATATGTGCCGATAAATGGTAAAAATGGCGTGTGGAGTCTAAAACTTGGGCCAGTGGTTTCAAGTATTTCCTATGGTGTTTGCCCCACCACAGTGGTAAATACAATGCAGTTTCTAGGCTAAATTGCCCCCAGAGTGAGGGTGTAAAAACTGCGCCCCCCCCCTCCCCCTGTGGACTCGCAAACCCTTACTCTTTAGGGACAGTCACACAGTCACAGGTCACAAGTAGATCTGCCTACTTACTAGTGACCAGCAACTCATCCAGGAGGAAACAGTACCGCTACAGGCCACCAGGTGTCATCACGCGGTGGTGACGTGAAGATGACTTGACGTCTGACGCAGGCAGCCCAGGAGGAGTCAAGGAAGGTGATTGCACTAGTGATCTTCTTTCTTCTTCCATTTGGCTGCACCGGGCATTACTGGCTCCCTACCGCCTAGCGGTTATGTTATGAAGACGTGTCTGACACTTACGCTGCCCGGAGGGTCAACTGTATACACATCCCCATAGCAATAGGGACGTGAGCCCTCTGCTGCGCATGCGCACTGTCCCAGTTTGCAACATATTGTACGGCTCTCACGGAATTACATTTTAAAATATGTGGCGTTTATGGCTCTCTTTGCGAAAAAGGTTCCTGACCCCTGCTCTGGATCCTAACGAGACTTCTCCCATCCTCCAGTGTTTCGGCAATCTCCTGCTGCAGCCCCCCGAAGTGTGGAGATGTAAATATTTACCTCCCGCGATCCTGCACAGGCACACTAGCCGCTCTTCTGTCGGGTTAAGGCGGAAATTGCCCAACCCGATTGATCTGCGCAGTAGAGCGGATACGATCGGGCTTGGCTATTTCCGCCTAGCACGAACAAAGAACCGCTACTGCGCCTGCACTGGATCCCGGAGAGGTAAATAAATCAAGCCTTGTCAAGCTTGTTGGGGGAGGATTTTGGGAGGATTCGGGGGGAGCCAGCGCTGGACTGCCTGCAGCTACAGTGACGGGGAAGCCTCATTGGGACCCTGAGGCTTCCCCCTCCCGAAGTACCCCCCCAGGAGAAATTTGTTTTTAATACAGAGTCTCTATAGTGGGTACAAGTTAATTTTATTTTTTTCAAAAAGACCTTATAGTTTTTGAGAAAATCGATTTTAAAAATGCAAAGGAAATGTTTTTTAAACTGTCATTTTTTTGGAGTTGAAGGCTACACAGTGGGACGTTGCGTTTGATGCGACGTTAAGGTCCTAATGCAACGCATTGAAAGACTATAACTTGGACGTTATAGTACATTCTTTAGCCCTGCGTTTGGTGCACCGTTTTCGTCGCAGAGTAATGGAAGGAAAACGGAGCATGCGTTACATTTAAAAAAAAAACAAAACCTTACTGAGCATGTGCAACACACACAACGCAGCAGATTTATTGCTAAACGCACAGCATGCAGCACTTTCTAAATATTGCTACACGTTACACACAACGCAATACGTGCACTGCGACTGTCGCACAGACTTTGTATTGCTGTGCGTTAGCCTGCGTTATAAAATTTTCTAACGTGTGACTTTAACGTCGCACTGTGAAAGAGGCGTTAAAACCATTTTTCTTTGCATTTTTAAAATCTATTTTTTTCAAAAAACTACAAGGTTTTTTTTTTAAAAAATGCACAAAATATGCAGCAACTTTGGTGGCAATAGCATGTATGCGGGGCTTTGCTATTCACAGCAGCATTAGTCAGAACATATTCCGGTGCAGCAGCAGAACATATTTCACAAGCTCTTGTTAAAGTTTACAGAGACGAAGACTCTTCAAAGTTTTATACATACCTGGGGCTTCCTCCAGCCCCATCCGCATGGATCGCTCCCACACTGCCATCCTCAGTCTTCTGTACTGGGTCCCATAAGTTTGGCCAGCCGCAGACAGTCTGAGCAAGCGCAGTGCACTCTCTCCATCTCTGCCGGAGAATAGTACTGTGGCTGGATAGTGTAGTGGTTAAAGGGAACCTAAACTGAGAAGGATATAGATTTTTTTCTTTCAAAATACTAGTTGCCTGACTCTCCTGCTGATCCTGTTTCTCTAATACTTTTAGCCACAGCCCCTCAACAAGCATGCAGATCAGGTGCTCTGACTCAAGTTAGACTGGATTAGCTGCATGCTTGTTTCAGGTGTGTGATTCAGCCACTACTGCAGCCAAATAGATCAGCAGGACTGCCAGGCAACTGGTATTGTTTAAAAGGAAACATCCATATCCCTCTCAGTTAAGGTTCCCTTTAAAGTGTACCTGTGGCGACATGTGACACGATGAGATAAACATGTGTATATACAGTACAAAACATAATAATAACCAGGCTGCTGTACATGTTGTATTTTGCTGTCTGAAAGCGTTAATCTCTAGGCATGGAAGTGACAGCTCCTGTCTTGTCTGTAGCTTGTCGGGAATATAGTAACCATCACTGATAAGCAGATTACAGGCATAAAAGTTTTCCTAGCAGAATACAACTTCTGAGGGCAGGGAGAGATAAAATACATGAACTATTTTCTAACTCTGGGACACTTAATAGGCTGCCACTGATTAGAGACAGTAAAACATTCAACCTACTTTGTAAATGTTTAAATATTAAAGGAAACCCTGGGGTACTTAAAAAAAGGTAATTTTTAGGAGGATAAATATAATTGTTCATCTCATTAGTTTATTTTCACCTCAGGTTCACTTTAAGAGAACTGCCTTTGACATGGGACACCAGGGTTCGAATCCTGGCTAGGGCCAGTACCTATTCAGTAAGGAGTTCAAGGCAAGACTCCCTAACACTGCAGGGTGGCCTCCTGAGCGCATCCCAGTGGCTGCAGCTCTTGGGTGCTTTGAGTCCGACAGGAGAAAAGCGCTATACAAATGTTCAGATTATTATTTTGAAAACTGCTGTATGATTTTCAAAAATGTATGTAAAACGCACAGTGCAGAAAAACGTGGTTTTCTGCATCACCTAGTTGCTTCCAGCCTTTAGCCACTTGAGCCCTCAGTCGTTTTCACTTTATGCATCCGTGCAATGTTCACCTCCCATTCATTAGCCTATAACTTTATCACTACTTATCACAATGAACTGATCTATATCTTGTTTTTTCCGCCACCAATTAGGCTTTCTTTGGGGGGTACATTTTGCTAAGAGCTACCTTACTGTAAATGCATTTTAAAAGTAAGAATAAGAAAAAAACAGAAAAAATTAATTATTTCTCAGTTTTCGGCCATAATAGTTTTAAAATAATACATGCCTCCATAATTAAAACCCACGTATTGTATTTGCCTATTTGTCCCGGTTATTACACCGTTTAAATGATGTCCCTATCACAATGTATGGCGACAATATTTTATTTGGAAATAAAAGAGCATTTTTTCCGTTTTGCATCCATCACTATTTACAAGCTTATAATAAATAAAATAAAAAAATATTTCATCTTTACATAGATATTTAAAAAGTTTAGACCCTTTGGTAAATATTTATGTGTTTTTTTTTATTGTAGTTTTTTTTGTTTTTTTATTATTAAACATTTTATTTGGGTATTTTTGGGAGGGTGGGATGTAAACAGTAATTTTTTTAACCTCCCTGGTGGTAAGCCCGAGCTGAGCTCGGGCTATGCCGCGCAGGGGGAGATCTCAGCCCCTGGTGGGGCGATTTGTGTCCTGTAAATTGCTGTGCGCGCAGCCAGCACTTTGCTAGCCGCGCGCACAGCTTGATCGCCGCCGCTCTGCGGCGATCGGCCGCATGCAGCGGCTGAAGAGGGCCCCCCCGCCAGAGCCCTGCGCTGCCCGGATCAATGAGTTCCGGGCAGCGCTATGGGCTGGATCGGGTGTGCCTGACGTCAGGACGTCGGCTGACGTCCATGACGTCATCCCGATCGTCGCCATGGCGACAGGAGAAGCCAAACAGGGGAACGCGTTATATACGCGTTCCCCTGTTTGCTATAGATGCCGGCGACGATCGGACTAGAGGGCCACATGCGCCCTCTAGTGGTGTTTCATGTAGCTACCACTCTGGTAGCTTTACATGAAACAAAAAAAAAAAAAAATTAACCGCCAAGGAGGTTAATGTAAATATATGTTTATATTTTTTTTTATGTAGATGTAGTTTTACTTTGTGGCCACAAGATGGCAACCTTAGGTTTGTTTACATGACGTCACTCTAAGCGTAACATGTACTAAGCGTAGTACGCTTAGAGGGACATAGGGGGGACGTAGGAGGCAGAAAAAGTTAGGCTTTCGAGAGAAGCTGTCGCTTTTTCTGTGGGGGAGAGGAATCAGTGATCGGGCATCATGGCCTGATTCATTGATTCCTGGGCTAACGATCCGCAGCCGGGTGCACGCGCGCGATCGGCCGCGGGTGCGCACATGGCCTCCTGGACATAGCTCTACGTCCAGGAGGAGAAAGTGGTTAGAGAGAAATACATAGAGGGCGCACTTCTCTCTCAGACTGGCCTCGACTGGCTGAAGTTGCAGGACCCTGTACCGGAGCAGGAGAAAGCTGAGGACGGCAGTGTGGGAGCGATCTGTGCTTATGGGGCTGGAGGAAGCCCCAGGTATATATACAACTTATGCTCTATGGTCTCAGGTACACTTTAAGCTCTAATATGTTTATGACATTTTTATAGGAAGGCTGTACTTTCTCTTTAGTTTTTTACTAGAGGTATGTGAATTTGTGCCAGAAAATGCATGTATTCACATGAATATGTGAATTTGCATGCACATATGTCCATTTTTTCATGCAAATTTGCATGCGTATTCACGTTTTTCAGTTTTCACTTTTTAGTTTTTCAAATGTAGTTTTTACACTCTCATCTCCATTGATGTTAATAGAAAACACACGTGAAAATGGACAACAAAACGCACACTTACAAGTCACAGGATTACCCATTGCCCTGCATGCAGTGCAGAAACTGACAACACTGCTGTGCAGATTTTTTCTGCATACAGATTCTGGATACAAATGTACATTTTTGTGCAGAAAATTTACACAAATTTGCATGTAGTGGAAACGGGCCCTTATAAGCTAAGGAGAGCTGGGACCACAGACTATCAATAATGACACATGAAGCTTTTATTAGGGCTGTCTGAGGCTACAGTCTAACCATTGGGTCAGATTCCTGAATTAACTTGTGCTGCCATATCTCGTTCTCTAGTTCCAAGTCTTCATATTCCCTGCTCAGAATCGTCTCCATGGCTGACATGGGACTACATATTAAAGAAGTACCATAAGGGGGGAGAGAAAAAGAGTTGAACTTACCTGGGGCCAGGCATGGGCTCACAAGTAGTTACGAGTCTCTAAGGACTCAAATTCATGATTTAAATGAGGCTTAAAGGATACCACAGTCGAAAAAAAAGTTTGCAGCAGTGTGTGGGGGGTTAAAATTACATACCGTTAGCCAGTCCTGCCCCCTCCGTCTGCCACCGTTATACTCCTATAAGTCCCGGTGTCCGGCGACTTGATTGACCCCCCACCCGGACATACTGCGCCCTGTGCACGCAGTATGTCCTCCCCTCTTCACTTCTGGCCGGCGCATAGCGATCGGCTCAGAAGCACGTTCATTCCTCTGCCTCCTCTGCGCTGCGTGTGCGCTCCATTACACTTAGCATTACATGCTAATCATGTGACGCTAAGTGTAATGGAGCGCACGCACATCGCAGGGGAGGCAGAGGAATGAACATGCTTCTGAGCCGATCGCTATGCGTCGGCCAGAAGTGAAAAGGGGAGGACATACTGCGTGCACAGGGCGCAGGATGTCCGGGTGGGGGGTCAATCAAATCGCAGGACACCGGGACTTATAAGAGACTAACGGCGGCAGACGGAGGGGGCAGGACTGGCTAACGGTATGTAAGTTTAACCCCCCACACACTGCTGCAAACTTTTTTTCGACTGTGGTATCCTTTAATTGCCTCAGATGTGCGGCTGGATGAGAAGGGGTTCATTACCCATAAGTCTGTCGTCCTCCCTGCGCTCCAAACAGCTTGCACACGTCCTATTGGATGTGTTGCAAGCCTCACCACCGCGCACTTCCTCCTTCCGGCTTGAAGGAGGAAGTGTGCGGTGGTGAGGCTTGCAATGCATCCAATAGGATGCGTGCAAGCTGTTTGGAAGGCAGAGAAAGGCTTGCAACGCATCCAATAGGACGCGTGCAAGCTGTTTGGAACGCAGGGAGGACGACGGACTTATGGGTAACTAACCCTTTCTCATCCAGCCGCACATCTGAAACAAAGTAAGCCTCATTTAAATCATGAATTTGAGTCCTTAGAGACTCGTAACTACTCGCAAGCCTATGCCTGCCTGGGGCTTCTAGAGGCCCACGCTGGGACAAAATGATCCTACGGTCCCTGCCGCGGCTCACTTCCTGTGTTTTTGAGATTTTAATGTCGCAGGCCACTGCACCTGCGCAGCCCTAGCCTTGCGCATCCTCGCTCCCGCTGACGTCACCGGGAGCTTCCTGTGCAGACGCAGTACATGCTCTAACTCACTGCATGCAGGCTTTGCATTAAAGTCTATGTCCAGTCTGCATTGCGGTTCACACTTAAGGTGCGTACACACATGCGACTATAGTCGTTTGTAACAATCGTTCCCCGATCTTTACCAACGACGATCGTTACAAAAAACTAACCACCGACTGTTAAGGCAAACGACGAACGAGCCAAATCGCTACAAAAGAAAGTTCTGTCTCGGCGGATTTTAACCAACGACGATCGTTTGCAAAAGTAGTACATCGTTGGAAACGGTCGTTCGTACTAGGCTTGACATGCGCATTTCACAATTTCTCCGTGAAACTTCTCATTTTTATGCGCAGGCGCAATAGTTGCTTTACGTGATGTAACGTTCGTTCTAACGATCAGATCATTACACACCTTTTAAAACTAACTTTACTTAGGTCGTTCTTTCATCAATTAAAAGTTCTTTCGTCGTTCTCAACGAACGATCGTTGTCGCATGTGTGTACGTAGCATTATAACGCATGCATTATACAACTGACCACAGTGAACCTAGCCTCAGTTCTATAGAGCAGGGCTTTTCACTCACTAATTGTACCACTTTTATCACCTGAAAATTTAGAAGTACCACCCGTGGGCCTGCGCAGTAGAGCGGACCCGATCAGGCTCGGCTGTTTCCACCAAAATCAAATCGGAGAGCTGCTACGGCGTATGCTGACAAGGAGATCTTTGGGCGTCCTTTTGCTGGATCCCCTCTACTGTGGAGGAAGGTGGAAGCCTCTTTAGCCCCCGAGGTCCTCGCTGTGCTGCCCTGCAGAATAGTTCAGACCTCAGATCAGCAGTAGCCCAACTGTCACTGTGCACCAATTGCCTGGCTGTCTCTTCACCACTGATCTGAGGTCTGAAGTATACTGCAGGGCAGCACAGCGGGGAGCTGAACTTTGTGGAGGCAAGATGGGAGGATGACAAGTGGCAGACAAAACCTGGCGTGTACCACCTGGCCAACAGCAAAGTACCACTGGTGGTATGCGTACCACAGGTTGAAAAGCCCTGCTATAGAGGGATGGAGATACTCAGGGCCTGATCCAATTCCCTTTTTCTCTTAAGTTTTCTCCTAGGAGATACTTTTCTTCATCTTCTATTAAAATAACTTTTCAGCACTCTTGAATCTGCAATTGAAAAAGTACCAAAAACTAGGTGAAGAAGTACTACCAAAATCATTCTGAGCATTTTCTTGCTTGCTGGTGGCTTCAAAGGTATTATATTGATAAAGTGTGAAAATATCACCTAGGAGAAAACTAGACACTTATAACTTCACTTATAATATCACTCACTTACTCCAGCATGGTTGACGGTGTGTATTGCCTTTACAGTGTCAAGATGCGGATGCTGAAACAGCATTATGGGCCCTTTTCCACCAGCGCGTTTGCGTTGGCTGAATCGCAAAGACGCAAACCGCTAGTGATTTTACAATCGCTACGGTTTGCTTTTTAACATTCGTTTTGCGGGAACGCGAACGCGCGGCGGAGCGATATTTGCCGCGATTTTGCTATGCAGTGCATAGCATAGCAAAATTGCGTCCGCAAACGTCGGGGAATCGCCGGTAATTGCGATTCAGCAATCACTAGCGTTCAGCGTGAACGCTAGCGACTGCTGGTGGAAAAGGTCCCTAAATGTTAAAGATAAATGGCATTGAAGGCTCCCCCTGTTGTTTAACCACTTCAGCCTTCAGCCGTTTTTCATCTTATGCATCCGAGCAATTTTCACCTCCCACTCATTTGTCAATAACTTTATCACTGCTTATCACAATGAATTGATCTATATCTTGTTTTTTTCTGCCACCAATTAGCCTTTCTTTAGGTGGTTCATTTTGCTAAGAATTATTTTTTTCTAAATGTATTTTAATGGGAATATTAAGAAAAAAATGGAAAAATAATTATTATTTCTCAGTTTTCGGCCATTATAGCTTTAAAATAATACATGCTACCATAATTAAAACTCGCACATTTTATTTGCCCATTAGTCCGGTTATTAAACCATTTAAATGATGTCCCTATCACAATGTATGGCGACAAAATTTTATTTGGAAATAAAGGTGCATTTTTTTTCAGTTTTGCATCCATCACGATTTACAAGCTTTTAATTTAATCTAGTAATATAATCTCTTGACATGCATATTAAAAAAGTTCAGACCCTTAGGTAACTATTTATGTTTGTTTTTTTTATTGTAAATTTTTTTTAAATTAAACATTTTATTTGGGTGTTTTTTTGGAGAGTATGGGAGGTAAACAGTTAACTTTAAATGTAATTGTATGTCTGTTTATGAAAAAATAATGTCTGTAGATGTATTTACTATTTGGCCACAAGATGGCCTCATGCATTTTTTTTATGTGTCCTGTAAGCATAACATGTACGCTTACAGGAAATGAAGAGGGAACATAGAACTTCTCACAGAAGCCATCTGTCTTTCTAACGGGGACTTAGATCAATGAACGGAAAATGTGATTGATCTCCGGGCTAACGGGCGGCACGGAAGCGCACGCTTGCAGCCGTGTGAGCGCACAGCAGCCTTTTGGACGTAGCAGCTATGTCCAAAAGGCTTAAAGGACTTCCGAGGCCAAATGTCAAAAAAAGTTAAATACCTGCATCACTTTTGTAGGCACGGAGGACGACGTCCGCGCCCTCCCGCTGTGTCCCCGCCGCTCAATAGCCCCCCGGGCCGGCTCCCGACCTCACGGCCCGGGCTCTCTTGCTTGTACTAACATGGCTGTATGAGCTGGCCGTGGCTGCGCAATCTGTATAGCCGCGAGTGCGGATGCGCAGTTCTAGGGCCTACCCCCCGATCCACGCTACAGGCTGTTTCCTGTTGCGTGGATCAGGGGGTTGCCCCTAGAGCTGCACAGCCACATTCGCGGCTATGCGGACTGTGCAGCCGCACTCGCGGGTATGCGGACCGCGCAGCCGCGGCCAGCTCATGCAGCCATGTTAGTGCAGGCAAGAGAGCCCGACCCGGGCAGTGAGGTCGGGAGCTGGCTCAGGGGGCTATTGAGTGGCGGGGACCCAGCGGAACGGCACAGAGGGCGTCCTCCTTGCCTACGAAAGTGATGCAGGTATTTAACTTTTTTTGAAATTTGGCCTCGGAAGTCCTTTAAATGGTTAAAGGACACATCCGGAGAGGAAAAAAAAAAGATCTACTTACCTGGGGCTTCCTCCAGTCCCTGAAAGCCTATCTGTCCTTCGCTGCAGCTCCGGTGTCCCCTCTGTTGCATGTGCCAACCTCACCAGGTCAACATGCTCTGCTCCTGTGCCTCTGAGTACTTCCAGGTCTCTGAGTACTTCCGAAGGCAAGTGGCTCCACACTGAACACACACAAGTCCGCATTTGTGCATGCGTGTTATGGAGCCGTTCGTCCTCGAGTACTTCCAAGGAAACCAGAAGCCTTCAACAATGAAGGGAACCTGAAGTGAGAGGGATCTGGAGGCTGACATATGTATTTCCTTTTGAACAATGCACAATCCCTCTCACTTCAAATGTCCTTTAACTCATTAGCGGCTTCAATAGAGTGAAGCCGCTCAGAACTCGTTGTGCTATAAATTCTTGGAATGCTTTGATGTCTCTCTGCTAGCAGAAAATATAGAAACTGTAAGCAGAAGTCCTCTGTTATTGTGTCACACTGCCCCCTAGTGACAAGTGGCCATAAATACACATGACAGCAGTACTAGTTAAGGAAATGTAACAAGTAAGAAATAAAAAAATGTGCTAAAATAAATTGGCCTGGAGCACTTGCATGCCTCTAAATAAATTGGCTGCTAAGTGGTTAAAGGCCAACTGACATGAGAGGGATATAGAAGCAGCCATATTTATTTCCTTTTAAACAATGCACATTGCCTGTCTGTCCTGCTGATCCTCTACCTCTAATACTTTCAGCTATAGAGCCTGAACAAGCAAGTCTGGATTATCTGTATGTTTGTTTCAAAGGTGTGATCCAGACACTACTGCAGCCAAAGAGATCAGCAGGGCTACCAGGCAACTGGCATTGTTTAAAAGGAAATAAATATGGCAGCCTCCATATTCCTCTCACTTTCAGGCTTCCCTTTAAAGTCAGAGATTTAAACGGAAGCCCGGAGGTGGAACAAGGGGGGAGCAGAGAGGAACGGGAAGGTTTTAAAAAATCCACAGCCTTCCTTCCTCTTAGGCCTCGTTCACATCTGCTGTGCTGAGAAACGTGTGAAAGCGCATGGTAAAAAACGCACGCGCTTGTGTGCACTTTAGTGCACGTTTCTGGGCGTTGCACTTCTTTAAAGCACGTTTTGCTTATTGTAGCAGCAGCAGTTGTCAAGAAAGCTTTGTTTTTATATGTAAAAGTATTTTTTTTCTAATTAGGGGTAAAAAAACGCACCCGTTCACATGCATTGATGTGCGCTTTACAGCTCTATGCACCGAAATGCATGCAACACTACGTTTTTGTAACTCAGCGCAGCGCATAGATATAAGCCAGTTATATTTAATTACAGGGGAAAATCAATACCTTGCTGAACGCACAGGACAAAGCGCTGTGAAAAGCGCACAGAAACGTCCCTGATGTGAACGAGGCCTACAGTGATGTGTTTTCTGTGACGTCACATTTATGATTCTTATCGTAAAGCTTGTCTAAAAATAAACATCAGTTCATTCATCTTAACATTCTTTTTGTTATAGTTGTACCATATGAAACTATTTCCTGTGTAGCATGTTACACCCTCTTTTTTTACTGGTGACGTCCTTATGTGACAAGTCAGGAATGTCAACTGTTACCCACCGTGCAAATAACGATGCATTCCTGGCTTTCTCTGTCACTTAGAGAGAATTCCCCACTTCCTGTGTCAGCAGGAAGTAATGGAAATTTTCACTGATTGGGAAACGACAACAATAAAAATCAGATTTAAAAAAATGGGATTATACAGTAGATCCCATTCATTGATCGAAGCCCCCCGCAGAAAAACCGACAGTCTCTTATCAGAGGCTGCGTTTTTTCTGAGTTGCAAAGTTTCCTGTCCTCCTAATGCTTCCTGGAAGCGTGAACGTACGCTTCCAGGACTCTTTGACTACACCCACATCCATTTTTTATAAAACTTTTTTATAAACATAAATAGTTACCTAAGGGTCTGAACTTTTTAAATATACATGTCAAAGGAGTATATTAACCCCTTCACCACTGAGGGGTTTTACCCCTTGAACACCAGAGCAATTTTCACCTTTCAACGCTCCATCCATTCATTCGTCTATAACTTTATTATTACTTATCGCAATAAAATGAACTATATCTTGTTTTTTTCGACACCAATTAGGCTTTCTTTAGGTGGGACATTATGCCAAGAATTATTTTATTCTAAATGTGTTTTAATGGGAAAATAGGAAAAAATGTAGAAAAAAAATATTATTTTTCAGTTTTCGGCCATTATAGTTTTTACATAATGCATGCTACTGTAATTAAAACCCATGAAATGTATTTGCCCATTTGTCCCGGTTATAAAACTGTTTAAATTATATCCCTATCACAATGTTTGGCGCCAATATTTTATTTGGAAATAAAGGTGCATTTTTTTCAGTTTTGCGTCCATCCCTAATTACAAGCCCATAGTTTATAAAGTAACAGTGTTATACCCTCTTGACATAAATATTTAAAAAGTTCAGTCCCTAAGGTAACTATTTATGTTTTTTTTTTATTGTATTTTTGTTTTGTTTTTTTAAATTACAAAAAAAAATAAATTGGGGAGTGTGGGAGGTAATAAGTTAATTTATTGTGTAATCCAAATTATTTGTATGTGTAAAATGCTTTTAGGGTGTAGTTTACTATTTGAGTCTGTTTACATGCAACCTGTAAGCGTCCAGAAGGACGCTTACAGGAAGCAGTAGGAGGCTGGGAGAATCACAATGATCGCGCTGTTTCTAATAGAAGCAGCGGATCATTGCGGGGCTTAGATCAACGAACGGGAATGGATTTTCCCGTTCATTGATCTCCGGGCGAGCGGGCGGCGGTGTGCACGAGCGGCGGTATCGTGGAAGGTACGGATTTCTCCGTCCCTGGGGGTGAAAGGATGGAAAAAGGGACGGAGAAATTCGTACCGCCGGGGGTAAAGTGGTTAATATAATTTTTTAAATTATGGGATTGTAGATAGTGATGGACGCAAATTGAAAAAATGCACCTTTATTTCCAAATAAAATATCGGCGCCATACATTGTGATAGGGACATTATTAAAAGAGAACCTAAACTGAGAGGACTATGGATGTTTCCTTTAAAACAATACCAGTTACCTGGCAGTCCTGCTGATCTCTTTGGCTGCAGTAATGGCTGAATCCCACACCTGAAACAAGCATACGGCTAATCCAGTCTGACTTCAGTCAGAGCACCTGATCTGCATGCTTGTTCAGGGGCTGTGGCTGAAAGTATTAGGCTATTTTCTCACCAAGACGTTGCGTTTTAGGGGACGTTATGGTCGCATAACGTGCACATGGTGGTGTTGAAGTTGGACGTCAGATTGAGCTGCGTTATGCAGCCACTTTAGGTTAGTGATAGGAAGCTCGGATCTTTTTAAAGATTCGGATCATTTGAATCGGATCATTGAAAACAATCCGGATCTTTGAACCGAATCATTTTACTAGGGAAGCAGACTGGGTGAAATGACTAGCAGGACAGGACTTTCCCTGCACTGTACATTCTGTATGTTCCTGTTTCTTCTAGACCGACATCCACTGTGAACCGAATCTTTCATTGTGATGATCCGGATGATTCGACTCACAAAAAAGATCTGGATCAAATGAACGATTCGTTCATGATCCGGACAACACTACAGTCCCACCACGAGTCACCCCAGTGCAGTGAATATTAATTAGCCATGTGGCTGGCCGCAGATACTATACGCAATAATACCAGTTGCCTGACTCTCCTGCTGATCCGGTGTCTCTAAGGCCTCTTGCACACTTCAAGCAATTCCGATTCAGATTCCGCTTTTTAATCAGTGTTTACATCCGATTCAGATTCCGATTTGCAGTGTGCAGGGATCTGAATCGGATGTAAAAACTGATTAAAAAGCGGAATCTGAATCGGAATCGCTTGCAGTGTGCAAGAGGCCTTAGGCTGGTTTCACAGTGGGACATTAAAGTCCCACGTTACAGCAGCCAGTAACGCAGCCTAACTCACAGCACTGTAAAATCAATGTGCTGTTCACAGTGCACACTTTGCGTTACATAGTAATGCAGCACGTTTAAACAAAGTGCTGCATGCTGTACTCTATACTGGGCTAAGTCACGTTACACTGTTTGCACATGCTCAGTAATGTTGGAGGAGGAGGTCTTCCTCCTCCAACATTACTGAGCATGTGCAAACAGTCTAACAGCCCACTTGTGAACAGCCCACTTGTGTTACATTGCTGTGCATTGGGGGAGCGTTACAGGCGCACTAACGTGCGCCTGTAACGTCTTAGTGTGTAAGCAGCCTTAATGTCCCACTGTGAAACCAGCCTTAGAGACACCGGATCAGCAGGAGAGTCAGGCAACTGGTATTATTTTAAAAGGAAAAATCCATATCCTTCTCAGTTTAGGTTCCCTTTAAATGGTGTAATAAGCGGGACAAATGGGCAAATAAAATACATGGGTTTTAATTACGGTAGCATGTATTCATTTCAAACTATAATGGGCCAAAAACTGAGAAATAATGATTTTTTTCCATTTCTTTCTTAATATTCCTGTTAAAATGGATTTAGAATAAATTAATTCTTAGCAAAATGTATCACCCAAAGAAAGCCTCATTGGTGGCGGAAAAAACAAGATATAGATCAATTCATTGTGATGAGTAGTGATAAAAGTTATTGGCAAATTAATGGGAGGTGAAAGTTGCTCAGGTGCAAAAAATGTTATCTGCACATTGTATCTGCCCATTTGTTCTGGTTATCGCAAGATTTTAATTATGTCCCTAGTACAAAGTATGGTGACAATATATTATTTGTAAATAAAGGTGTATTTTTTCTATGGTGTTTTTTTCCCCTCACTAATCTCACGCACACAGCAGCAGTAGCAGCAGCAGCACCGTTTGACTTATAAAAATGTCCTGGAGGCGTTAAGCTGGCCACTAACGGTCCAATTTCTAGCGAAAAATCGTTCGAGCGATCAGAAATTTTGATCGGACGAAAAATCGTTCACTACACCATCAACTAACCAATCTTTGCTTCCTATCTATCACGACCACCAAGAAAATCCAAATTTTCGTTCGACGAAAATTCATTCGGGCGACATTTTTTTCATTCGTTCTTAATCGATTGTGTCCACCAATGGAGATTATTTACAACCAATCCGATCAGAATTTCTGATCGCTCAAACGATTTTTCGCTAGAAATTGGACCGTTAGTGGCCAGCTTTAGGAGGCTCTAGCAGGACGTTGTTATAAGTCTGGTTGCCATTAAGTTATTAAATTGCAGTTTGCAGAAAAGTTGCATGCTGCAATTGAATAACTATCAAAAAGTAGATGAAAAATAACTGTCAAAATTATTCAGAGCATTTTTTTTGCTTGCTGATGCCTTGAAAGGCATTTAATTGATAAAGCGTGAAAATATCACCTAGGAAAAAACTTAGGAGAAAAAAATCCCGTTCCAATTCACTTTTTCTCCTAAGCTTTTTCCTAGGAGGTCATTTTTAATCTTCTGGCCCATATGCAATTTCCTTTCTTCTCTGGAGTTTTCTCCTCGGTGATACTTTCTCAACTTGTCAATAAAAATGCCTTTTAAGACACCAACAAGCAAGAAAATACTATCATTTTGACAGTACTTTTCCACCTACTTTTTGGTACTGAAAAACACAACAGGGGTAAGAGGCGCCTAGAAGGATATCAAATAGAGTTAAAACCAACACAAATAACAAAAAAAAGAGGTGGCTTACCTCAATACAACCTCACGCCAACTATAGTGCCACAAGAATCTGTTAGGCCTCGTTCACACTTCACGCGCTGTTGTGCGCTTTTCAACAACGCGTGGGGTATGCGTTTAGTAAAGGTACATAAAAATCAATGATTTTCTACGTGCCTCGTTCACATAGCTGCGTTTTAAACGTACGCGTTTGAAACGCATAGCTGCATGCATTTCTGTGCGTTGCGTGCACAAACGCATGCTAATGCAAGTCAATGTACGTGCAGTAAAAACGCATGACATGCGTTTTTCCTGCGTTTTGGGAATCGCGTTTCTCAACGGAAGTGTAGTGAATTTCCGGCGTGACAAAAGAAAAAACAAAAAGAAAAAAACAAAACAAACACCTTTATTAACAATCGGTCCAGGTATGGACAAAACGCATGAGGACCAAAAACGCACAGAAACGCATTACAGAAACGTGTACAAACGCATGCAAATGCATGCGTTTTTCATATGCGTTTTCTCCCTGCGTTCTATGCGTTTTCAACACAGGCGCACAATGTAAACGAGGCCTTAAGCCAAACAATGAGCGCCTCACTGAGTGATTAAAAGTTACTTTAAACAAAAGAAGAAAAATTCTCTTCTAGGAGAACATTTTGAAGAAAAAGAGAGTTGAACAAGGGTCTCTATTTCAGATACATTTTCAACACTCTGCAATTGAAAAAAAGTGGCAAAAAGAAGATGAAAGTACTGTCAAAATTATTATGTTTGCTTGCTGGTGACTTAAGGCTACTTACACACTAAGACGTTGCGTTAGGTGCTACATTAACCTTTTCGGGACCATGTGCATGAGATCCTACGCCGCACTTGTGGCTGTTCTAGCCTGATGCGGCGTAGGATCTACGCCGGCCCGAAATTTCCGCTCCCGACGCGATCGTGCGCACCCGGAGGGGGAGATCAAGCTGTCATATGACAGCCGACATCTCCCCCGAGTGATCAGCAGCCATCGCGTATGGCTGCTGATCACACGATCACTACGATCGCCGTCGGATCGTAGTGATCTGTTTGACAGCTGCGGCGGCAGGGGGGGAAAGAAGAGGATCCACTCACCTCCCTGCCGTTCCAGCGACGATCGGCGCCCCCCTCCGCTCTGGCCGGCATCTCCGCTTCATCTGACGTCAGCGCCGGGTCCCGGCTTGATGACGTCATCAAGCCGCGACCCGGAACTGCTCGTCAGATGAAGCGGAGATGCCGGCCGGAGAAGAGGGTCCCGTGCGGCTCATCGCTGGAGCCTGGAAGGTAAGTGAAGGCTGCTGGCAGAAGGGGGGGCCCAGGCCACCAAGGGGGGACACAATGCCCGGCAGCCACACACGGGATCCGGCCGCCTGACCCCCCCAAACGCGCGCACCCCCTTCCCGCCAAAAATGCCTGGTCCTTAAGGGGGGGTAGGTGGCCGGTCCCGAAAAGGTTAAAGAGAATCTGTATTGTTAAAATTGCACAAAAGTAAACCTACCAGTGCGTTAGGGGACATCTCCGATTCCCCTCTGTCACAATTTCGCCGCTCCTCGCCGCATTAAAAGTGGTTAAAAACAGTTTTTAAAAGTTTGTTTATAAACAAACAAAATGGCCACCAAAACAGGAAGTAGGTTGATGTACAGTATGTCCACACATAGAAAATACATCCATACACAAGCAGGCTGTATACACCGTTCCTTTTGAATCTCAAGAGATCATTTGTGTGTTTCTTTCCCCCTGCAGTTCTCATGCACTGAAGTTTCAGGCTGTTTCTTCCTGCAAACAGCTTTGCCCTTGTCTGTAATTCTTCAGTATGTGAAAGCCCAGCCAGCTCAGAGGACGATTTATCCAGCTTGTAAAAGATAAGAGAGAAGCTGCTCTAATCTAAATAATACACAGGCAGTGTGCATAGAGGGGCCTGGAAGGGGGAGTTCATAGCAGAACCACAACACTGAAGAACTTGGCAGCCTTCCAGACACAGGCCGACAAGTCTGACAGGGGAAAGATACATTGATTTATTACAGAGACTGTGATAGTAGAAAGTGCTGCAGTAAGCCAGAACACATTAGAATAGCTTTTGGAACTTGTAGGATGATAAAAAACAGGATGCAATTTTTGTTACGGAGTCTCTTTAAGGTCGCATAACGTGCACCTAACGGTGGTGGTGGCACCTAAAGCTGGTGGTAGCAGAGGACGTTAGCAAAGAGCCGTGTTAAGCGGCTTTTTTGATGCGTCCGTGATGCGTACTATAGTACGCATGCGCTGGTGGAGACCACGTGAGCGGAACACTCCGCATCTCGTGGTCCCGCCAGTGACGTCAGCACAGTGCAGTGAATATTAATTAGCCATGTGGCTAATCACTGCGCCTGTGCAAGCAGGCTAACGTGGCAAAGCCGCTCTAACGCCGTAGCAGTGACTTACCTGGGGCTTCCTTCAGCCCACCTTAGGCTGCAAGGTCCCCCGGCGTCCTCCTAGCTCCTCTTCCATTCCCGGCTTGTCGGCTCCGTTATGGGACGACTTCTGCATGAAGTCGTCAGGACTGCTTCCCGCTTCCCCAATTCGTGACATCACGCCGGCCGACTACGTGTCATCACGCCGACCAACGTGGGAGTCCTGCGCATGCACGGTCAGGTAGAGTTCGTCCCATAACGGAGCCGACATGCCGGGACCAGGAGAGGAGCCAGGAGGACTCTGGGGGACCTTGCGGCCTACAGTGGGTTGGAGGAAGCCCCAGGTAAGTCATTATTTCATTTTTAGTGAGTGCTCAGAGTCCCTTTAAGCTGTTCTTTATCTTTTAGAGCAGAGAGGAAGTTCTGAGTTCAGGTACGCTTTAAATAAGGGTCCATATGCAATTAACTTTTTCTCCTGCGTTTACTCCTAGGTGATATGTTCATGTCCTGTAAATAAAATGCCTTTTAAGACACCAGCAAGCAAGGAAAAGCTCACAATTATTTTTATATTACTTTTTCACATACATTTTGCTGCTTTTTAAATTACAAAGTGCTAAAAAAAAGTTTTAAAGCGAAAATGAAAAATTATCTCCTAGGGAAAGCTCGGGAGAAAAAAGTAATTGAATAAGGGCCCTGGAATGCTGCCCATGATTACAACTGACAATTTTACTACCACTGTAATAAAACCCAGAGGACTGATTAGTTTGGTCACTTAATAGTAGACATTGGCCCACATTCCATTAACTTTTTTTCCTGAGTTTTCCCCAGGGAGATATTTTTAAACCGTGCCAGTAAAATACCTTTAACCACTTCACCTCCAAGGATTTTTCCCCTTAAAAAACCAGAGTAATTTTCCCCTGTCAGCGTTCCTTCCATTCATTCGCCTATAACTTAATTACTACTTATCACAACAAAACAATCTATATCTTGTTTTTTTCGCCACCAACTAGGCTTTCTTTGGGGGTAATTTTTGCTACAAATTATTTTATTCTAACTGTGTCTTAACAGGAAAAATAAGAAAGAATTGAAAAAAAATCATTATTTCTCAATCTTAGGCCATTACAGTTTCCAAAATAATACACGCTACCTTAATTAAAACCCACACATTTTATTTTCCTATTTGTCCCGGTTATTGCAACGTTTAACATTTTTCTCTAGTACAATGTATGGCGCCAATATTTTATTAGGAAATAAAGGTGCATTTTTTCAGTTTTGGGTCCATCACTAATTACAAGCCCATAATTTACAAAGTAATAGTAATATTACCTTTTGACATACATATTAACCTTCCTGGCGGTAACCCTGAACGTAGTTCGGGGTGAGCCGCGCAGGAGGATTTCTCAGGCCCTGCTGGGCCGATTTGCATATTTTTTTTTAAAAACACGCAGCAAGCACTTTGCTTGCTGCGTGTTTTCTAACGATCGCCGCCGATGCGCTGCTACCCACCGCGTAACACCCCCCCCCCTCCGAGACCCCTGCGCAGCCTGGCCATACAGTGCCAGGCAGCTCTGAGGGGTGGATCGGGACTCCCGATGATGTCACGACGTCGATGACATCCCCCGCCTGGGGGAAGCCCTCCAGGAAATCCCGAAGCGGGTGGGGGGATGCCGCTACACAGCGGCTATCATGTAGCGAGCCCTAGGCTCGCTACATGATTTAAAATTTTTAAATTTTTTAAATTGTGTGTGTGTGTGTGTATATATATATATATATATATATATATATATATATATATATATATACCAAGCGAGGCAAAGTGCACATGTGCGGCAATGTCGCGCACCCCATCATGCTACTATCGCTGGAAGTGTTCTGCTCTTGCACAGTACTACTGCGCAGGCGCAGAATGCTCCCAGCCGAGGGACAGTGATGGGGCAACACGCATGGCCAGACTGCACCTGCACCGGCTTTCCCGACTGGGCGAATTACCGGGACCCATAGCGGACAATCCAGGTGGCGGAGGGAACGGAGAGGGGGTTGGAGGAAACCCCAGTTATGTATAATTTTTTTGATCCATCTCAGGTACACTTTAAAGCTCCCACCATGTAAA